>NC_138945.1:25952500-27152500 GCF_965226115.1 Aulonocara stuartgranti | reverse complement strand
CATGTTTAAAGCTGTTGTGTTTCTAATTAAGACCTCTTTGCTTGGTACTGATAGTGACTGACTTTGTATAATTGCTTACACAAATTCTAAATCCCACAGCATGTAAAGTCACAGTTGAGGTGTTTGATGTATACTTTATATTTGACAGATTGACAGCAGTAAAAACTATTTCTTTGGATGTCTTTGATTTTCTTGGCTGGCTCTCTTCATGGTACAGACTTCCCACCTGCATCTGCTTGTCAGGAAACAGTAGGCTATAAGCAGTAACAACAGGGATCCAGTTCTCACTGCTCGGCGAATGTAATCACACTCTATTTCCTGAACTCTGTATTGCAAATCCTTTCATGAAAGTCACTTTTTCTATTCTCCATGTGTTTGTCTGCATGTCTGGCACTCTCTCAAATACAATGGTGCTTACTTTATGCTCTAGATCAGTAACTTGGTTGATCACGGTAGCTTATCCCAGCTACCACAGGGCCAGAGGCGATGTACACCCAATTTGAACTAAATTCTTACAGTTATTTACATGCTTGGTCTATTTTAGGTGCTGTTTTTGTATCACTTCTGTCATTATTCTGATAGACTTGTTGGTCTTTTCCATTAAAAAAAAAATCTAATCTGAAACTTCCCTTCCAGTGGACAAATTCATGACTTGCACATATTGCATCAACACGCAGCATCATGTGGTTGTTGGAACACAGTTGCAATGGAGTTATTTTTTCAGTCTGTCCTTACTGATAATATTTCCAAAGAGCAAATATTGGATGACAATGCACTTTCCTCCCAACTTTGAAATAAATAAATAAATAACTGAGCAGAAGAGTAACTGGTGGGGCAGGCTGCATTACTCCTCGCAGATGGCTGTCTGGATCTGCTGCAGTGATGGAGGACAGCTTGTCATTTTAAACGTGTTTATCATTGTTAGGTGAATTGACAAGACCCCAACATTGTTTTTGTTTCCCCTGCTCTTCCCCCAAATCCAAACAGAAATTGCTGACTTTTGGCAGACATGCTTCATTGCCATGCCCTCAATCTGCTGCTGTGCGAGTACATACAGTAGAGATTAATGAGTATCTGTCTGCTACAATGACAGAAGAGTTCTAAAGGGCACATTGTGTCAATTATAAATTATTTGATGAGTACTTAATGGTATAAGTCATATCTCCCCCCCTTTCATGCATATGCAGGTGAAGAATGGTAGGAAGTTTCATAATGTAAAACTTCTAATATTTTTAGTACATTAGCAGGTTGCTTTGTTTTTAAGGAAATAATAATCTGGCAGAGAACACAGAGTTATCTTTTGGGTTATTTATCCTGGAAAGTAAAAATCACTTTTACAGTCAATAATGCAAATAAATGTAAAAAGAAAAAAAATAACCTGCACAGATGTAATTACTGTAGTATACATACTTTCCCAGTGCTCAGTCCCAAGTTGTGCAGAAGATCCTGGTGCAAAGACATTAAAATGCATAGGACTGCAGAAAGAGTGCAAGACAGAAAAAAAACACTGAACAAGAAGTACCAAAATATCTGCAGTGGCTTAGCCTAATATAACACACAGCCCCCAACTTAGTCATTAATAATACTATTACATTACATTAATGTATGAACACAAATACATACAAACTATTGAGCGCATCAATCCAGACACAACAGAACAAAAACTACACAAAAGGGGAAATGAATGGACAGATCAGCTTAATTTCCAGTTCAGTTGTCTTTAAATTTGGTTCAGTTCTCTTCTGTCAAGATCCACCAAATACAGTCATGTGAATGTACAAAACCTTATGCTAATACATGAATACTTGTGAGTGTTTAAAAAGAGTTTAAAAATGCATTTATCTAAAAGAGCAAAAAACAAGAAGAAGCACTATTCTCTGGAAATATCCCAGATTAATACTGCATCAAAGTGTCCCTGCACTTCTTTCTGGTCCAAGTCCAGTCTGGCACCAGTGCCCTCCCACTCCACGGTGAGAGTAACTTGGCTTAGGGTCACACTTGTAAAATTTGAAGGGCCTTTTAATTAAATGGTAGAAATACAGCAAGGTTGGAGAGGCCTTCTTCTTTCTGCAACAGAGAAATGAACTTCAACCAACGTCTTCAGTTATTTATGCTGCTGTCAGATGGATTTATTAAGAAAATCAAAAAAAGAAAAACATGATTTATGAAGCACTTTTCTTCATGAAGTGTTTCCTCCATATCAGAGACAAAACAGGTGCTACGCATTCACAGCTTATGGTTTGTAAGCCTGCATCAGTACAGATTCTGTGAAGCATTTTATAAGCCACTTTCCTTTTCCATGCTTGTTGGTTTGGAGCGGCACATGGCCTGAAAACAACACGCTAATGTCAGTTTTCACTGTGGAAATATTTTGATAGAAATAGTAAACATCTGATATTTTTCAGTGGAAAATGCTTAATTTTTAAATATTACTCAACCATCTGTACTGTTCTTTGTGTTATCATAGCTTCATTATAATAACAAAAGTTTCATATATGTGTGTTTTGTTGACTGAGAGGACATTCAGTAGGTGTTTCAGGGAGTAAGAGTATGAGGTATCCGTCCGCTGTCATATGCTATTTGGTCCATCTACAACTGTACTGACACCTTAGTTTGCATTGGCAGCAATGAGTCAGACTCAATCCTGGTGGATGCTGGACTCTGCCAGGGCTATTATTCTTTTATGGTCAGAATTTCTAGGCATAGCTAGAGGGTGGATGATCAGATCTTCTCTGTATTTCATCTCTGCTTTTGAAAAGGATGTGGTCCTGTTGGTTTCTTCTAGAGATGATCTCCAACTCGTACTTGGGTGATTTACAACTGAGTATGAAGTGCCTGGGATTAGAATTAGAACTTCCAAGCCTGCTGGAAAAGGGTGTAAGTGCTCCTTCTGAGTTGGTGACTCAAGTGGAGGTGGGGTGACCGTATCCCAACACAGTGAATATGAGGCAAACACTGTGTTTTTGTCGATGCAGTCTCGACACTGCTGAGCTTTATGTCTGAATTCAATGCCAAATTGCCAAGATGTCTGAATTTTATTGTACTGTTATTTCACTCTTCTGTCTGGGAACACTTTTTGGGTGTATCCTTAAATTGGCATACGATTTTTGAGCTATAGCTGACAGCAATTTTTATCCAATTATCCACACATACACTCATATTTGTTGTTTGGTTTGGGTTAGGACCGGAGAGAAATGTTAATATTAGTTTGTTCCCTGATTTTTGGTGCCCACTTGTAATATAAGTTGGATTGTAGATAGGGGGCAGGGTTTAATAAGAATATTTTCTTCTTCCTGCTCCTTTTCACACATGGTTGTAGTGCTTTATTGATAGAAAGTGTGGTTGGTTTGTTTGATCTGTTGTACCAAGTGTGAAATAAATAAATAAATGAAATGAAATATTTTCCCCCCATGCGAAATTGAAAAATAACTTGAACAAAAAGACAAAATCTCTATTTCTCAGAATGTACTGCAGCTTGATTTTTCGTGAGCTAGTTTCCATCATATTTGACATAATTTGCAAAGCTTGTGAATTTTCAGGGACTTGTAACTTCCTCTGATACCCTGAGTATGGCGTTAGAGACAGTAACCTTCTTACGACTATAATATAAAGCCTTCCCTTCATATACATTGGGTAAAATCCATTCTAGTAAAAATGTGAACTACTCAAAATCTTGTTCATTGTCTCAAGATGTGGGATAGGCAAGGGGACAGGGAGGAAAAAAATGCTGTGCAGTCACACATAAAGAGGAACAATCTGTCATCCTAAGTAGAGGAGTTCAAGTATCTCATGGTCCCGTTCACAAGTGAGGGGAGAGTGGAGTGACAGATGGATTGGAGTAGTGTCTGCAGCGATGCGGACACTGTACCAATCTGTTATGGTGAAGAGAGAGCTGAGCATTAACGTGAAGCTGTCGATTTCGAGGTCGATCTGAGTTCCTACCTTCACCTATGGCCACGAGCTGCAGGTAGTGACCGAGAGAATGACACTGACAACACAAGTGGCAGAAATGAGTGTCCTTCAAAGGGTGTCTGTGCTCTCTCAGATATGGTAGGACCTTGTTCGGGGAGGGGCTCAGAGATGAGCTCTACTTCTCCATAATGACAGAAGCAAGGTGAGACGATTCAGGCATCTGACTGAGACTCCTCGTACGTGAGGTGTTTTAGGCATGTCCAACTGGGACAAGGCAAACTCAGGACACGCTTGGAGAGATTATATCGCTCTGCTGGGTCGGGAATGGCATGGCGTCCTGCCTGAAGAGCTGGAGTAGGTGGCCGGGGAGAGGGAGGCATAGGTGTCTCTGTTTAGACTGCTATCACTGTGACCCAGAACTGGATAAGTGGCAGAAAATGGATCAATGGGTGTCTGAGTAAAGTGTCTGTCATTTATGTTGCCCTGCATGTGCAGTTTAAGGTACAGACCAGTAGCTTTTATTTATTCCACTTTCTGCATTATAGGCTTGTACTTGTTTATGATGGGGCAGGTAAAAGAACAACACTGTCACTTACTTGTTTTGAAAGTTGTAGGATGACAATACTATCATTTTGACTATATCAGTAATATTTTTGAATCACAGCTAAATTTTGCAGTTTTACAACACTCACTGATTCTTTTTTTAAAAAGTTTGAAAAATAACTGCTAATCACAATATTCAACAAATTATACAGTAAGACTCACACATGTAGCCAGATTGTATACCACAAGCACACCCAATGCATTTCTATCTAATCTGAGCCACAAATGCACCATGACACCACAATACAAATTAACATTTGACCAGGGGACACATTTGCACTGTAAATTGTAGGGGTGGTAAGACAGAGTTATTAGTGTTATTATGTCATGCCTAGTGTGTTTTTGTTGATTGTTATTATCCCCTCCTCCGGTCTGCTGAATCACTCTGTGTATTTATTGTTCTCATGCACATATTTTTGTCCAGGAAATGTGGTTGTATATTAAATATTGCAGTTATTTTCCCACTTAAACTTTTTTGGGTTGTAGTTAGTTGTAAGACTTGTATTTTCTGTCATCTTCTCGTCTCCTTTATTATTTGACTGATAAGAAAAGGCATTTTCTTGCACTTCATTCTAACACTTGTAAATTATTTTAATTATCAGGTCATGTATGACACAAGGAAATGACTTAATCTCCTAAGACCCGAACTCTTCCACGACATGCATTTTTAATTTCTCTTTGATATTTGGGCTGATTGGGGCCCGATGAATGTAAAAACAAAGAATTACCAGAATTTTTTTTTACCTTATTTTTGTTTTTAAGAAAAATGAGAGCCACAAATGAGGATATTCATTTGAAATTTTGATAGAACAGCAGCAGTATAATGTCCTCGTAAGTGGATATCAGGCCCATGTAGAGCAAAATTAAGTATTTTGGTCTAAATAACCCAAAATGTGATGTCCACATATGTGGATGCCAGGTCCTAGGAGGTTAAAGCAACATAATACATATGCTTAGATACGCAAATGCATTACACTCATGAAAATGATTGTGTTTAGCAAAGGAGGCTGAATGGAAAACACAGGAGAACAAGCTCAATGCTGAGATTGTGTATTTGACCTGGCACTTGCAGAAGTTGTAATCTTCAGTTGCTGAAAGTTGTGTTTACTGCTGACAGTGTGAGCATCTGATGCCAACAGTCTCTCTCTCTATCACTCGCTCTCATGGGGTCACTAATGCAACTGTTGCAGCTGCTCTGTGCTTTCCATTTCACACAAGGCAATTGTTTATCCAGTGTTTACAACCCCCACTCTTATCTCTGTTTATTCTTTTTTCCCTCCCTCTCACTCTTTTCTCACTTTTTTCTTTGGTCTCTCTGCTGCTCTGTCACCCGTCTTGCCAATAATTGAGGGGTTGTCAACCCTGATTCACTGTGTGTGACAGGTGTGTGCTAAGCGCCTACTGTTGCCTATCATTGTCCTTGTCACCGCAGTCTTCTTCACTCACAGTGCTTCATATCAAGATCGGTAAATTTATATCAGCACACCTAGATCTGTTTGTGATTGGCTGCGTGTTCCCCCACTGCTATACACAGACATATTGGAAGTAAATTTTTATGAAGGATTCAGATAAATAAAAAGCAGTGATATACTAAATCACACCATGACTTTCTGCTTTATAAACCTATCAACTACAAGATTGAAAAATACTCGGTCTCCAAGGGACCATTTTCCATCATCGTCCATCCAGACTCCCAGAAGGTTCGAATAGATTTTTAAAAAGTCTGCAGCAGTCATCTGCCGGATGTGTAGGAAAATTGGTCAACAACATCAAATGGAGCTTTAAAAAAAAAAAAATAGTCACAATCCATGCAAGTCAAAATAGTCAATTAATATTTTACTTTAAGCTTTACAGATAGCTCACACGGCTTTTATTTAACTAGCCACTTTCCTTCAGATTGTGTTTTTCCTACTGACGTGGTTGCACCCCATAAGTGGCAGTTGTAGTCCTTCCTTCTCACACTGTTCTAATTTAGTGCGAACGCTCCACTATTGTGTTTTGTTGTTGTGAGGCAGCATCGTATTTTAAGCTCTTGTGTGGGCAGCTTTCCGTCTATGCGCCAATAGTCAAATAGAACAAATTAAACTACGGGTTGTACTATTCTAACTGTACTTGTGTCCTAGTATATTGTATTGACATTTTGATTATTTTTTGGTATTTTTTCACATGGTTTCGCTGGTTTTTGCTTGGGGTTTTGAACTATTTGTACACTCTTATTTTAATCCTTTTTGTTCTTATTTTATTTGAGTTCCTGTTACTGTGTATACAGTCTGTTATTTGTGCTTTGTTTTCTCAGTATGTTCCTTTTGTTTACTATAGTCTCTGTGTAATTCTTTGACTTTGACTTTGCATTTTACTTTGGTAGTAAATTGTCGCGTATTGCCTTAATTGTCTACACCTTTGTCTAGTTTGCCCCCGGTGTCTCCGCTTCTCTATTTTCCCCATGTGTATAAATAGCCCTGCCTTTGTTGCAGAGTTTGTTCAGCTTTTCTGGTGTTTTCTGCTGTCTCACCTGAGTTGACTTTTATTACATGTTGTTATTATTTTCACTTTGTTTTGAGCACCGGTCTAAATAAGTGGCTTTCCTTCTGTTTACTCAACCTGCTTCACGCGTCTGTATTTGGTTCCTCTAACCTGCAACCCATGGCAGAAAGAATACAATCTAATGTATTGTTCATCACCTATTGATGCAATCGCAGAAGGTTAGTGTTTTGCAGTTTTTAGCATACCTCTCTTAAGTCTATTTTTTTGGGGGGTGGGGGTTACTTACAGGGTTCATCAGAAGTGTCAGTTTTATGCCACATATTATGCTTTAATTTGACATTCTCCCTGTATACTCCCCATGGGATTCATAATCATTAGTCAGCTGACACCTCCAGTGAAATCTAATAGCAACTTTTCAATGGATTATGCTTCTTCATAAATGTCACTTTTTTTCTCAACACTGTCTATTTGTGATAGATAGATAGATAGATATTTTAAAATGCTCTTTCTCCTCGGAGATCCAGCAAAATATTTCACCAAACATCTACAATTAACAGTGTTGGGTAAGTTACTTTAAAATAGTAACTTAGTTACATTACTAGTTACTTCTCTCAAAAGTAACTCAGTTACTTCAAGTTACTCGTTACTTTCAAAGTAACTAGTTACTAGGGAAAGTAACTTTGGTTTTACTCAGAATTCTCTTGTTAATGTGTTTCTTCCATAACGTTGCCAGTCTTCTAGCTTGCTTACTTGCCACAAGTGCACTGTGCCACCTACCAATAGAAAGGAAAAGATAATGTGCACATTTCCACGAGAGAAATCCCACGCCTGGACCGTCATTGACTGTTGCCATGATTCTAGCCTACGTCACAGAGTCATGTGCGCCTTTTACATCCAACACAAAAACTGCAGTCGTGGTGCTTTCGATTGTACTCAGAACTCGGAAATTCTGCCTTCTGAATAGGAAGATGTAGGTAACACCAGACTGCAGATGAGCTGCATACAGGGCTGGACTGGGACAGAAAATCAGCCCGGGCATTTTGACTAGAGACCGGCCCACCATTATAGGAAAAATCTTAAAGCCTTTGAATGAAAACAAACACTGTTGTGACAGTGATGTACACTGTTTTGATGGTATATATGCATCAATCTATCAATCGTTTGTTGTAAGATTCAGATATTTATTTTTTAAAAGCTAGACATTTTAAATGAGAATAAGAAAGAAAAGTATTTCCTTGTGCCCACCTCTCCCTGTTAATGCCCTACATGCCCCCTGGCAACACTTTACTAGACCCGCCCCTGCACAGTTACCAGCTGTCAGCTACCTAAAAAAGGATCCTGGTGTTATTTGTCTCTCAGAAACAGTTCATAACTTCCCTTCAACTCATTCATGTCACCTAAAAGGTAAACCTGTTTCTCCATCACAGCTCTGATGATCCAGTAAGGACGTCTCCTGGTTTCATCTTCATGTTTCCCTCTCACCAGATAACCAAACCGACATCATGACCAGCAGCTTTTTTGCAGCTGTGGCTCCAGCAAACATCAGCTGATACTAGAAATTAATATTAAATAAATTCTAACAACAGCTGATCAAGCTTAAATGTGCTGCTGTTGTTTAGCGCGACATCCGCTGGTTTCCTCTTTCGGCGCAAAGTGAGCGATAAACAAACAAGAGAGCCGATCAGCTGATCATTGATCAGTTTTCATGATTGAAGTAGAAACGGGAGAGGGAGGGGGGAGAATGAGAGAAGAAGAGGCAGCTGTGCAGCAAAGACAGACCTCAGTATGATGACACACACAGAAAGATTTGTGGTAGAAGACCTTAATACTTTGTGATACATGTCAATATAGATGTAGACATCAATACTACTCACAGATAGAAACTAATAGAATTAATGCACTGCTAAATAATGAGTGATAATGTGCCCCCACAGCCCCAAAACAATGCTGTGTAGGAATTTATGGCAGATTCTACAGAGTGAAATGTTTTCTGTTTGAATGTAGACTGCCAGCCCCTGCAATTGTAGTTTCTTTGCAGTGTTTGAGAAGCAGAGGTAGAGATGGTATAAACCTGGCAGGTATGTGGGAGTTTTGATCCAATGGATTCTTGTGTAAAATGAAGCTCTGAAGCTTGTCACTCTACTTAATCTAAAATGACAGCATCATCTTTTACCAATTTGTCACACATGTACACTCATCTGCACAGCATACACACACCCAAAACACTTGCATACAAACTAAGCACACTCTCCAGTTCCTATTTAATACAGATGCCATTTCAAGTTATTGTTGGTTACTACAACTTTATCAGTTACCTGCACCTTAAAATGTCATGTTTCCACCCCCGACCCCAACCTTCAGCATTTCAGTCAGTGTTAAATAGAAGAGCAGAATCAATCTGTTAATTATTGCAATAGGCAAGGAGTCCTAAACTAAGCACAGTATATCTCTTAATCTGTCCAGCTACACCAAACCTGGGATGATGGTCATGAATGTTCTCACTCACCCCAGACTTTATCCAGAGTCCACAGCTTCTCATTGTGGTTGTAAACAGTTAACTGCAGGATAAAGACAAAGTTCAGTAGCCTGCTCAACTGTGAAATAGACTTCAAATTGCACATAATTAGTGCATAATGAGCTCAATGTGTTCTATACAAGACCCCCACAATCATATTGAATTAATTAAAGTTTTAATTACCAAATCACCAAAGGTTATTTATATGTTTAAAAAGAACTGAGAAGTTTTGATACTGACTGTTTTTTGGATCTCTTCTTAAACTTTTCCCACCCATTTTCTTTTTTAATATAATTTAGTAGCATATTGAAAACAATGTTAAGATTTGGTCTTCAGTGCTTGTATTTGCTGCATTAATGGCACACCAGTCATTACCTTGAATGGTTGAATTAACGTTCGTCCTGTGTAGTGAGTAGTGGTGAATCTTAAATTTTGAATCCTCGCAAACTGTGATTGGCGATACTGTCATTCTGGGAAAAAACTAATTTTAATGTGAAATAACCTCAGATAAAATCCGGTTATCAGAAAAAAAAAATCTGCTAAACCCTCAGATATAGTTAAACTGTTATCTTTCTGTCCCGTTTAAAAAAACATTGATAGAAATTAGTTCACAGAATATTAAAAAAATATATACATTTATGCTGTTAACCATTTGCAATAAGGTAAAAGGTGGCTGCAGTGTTGTGAAGGCTACTTATCCAGAGAAGCTCACCCTGTTTTCCCATTCACTTACAAAGAAATACCTTTTAAATCTGCTTCCAGGTATTGCTTCAAAAAGTCACTTCATCACTGTCAAGTCCTTTTTACGTTGAGGTCGTCTGTGATCTACATCTGACTCCATGGATGACAGCCTCTCGACCAATCTATCCACATCATTACACAACTCCCCTAAGCACAAAGAACGATCTCAATTATTCTAAATATTCAACCAACGTCTTGTTCCCCAGTGTAGTGTGGGTAATGAAATCTATTACTCAGGACATCTCGTGTTGTTTCCATCCTGGTTTTTTTGTTCCTTGGTATCTCAGTCCTCTTTTCATAGCCTTCTAATCGAGGGTTGTCTTGTTTGAGTCCTCTCATAGTTTTCAAACAGTGGAACAGTGATTTGATCTAAGTGCAACTGAATGAAAGGGCATTATCTGACTTTTCAATATAAGATTAGGAAAATAGATCGTTACGCATTGAACAAGTACATGGAGGCAGTCCTACATGTACTTTATAGAGTTGTCTGGGCACGTCCGTGTGGAAGGACACTCTGGGATAGACTCCGAACACTAGGCAGATTGGATTTCTTATCTAGCTTGGGAAGACCTTGCTGGAAAGAGGAATGCTGGACTTCTTTACAGTGCCAGCTACTACCTCACTGTGGCCCTGGATAAATGGATTGGATGGATGGCCTGATGGATGCTGGTGTAATGACAAGGTCTAGGATAAAGGACAAGTGGCTGGATGATTACAGAAAACAAACAAGCTCAGCTGTCTGTGAACAGCAGACGAAAACCTGTCACACTACCGACTGAGAAAGGATTATTATCAGGCTCAAATCAGAGAAAGGCCCGAACCTTTATGATGTAAAGACTGCCAGATCATGGTCTGTGATGTGATACAACACAGCCTGGCACAACGCTGGAGCACACCTATAATAAAGTAACAGCCCTCCTGCACAAATCCAGCACATCTGTGGCTGACTATACTGCATCTTGTTAACATATTGTAGTACATATTGTGCTAGACTATAAAAAAAAATGGATGTAGCCTTGGGTTTGAAATGTGAAGGCAATGCAGACGTGCCTTAAACCTGTACTAGCACACTTGTTTCTAGTAGTAAAATGGACAAATACTTTGGCTTTAAAAATAAAGATTCTAGTCGTATAGAAACAGAGAAAATGTACCTCTCACTTCCACAATTATCTCAGTACAATACAGACATTAGCAACACATTCATTGTCTCAATCTTTAGTTTTAAGTCATATTACTGTATGTACAGAATGATGAGAAGAAGCAGCTCGTTTATTCACACTGCACTACAGAGCCAGTACATACAGAATGATGGTTGATAATGATAATTGTAATTGATAATAATGATGGCAATTTTGTAAATTATGGTGCCATCTAAAGTAAAACACAACACAGCAGGGTGTGAATATTGTGTCAGTGACAACTATCAATGTCTGAGCCTTACTGCTCAATTAAGCGAGCCAAGACAGTTCCTGGTTTCTCTGTCAGCTCTTCTCATCTCTCCTGTCCAGTTTCAAAAGACCAAACACTATTACCTAAATTCTCCACTCAAGGTTTAAAACAGAATTTCAGCTTTAAGAAACTTTACAGCCGTATCCATCTCTTGCTTTGACATATGCAAGATGAGGGCCCAAATGGAGACAAGCTGAATTAACTGAAAAGGAATTCAGTGGATAGTCCAAACCAAGCAACAAAATTCATAAAAAATAACCCAAATAGTGAAACAGCTAAATAAATTCAGGCAGGGAGCATACACAGACAATCTGATTGAGAATAAAAGAAGTGCAGTGTTGAAAAAATACACAATGTAATGAGAGAAGGTGAACATGCACACACAAGTGAAGAACAGGTGAACAGAAACAAAGGGGAAGAAAGACTAAATGCAAAATATGCATTACAGGTGGCTAACAAAATAAAACTGGAAGTAACTAAACAATACACAGACAAAAACAGAACAATTTAACACTTAAGGAAACCAGGGGGATTAAAACAACCTACAAGCAAACAGATTAAAAATCTAAAATCTCACAGAGGTGCCCCCCATTATAATATTATATAATGGGGGCACCTACTGTATATATTGGAGAGGGGTATTCCTAAAATACATCTTTAATCCTTATTCCTACCAATCTGATGACATTCACCTGTTCACAGCACTGACATAGACATTCTCTCCCTTTCACTGCTACATGACACCCACTGCATCTGATTTGTATAGGTTAATTAAAGATGAGAGATCTTTCACTAGTTCCCTAAAACAGGCTCAGCAAGTACTCTAAAATTTGCCAGTAATGAGACATGCATCAATTACCCAAGCCACAAAAACAGGAGATCATTTAAACAGGCTTATGAGTGGCCAAACTGTCTGAAAAAGACGTTGCAGAAGTTGCTGAAGCAGAAGACATTTCTTGTTTAGCTTGGTGTTTTCTCACTACAACCACTGAGTAATGAGGCCCCCAGTGAGCAAGAATTAAAAGAGCAAGAATGGCCTTTCTTCCTTGTCATGGGAATACTTGCCCTGCTCATAGCTTAAAAACGAGGCTTTAAATTCACTAACTGAAACAGCGTCTTTCCAAAAACTAACTAGTGTTCAATAATTATTGGCGGTGGTTTCCGTTCATCTCTGACTTCTATTCCCTGTTGAGGAGCCCTTAAACTTTAATTAATATATAAATAAATAATATGAAAAAAGAAAAAAATGTACGGTTACGGTGGATGATTTTTTTTTCAACACATAAACAATTTTACAATGCATTAAATACACAAAGACAATCCAAATGTCTGTGCCAGCAAATTTTTGAATGTAATAACTAAATTAGGCTGGCATTACTTCTGCCTGCTTCATCAGAGCATTCAATACCACTGAATTTCTGGGTATTACACATTTAAACAACAAAAGTTAGAAAGGAAAAAAAGGTTTTTCTACCATAACCAAAAACATGAAGCTAGATAGCTACAGAACCAAAAGCAAGCTTTATTAACTCCCATACTTTGTCTTTCTCATGAAAAGGCAAGAAAATATCTGTTCCTGGGAGGAAAATACGGAGAAGATATATGGACAAACTTCATATCACACGTATGTCACATATGGACAAGGAAAATAAGATGCTTGCTCTCACCGGTTAGAACATGACAAACGTTCAAATTTAATATGTTAGTTAATTGAGTCAACTTTAGATTTAGTCTACTGTAATGACATTTAGTCTAAGAAAATGAAAATCATTTAGATGCCTAAATTATGACTAAAACTAAATGGAAATTTGCTGTCAAAATTGACCCTGCTGCTAAGTCAGAGCTACCCATTGTAGCCACTACATGGTGAAAATAACTTACTAAAGTAAGATATTGGGCTTTGTTCATAGTACAGGCAGGCGTGTTCACCTCAGGTCAAGTAAGGTAATTCAACTTATGATTTAACAATGAGAATGTAAAGTGATGAGGAGTGTTTTTCTGCACTCATACACTTTTTACTTTTTGGTTCTTTTTTGACATGAAATCTTCTTGAAAAGCAGAATATTCATCATTTAAATGGGGCGACGTCAACAGTGCATCTGAAAATTAATGAAAGCACAAAATACATTAAGGCATGCCACTTCTTGGGGCTTCTGCAATGCATATAAGTCAATGGTTGACAAAAAGGTAACATGATGGAAGCTAAGTCTCCAGGTTTGCATTCTTTGTTGGGCTCTGTTCTCTGAAGACATGATGAATTTATATTTCGCTTTGCATTCTATCACTGCTGTGCAGAAGCATTAACAATATAAAAGGTACTACTATGATGATTAGTTTCTCTGTGTGCACTTAAAAGGCCTCTTATGAAGAGTGAAGATGAACTCAGCTTTCACATGACCATACATAAGAAAGAGTTATGCAAAAAATCAATTACTTATGCTCCAAGCAAATTTTATGTATCAATGGGAGGTGCTCTAAGACTTTCATCTCATACTCTGCAGTGATTAATTGAAGCAGTTCAGCTGCTGGGGGCTGATTGGTGAGCTGTTTAACTGTCAACAAAAACCTACACATGCACATCACATTTGATATACACGAAGACAGTTATGTGTGTAACCACCTCCTGTACCTTCAAATGACATTCAAGATCACTATGGACTATTTCTTTCTTGAGTTTACACAACCAGCATCTTGCCTTCTCTTAGATGCCGTAATTCAGGCATCATAAAGTTGATCAGTCAGCTCTCAGTGATTATAACTTCATTCTTTGAGGTACCCTGTCAGAGGCACTAATGTGCAGTTACTGCTGTGAGCCACATGATCCCTTTACAGTTGTAATCAGTATAGTCACATTTGTCATTATGTGAAATCCAAGTGAGTGCTGGATTTGTAAAAAAGAAAAATGGAGAGGAGAATTTGAAATTGGAGAGACACTTTTGTACTGTGTATTCTTAATAGATTCAGATTACATGCATCATTGTGTATATTACAAAGAAAAAAACGCAACAGCTTTGTATTCAGCTGTCCTAAAAGATTTAAAATGGTAAACCAACTGAATATTTTATTTCACATAACCAAAAAAAAAAAGAAATGCCAAACCCATCCATCCATCCATCCATTTTCATCCGCTTTGTCCGGGGCCGGGTCGCGGGGGCAGCAGCCTAAGCAAAGAGGCCCAGACCTCCCTCTCCCCAGCCACCTCCTACAGCTTATCCGGGGGAATACCAAGGCGTTCCCAGGCAAGCCGAGAGATATAATCTCTCCAGCGTGTCCTGGGTCTGCCCCGGGGCCTCCTCCCGGTGGGACATGCCTGGAACACCTCACCCAGGAGGCGCCCAGGGGGCATCCTTGTCAGATGCCCGAACCACCTAATGGGGCGATCGTGGCTCAAGAGTTGGGAGTTCGCCTTGTAATCGGAAGGTTGCCGGTTCGAGCCCCGGCTTGGACAGTCTTGGTCGTTGTGTCCTTGGGCAAGACACTTCACCCGTTGCCTACTGGTGGTGGTCAGAGGGCCCGGTGGCGCCAGTGTCCGGCAGCCTCGCCTCTGTCAGTGCGCCCCAGGGTGGCTGTGGCTACAATGTAGCTTGCCATCACCAGTGTGTGAATGGGTGGATGACAGGTTGTGTAAAGCGCTTTGGGGTCCTTAGGGACTAGAAAAGCGCTATACAAATACAGGCCATTTACCATTTACCTCAGCTGGCTCCTTTCGATGTGGAGCAGCAGCTGCTTTACTCTGAGCCCCTCCCGAACTTCTCACCCTATCTCTAAGGGAGAGGCCAGCCACCCTTCGGAGGAAGCTCATTTCTGCCGCTTGTATCCGCGATCTCGTTCTTTCGGTCACTACCCACAGCTCGTGGCCATAGGTGAGGGTAGGGACGTAGATCGACCGGTAAATTGAGAGCTTCGCTTTTACACTCAGCTCCCTCTTCACCACGACGGACCGGTGCAGCGTCCGCATTACTGCAGCTGCAGCCCCAATCCGTCTGTCGATCTCCGGCTCCCTTCTCCCATCACTCGCGAACAAGACCCCGAGATACTTGAACTCCTCCACTTGGGGCAGGAACTCATCCCCGACCCGGAGTGGGCACTCCACCCTTTTCCGGCTGAGAACCATGGCCTCAGATTTGGAGGTGCTGATCCTCATTCCCGCTGCTTCACACTCGGCTGCGAACCGTTCCAGTGCGAGCTGGAGGCCCTCACCCGATGAAGCCAACAGAACCACATCATCTGCAAAAATCAGAGATGAGATTCTGAGGCCACCAAAGCGAAAGCCCTCCGCCACTTGGCTGCGCCTAGAAATCCTGTCCATAAAAATTATGAACAGAACCGGAGACAAAGGCCAGCCCTGGCGGAGCCCATCACCCACCGGGAACGAGTCCGACTTATTGCCGGCAATGCAAACCAAGCTCTTGCAACGGTTGTATAGGGATCGAATGGCCCGTAGCAATGGGCCAGACACCCCATATTCCCGCAACACCTCCCACAGGACACCCCGAGGGACACGGTCGAATGCCTTCTCCAAGTCCACAAAACACATGTAGACTGGTTGGGCAAACTCCCATGCACCCTCAAGTATCCTGGAGAGGATAAAGTGCTGGTCCAGTGTTCCGCGACCAGGACGAAAACCGCATTGTTCCTCCTGTATCCGAGGTTCGACTAACGGACGAACTCTCCTCTCCAGCACCCTGGCATAGACTTTCCCAGGGAGGCTGAGGAGTGTGATCCCCCTGTAGTTGGAACACACCCTCCGGTCCCCTTTCTTGAAGATGGGGACCACCACCCCGGTCTGCCAGTCCACAGGTACTGCCCCTGATCTCCACGCAACATTGCAGAGGCGTGTCAACCAGGACAGCCCTACAACGTCCAGAGCCTTCAGGAACTCGGGGCGGACCTCATCAACACCAGGGGCTCTGCCACCAAGGAGTTGTTTAACTGCCTCAGTGACCTCGCCCCCGGAAATTGGCGGGTCATTCCCCTCATCCCCAGACTCTGCTTCCTCCTCGGAAGACGTGTCAGTGGGATTAAGGAGGTCCTCGAAGTATTCCTTCCACCGCCCGACAATTTTCTCAGTCGACATCAGCAGCGCTCCGCCAGCACTATACACAGTGCAGGTAGAGCACCGCTTTCCCCTCCTGAGACGTCTGACGGTTTGCCAGAATCTCTTCGAGGCAGCCCGAAAGTCTTTTTCCATGGCCTCTCCGAACTCCTCCCACACCCGAGTTTTTGCTTCAGCCACTGCCCGAGCCGCATTCCGCTTGGCCTGTCGATACCTGTCGGCTGCCTCCGGAGTCCCACAGGCTAACCAAGCCCGATAGGACTCCTTCTTCAGCCTGGTGGCTCCCTTCACCTCTGGTGTCCACCATTTGGTTCGGGGATTACCACCACGGCAGGCACCAACCACCTTGCGGCCGCAGCTCAATGCAGCAGCTTCGGCAATGGAGACGCTGAACATGGTCCATTCGGACTCAATGTCCCCAGTCTCCCTCGGAATGCTGTTGAAGCTCTGCCGGAGGTGTGCGTTGAAGATCTCGCGGACTGGGGCCTCTGCTAGACGTTCCCAGCACACCCTCACTACGCGTTTAGGTGCACCAGGTCTGTCCAGCGTCTTCCCCCGCCACCTGATCCAACTCACCACCAGGTGGTGATCAGTTGACAGCTCAGCCCCTCTCTTTACCCGAGTGTCCAGAACATATGGTCGCAGGTCTGCTGATACGATTACAAAATCGATCATCGACCTACGGCCTAGAGCATCCTGGTGCCACGTGCACTTATGGACACTCTTATGTTCGAACAGGGTGTTCGTTATGGCCAAACTGTGATTAGCACAGAAGTCCAATAACAGAGCACCGCTCGGGTTCAGATCAGGGAGGCCGTTCCTCCCAATCACGCCCCTCCAGGTCTCGCTGTCGTTACCCGCGTGAGCATTGAAGTCTCCCAGCAGGACAACAGAGTCTCCAGGTGGAGCACCCTCCAGCACCCCCCCCCCCCCCCCAGGGACTCTAAGAAGGCTGGGTACTCTGAACTGCCACTCGGCGCATAAGCGCAGATGACAGTCAGGACCCGTTCCCCGACCCTAAGGCGCAGGGAACAAACCCTCTCGTCCACCGGGAAAAACCCCAACGTACCGGCAGCAAGCCGAGGGGATATTAGGATACCCACCCCAGCCCGCCGCCTCTCACCAGGGGCAACTCCAGACTGAGACAGAGTCCAGCCCCTCTCCAGGAGACTGGTTCCAGAGCCCAAGCCATGCGTAGAGGTGAGCCCGACTATATCTAGCCGGTACCTCTCAACCTCACGCACTAACTCAGGCTCCTTCCCCACCAGGGAGGTGACTTTCCATGTCCCTATTGCCAGTCTTGGCAGCCGGGGGTCAGTCCGCCAGGGCCTCCGCTCCTGGCCGCCACCCGGCACACAATGCACCCGACCCTTATGGCGCCTCCTGCGGGTGGTGGGCCTGCGGGAGGATGGGCCCATGTCTCCTCTTCGGACTGTGCCCGGCCGGGCCCCATGGACTAAGGCCCGGCCACCAGACGCTCGCCCTCGGGCACCCTCCCCGGGCCTGGCTCCAGGGCGGGGCCCCGGTAACCCTATCCCGGGCAGGGTAAACTGTTCCCTCGATGTCCTTTTCATAAGGGTCTTATGAATCGCTCTTTGTCTGGTCCCTCACCCAGGGCCAATTTGCCATGGGAGACCCTACCAGGGGGCAAAAGCCCCCAGACAACATAGCCCCTGGGATCCCTGTGACACACAAACCCCTCCACCACGATAAGGTAGCGATTCAAGGAGGGGGAAATGCCAAACCAAAATACTAAAAAATACGGAGCCCCACAGGGGACATGGGAGAGAAAAAAAATACGACGGACTTTTGCGAGATCTCGCAAAACAAACTCGGGATCTCGCAAAAGTTTTAGCCGCATTCTTCAGAGGCCGCCAGCTCGAAGCCGACCGGGAGGTCGAGGCACGATGTGCCGGGAAAGTGGTGTTCCTCCCGGCTGTAGTAGCTCTCGACCAGGGCTGGACTGGGACAAAAAATCGGCCCGGGCATTTTGACTAGAGCCCACCAGGATAAAGATTGAAAATGTGACGTCATTCAGGGGTAAAACCGCAAAGGATTCTAGGAACTTGTGGCAAGGGGTACTAGCGCACGCAGGCGTTCAATTGAACTCAGTTACACAGCAATAAAAAGAAACCCAAAAAATGGCAAGAAGCTGTTGTGTTATTAACTGCAATAGCTGGTCGCATGACAGCCACGGGAAGCCGACGGGTAAAGAGATCGTTTTTTTTTTTAATCGTCGTCGAAGAGAAATTTTTTAAGCAATGTATCCGAAGTAAGCCGACGGATGGTCTGGATATACCAAATATAACGTCTATATATATAAATATTATTTTTATCCATATCGTTTTCCCCAATATCTGTAGAAGGAAAGCTTAATGAACAGTAAAGTTTGATCAGCAAAACCATCTTGTGATTTCAAGTGTAGAATTTGTGTATTTTATAAAACAAAAGGCATTCTGTATCTCATGGACTATTTACTTAAAGGCTCAAAATCATAAGTTGTAAATGATAAAATATAATAACACTAAAATGTGGAGCCAACTGAATTCCTTTGCTCAAAAAGTTTAAAGATATTTTTTCCTTGAGCAAAAAGAAATCTTGTGCTTTCTGTGAAATGAGATTGCAGCACTGCCAACTGCCCACTTACATTTGTGTTGGCCATAGCCTACGGTGCCATTACTGATGCCAGCATCAGTAAACAGAACAGTTGTTGTGTTGAAAAACATGTAAGTTAATGGGCAGGCTTACCCCTAAGTGTTTCATAGTGATCTATGTTATCCTGCACCGCTATAAGGTGTTTTAAGACATAGTCATTTTAGAAAAGAAAGTCACCTTTGAATTCTACAGCTTTATGTTTTTCATGTCATAAAAAATATTCTGATCCTCATCTGGTTGTAAAATTGTTTAAATACATCCTAGTTAAAGAAAGAGGGTTTAATTTATGACAGCTCTGCATTTAATAGTTATTTTTGTCCTGTCTCTGTCCCTTCAAGCCCTCCCTGCCTGAGATATCTTCCTGTTAAAAGGCAGTTTTTCCTTCCCGTTGTCGCTAAGTGCTTGCTCACAAGAGAAAACTACCTGATCTTATGCGAAAAAGTAAGTTTTTGAAGTTTTCAGTCAAAGTCTGACCTTAACTGGGGCTTCCTGCTCAAAAACACTCCAATGCAGGTGAATTAAAACAATTCTGAAAATATTTTTTTCCTCTTAAATAAATAAAGTCGTCATTTAAAACCTTATTTTTTGTCTAATATTAACAGTGCTGATAGTGTTCCTCTTGCAATATTAGCACTTACACTGATAAATGTAAGAGGAGCTTACAAATAAATAAAAAGAAACAGATTTTTTCATGCGAGTAATTTAAAATATGATTAGTATGAGTTGCTAGATTCCATCACCTTTTGCTTTGTTACCCAAAATGGGCCTGATTCTGTCATGGTCCTGGGCCATGTTGGACCAGCATTCTTAGTTTTCTTGTATTTTTGTATTTTTTTCCTCATGCCGTGGTTCCTAGGTTCTGTTAAAGATGTTCCTTATTTGATTACCCTTTGTGTGCCCCTCTCTGAGGCCTCGTTTCCCCTCGTGTTTCATTTAATGTTTTCCCCAGCCGGTTATGTCTGTGCTCTCTCTCCTCCTGTCTGAACCTCTGTGTACTTCCTGTTTTACTTTGACAGTCTCTCGTCAGTATGCGTCATGTTGTGTTCACTCCTGCCCTGTCTCGTTACGATTATCTGTGTCAGCTGTGTTCCCCGTGTACTCCCACTTCCCTCGTTAACCCTCTGTGAATTTATGTGCATTTCTCCCTCAGTTCAGTGTCGCGTCGTCAATGTCTCCCCCCTGAACCTGTGTGTCTTTTTGTGTTCCCTCGGTCTTCTGTTAGCATTCCCAGTTTAGTTCTGTTTCTTTGTGAAGCCTGCAATAAAGCAGTGATTTTGAGTTCAGTTTCTGTCTCTGTGAGTTTTGCGTTTGGGTCCTCATCTGCCTCCACACAGCTAGTTCATGACAGATTCAAACATTTTTGGAATACTAGTTATTATTCCATTCAGCAAAATTGTAAAAGGACTACAAGAAAAGTGTGTGTGTGTGTGTGTGTGTGTGTGTGTGTGTGTGTGTGTGTGTGTGTGTGTGTGACCATCTGCCATTATTCTTGCGGTTGGATCTATCACTGTTTATGTCCCAGAACAGATGCGAGCTCAGAAAGTTCACCTCTCAAAAACACATATTGTGTCTCAAAGAAAGCTGTGTGATGTATTCTTATAAGACTCTTTGCTGCTGCCAGCAAAAGCAACAGTAGAGCAGCATATTGAGAAACAAACACAACCCAAACAAACAGATTGGTACTTGATGTAATTATACAAAGGTTGTGGAAGATAACATTAGAATTACACTCTGATAAACCGATGATATGCACCAGTATGTCTCAAAAAATATTTTTTTAAGCACTAGAGACAAATGAGCTGTGTATCCAGCCTAAAAAGCTGTTGTTTTTAATGCCACTCAAATTTTCCAGACCATCCATCCATTATTTCTTAGTAGAATCTAAGGTGTTCCATTAAACTATTAAACTATAAAGTGCCCAGTGGTTTTAACCCTCTCCAGGCAGACGTTGCAGATTTGCAACAGTTAAGAACTAACAACCTGATTACCTCACATACATATTTTATGAGTTTTTTTTACTCAGAAGTACCACTGCAGGGCTTGGTTGTGCATTAGCAACAATAAACTTCATTTGGGCCTGAGAGGGTTGCCTTGCCACAGAAGAAAAAGTACATTATCTTCACTTACATCCAGTAACCTTCCAGTTTCTGTTCAGTATATTATGAATTGGAGTATGAGTGTCACAACAGCTGCATATAAAATATAATTACACGTGCGATGTCATAGACACTTCGACAGCTGAAAGGATATTTGAAAGGAACAAAAGCCAAATGTATAAACCAAGTGTATTTCTTTTTGCAAATGAGACAGGATATTAAAGGATTGGTGATTTTTTCTCTTACCATTGTTATCTTATTTTGTTCTTTCCACAAGATTTCAAAGATTTTCAGCCCCTGAATTTTTCAGGCAGGTAAACTCAATGTGATTAGGTTGTTTATTTGACTCCGATTTTACTTCAACCTATTTTCTGAACCCTGTTAATCAGATGATTAGAAAACTGCACGGCCTCTGTTAGTAGCTTAATGGGTCGAGAAGTCCCCCATATTAAATGTTCTCTAACAATATAATGTTATGATATTTAAAGTCACTGTTATATGACAACATAGAGAAATATACTTAAGAGATCATATGCCAAAAAGAAAATAAGGGGAAAATTGTGTCTTTGTGGAACAAAGCGTTTGGATGTGCACACCACCACAGTGTAATCAAGTCAAGGAATCAATATGTGATTAAAGTGCAAACTTTCAGCTTCAATTTAAGGGTTTTGTACAACAATTTAATATTATATTAACTGTTCATGAATTACGTCCATTTTTATAAACAGTCTCATTATCAGTGACTCAAAATGGACTAGCACAGTTTTATGTTATGATACTTTAAAATTAAAATCCTTTAAGGTTAATTACTGCCTGAAGTCTAGAACCTACGAACATCACCAAATACTACGTTTCTTCTCTGAGACGCTCTGCTAGGTCTTTACTTCAATTTCTGCTTAATTTGGGGTCTCTTTTTCTTAGGTTTTGTATCTAATATCCTTTTTTTTTGCCTTGAGAAACTCTTGGGTTGCTTTTGCAGTATGCTTTGGGTCTATATCCATTTGCACTGTGAAGGGCTGTCTGAACAGTTCTGCACCATTTGATCTAAACTGAGCAGTAGAGGTGGTGATCGATCTAAATATTGATACTATTGACACCAATGATGGTATTGGATCGAAAACCTTTTTGTGCTGAAAGTTATATCTGTTTTATTTATAGCCCATTGCACATTTAAACAACAGAAGCTGACCCAAAGCGCTTTAGTGACAGGCACATTTATATTCCAGGTCTTGGGAAAAAAAAAGTTTCAAAATACATGAAAAGCTGAAAGGTGTGTTTTGTTGTATTAGGTAATTATTGTGGAATGTCATGTTAGACGGATAATGTGGTATACACTTTTCTCTTTGCAGAATTGTAGCACAAGTAAATCTTGGTTTCATCTGTCCAAAGATCTTTTTACAGAAAGATCTGACCTTGTTGATCTTGAATGCAACCAGTGGTTTGCATCTTGTTGTAAACAAGCTGTATTTCCATTCCTGGAGGCATTTCTTGATTGTAGACCTTGTCTATGCTACACCGACCTCATTGAGAGTGTTCTTGACTTGGCTAGATGTGAAGTTGTTTTCCTATTTTGTCATGATGCACCTTAGTTGTCCTCTGTGATCTTTTAAGCTTTTTGATGTTGCTGAGCTGGCCAGTGCATTTCTTCTTTTTAAGAAAGCATCAGGTTTCTCCTAAATATCTAGCATTTCTCTGATGGGTTTATTTTGTTTTTTCAGTGTAATGGTGGCCTTTTACACGTGCATTGATATTTCTCTGGGCCTCATATGTGAAATTTCACCGAAAAGATATAAAATACGAATTCAAATCTTTAAATACCGTAGTTATTATTTCTGTTTTTTGGTTTTTGATTAGTCTTTGGTTTTTGATTAGTCTCTCAACCACCCAGGTTAGGAGGGAACTGAGGAGGATTAATGGCAAGAAGGCAGCGGGTCCAGATGGCATCAGCTCGAGGGTCGTCAGGTCCTGCGCGGACCAACTGTGTGGGGTGATGGAGCACCTCTTCAACCTGAGCCTGAGGTTGGGAAGAGTCCCACAGCTCTGGAAAACCTCCTGTGTTGTACCAGTGCCAAAGACTTCACGCCCCAAGGACCTCAACAGCTAAAGGCCGGTGGCTCTGACATCCCACCTGATGAAGACCCTGGAGCGGTTGGTCCTGGCTCAGCTTCGGCGCCTAATAAGCTCATCACTGGACCCACTTCAGTTTGCCTACCAGCCTGGCATTGGAGCGGATGATGCCGTCATTCACCTCCTACATCGTTCCCTCGCTCACCTGGAGACCGCTGGAAGCACTGTGAGAATCATGTTCTTTGATTTCTCCAGTGCCTTCAACACCATTCTTCCCTCGGTTCTAAAGGACAAGCTGGTGAACTCTGGAGTGGACCATCACCTCACTACCTGGATCCTGGACTACCTCACCGACCGACCACAGTATGTGAGGACTCAGGGCTGTGTGTCGGACAGGGTCGTCTGCAGTACGGGGGCCCCACAGGGAACGGTTCTGGCTCCGTTCCTCTTCACCATCTACACTGCAGACTTCTCCCACAATTCCACCCAGTGCTTCCTGCAGAAGTTCTCTGATGACTCTGCAATAGTCGGCCTCATCACTGATGGGGACGACAAGGAGTACAGAGGTCTGACCCAAGACTTTGTGGACTGGTGCCAGCTGAACTACCTCCAGATCAACGCCAGTAAAACCAAGGAACTGGTGGTAGACTTCCGCAGGCACAAGCATTCTCCACTGCAACCACTGAACATCCAAGGTATGGACATTGAGGCTGTGGACAGCTACAGGTACCTTGGTGTTCATCTGAACAATAGACTGGACTGGACTCATAACTCAGACGCCCTCTACAGGAAAGGGCAGAGCAGGCTGTACCTGCTGCGGAGACTCAGGTCGTTTGGAGTGGAGGGCCCACTCCTGAAGAAATTCTATGACTCTGTTGTGGCTTCTGCTATCTTTTATGGTGTGGTCTGCTGGGGCGGCAGCATCTCTGCTGGGGACAGGAAGAGACTGAACAGGGTGATCCGAAGGGCCAGCTCTGTTCTAGGATGCCCTCTGGACCCAGTGGAGGTGGTGAGTGACAGGAGAACGGCGGCTAAGCTGTCATCCCTGATGGACAACATCTCCCACCCCATGCAGCAGACTGTGACAGCACTGAGCAGCTCCTTCAGTGGGAGACTGCGGCACCCACGGTGTGGGACGGAGAGATTTCGCAGGTCTTTCCTCCCCACTGCTGTCAGACTCCATAATAAAGACTTTAACTGATCAAGCACACACATCCATACATATGCAATAATACTAAGTGCAATAATCCTTTCTGTCATCGTTGTATTTTTACTCAGTTGTATATAGTATTTGTATTTGTATTCTATTTTTATCTTATTGTATATTTATTTTATTTTATTCTACTGTATATAGTATTTTATTTTATTCTATTCTGTACAGTTGTGTACTGTATTTATTCTTATTGTATTCTAATTTTTGCCTCATAACTTTTGCACTGTCCACTTCCTGCTGTGACAAAACAAATTTCCCACGTGTGGGACTAATAAAGGTTATCTTATCTTATCTTAGTCTTGAAATAACAAGGGTGCAGGCCTCACTTAACTATAAAACTGCTTGTCAAGCAGCTGTCCAATTAATTTTCAGCCTCTGAAAATGGGGAACTAATTCCTAAATAGCAAATGCAAAATTTCTGTAAATCCTGCTGAATGAAAGCTCAAGGTCCACACTTTATTAAATTGAATAATTAAACTTATTTTATTTTAAAATTGTAATTTAAATTTTGATTTTTTTCACATAGATGGATTCAATAAATTGTCCAATAAATTTGTTTACTGGTCTTTATTATTATTTTATTAGTTTTCCCCCATTCATGTTACATGCTATGTTATATGCATTCATTTATGTTAACAGTTTGGTACTCAGCAAAAACAAAGGTCTTGATCATGAATCTCTGAAGATGGAAAAGCACAAATCAATAATGTTCAATCCTACAAATTCACATTTTCATTTTTAAACAACTCATAAAATTAGTCTCACATATTCAAAATTACCTGAATGAATATGTGTAATGATTACCTGTTGGGCTTTCACCATCCTGCAATCATGTATGGATAGCTCAGAATACTACTGTATACGCCTGTATATATGTCCTACTTTCATAACCTTGAGGATTTGTACTAATTATCAACGAGTGACTCTGAGATATTGCATAATTAATAAGGTAATACTGTGACCTTAAGGTTACTGATTAATCCCCAGCTACTCCTATTTGTATATTAAAATATTGCTGGTAAAGTGTCAGAAAAGCATAAATAAAATTTAATTAGAATAACAAAAGATTCTCAGTTGCGCTCAGCTACTTGTTTTGTTGTCAAATTATGTTATTCTTTTATTTAATAAATATGATTCACCTGAAGCCTCAATTTATCCAAGCCAAAATATAAGTGCCTATAAGAAGATGGGATGATGATTTGTGACCTTTTTATTTTAATGACCTGTCAGTATTGCCAGACTCGGTGCAAAACAAGAATCACCTGAAGACCTTCTAACTGACTGTAAACAAGTTATTTTTAAGCTCACTGGTCTCTCAAGTCAACCATGAGGGCAGCCGCAAGGACTTCAGTCATTTCTTGGTGAAATTTATTACTCATGTCCATCCTTTCAGACAGTGTCTATGGGCTATTTTTTTATTCTTTTTGCCAGAAATTACTCCCCCCCCCCCCCCTCCCTTGTAATGCCTATCCCTAAAATGGTATAAATTTTGTCAGTTTATGTCCAAAATTGCACACAAGAGCCCCTGGCATGCTTTGCACCCACATGTGGTATTTTTAGACTTGAGACCTTTTCTGTAACTTGTGGGCTGGGGTAAAGGTGCTCAAGGGGACATTTGTGCAGGAAGGGAAATTTGTGGTTGAGCACAGGGAGGTGGCCTCCCTATTCCCATCCTTCCTCATTGTAGTTTATTGTAGCCCATCAGCATTCGCGCCGATATTAAAATTAATTAATACAACAATTTTTTCACTGACTAATACTAAATACTTGAAGCCTCATTCAAAAGAAACAAGCTAAATGTGGTTTATGGATTAAACTTATTACGTTCTTTGATTTAGCTCCTCTAAATAACTTTTATGTAAGTGGTGTCCTGAACAAAACAACAAATACGTAATCCAAAATTAAATTTCCAACATATCAATTACGACGAGTTTTGTAAATAATAAATTAACCATTATACCCGAGACCTTGACCACTTGCACTTTGAGCCATCTCCCTTTGTTTTTAAATGAGCTTAAAGAAATAAATGAATTTTACTGATATACTAAAAACTTATTGTTTATTGTGTTTCTGTCATGAATGTGTCAGAAACGACTCGGGTAAAGAAATGTTGTCATTCTTTTTCACATCTTAAAATTTATCAGCTCCAAAGCATCAGCTTGAGCCATAGCTGGACTGGCCATACCGGGCATTTGCCCGGTGGGCCGCTGGCGATTTTTTGTTTTTATGGGCCGATCAATTTTTTTTCTTTTTTTTGGAAGGGTATAAATAATGAAAGGTGTTGGATTGGCCAATTGGTCATGATCGACTCTGGGCTGGGCCAATTACAGCCGAGGAGGTCGGATGCACCCTCCCCCTTGTTTAGCAATCTTATAGATGAACAAAAGAAAATGGAGAACAAAAAAAGGAAAGGAGGTGCAGAAAAAATTAGGGCCAAAAAGAAACAAGCCCTTCAGGCAGACGCTGCCAAATGTGTAAAAATAACTGAATTGTTTGGCGGTAGCTATGGCATAGCTTCCACAGATTTAGCAACATCAGCAAGTGGTGGAGGCCAGCAGGTGGATAAGGGAAAGGGGAGGCAAGAGGAAGAGAGACCCGAGGCGGCCGCCGGTCATAGTGACAGAGGAACTGAACTTCAGGTAAGAAGTTATGACCTCCCCCGCCGCCCCCCTAGGGCTAGGAGGAGTTGGCCGTCCGACTGCGGTCTGGAGTGTGGGGCCTCCCTGCTGCTGCGGAGTCGGGGCGGTCTGCCTCTCCCCACCGCAGGGAAAAGGGTAACACCACCTGGGTCTGGGTGCAGTTCCCCCCTCCAGGGGCAAGGGTACCTAGACCCGGTTCGTAGAGTACGCTTGGAGAGTGTGATCGTGTGTACAGCGTCTCTTTATGTCTGTCTCCACGTTGGTTGAGTGTGGAGTAAGTGCATATGAGAGCATGAGGGTGGGAATGGATGTTTGTATCTGTGTGTGCCTGTATGTCTGTGTCTATATGTCAGGTTGGGTGTCAGACGCCACCTCTCTGGGGACATCTCAGGCCCTCCAAGGTTTGGAGGCCTATCTCCACCCACCACCACTTCCCCTGCCAGTGGCGGACTCCCTCAGACATCGGTGCGTTGGTGGTTCTTTGTGTCTGGGGATGGGCGTCCAGGTACACACCGGCTCACTCCTTGGCGGCCGCTTATCGGGGCCTGGAGCCTGGGGCTCGCTCGGGCCACTTTGGAGGTGGGGTGCCCCCGGCCTCTCGGCCTGGGGCTCGGTCACTCAGGCACAACTGGCTGCCGGCGGAGCTCACGGGCGCGTCACTGCAACTCCCCCTGGCTTCTGCTCCGCAGCTGCTGAGTGAGCCCTCATCTGGGACTCTCCTCAGCTCTTACTGGGACAGTGGCGCGGCTGCCCCTCTGTTGGTCTTCCTTGGTCTCTTGTGTTCTGGGGGCCTCTGGATGTCTGGAGTTTTGATCTCCTCCATACCTGCTTCATGCCCTGGAGGACGGGGCTGTGGCTCCCCACGCTCCCTAGCAGATCGTTACAAACCTTTGGAATGCAAGCATGCTGATCCACACAGGTATGCACACAGGTGTACACGCGGGTGTTCACAGACGCGGACTACAGCTTTCTTGGCTGCTGCCTCAAAGCACATTGTGCGCTGTCTATCTTGCGTGCTGCACAATATCGTTTATTATTTAGTATCTACTGATATTTACTGCTAGCTAGTTTATTGTGATGGTGCCAATTTTTTTTTTACTATGTTGCTCTTTGTTGTTTGCTTTCTCTTCTGTTTTTTTTTCTCCATACAGGTGACCCAGGTGTTTTTTTTTTTTTTTTGTTTGTTTGTTTTTTTCTTTCTTCCCCCCCTTCTCACCGTCTCTTCTCCCCTTTGGTTTTCTTTCTCTCCCTCTCTTTCTTTCATTCTTTCTCCCTGTCCTATCCCCCAGTCATGTCTGTCCCGTTTGTAGCAACTGAAAATAAAATAAATTCATAATTATAATAAAAGTCAATCAAATGGACCAATATGGCAAGGCCATGATGATCCACTTGGTAAAATAAATCCGCTTGGCATCTTTCTTGGCCTTAAGACAACAATTCTGATGGCTAAAGATCCAAACGGGACACAAAAAAAAAAAAAAGAAAAAGAAAAAGAAGTTATGACCTGCTGTCTATCTGTGTCAGATATAAGCCAAGTTTAGCTGTAGTTTGTTTTCGTTGTGCTGACTTTTTACAGTCTGTCATGGTCCTGGGCCATGTGGGCCCAGTATTCTTAGTTTCTTATATTTTTGTATTTCGTTCCTTATTTAGGCCATGTTTCCTAAGTTGTCCTGTTGTGTTGTTCCTTATTTGACTTCCCCTTGTGACTTTTATCCCCTGTGTGCCCCTCTATGTATCTGTGAGCCCTCATCTCCCCTCCTTGTTTCATTCCATGTTTCCCCAGCCCACTATGCCCGCGCTCTCTCTCTCCTCCTGTTTGCACCTGTGTACTTCCTGTTTTACTTTGACAGTCTCCCGTCAGTGTTGTTTACTCCTGCCATGTCTTGTTATGTTTATCTGTGTCAGCTGTGTTCCCATGTGTGGCCACTTCCCCTGATCATCCCTCTTGTGTATTTAGTCTCTGTGTTTCATGTAGTCTGTGTCGCGTCGTCTGTGTTACCACCCCCTGTGTTCCGTATCTCCAGCCATAGGTTTTCCTTAGTTTATGTCCAGTTTAGGTTTCTGTTTGAACTATTACTCTTATGCTGCCCTCACTCTGTTTTGTTCCTTTCATCAGCCAGAATAAAAGGCTCGCTTTTGTTTAACTCCACTCCTGCATCCTCGCTTGTGTTCGCTCCTGGGTCCACCACACACATTTCCGCACGGTCTGCGGACACAGTCGCTTAGAATAACTGGTACTGCGTACATGACGGCATGCATGACGGAGTTTATATACTGCTGGGCGGGTGCTATGAAGTTACTGATAGTAAATTTTATTTTATGCTTAAGGTTAGTTTCTCAAACTCCTCAAAATCTTAACAAATTGTGCTAATCCTTACATGTTGCACCAGGCTGATTTATCATCAAAAGTGGAGAAGTTTGTGACAGAGGAGACAGAAGAGCAGCAGAGAGAGATGGCGCAAGAGAGAAAAATAAAAGAGCAGGAGAGAGAGATGGAGATGGAGAGATGACTTTATGTCATCCATGAGGGATGCATTTGACATATGTTTCACATATTATAGCCCAACAAGTTACTTATAGCAATTTAAATACGAGCAATCAGTTTTTGGCAAATACCGGAAATCAGTTTTTGGCAGACAATCACTTTTTGGTACAATACCGGCTATTGCAGTTAATAATACAACAGCTTCTTGCCATTTTTTGTGTTTCTTTTTATCGCTGTGTAACTAAATTCAATTGAAAGCCTGCATGCGCTAGTACCTCTTGCCACAAGTTCCCAGAATCCTTTGCGGTTTTACCCCTGAATGACGTCACATTTTTGGTGGGCCGGTCTCTAGTCAAAATGCCCGGGCCGATTTTTTTGTCCCAGTCCAGCCCTGGCTGGAGCTGTCATATATCCTTCTTTTTTCTGTAGCTACATGCTCTGATGGCTGCAATGGCACCCAGAGGACCCAATTGAAGGTTTCAATTCAGTAACACAGCTATACATTCCCAGTGGTGGATGAGACATGATCCATATATGCAGATGGAAAGTGACAAGTGGTGGCTAGTCAAACGATCCAAACTTTATTTATTGTTGACTGAGAATGGCAGCAGGCTTACCAAGTAGTACTGTTTTTCTCGTTTTATTTTAAAAAAGATAGCATGTTTCTAATTCAAACTATAGCAGCTAGTGACGTTTTATGCTAATGATATACATAATCACATGGGTTCATAGAACTGAACGTGCAGATTGTGCATGCTCAGTGTGTAAGCGTAGCTTCATTAACAGTGCTTGGACATATGTTGAAGTAACATGAGAGAGTGTTGTTAGTAATCCTGGCCCAGCTTTAATAGTGAGCTTTGAGGGAAATAAGACTCTCATGGGCTATTTGCCAACCTTGGCTTACAATCTTTATTTACTTGGACCAGCAGCATCTTTGTCCTTTGAATATTCTTGGGAATAAATTAGCTATTGAATTAGCAAATTAGAAACACGCAAAAGAGCCTATTTAAGCACACCTTTAAAGACTAGTGTTCGTTTTGGGCCATAAATCAACGTGTTGGACAAGGGATTGCAATTGCTATTTATTCAGTGTAGAACTGAATGTTGTACCAAATTTTGTCACAATTCATCCAACAATTGTTTGGTGTATTCTCAAAGCAAAGAAGCTTAACCTCATGCTGGAGCTGGAGGAAATGCCGGTTCTTATAGTGCCGACCACAGAGTGGTAGTGGAAAGACTCCTTATCAAAGGAGGATTTCTAAATTTATGTTGTCTGCAAGCTAAATGCAGAACTTCTCTTATAATTGATCAGTTTGTCTGACTCTTGTGACCCATCACATTGCAGTCGTCATGACTTTTGTCTATGACTCGCCTCTGTGATGGAAGCTAATCTAAAACGTCACAATGCGAAAAAAATAAAACACACCTTCAGTAACAGCAGACAAGGCATCTTATATTATGGCCAGCGGTGTTGGGAGTAACATTTTACATTTACATTAAGTACACATGCTATATTTTTCAGTTATGTAACACGTCACTGTACTACATTGAGGAACAACATTATATATATAACACATTTGCAAATATATAGTTATGTATGAACACAGCAGGTGTTCAACTATTTAAAAAAGACGACATGTGTGCTTTCGTTAGATTAGGGATTTGTATTGGTGTGTGGGACAGATTAGCCTAAGGTTTATTTTGTTAACTGGTAGTTATGAGACAATTCATTTATATAATGGATAGTGTATTATGGTGAGTTAGGGTTAGCATCATACTATAATACTTGTAAGAAAAACAACAAGTAATGTGTAATTCATTACTTTTTTGTAACGACCTTAACACTGGTGGCCAAATGTTTAGTAAAAGGCAAAAGCAGCAGAAAAACTCATATAAACAACTGTGATTGAATTGTGTGTGTGCCTCGAACAGAAACAACTTATTAGCCAAAAATAGTTCCACTTTCAAAGAGAAGAAGAGCGTTCATGGGGGAAAAAAAATTGTCTGCAATGACTGCAATAAATTAAGCACAGGGCACATCTGTATGTAGGAAATTACAGTCTGGTTTTCAATAATGATTCCAAGAACTGAGAAAATGTGGAAAACACATTTTCCCCAATTTTAGCTGTTTTCATTGCAAATGGAAAAAGTGAGCTTCAATCATTCATTACAAACTTGGCTGTGTTACAAATTTTTTTCAACGCTTTATTTGTAGATTTCCAATTATCATACATAGCATTCTTATTATTTTACAGATAATCACAAAACAACAATCCCCACAGATCATAAAGATAGATAATACCAAGACAGAAAAAGGGAAACAAACAAACAGAAAAACAACAACAGCACAAAAAAAAAAGGGCGGTGCACCTCTCAATTGTTTTTACAGGACCGTTCTAGGGCAAACAAAACATTCAAGATTCCAGTTCCAGACCAGGTAGATTGTTGATGTATGTTAACAGAGGGTCCCATGTTGTGTGGAATTTGCTGACGGATCCGTTGAGAGTACATCTGATTTTTTTCCAGTTCGACATTTTGCATAACATCACTTATCCAGTGGTGGTGGATAAGGTGACTTCAAAAAATGATGACCAGAAAGCAGCAATTTTCGGACAGGACCAAAACATATGAAGGGAAGTAGCTGGAGTCTGTTTGCATCTCTCACATGATAGGTCTATGTTTTGAAATATATTTTTGCTAGTTTAGCTTTTGAAAAATGTAACCTGTGTAACACATTGAATTGTATTAGGGAGTGTCTTGACCATATAGAAGACAAATGGACCCTGATAAGAGCCATATCCCACTCTTCGTCAGACAGCTGGGCACCCAAATCATTCTCCCACTGTTCTCAAATGTATGAAATAGACATGTTACAACTGTCCATGATATGTGAGTAAATAAATGATATTCTGCCTTTTTTCCCATCTCATTGACCCTTAGTATAGAATCCAAACAGGAAGGAGGGGGGAGAGTAGGAAAATTGGCAACCTTTTTACATATAAAATCTCTGATTTGCAAGTATAGCAAAAAATAGTTATTAGTCAGACCAAATTTTTTTAAATAGTTGTTCAAAGCTAGAAAACGTATCATTAGTATACAAATCCTCAATACTGTGAATGCCCCTGTCATGTCAAAGTTTGAAGCCATTATCCATTAAGGATGGTTGAAAAAGATGGTTATGTATTATTGGAGAGTGAATAGAAATACTCTGAATACCCAGATGTTTTTTAAACTGATTTACAATGCGTAGCGATTGAGTAACAGTTATGTTATCTTTAACATTATTAGGTGGTAGGCGTGCGCAGAGTAAAGCTGGGAGTGAATGTGGCCTGCTTGTGACCCTTTCAATCTGTAGCCACGCAGGGATCTGATCATTCCAGTCCTGTAGCCATAGAGAGATGGTATTGAGATTCGCCGCCCAATAATGTGTGCGCAGTTTGGCAAATCCAAATTCCTGTAAGACTCTGAGGATTTCAGGGGTAGACGTGATTGGATTTGTTACATATAACAACAAATCATCTGCATATAGTGAGACAGTGTGAGTTATGCCACCACGCGAGATACCTTGTATACTATTATTGCTTCTAAGAGCTATTGCAAGTGGCTCTATAGCTAAAACAAAAAGTATTGGACTCACTGGATCCCTCTGCTTGGTCCCTCTGACAAGAGGAAAAGGTTCTGATGAGATACCGTTGGTGTAGACTGAAGCAGTCGGATTAGTGTAAATGAGCTTGATACAATGAATAAAGTTAGGACCAAAACCAAAGTGTGTGAAAAGATAATCCCACTCAATCCGATCAAACGCCTTTTCAGCGTCAAGCGATATTACTGCTTCTGGGGATGGAGTATCAGCCTCAGTATAGATGATATTAAACAATCGCCACAGGTTAAAATAGGATTGTCTACCCTGGACAAACCCAGTCTGGTCCCCTGAAATAATATAGGAAGAATTTTCTCAAGTCGGAGTGTAATGGCTTTTGAGAACGCGTAGGCGGAAAAATGTTATTCTCGATTGCTTCCGTGTAAACCAAGAGTAGAAGAGGGGCAAGTTTGTCCATAAATTTCTTATAAAAATCAGTTGGAAACCCATCTGGACCAGGGGCTTTTCCACTCTGAAAGGACATTATTGCATTTTTAATTTCTTCCAGTGTCAGACTTTGCTCCAATTGTTCTTTCGAGTCAGAGTTAATTATAGGAATATTCAAATTAGAAAACCTATTTTGAGCTGGTGCTGAATCTGAGGAATATAATTTAGCATAAAACTCTCTAAAATAGTTGTTAATAGCTTGATGATCCTCAGTTGATAAGCCATCTGATAAGATAAGTTGTGAAATAACACAGGATGCTGCTTTTTTGCGGAGCTGGCTAGCTAATAATTTGGACGGTTTATCTCCCTCTTCATACAACCTACTACGGATTTTAAAATGAGCTTCTCTGCTTGGGCGGTAGTTAATAGATCAATTTCAGTTTGTAAGGCCACTCACCTCTTAATCAAATCAGGGGTCGGAGAACCAGATATGAGTCCATCCAGGGTCTTGATTTCTAAGGATAACTCCTCAATCTTCTTATACTTCTTCTTCCTCATATAAGCAGAATGAGAGATAATCTGTCCCCTGAGATACGCTTTAAGCGTCTCCCAGGGGGTCGAAGCTGAGATGCCATCCGTATTATTTACCTGTCAAAAAAAATCTATTTGTTCTGTAATGAATTTCACAAAGTCTGAATCAGCCAATATGAGTGGGTCCAGCTGCCATGTCCGCTTTGTCCTCAGAGTCGGAAGAAGGGCATGATCAAAAAATGACGATGGCTGTGTTACAATTTTGTGCCAGTAAGAGAGATTTTGAGATATTTCATTTGATAGAGTAAAACTTTGACTTAGGCCACTACTGTAGCTAAAAATAAACTCCAGTGATGAACGATCGTAAGCAGGCAAAGTATGATTTTTTTTTTTTAAGTCTTCACTGACCTTCACTAACCTTTAACGTTGCATTAGATAACTCCCCCAGGTAGCGTGTCCCCAGCCTTCGCACATGCAGGAAGTGATGTCATACCAATAAAAGGCACTCTTATTACTTGTATTAATCTTTCAGTGCTATTAGACAAACTAATGTATAATTGATGCAGCCTCACTGAGGTGTTGAACATGTTCTCATTCCACCTGACTGGCAAAATGGAACCTGCTTCTTTCTTGCACCCACAGATCAGACACATTCAGAACAGATTAAATCACTTTTTCTCCTTTTCAACTCAAATCAGCTCCATCCAGCTTAGACATGACATGAGAAATGTGCTCTTACCTGCTGACCTTGACTCACTCCTGACCTATCAGTCTGGTTGTTTTAGAGTCAGTTTGTAGCTAATATCATGCATGCATCTGTTCAGAGTAAGAATAAGTACGGTATAACTATAAGAATAAACACAGTTGCTGTATGTCAGGAGACATTGTAAGCATGAATATTTTATTCATTAAGATCTGATGTGTGAGTTCGACGTTGCCTTAAGTCTTTCAATAATTACTTAAAAAAATATGTTTACTGCTAGAAAGCAGGAGCCCTAACCACTGAAATATCAAAGTAGTATCCAAGTAATAACTTGTATTGAGAGTATTACACTGAGATTTATATAATTAGCTATTACAGGTCCAGACTGGGGGTAATAATGTATCCCTGTGAGGCAAAACCAATTATCAATAGTATAGTAGTATACTGATAACACAATCACAACTTGCTAACAATAAAACAGTAATACTGCTTGATGCTTTGCCATATAAGGATAGGATTAACCTATTATGATTGTGGAAATAATGCTACCTCATGTCGCCACTCTTCTTTTTAAGTCAACCCTCTCAGGCTCAAATTAAACTTTTTGTTGCTAATGCACAACCAAGTCATGCAGTGGTAGTTCTGAGTAAAAAAAACCTCGTAAAATATGTATGTGGGGTAATCAGGTTGTTAGTTTTTAACTGCTGCAAACTGGCAACGCCTGCCTCGAGAGGGTTAACAGTATATTTAGTGATGCTGCTTTTTACTTGGAAGTGTGTGATGGTTTCTGTGAAATAACCAGGAAAAAATGAAAAAATGCCAATTTGGATTAAATTCCATGTCAGTAACCTACTCAAGAAAACTTCATGGGACATTTATTTGTGTAAAAAAACAGAAATCAGACCTGCAAATTCCAAACTACAGTTTCTATTAAATGTCATAGTAATCTTCCCTACAGCTAAAAAGGACCAGAAAATGCCTGTGTTCGCTAAACGGTGTCATAGTTCACAGAAGATTTTATTGATGGGCAAATACAAGATGCTGGGCTCTGCAAACACCCTCTAATTACACCATAAGACCTATGCAGGGAAACAAAATAAAAATAAATGGCATACTTTAACATCCTGCCCATATGGCAGTGCAGCTAAGGTAAATAAACCAATTTTTGTACAATCTGATTTTTTAAAAGTCTCTTTTAAAATGTTCTTTTAGCTTATAAATATGTTACATATTGTGGCATTGCACATGGCCTTCCAAACAGATATGTTAGTTCCTGTGGAGTATTCACAGAAGTATTCCCTTTGGCCTTGCCTTTATTATTTCTGTCTCTTAAAGTCTCTATGTCTAACTGACCCACACACTGAATTATTCAATAACTATAGATACACAGCTGACCTGCGCTGCTGTATTGTTTGCCTCCACTTCCAAAAACATGAATGCCCTATAATGAACATCTGTCATTTACCAAAGCTCACCTCCTCTGAAGTCAGCCTGTCTGTCTCCAGCTCTTGCCTGCTGCTCGTTCTCCCCCAAATATCTCATGTTTGAAGTGTAGAGTTTATACAAGAACTTAAGTTCCCGTCTTTGTTGAACTCGGGGCATGTGCTCCCGCGTGGTCCCATATGCATAGAGAATATGAACAAAGCTTAATTTGCATAGGCAAACCAGAATGAACCCTAAAGTCATTTCATTTCCTTTCTCTCTGCCTATAAACTATAACTCTAAAACTCCACATTATGGGATTTAGTGTTAGGTTAAGAGACCGTTGTGCTATGTATCGGTCAGCAAAAAAACTCAGAGGAAGCTGAAAAGAAAGAGAAAGAGAGAGAAGAAAAATACAGACAGTGGAACAGTATAAAAGTGTGAGAGATGGGGGAGAGTCCAGAGAGAATGGGAGACAGTTTGAAGAGGCAAATATCCACAGTTGCTAGCAGGAGGTGGGAGGATAAACAACAAAGAGAATCTTTCCCTGGCAGCCATGGGAGAGAGCAAAAGTAAAAAGAAAAAAAAGAGAGAAATAGAGGCAAGGATCCAGCTGAGTGTTTAAGTAGGGAAGAGAAGCAGGAAGCACAGGGAGAAATAAATATGCTATTCCTCGTATCACTGTGTCGCGCTTCACCCCGTCTTTTCTCCGCTGTGTGGGTGTGAGCAGGGGCAAAGGAAGAGAGAAGGAGAGGCTGCCCATGGTGTGCAGATGGGGGGTGGTCAGGGGAAATTTGTGTCACTGTGTGATGAGCCGGTGAGCCTGCTGACAAATAATAGCATTATTTTGACAGACAATGCATTGTATCATTTAGATATTGATGTATATGTATATTTGTAACAGTATGTTCCTCCAAGATGTGGGTTTGTGGTTGCTTGTGCATTTCTTTGATATCTCAACAAAAAAAGCGCACCACTGGGTTCAGAATGAAATGCTTTATCTTCATCGACAATCCACTTATGTAAAAAAGGGGAATGAAAAGCTCTTCTCATGTTGACTGCTCAAACACTTAAATTCAGATTAGAACTGGCAAAAGACAGACATGGAAATAATTAATGTCCCAGTTCCTAAATTATGACATTCGTTTGAGCCTTTTTTTCTCACTTGAATGCCATTTTAATGTAATATGGCATTTAATCATGACAAATTATGCTGATGAATTCCTTGCAGATCCCTTATCCAGCTCCATTTCCCCATTAAATCCATCCATAAAGATGTGCTGCTCAGTTTAAAAAAAATGTAAATTAAAAAAATGAAAGAATCACATAAAATAATAAGAACTTACTTTTTTATTCAGTTGACTTGCTGACTTTAGGGATTTTATTTATTTTTTTCAAATTTCCTGCATATTCTCCCAAATCTATTCATTTTATCAAAAAACACACACACGCCCAACATTATTCATATATTCAGTTTTTCACATTTCTCACCCACATGCAAAGACATTTGCTCACCCACAACTTTTGCAATTATATGCTCTAACAAGAGTAATCAACTCAAATTGAGGCTAACAGGCTTTTTGCTGAATTATTGCTCATCATTATGTCACAGACTTACAGCTGGAGAGGTGAGACTGACATTTTGTTAAAATAAAAAAGTCACATGATGCGCAAAAGTAATAATCTTGGAGATATCGTTTGCATCTTGTAACGCTTTATATATTTTTTTCAGTTCCTGTCTCAAATGATTTATGACGCAGAGCTAGATTGTGAGTGTGAGGTTTTTTTTAATATGAAAAATGCACAAAAAGTCAGAATCTACATGTAGAAGTTGAAAATCTGTGGGTCTCATGGGTGAATGAACAAGCAACAAGTGCCAAAAACTGCACTAACCTATAATCTATGGGTAAAGGGCAAAGATGTGTTGCTAACAGAAATGTGAGCACATATAAAAGTAAGACAGTAAAAATCAAGTGGAAATCAAGTTTCCAGAAAGAAAAGGAAAGAGAGGAACTATGGAATATGGAGCAAATGTATTCCTCATAATTTAGTAGGACTCATTACAAGTTATTAGCCCCAGTCTATATTAAAGAACTTTGGTCATTATTTTGGGCTACTGCCTTTATCAAGCTGCAGTTTGTGAGATCTACTGCTAAATCCCTAATAGGGCTGCAAATACATTTACTCTATAGAACCACTGTTTGGAGATTTTCCATTATTATGAATGTGCATTTTAGCAAGTTCACAGTAATGCATATACTGTTGAATGTATAGACAGCACAATGCACGCTGCCATTTACTCAGTGGGGGATATTATTTTTTGCTAATGCTACAAATAACAGATCATATGGAGAATCAGTACCAATAACAGCAGGTCACATTTTTCCACTAAGTGGGTTTTCATGCTAATTTTTATTAGTGTGTGGGTGAATTCCTTACCTAAGTCAATGCGCACAACCTCTGCCTTCCTATCTTTCTAGACAGAGTTTAATAACCTCAGAGAGTCTCTGTCTCACTGTGGGTGCAAAGATGTTTAAACCTGTGTTAATATGTGGGAGAAAAAAACCACCCAAACTCCATAACTGCATGGGAGTCCGTACACACTTACATGTGTGCACAGATGCATACTGACTGCTTCTCGACATCACCTTGGTTCGTCTCCGAGGATTAATGAGGTGTGCTTATCAGCCTGCACTCTGTATGCCAGAGCCTCGGCTTTCCCTAATCAGGCTGCATGTGTGTTTTCGCTGCAGTCAAGCTGTGGAATACTGATCTGGTCACATTACCACAATGTATCTATAAATACACACGGCTTCTCTTCCTAGCACTGATATCTTAATGTTTATTCATTTATGTATTATTTTATCATTGTTGGTTTTTAGGCATAGCCCTAAATGTTATCTGCAGGGGCAAATGGTTGTTGACACCATTTTACCCCTGCAGCATTAGCTAGCACAGATTGTGGAGCTAATTAAAAATAATCAGCTGTGTGTAATTTTCATATCATGCCCACATAAGCTGTAAAGCCTCAACGTACATTTATCTAAACATACTCTAATGGCAAAGATGATGATCAGCAGCAGTAGCTCTGACCTATCAAGCAAGTGTTGAATGACTGTTAATCAAAATGTTTGTAGTGAAAAATGCTTATGTCATGTCTGAAAATAAAGATTTATTGGATGACCACCTGTGGAGGTGGTCGTCTAGGGAACAGTCTCCATTTCTATTGGAGCATAGCCAATCCCACGTCTTTCCTCTACTTTTTTTAACACTTGATTTAATTTGTTTGTGACTCAATAAAAGACAGTGTACCTGTAACTGCTGACCTTGATCACTGTCAAATAACACGTCTGCACTCAAGGCAGTGATAATGCATGTTACCAGCCCGTATCGGTAGTGCACTTTGCCACATCTGAGGCATTTTGACTGTGCTGCATTTCAGTCATTCATTTGATTATTTACATCTGTGAGATGTCAAAATGTCTGCTTTGAAAGCTGAAATGTTTTGATGATGTAAGACACTTTGTTTGATTTTTCAGACACTTGTTATACAGAAATAAAAAGCCTTAAAAAAAATGGTGGATTTGCAGTCATGGTCTGGCCATGACCTTGAATACATCCTTCAAAAACCTCTGGCTTCTGTCTCACTTTGTTCTGTCATTCATAGTTGCTGTGATACATCAGCTCTTTACTTGCAGTGCAGTTACTCATTAGCACAAAGTCATTTTAAGTCTCATTTGGATATGTCCTTTAGTTTTATGGGTTTGTTAGGTGAAAATAGCTGCCCCCAGTTTTTGTTCACAGCTTTGACTGCATTAGGCGAAGTAGAGAACAGATTTGAACAAATCTTTCGTCTAGTGACCTCCAAATTACTTAAACAGCTCTTGGCTGTAAGCCTCAGTGGGATAGGAGATATTCACGTTCTACCAGTCTACTAAGATGTTGTGTCATGATTATATTTCAAGTGTATTTCAAACCCATGCCTTGACATATTGGTCACCGTTTTTGTGCTGATGTCCATGCCAGTAGAGGTTTGGACTCTTGCAGTTATTGAACAAAAGTCCAGACCTAATGACCCTGCTCTGTAGCTTCAGATCTTTAAGTGTCCCTAGAATCAGATCCAAGTCTGTTGTGGGCGCTTTCCATTAATGTGGTCCTGTTCCTTGGAACAAGCTGGCTGCTGACTTCCGATTGATTACATCTGTTTATACATCAAACAAAATGCTCAAAATCTTTTTCTTCACACAGGCTTACACTTACACTTAATGGCTGTGTTATTTCATTCAGTTTTTTTTTTTCCTATTTCACTTTCTTAAGGCATTGTAAAGCTGCACAGGTGTTTATATTTTTAAGCTTACATATGATGAAATATGCCATGTAAATAAAATAGCATCTTTTCAGAATTGATTAAATAAATGTCTAAATTAATCTGAACACAAGGCCTTTTATCTCATGTACAGTTCAATTTAAAAATCCAATTACCAGCCTCATCATCTGTGTTGAATTACTATAATTTGGTTAATTAAATCATATGCTATTCTCCTTGCAGTTAATACAGTGTTAATAATTAAACAATAACAAAATTGGACTAATTTTAATGTTTTTTTCCCTTTTGATGCTGAATGAATTAGCACCAATAAAAGACTACATGAACTATAAAATGTAAGATGACTCAAGTTATTTCTTAAATTGAGCAAACCTAAAACCCCAAATGTAACCAAAATAATATCATGTTCCAGTTCTGTTTTTGAAAGAAAAAGAAGTAATGTTTATTTTCAGTGTAAACGTTACAGACACATGCCAAGAGGCATCACAGAGCACATGAAAGAGAGTCTTATTAATTGTGTTTCACTGAGTCTAGTATTGCATCACACAACTGCACCATATGTAACAAATATCCTATTTCAATCTAACGGACAGGCATTGTCAAACATGTCTGACAACATTATTAAGAACTTAATTTTTTAATCAACTCTTACTTCCTGTAACATGTACATATTTCTAAGCCATGCTGAATAAATGCAAAAATGTAATAATGAGAAATATACTGTACATGAAATGAAAAGAAATGTCTGGCTAAGTTAGTAGTCTGTTGTCTAACTTCGATATTATAATTGAATGTGGAAATTGTAATTAGAAATCCAGTTTTTATATATTTGATTTGATTTTAATAGTTTTTTGTCTTCATAAACTGTCTACTATATTAACTTATATTCAGACTATGAACATTTAAAATAGGTCAGTACGAATTTAAATAGATGAAACTCATCTCTCAAAAATTGGATGGATCTTTTACCTCCCGAATATAAAAAAGACTACCCAGAATGCAAGAGCAATGAAGTTGAAATGTCAGATTGGCCTGAATCATCCAGTTCAATGACTGATGATAATGAAAAATCTTTACAAAAGCATATGACCATGAGCAAACAGCCGGCCTTGTGTACATTAAGTGAAAAACAAATGCTGGCAGTGATTTTTCTTGACATTTAACAGTAGGATGACAGTGATTCTATGGAAGTATACAGTAAATTATTTAGTTTGGAAAGTACGCACGCACGCACGCACACACACATGCTGAAGAGATATATCAAGAGAATAAATGGCCAGCTCTTTATTAGATGCTACTTTTTGAAATACTTGTATGCACATAGGTCAGGGGTGTCCAACTCCAGGCCTCAAGGGCCGGTGTCCTGCAGGTTATAGATCTCACCCTGAGTCAACACACCTGAATCTAATGATTAGTTCATTACCAGGCCTCTGGAGAACTTCAAGCTATGTTGAGGAGGTAATTTCGCCATTTGAATCAGCTGTGTTGGATCAAGGACACCAGCCCTTGAGGCCTGGAGATGGGCACCGCTGACGTAGGTGGTTCGCTGATGAAGGTGTGGTTCTCTCCTCCTGTGTGTATCTGTTATGCCAAATTGTGTTTTATATCAAAGAAGCTCACTTTACTAATGAAGCTATTAGAAGATGCACAAACAAGAGCGCGTGTCTTAGTGAATATTCCAAATATATTCCTTTGAATGTCTACTCATCTCCAGAATTGTTAAATCCCAGCTGTATTACTTTAATGTGGTTTCTAGTAGCAATTTGGCAATTAAGATGAAAATCTAAGGATACATCTACTCACTTTAAAATGGACTTTTCTTACATTATACTGACACGGCAGAAATAATGCATTGTTAAACATATCCCAATTACATCGCTTGAAGCAAGTGCCGCAGCACAAACTGTTTAGGTCAGAGACGAGAATAAGAGGCTTCCTAAACTCCTGGTGATTTGTTATGAGCTTAATACTCATTCCACAGTGTGAGGCATTAAAAGAGGGGCTTTTACACCGTCCCACATCAACTGCCCTACTTGATGGGGCTACAGATAGGGGCTGGGGAGGGATTTTAACTGAATAGATGAAGGACTGCTGGTAACTCTTGAGAAACTCATGTCTTGCATTTTATTGCATGTTGAACTGATACAATGTAATACATAGAAAATAAAGCAACAGATATTAAAGAATATGTCACTGAGTGTAAGAAACCTGCTGTTCAGGCTGCGCAAAATCTCCCTGAACCGAGTTGATTTCTGTCCAAACCACAATGCCCCCAGAAATCTAAATCTGAGCAGATGAAGAATGTTGTCTGTTTTTGGCCAGCTGCTTGCTGCAAAGCAATATTGTGTATGAATACCATCTTCATATTAACATTTCATAAGGTGTAAAATGTGAAAGTCTTTTCGGGGTTAGGGGTATTCTATCCTGCTGTTCAATGAAAAATATGCAAATAAATAAATTATCCTTCTTAGGTTTGCCTATGAGCAGAAGTATGTTTCATTCTGCTGTCTTCTGATGATGAGTGCACAAAGTAAAAGCAGCTAAAATACATTTTGATTTTCTGCTTGTGCAACAATGGAAGTGTGTAAAATAAAAACTGCCTCCCAACCTAATTACTGTATTCTGTGCAGATGTGTCAGTGTGTCGAAGTTCACATCAGAGTTTTCAAATCTTATTAATGATGCAGCAAATATTTTCAATTGTTAGAGATTCAGTGACCGTAAGGTTTTTGTGTAAAGGAAATGACTTTGTATTCTAGAGAAGAACTAACAATTTATGAATTACTTTCTGGCAACCATTAATAGGGTACATGCACAAAACATTGGAGGACATAATTTAGTGCACCTGTTTAATTTAATGCACCCTGTAAGACAGGTGCTACACAGTCTTTGCTGCTTCATTTTTATTAAAACAGTTTGTTGAGTTACTGGCAAAATCATGGAAAAGCATGATGCAATTACATGCACGAACCTGCAATAAAGGAATTTCTTTTAAATTAAAAGTTTGCATTTACTTGTTTTAAGGCTTTGTGTTTATATTTTCTATATAGATTAATTTCCACTGAAACATGCATCAAGCACTGACCCCACACCATTTATATCACATGTATATACAAAAAGGTTGAAAAAAAAAATCACCATTTATGCAACACCAGAAATTACAGCCACGGGAAAGCCAAGAAAAGGTTAAATAGATGGTATTTGGGGGACTTTTATCAAATCATTTTAGAGGTTTGTGGTGTCAGAAGTGCAGTTTGTTTCATAGATGCCTGATTGATGCTTTTAAGTTGACGTATGCACACAAGTTAACAGAAATAGTCCTTGAATCCTTAACTTTTCCAGTAAAAAAATAAAACATTTTGTCTCCGTAAGGTTCTTTATTGCTTTTTTCAGTTAAAATAATCACAATGAATCAAATTAAAATCAATTATGAAACTTCATTTTTATGTTATTGAATATAGCAATACATCTGAGCTATCTGCATATTTGTATGCAACTATAATAAAAAGCAGCTCTGCTGAGTTTACATGTTAACAAATTCTCATAACTAATAAGCAAAAACTACTTTTGGCTCCTGCCTTATTCAGAAGGGGTCACTTTAGCAGGTACCTCTCCAGGTTTTGATTTGGCAGATGCCCTTTCGAATGCAACCCCCAAGGAATTTGTGTTTCCTCTCACTATCAAACTGGGGAGCTTTTGCTTGTTAGATTACTGTGTAAACCACTACACTGTGGAGCAATCTCCTATAATAATATAGTAGATAACTGACTGCCAGGGAACTTTGAAGCAAGGCTGTAAGGAGTCCACATTCAGATAAGGTGGGTTAAGCTACTGGGTATAAAACTGTCTCCATCCCAAAACTTGGGAAATGGGCTGCGAAACGACATAACCAAATAAGAAAATGTGAAGTAACTAATTAAGCATTTTTAAATATCAAAATGTAACACTAGTGCTCCTCTCTGACTCGCAAAAGCAGACACAATTGCCTTTAATTTAAGGAACTTTAAACTGTCACAGTAACTTGACACTAATTAAGACACATGGCTTTTAAACACGAGAACATGTGTAAAATACTGTTGGGATTTATTTTTTTTATTTTTTTTGCTTTTCTGGTCAAATTTTAATGAGATGTGATGAAAAATGGGGCATACTGGAGTAGTCAGATTGTGCATGCTTAGAAAGCTTAATTGCCCATCTTCCATCTACCACCTCTAAGTGTGAAGTTGGATGTGTTAATGTGCAGGATAAGTGCCTTCTACTCTCTTATTCATTCTACCATTGTTCATTTAATTTCAGGAGGCAGCTGACAGCCAATTATCTGCTCAGTGGTGAAGACAATGCATTGGACTTCAGCCTAGTAATAGCAAAAGCAGAAAAGTGACCTTGTGGTCACAAGCCTGCTTCACTCTTATCTGAAAAGTAAAGGTGATCAACACTAAAATTAGATTTCAAATCCAAGTCCAGCTCTTAATAAGAAAATACTGAACACGTCTTAAAATAGGTTCTTGAAAGGCTATGTGGAGAACATTCATTGTTTGGCTTTTGTGTTGAAACAGATGGCCTCACCTGCTTTAAAGTAGCTGGAAATTATGAATTTCACAGAATCTAAACAGCCTTTCTGTAAGCGATTGCTACAGTTTATTTCATGTCCAGCTCCAAGCTGTTGGCAGCACAACATGAACGCTCCTCTTTTTTTCTAGGGAATGGAAAGTTTGTCATTAGAGACCAACTGTACTGTTATCCTGTGGCAGAAAGTTTGAAGACCATGTGTTTGTAGTTCAGTGATGTATTGGCTGTTCCATGACAAATCCCAGAGGGCTACTGCAGTCGGTGGGTCTGTCTCTCTATCAGCTCTCTTTATCAGTGTACACATGAGAGTGGGCTACGAGTGAGTTCATCTATAATCTAACAAGCCTAAAGACTTGAAGTTATTGGCAAACAGTAGTGAACAAGAATGGACCAGCCCTTACAGGAGAAGAAAGAGTCCGGGCCCTCGAACTCTTAGTATCAGCTACACCCTGCAGATGTTTCTACAGCTTTTTTTCTGTAGGCAACGTAGTGTGATAGAACAAAACTATGCTTATTTTTTAATTAAGCAAAATGATTCTGAACATTCATTAGTATTAATAGGAAGAATACATTTGCTTTTATTTGTGCAGAAGCAGGAGAGGTTTGTCGATATTTGTTATATAAGGTTAAAGAGAGAGAGAAAGGGTAGGGCACACACAGATAAGCAGAGTTTGGCATTAAATAGAAGTGAACTTATATTGTGGCACAATATGAATAAAATCCAGTCTCAATTAGGCTGACATTTAGGGCTTATGCTAAAAAGATAAACTGCAATATTTGCCACCAGGATAAAAAAAAAAAAAAAGTCAATCTAGGCATCCAAGCAATCTGTACTTCATTAGAGTTTGCATCTGTTAACAGGAGTGACTTTAGGAACTTAGTCAAAGGTGCTCACTTTCAAACTTATTTAAACTTTTTTGCTTCCTCCTTCTTTAGTGTGCCCGCTGTTCACCATCCTTATCTTTCATTTCTGTGGCTGTAGGGCTCACAGCAGCGTGAAAGGGGAGTCTTGGCTTATAAACATGATAGACAGCAAAGATGCTTCAAACACAAGCCTGCATTCTCTCTGTGTGTGTGTGTGTGCGTGTGTCTGGCACTCAATGAATACCAAATTGCATCTGAATATACGGCTTACAATATTGTCAGTACCTAAACCCTGAATTTAAAAGAATATTTACTTCGTTGAGAAAGATACGTAAAAAAAAATCTCGGACCATATTGTTACCTCTAGGTGGATATCTTACCCCGGGCTTTGTTGTTTCTTGTCTGCTGCATCACATTGCACTTCCTCTGCTTAGTTTGAGAAATTGGGCGTTAACAACCCCAGCTTGAAGACCCAAACATTTATCCATGGCAGTTCCACAGGCGAGATTATGAATTAGTCAGGGAGCTCAGAGAAAAACAACAACATAATTAGGGAACTCCATCACCACACTGTTGATATTGTAAAGAATTTTTATCCTTCAGCATCTCTAAGACATATTCTTTTCATATATTTTGGCTATCCAGCACAGAGCTTAAAGAAGACTGCAAGAGCTCCTCAACGGTATCAAAAACTACATTTAATTTAAAATAATTGCATTAATATGGCTTCAATTTGTAACAACAGATATATTTACACACTGTTCCAAAAAATAGTAATGTCAAATTATTTTACTGTGTATTTTACAGTTGTGTACTGTTTTTCTAGAATATCATTACATTTACATAAGTAGACTGATCTGACACGTCAAATGTAAAATAACATAACATCACTGTAAATGTAATAAAACACAATTTACTTGTTTGTTAAATATATTTTTTTGTACATATGCATATTTAGATTGTAAAAATACATCCAGGAATGTCTCCCATCATGCCTTGGGACATGTGCTGCTGTTTAGATGTTCTTGTTTTATTGTTTATTGTTACGTTACTTTTAACTGTTATCTTGAATGTTGTGCAGAGTCACTGATAGTTGTTGTTTTGTAGAGAGTGCTGTACCATGGGTGACTTCTGCTGTGCTGTTGTTGAACCTTGAGGCACATTGTAGCACCAGCAAGTGTTTCAATAAAGAGCTCCCCCTACCAGCTTGGGGTTAAATAACAAGCTCAATCTCTCTCTGTGAGCTTCTTTGTTAAGATTTCTCTGTATGCCACAATGTAAAACATTGCACGGACACACTGTGCTAATTATATATTTTGAAAAAGAAATGTAGAGGTAGGAATTGCAATTAATATAAATAACATGACGCTAAGCATCGGCCAATGAATGTGAACTAACAACAACAAGCTTGCGGGTATGGCTGCGAGCGTAGGAAAAACCCTAATATGAAGGTATTTTACTGTGCATTTTACAGTAATGTTCTGTTCTTCTAGAATATCATTAACGTTACGTAAATTGACTTTGACTTCACATTTTGAATGTAAATTAACGTTTAATCACTGTAATGTAATACAACATAATTTTCATGATTATTAAATGTATCTGTCTGTACATATGCATATTTAGATTGTTAAAATACATTCACAAATGTATCATGATTTCACAAATATCTGTCCGTTATTTGAAAAATTGAACTGTTGAATTCAAATGTAGTGCTATGGAAAAGTATATGTTCGTGGCTCAAGAGTTGGCAGTTCGCCTTGTGATCAGAAGGTTGCCGGTTCGCGCCCCAGTTCAGACACTCTCCGTCATTGTGTCCGTGGTCAAGAATCTTCACCTACCGCCTACTAGTGATAGCCGATGGTGCGATATGGCAGCCTCGTCTCTATCCCAGGGCATTCAATCATTATTATTTAAACCAACTGTTAACTGTATATTTCTGTACATTTACATATTATGATTCATATTTCCACATTCAGTGACCTTGTTTATAGGTAATTTCATTGTTTGATCACGTAAAAATGTTCCTAATTTAATGTATAAAAGCACTTGGAAATGGCAGAATCCCATGTCAAATTAGCGCAACAAACTCTATTGTCATTACTGAAAATGACCGTATTTTTATGGGACAGTTATTTTCTGTTATTTTACGGTCGTATTTTGGCGCCCCGGCTGCCAGAATATTACCGTTTTTTTAAAGATTTTTTTTTTCCTATTTATAGATGATTTCATTGTTTAATGACATTAACATGTTCCTAATTCAATGTTTAGCGGCACTTGAAAAAGGCGAGATCCCATGTCAAATTAGCGCAACTAATTGTATTTTCATTACTGGAAATAACCGTATTTTTATGCGGGAGTTATTTTCTGTAATTATAAGGTCGTATTTTGGCGCCCCAGCTGCCGGAATATTACCATTTTTTCAAGATGCTTTTTCTAATGGTGCATCCTAAGATAAAAACTGTATATAGTTATAGAGAGATTTGGGTCTCTTAGAAATTTTTGGTGACAGTGAGGGAACAAACAAGCACAGAAAATGAAAAAATATGTCTCTGATATTTAAAATGTATAAATACTTTACGGTAATTTCAAATTATCGGTTGTCCTAAAAGTCGCTAGAAGTCGCTAAATGACGTCATCGCCTAATTTGCATAATTGGTCATGCTAATCTAATTGTAACCTATGTTGTTGGAGAGAGAAATAACACCGTGGAAGAGACATAAAGTGAGTAAAAAACGTCCTAAATGCATTTAGAGTTTATTTAGAACTACAAATTAAATTTCTTTTAGCAATTATTGTTTTTTTTAATGTCACAATTCCAACCCTGCTCCTTTACCCGGGCTTGGACCGGCAAAAGTGACCCGAAATAGGCACTCTGGTGGAGTTACTTTGTGTGTGTGTGTTTATAAGTAGTTTTAAACCTTGTGATCCACAAAACAGCATAAGAGTAAAAGAGTAAAAGAAGAACTGACTGCGTTACAGCACCCGCTGCTTGTTGAGAGTAAAAGCAATACGCGCTTTCACGTCTTTTTTTTGTGACTTTTTTTGGAAAAAAAGTCGCTAAAGGGTCTGAAAACTCGCTAAATATAGCGACAAAGTCGCTAAGTTGGCAACACTGAGTGTGTCACCAATTTTGTATTACACTTCTATTATATGTCAGATTTACTTTAAATGGCAATTCTGTCTGAGATGACTCATTTTAAACATTGTCATTACCACTGAATGTACTTTATCATCTACATATATATTGCCTCTAGGTGTTCTCCACTTTCCATTCAGTGCAGGTCTCTCCTCACTGCTGAAAGGAAGTAATGCTTTAAATGTTTCTACTTTAACACAAAAACACCAATGCATTTAACTCACAACTGTGACACTTAAATTAAAGATAGGCTTTATGTTTGCTACAGCTGGCTTCTTATCTTTGGTTTAACATTTAAACCACTTTTGGTTGCTGTTGCTGTTTGGTTGCTGTTTTTCTTTTCTTCTCCTTTTTTTTGGTTAAGTATAAGCACCAAAATTACCTTTGGAGAAGACAAGTTTGAATTGAAATGCACAACAAATCGTGCAACATTGAGACCATGCCAATTACCGTTGATGATTTTACATATAATTCTTTTGATGACTGCTAGAGGCCTCTTACATAATCTGTGTAGCTCTCTTTACCAGTGAATGCAAGAGATGATAACAGCCGGCTGAGACTACAAGGCAAAAGGCAGCACCTGCTCGTGATATGTCTGGCACTTTCAACAACTACTAAGTCCATTCAATGGGTTGATAACATCTATGTTGAGACTTGGCTGTACTAGCTGCATCTAATGTCCCCTAAAGCTATAACTTAACAGACACAAGGAACACTCTGCAGTTTGCTGTAATTCTGCTCCCTCAGATCCAACCAACACTACCTCAGGTGACTCACTTTATCAGTTTTTCAGATGTTACACAGCTCCCTCTGGCTTTCTGCAACTGAGGGAAAATAACAACCTTGATTACAGGAGAATGTCTTTAAAAAAACAACACGATGCTGTTCTACATGTTGAGATAACAAGCCTGCTGTTTTTATTTAATAATGTCTATCCTCCATCATACATCTATACACAATATACAGCCATACGTTTCATTTCCTGTTAAAAATTTAACACTGCATAGTGAATATATCTGATCAGCTTAGGCCCACCCAGCAACTTGAAAACTTAAATGACACTGGCAAATGCTCATATATTACCTGGTATAGGCCACAGTGTTCAAGTGGTTTGTGGCTATAAACTAAATGGTAATTTTGTGAAATTAAAATGATCCATTGCTTTTTGTCCAGCTGTAAAAAGTGAATTTCTCTAGCGTGGCATTAAATAAAGTCTATGTCTTTTATGTGTTAGAAATGCATACATGTTACAAATGGGTCATTTTATTGGTATATGTGGTTGTCTTTCCGATGCTGCTGTCTGCTGGGATAGCTACAGCCATCACAACTGGGGTCTTCTGCTCCTGGTCATCCACAACAAAAGCAGCCAGCAGTTGCTCATCTGTCTGTCCCAGCTTGCATCTTACATCATGCTATTATATGGCTGAGAGTCTCCTAAGCACCTTTGCATAGTCTGCAACATGGGTACTCTTGGCTGTGGTAGGCTCCTACCTTTATGGACATGGTGCTTAGGCCATTGATTTCTTTATATTGGCTACTTCCTCTTTCTGTTGATGGTACATCCCATGCACAGTCTTAGATGTCCATGATAGTTCCTCTTCCTGGTCACCATTTGTCTTCGGCTGCCTGAGGCATTCTTGGAGATGCTAATCTCAGGGGCCCCATTTTCCAGATGTATTTGCAGGTGCTGTGTTTTATCCTGGATTGTGAACCTTCCTCCACTAATCCTCACCCTCTGTATTTCCATTGCTCAGAGAGCCTCAGGGTGCTGGATGTTAGGTGTAGATCTCCATGGATTGTGAGTAGTTTTTGTGTCTCAACATCAGTGGCATCCATCTGCTCCTGTGGCCAGATTATTATTCCAGATAGGTAGCAGATGACCAGTATGTGTATGTATTTATGGCTTGGATCGTATCCCTACCATTCTTACCTTCTACATGTATTATGTAGGTATTATGTATATTATTATGCTTTCCCTTAGCCTGTGGGATACCCAGGTATGGGTAGCTACCCTTTATATCTGCTATTCTGCTTTCTGGCACATCCATCTTTGTACCCCTTGTAGACAGGTGGCCAGTTGGCAAATGTGGCCTGCCATCAGAGGTCAGTTCCTCTAGTCTGCAGGCTCACCAATGGCCGTGGTGAGGGTCATCACAGCCGGGATCCTTTCCCCCACGCCCCCTCCCAGTCTGACTGCTCGATAGCGAGACCAAACCCCCCACCCTCTCTGGCATATGGTTTCCTCTGGTGCACCATGCTGCAGTAACTGTCCCACTTGCTACCTCTACTGAGGATACGGCTTTGGTCCATTCTAAGATTAATTATAGTATTAAATAGCAACTGGAAAAACTGCAACTGGAAAAGTTAAAGCCATCAATGGCTCTCGGATGAGCTGTGTGAAAAGTGATAAATTTGGTTGCGGCTTAAGAATGAAGTTTAAAAATGAAAAAAATAAAAGTCTGGAGTGTATGGAGAGGTTCTTACTCCTCATCTCTATTTGAGGGTACAATGTGCTGCCCAATTACTTTAGAAATGGGAGGTTTTTCTGATGGGCTACATTTGAAGGCAGAATGAAAAGCCAGTGAGAAGGGGGGGATCACACATTTTTACCACATTTCAGGAAGACACTTTCATGCTTGAGTGTTCTCATGTTAAGTACCACAAATAGTTGTATGACAAATAAAGAAAAGAGTGTTCAATTCCAGCAAAGTTTTTACCTCTGCACAGCTGGACAATCTCAGGGAGAAGTGGGTGTGAATGTAGTCAGTCAGTTAGTTGGCTCAGTTAAAGCTACAAGCCTTATCTGTGACAAAGATGTGTGATCATACTACATTTATTTTATTCTCTTTTCATTAACTCTCCACTGCTAGCACAATAATCAGATAGGATGCAAAGTTAATTTTTTCCATGACTGGTATTGCTTGCTTAGTTTACATTATTGTCATGATCAAATAAACACAGTGCAGTGTACAATGGGTTCATGTTGATAAAGTGAACATAATAATACACAATGATTATTGTCTCTGTGTCCAAAACTCCTCAATGGATTTATTTGTTGTCCTTTGCTGTAATGAGAAATGTCCCTCTCGTCCCTGGTTGATGGACTTGTAGTGCAAGCTGTAAGACCTACTGTAGTGGCAGGCCAGCCTTATCCTTTACCATCCATGATGCCTGTGGAGCTGCCTGAGCAGACAGCCAACCAGAATCATTCATGACTGGAGCAGTCAGAGGAGATACTTGGATTTGGTCTGCAGCATTCAGACATGCTCAGCAATCATTCATGTCCCACTGTAATGCACTGGGAATATCAGCAATGATGGATAGTTAACGTCACCCTTTCTCCCACATCTTGTTTCCTGCTCTCTTTCATCCTGAAAAACTAACCCGTTCTCATTTATTGCTGCATTGCTTCATTTGTCTCATTGTTTCTTTGTTTGTCCCACACTCGAGGGAGTGTGGGACAAAACAAGGCTGAGAGAGGTCTCAGCCTTGTTTTGACCTGCCAGATGCTGACTGTCTCGCTGCAGGCATCACAGGGAGTGCATGGAAACTTGTGACTACAGTAGCAGCCCTTGTTGACAGCTTTCAGACTATACAGCCTAATAACATAGAATTAACCACAGGTACAGCAGCTTGGTGCTAAAGGGAGTAATTATGTATTTTATATATACAGTATTTCAAACCAGAATGAAAGAGTGTTTCACTGTGGTTTCTTTCTTCTCCACTTCCAAAGTATGTTCACTGATGCACGTCAGCAGTACGATTTAATCTTAGCATCAAGAAATTTAATGGGCAGATGCATTTGACCCAATATCACCCCTTACTTTATGGCACATAATGAAAATGACTCCACATAATTCATTTTGGGTTATTTTATTGCTAACATACTCTGGACATAATTATAATGGTGATTACAAATTCACAGATCCACTGGACAGTGCCTTTTCACGCTGTTTCACCTCCCTTTATTTATCTTTTTGTGTGTAACACTGAGACGAGAAAGAGGCAGAAAAAGAGGAAGAAGAAGAAACTGGGCCAATGAAAGAGGGGACAATCGTTGAGCACAAGTTGATGTTAGACACAGCAGAATGAGTTTGACAGATCACAAATGCCTTGTAAGAATAGAAGAACTTAAAAAAAAGCCAAGAGGGCTAGTAGCCTTTCATACATATTTTTATAACTCTTACAAGACACAGCCTCTAAGGGCTGGGAGGCACTCCTAAATAGATCTTAAGCTCTGTCTTTCTGCTACTTCCCTGCCATTTTGGGAGACACTGCTCTGTTTCCAGTGTAAGAAACAAAGAGCTGCTTAAACAGATTATTACATTTTGCATATTAGTTCCCTTGCAAGCTGCACTGATCAGATTGGTCATGGATCAAGGGGCAGACGGGTTTAGGCAGAAATAGATATTGCATAGCTTCTGGCTCCCCAGCCTTATTACAAACCATTAAAAGGCGTTTTGCACACTTCCTTCTTAATGCCATTTCCTTCCCCCTGGGAGGAGTCTTGTTTTGCTAAATGGAGTTCCAATCACAGGCTTGACACTTCCTTAATGAAAAGTAAATGGAAGGTAAACAAAAGAAAAGCAGTGACACTGACAATAGACACACACACACCAACACAAAAATCTTATGATTTTTTTTTTTCATCATTATGGTTTTAAGACTTAATTTATTTAGTTTGTCTAGCGGGAAATCACAACGCATAGCTAGGGTAACACTCACAAATGGAAAAAAAATGTTTCTTTATAACATTCAAATAATTTTGTCTTTAGCTGAAATTTAACGAATAAGGATATCCTTCATTAGAGGAAAAAAATTCAGTATAGTTTATCAGAATATGGGGTTTCTGCACAATGAAGCAGGATTACATTAAAAAATTTAAAATAAAATCTGACACCAGAAGAAAACTGGTGGGATGGGCAGATTATGTCTTTGTGTACAGAGCAGCAACAGCCAACTGAGATAAGCACTTTAAATGCCATCTATCCATTTCCTGCCACTTATCAAATTCGGGGTTGCAGGGGGACTGTAGCAACTGTCATAGAGCAAAAGGTAGGGCACACCCTTGATATGTCACCAGTTTGCCGCAGGGCTAATAGAGACAGACAAGCATTCACACTCAATTCAATTCAAACTTTAAATTGTAGGGCAATAATACAAAGAAACTTCAACAAACACATGACCCCTTCAGGACAAGCACTTGGTGACAGTGGGGAACTGTCATGAACCGAAGTTCCGTGCGCAAGCTGGACCCAGAAGCAGAACACACACACCAGGGTAGGAGGGAATAAAGAAAGCAAATTTATTATAACTAAAGGTGTCCCGTGAGGGTAGCCGAAAAAACAACGTATGGAACCAGAAGAAACCGAGGGACTGGGGAGGTGAACTGCGCAGGGAACGCCGAGAGCGGGGCTGTGAGAAGCTGCAAAACAAAAAAGAGAAACAGATTACTGGGGTGCGGAAAAAAGGCAGCATACGAGGGAAGGTGGAGTATACGTCTTACGGAGGTAGCCGGGCTGAGTGAACCAGAGGGGGGGGCTCCAAAAGGGTCGAGACGGCGAGGCTGATAGTGCTTCCGAATCTCAGGCGGACAGGTGGACAGGCAGGTGGCTCGCAAAAACGCCGAGTTGTGATCTGAGTACACAGGGTAAAACAGAGTCAGTTCCAATGGACAATTTGTCATAAGGGGTTTTTTCCCGCAGGTGTACGTTACCGCTGAGAGGCGACTACGGACTGGCGTGGAGCAGCAGGTAGGGCAGGATTAAATAGTCCACCTGGTGATCGCCTGGGATGGGATGCAGGTGTGGGGTTAGCAGCCACGCCCGTGGGCGTGGGCATCCCAACAGCACCCCGGACGCCGGGGTGAAGGGAGGAAGACACAACAAAAGACACAGTTTGTCTTTAATAACTGAGTTTAATAATAACTAATTAAATGGAGAGTGGTGTATAAATACATAGTGAGTGAAAAAAGGTGAGTGAAGGAGGAACACTCAGTGCATCATGGGAAGCCCCCAGCAGCCTAGTCTATTCTATTGGTACTGTGAGGTCTTGAGATGGGGCCTGATTATTCAAGACCTTGTATGTGAGGAGAAGGATTTGAAGTTTGGTTCTGGATTTCAAAGGGAACCAACAAAAAGGGAAGCCAATATGGGAGAAATATCCTCTCTTTCCAGCTCCTGTCAGTACACTCGCTGCAGCCTTGTGGATCAGGCTTTTCAGGGAGTCTTTTGGACAACCTGATATGATAATAATGAACCACTGAGCCACTTTAAATGGCAGATACAAATAAGACTGAAATACCACTTTGTCTAATTTGCTAATATTTTGTACATTACAACTGCCTGGCATTACTAAACGGGTGTTTTTTAGCACAACATCAAGAGTTAGAAAGAAAGGAAGAAGGAAAAGTCCGAAGACACATGGCCAAGACATAATTTGTACTAACCAAGAAAAAAGAATTCTCCTGAAGAATAAAAGCCAAAAAATGAAATAATAAAAAGAGGGAGAGAGAGACTGGTAATATACATCAGTTATGCCAGTGGCTTTTTAATCTCTTGGGTTACGGTGGCCTTGTGAGGATAAAGCCTGTGACTGATGAAAGTGCTGGCTTGCTTTGATTTACACGACCATATTGATACAGCATGCCTGTTTAAGATCAGAACTGGCAGGAATATCTGTGGGACACATGCCATCAGCAAGTGGAAGTCCAGTGGATGCACTTGAAGAAATTAAAAAGAGGAGTGTAGGTTATAGCAATTACAGAAATGACTCCCGGCAAGTGAGGAAAGGAGGCAAGCTGAGCTGTCCATTGTATTTTAAGGGCTCTTACACAAAACCATATCTGTGAGGGAGCAATAATTTACAGATTGCTTAGAGCTTGTCAATCAGTTAAAAGCAGGAATGACAACAAAGTCTTCCAGTGCCATTTCCCTGGTTGTTCATTTTCTTGTGTGTGCAATGTTAGGAAATAAAATATATAATCTGAATGCTGATTAGTGTGTTTTATGAGAGGCCCAGACTTCAGTGTAAAACTAGGTTGCAGGCTCACAGGAAATTACATGCTTTTGCAGAGCGTGCTTTTGCAGCTAGAAAGTGTTTTTTGCTCAGGTCTCCATATCCTGGATATGTAAAATAAAGATCATTTAAAAAGACCACTTTTGAGCCGTGTCTTTCTTGGCCCTAAAGAATCCGGAATTTAACACTTGGTGCCGTGACCCGGATTCTTGTGCAGCTGAGGGGACTAATTTGGACCTTAAGGTACGATCTGATATGAGGTGGACAGCAGACCAGTCTAATGGAGGTAAGCGCAAGCCTGTTGAAAATTGTGCACATTGGATGAATTCTAAATTAGTTGACCACTGAATTGATGATTGTTACCGTTAAATTGGCTCAGTAGTGGAAATTAAACTAAATTATAAAATCTGTTAAGTAGATTTCAGGTGACATGTCCATGATAATTTTGGGTGATTAGAAATAAATATAAGTTTGGGGATATTTGATAACATTTATTGTGATTAATTTTAGGGTGAAGTTAAAAGTTGTTGTGACGTATGTTTGAAGTTGGTGTGTTATGTGTGTGTTACGTCAGCCAAGAAAGGAGATTAGATTAGGACATTTGGTCAGGGAATTTTATTCCCACATTGATTATAGGGTGGGACCCGAGCATCAGATAATAAACTGGCGGTTAGAGTCCACAGTGATGCTTCCAGAATTATTTAAATTACTTAGGACGGGAACAGAGATTCCTAGGAGCGTGGTTGCTCAGCGTGTGGCAGCGACTGGTGATCGTGGATGCACGGTCAGCCCTGGCACATCCAGTTAGCTCGGGTTGGTACCCGCAGGACTTCGTGAACCCGTTAAAAACCAAGTGGTCATTGACCACTTCCTTACTGCGCTTTTTGACCGACAGGGGTGCGGCCCCAGTCGTGACCATTTAACGTGACTGACAGGTTTTTTTTTTTTATTTAACCTTTATTTAACCAGGAATGTCCCGTTGAGATCAAAGACCTCTTTTTCAAGGGAGTCCTGGCCAAGAGGCAGCACATTTCAAGACAAATACATACGAACAAACAAAGTTAAAATTACACAAAACAATTACACATTATTGAGGCAGCCTGTAGGCCTTTGAGTTTAGTTTTAAAAACATTTAAAGACAACAATTCAGTTAGTTTCCAGTCTTTCTGTAACATGTTCCATGAAAAAGGCGCAGAGTGGACAAAGGCTTTCTTACCCAGCTCTGTGCGGACAAGGGGAACAGACAACAGCAGCTGATCGCAAGGAGTAAGAACCACTATTTGTCCTTGTGACCAAAGTACAAATATAAGGAGGCAGCAATCCAAGCATAGCTTTGTAAATAAAAGTGTACCAATGCCCCTGTCTTCTAATGGCCAAAGAAGGCCATTTTACTCTTAAGTACAAATCACAGTGATGGGTCAGGTATTTACAATTGGTAATAAACCTCAAGGAAGCATGATACATCGTGTCCAACATTAGAAGACATGAAGAAGAAGCGTTCATATACAGAATGTCACCATAATCTAACACAGATAAAAAGGTTGCAGTGACAAGACGTTTTTTTACTGCAAAAGAAAAGCACTGTTTATTACGGAAGAAAAAACGAAGTTTAAGTCTCAGTTTCTTTACTAGTCTCTCTATATGTGGTTTAAAGGTGAAGGAGTCATCAATCCAGACACCAAGGTATTTATATTCATGAACTATCTCTATGACATTTCCTTCAAGGGTGGACACCACTGGAATAGGCTCCGGGACCTTCTTTGACTTGGAAAACAACATTAGCTTAGTCTTGTCAGCATTGAGAACTAATTTTAGCTGAATAAGTGAATGCTGGAAAGCAACAAAGGCTTTCTGTAAAGTTTCAATGGCCTGAGCAAGAGATGATCCATAACAGTAAATAACTGTGTCGTCAGCATAAAAATGCAAATTTGTGTCTGAGACATTTTGACCCAAGTCATTGATATATAAAAGGAACAGAAGGGGACCCAAAACTGAGCCCTGTGGCACCCCCTTGTGGACAGCAACAAATTTAGAACAAAGACCTTCAAGTTTAATGCAGATAATTTGAGAACCACGCTAATGCATGTTCTGACAATCCAAGGCTGAGCAGTCTGTTTTTTAGGACTGCATGATCAACAGTGTCAAAAGCTTTTGAGAGGTAAACTTTAAGTAAAGCTGTAAGGCGATGTGGGATACTTAGACGCTGGAGGTGGAGCTTCCTGTCGAGCCACGGGAAGCGGTTATAAATTAATTAGGGCCTAGAAATTTGACCGCTATCGAAGAGGGCGTTCCCGAAGCGGGGTGATTGACCAGCAGGGTGGGCAAACCTGGGCCTTAGAGGCTTTTAAAGTGGTCGAAAAGTTAGGTGTACCGGTACTAAGGTTTTGAAGATGAAGTGAAGATGTGATATGGTAATGGAAATAATTTATCTTGGCAGTTAGTGTCTGTGACACACGCTAGGCACAGATACACCCACACACAGGTCGTTGTCATCAAGTCCCACATTTATTAAGAGTGTGCACTGAATCACAACAGAACACCGTCTGACAGCGGTCGGTTTCCCCAGCGTCTCTCTCCTCCGCTCCTCTCCACCTCACTATATAAAGGAAAGGAAAACCACCATCAGTCCAAAATCGCCATCAGCTGTTCTTACCAGCACCGCCCCGTTGAGCTCACTGCACCACTCCTCCCCTGCAGCCGCGCCCCGGACCACACCTCCACCACACACCCCCACCGCCCAACTGAGGCCGGGAAGCCCACCGGCCGAACCTACTCCCCCCCCCCCCCCCCCCCCCGCGAGCGAGAGAGGAAATCGGCCACCGCCATCTGCGCCCCCGGCCTATGGACCACCTTGAACTTAAAAGGCTGCAAAGCCAGATACCACTGGGTGATCCGGGCGTTGGCATCCTTCATGCGGTGGAGCCACTGTAGCGGGGCGTGGTCCGAGCAGAGGGTGAATGAGCGCCCCAGGAGGTAATAGCGAAGGGAGTCGACCGCCCACCGAATAGCCAAGCACTCCTTCTCCACGGTGCTGTACCGTCTTTCGCGCTCTGCCAGCTTCCGGCTGATGTAAAGAACGGGACGGTCGGCCCCCCTCACCTGCTGGGACAAAACGGCCCCCAACCCTCTGTTCGAGGCGTCAGTCTGCAGAACAAAAGGGAGGGAAAAGTTAGGGGTGTGAAGCAGCGGCTCCCCACAGAGAGCCTTTTTCACCTGCACAAACGCCGCCTGGCACGGCCCCGTCCACTGAACCAGATCTGGAGCACCCTTCCGGGTAAGATCGGTTAAGGGGCTGGTCAGCTGCGCAAACCCTGGCACGAACCGGCGATAGTAACCCGCCAGCCCCAGAAACTGTCTCACCTCCTTTTTAGTCTTGGGGCGCGGGCAGGATGCGATAGCCGCCGTCTTTTCCACCTGTGGACGCACCTGCCCGCCCCCCAAGTGGTACCCCAGATACTGTACCTCCCTCCGTCCAACCGCACACTTCTTCGGGTTGGCCGTGAGCCCCGCCTGCCTCAGGGACTCCAGGACCGCGGCCACCCGCTGCACATGTTCCGCCCAGGTGTCGCTGTGGATGATCACGTCATCCAAGTAGGCAGCAGCATATGCAGCGTGCGGGCGCAGCACCCGGTCCATGAGGCGCTGGAAGGTGGCAGGGGCCCCGAACAAGCCGAACGGAAGCGTAACGAATTGGTACAAACCGTACGGAGTGGAGAAGGCCGTTTTCTCCTTGGACTCGGCAGACAAGGGAATCTGCCAATAGCCCTTGGTTAAATCCAGGGTCGTAAAAAAACGGGCCGTGCCCAGCCGATCCAGGAGCTCGTCGACCCGGGGCATGGGATAAGCATCAAAACGTGACACTTCATTCACCTTGCGATAGTCGACACAGAACCGTATAGACCCATCCTTCTTCACCACCAGAACGATGGGGCTACACCAGGCGCTGTGCGACTCTTCTATCACTCCCATTCTCAGCATTTCAGCCAATTCCCTCTGCACGATTTGCCGTTTATGCTCAGGAAGCCTGTAGGGCCGTGAACGCACCGTCACGCCAGGCTGCGTTACAAAATGATGCTCAATGAGAGACGTCCGGCCGGGCAGGGGGGAGAACACGTCAGCAAAACGCTGTTGTAACGCGACAACGTCCGCTCTCTGGGCCTGTGTGAGATGGTCATCACAAGGGAGGGAGGCGGGGATGATGGAATTTGGCACCTCCGGCCCCAACTCATCTCTCTCCTTAACCAGGCTCACCAGAGAAGCGGTTTCAACCTCTCTCCACGCTTTAAGGAGATTGAGGTGATAAATCTGCGTGGCCCCTCCCCTGTCCGACCGAGCGACCTCATAGTCAACGTCCCCGACTCGCCGTGTGACCACAAAGGGTCCTTGCCACTTGGCGAGCAACTTTGAGCTAGAAGAAGGGAGTAATACAAGCACTTTGTCTCCCGGTGAAAATTGCCTGAGTCTAGCCCCTCTGTCATACAGGCGTTGCTGACGCTGCTGAGCCTGGAGCAAATTCTCCCGTGACAACCTCCCCAAAGTGTGGAGTTTTGCTCTCAGGTCCAACACGTACTGAATCTCATTCTTGGCGGGGCTCGGACCGTCCTCCCAGCTTTCTTTAATCAGGTCGAGCACCCCACGTGGCCTCCTGCCAAACAGCAGTTCAAAGGGAGAAAATCCCGTGGAGGCCTGGGGCACCTCCCGCACTGCGAATAACAGAGGGTCTAGCCAGTGATCCCAATTGCGTTCATCCTCGTTAATGAACTTACGAATCATGGACTTTAAGGTCTTATTCAGCCGCTCCACCAGCCCGTCCGTCTGATGGTGGTAGACGCTGGTCCGAATAGATTTAATGCCCAGTAATTCCTACAGTTCCCGCAGTGTACGAGACATAAACGACGTGCCCTGGTCAGTCAGTATCTCTTTCGGGATTCCGACTCGGGAGATGACCTGAAACAGTGCCTGCGCCACACTCTTTGAGATGGTGCGCAGCGGGACTGCTTCCGGGTACCGCGTTGCATAATCCACCAGGACTAATACAAAGCGGTAGCCGCGTGCACTCCGGTGAAACGGCCCGATGAGGTCCATGCCAACGCGCTCGAACGGGACCTCTATGAGTGGAAGCGGATGCAAAGGCGCTTTTGGTATAGCCGGCTGATTAACAAGTTGGCAGTCCGGGCAGGACGCGCACCAGCGGCGCACATCCGCTCGGATGCCCGGCCAATAAAATCGGGCCGTTATTCGCTCCAGAGTTTTTTTGTATCCCATATGCCCTGCCATGGGGTTATAATGAGCCGCCTGGAAAATCGTTTCCCGGCGGCCCTGCGGCACCAACAGCTGGGTGTGTGTCCCCTCCATCACGACTCACTCGATATAACCTGTCTTTCGATAAAATGAAGCGTGGGTAGGTCCGCACGGCTTCGGGGCGCACCACGTGACCATCAATCTCAATCACTTGGTCAAAGGCTGAGCGTAGGGTGTCGTCACAAGACTGTTCCAGTGGGAAATCACCCGTGGGGGGAACTTCCGGAGCCGGCAGGGCTACCTGTGAAGGACCCGCCGTCTCCCCCTCCCCAGAGTCAGTGTCGGACGACCCCGCGTCACCACTGAGCGCCGCGCAGACACTACATGCCACTAGCGGTCGTGACCGCACCCCCGCATACTGTCCCAACAGATGATGAAACCCCGGCCAATTCGTACCCAGAATTAGGGGATGCGACAGGCGCGGGCTAACCGCAGCCGTTACTCTATGCGTTTTGCCCCTATACTTTAATAACAGCGGCATTATGGGATACCTGTGAACATCACCATGCACACACCTCACCACCACCCATTCTGCCTCCAGCAATGCCCCGGGGCGAACCAAGCTTTGGTGCACGAGGGTCTGCGTGCAGCCCGTGTCCACCAAAGCATGGCGTATACCCCCTTGAGTCCTTACCGGAATGCTGTATGTCCCTCCCAGACCGGGAGAGGGTGCTGGAGCACCGGCAACGCGGAACACCTGCCCCACCTCCATCAAAGGACAGTCCCTCCTCAGGTGTCCCGGCTGTCCGCACTTCCAGCACTCCTGCCCCGGCGTCTGTGCTGCTCTCCGTGGCTCAGGGGCGGCACTGCTCAGGTCCGATCCCTGGGAAGGCACAAACGCAGCAAAAGGATTAGTGGGGCTCAACGCCAGCGTCCGCTCTGCCTGCCCTGGCGCAGGCACCCGGCGCCTCGGTGCCGGCACCGGGGCTTGTCTGTTCGGCCTCCGGCCGCTGTCCCCGGGCTCCCCCGCTCTAGCGGCAAGGTGGTCCTCCGCCAACGTAGCCGCCACCTCCAGACTCGCGGGACGGTGGCACCTGACCCATCTCGCCGTCTCCGCAGGCAGCCCCTCCACGAACTGCTCCAGCACCACTTTGTCCACCAGCAGCGTCTCGCCCTCTGACGATCCCGGCTGCAGCCAGCGTACGGCCGCGTCATGCAGCTTCCGGGCCCAAGCAAACGGCCGATCCGCCATGGCCAGCCGACAGGCCCGGAACCGCCGGCGATGATCTTCAGCGGTGAGCCCCAACCTGTCCACCACCGCCCGGCTCACGTCCTGGAAGCTGCCCCTCGAAGCCGGCGGCAGACTCAGGGCCGCCGTCCGAGCCTCCCCCGACAGCAGAGGAAGCAAACGCGGAGCCCACTCCACCTGCGGCCACTGGCAGGCCTCCGCCGTGGCACGAAAAGTCTCCAGAAAAACCTGGGGGTCGTCCCCGTCCCCCATCCGGGGCACCGCCACCGACAGCGGTGGGGGCTTCGGCGGGGCAGCGGCGCCAACCAGCCGCTCCAGAACCAGAGTCTGCCGGTCCGTCTGCTCCTGCAGCGCAGCCAGGTGAGCCCGCTGGGCTGCCGCATGGTCGTGGCTCATCTTCGCCACCACCTGCGCCAAAAACTGCAAAGGCTGGGCGGGCGGCGCAGCCTGCGGGTCGAACATCCCCACACCGGCAGGCTCCTGGGTTTCGGCACCACTTGTGACACACGCTAGGCACAGATACACCCACACACAGGTCGTTGTCATCAAGTCCCACATTTATTAAGAGTGTGCACTGAATCACAACAGAACACCGTCTGACAGCGGTCGGTTTCCCCAGCGTCTCTCTCCTCCGCTCCTCTCCACCTCACTATATAAAGGAAAGGAAAACCACCATCAGTCCAAAATCGCCATCAGCTGTTCTTACCAGCACCGCCCCGTTGAGCTCACTGCACCACTCCTCCCCTGCAGCCGCGCCCCGGACCACACCTCCGCCACAGTGTCTTTTGTTATATATAAATGTGTGAATGTATAAGTGAAGTGTAAAATTGTTATTTGGATGAATGATTAAAGATGCACATTGTTTTGAGAGAAAAGGCGGTGTGTGTGTGAGACGATTATGAAAGTATTGCATGGATGATGTTACAAAACTGAGCTGAAAGAATGGTGATGTGTGGAAAATTGTTAATTATCCTGATGTCTGAAAGAGCTCTGCTGAGCACGCTGAAGACTGTGATGTGAATGCTTACAAAACCAAAGAGCTTAGTATATTTAAAAGTGTGTGTGCGTGAAATAAGGGTGCATTGTTTTTAGATCAAGACTTAGCAGAATTACAGAAGGTTTATAGACTGTAAATACAAAAAAACAAAACAAAACAAGAGTTCGATTAGCCTGTAGAAACAGGAAAGAGAGAAACAGAAAAATATGAGTCTGTGTGGCTGTGTGTGTGTGACAGGAAGCAGTGTGTGTGACAGGAACTTTGCATGCCCATAAAAGGAAACTGGCTGGTGTGTGAAGTGTGCACCCAGAGAGAGAGAGACGAGTTAAAATCTAGGCAGATGAAGCTAATGGATGTCTTAAGAGAAGAAATGAAAAGGATATTAATTGAATGTTTTAGTGTGTCAATACAGGTGGACTCTTCTCAACCTGAAAACGTGAGTACAGCGGCAAAATCATAGATTAACAGAATTGGGAGGAAAACAGGCTTTGGCTTAAAATTTGACAGCTTCACCTCTCATTGTCTCCTTATCCTGAGAAGAAGCTTAAAGGACAGTCAATCTCCTGATGAAGACAGAAGACAGACAGAACACCGTGTACTTGAAGAATTAACAGCAGGCAAAAAGACTGAACTATAACACTGACGACTCCAGCAGCAGCATGTAAGAAAGCACGTGATGCAACATGCATGCTGATTTGGGCCTGTGTTGATCTGCGAGGCCCCACAGGAAACTGAGAACAGTGAGAGGTGAACCTGGACACCATATAGTGAATGCATATGAGCTAAAATTGGATTGAAGGCTGAATTCATGGAGGTTTAGGAATGTCCACCACATCACAATAAAGAGGTAAAAAAAATGTAAAAAATAAAGAGAGAAACTAACTAACAATTAGATTATTGAGTAGAAAACACATATATAAATGGTTACATGTGAAATTATTTTTGGGGAGAAGCAGAATTGAAATAGTTTGAATCCACAGCTCAGTGCAAAGAGGCATGAGTTAAACCTGATGATAAAATACATATGCAATGAAGAAGCAGCTTACACTCCATTAACATAACCACATAACATGAATGCAAGGAAGAACACGCTTACATTATCAATGTGAATACATTAAATAAACTGGTATTTCTGGCCGGAGAGAGAGAAGTGGGTCGTTTAAGCACTCATGATAATAATGAAAATGTCTCAGTTTTGTTATTTTAAGGTGCAAAGCAGACCTGGATCAATTTTCCACATGCAGCAGTCGGAAGAAAGTTATAGGTTAACATCACTGGAAACGTTCAGGCCAAGTTTCTGGCTGAACTGTTTACAGCGCCATGTGTCACTAAACCTGACAAGCGAGCTCTAACCCCTGGCTGAAGACAAGGAATGCTGTTATTTAAGGTGGGAAATCAAAATTTGGGTTAGCAAGAAAAACTGACTGCTTACGTGGGAAAATTGTGAAGGAGTCTGAAACATTGCAAAAAGAAACATATACAAAATCACACACACAAACAGAAAATGCATTAACCTTACAATCACGAGAGAGCTCATGAAGATTAGACACCATGTTGAGCATGTGAGTCTGTTTATCGGTGTTAAAATAGTGTGAACACACTTAAACCCTAAAGTTGAGGAATAGCTCAGGAAAGTTTCATGACAAGAGAGTGACGTTGGTGAAAATGAAAAGTGATTAAAAGCTTCAAGTAATTTTAAAATAGTGAATTGGAAGTGCTCTTGTGTCGATTGAGCAAAACAAGTGATTACTCTAGGAAGGAAATAAAATAATTTAATAATGTGGTAAGATTTAAATGTGCCTTTCTCTTGTCACGGTAACTTCCTGAGATATGCCTCAGTATTCAAATTAGCTGAAATGAGTGGTGAGAAAGAAGCTTCCTGTGTGGCTGTGTGTCAGAGACTTTGAATGGAGGAAACATAGCAGAGGCTGAGAAGAATTAGTTGGTGAAATATATAATGGTAAAGTAACATAATTAAATAAGGTGGTCAGGTCTGTTTAGAGGGGCAGATTTGGACAAGAAATTTATAATTTAGTGATGACACATTGTTATAACGTGTTTATATCTTATGCTAAATCTAAGTATGTTAAAGTGCTTATAGGGGAACATTATTGTGTGCAAACTGTGTGGCTTTTAACAAGATTTTCTGTGTATTTAGCAGGTGAAATTATGTTGATATTATTGTTGTTTGAGTGATGGTTTGATTGTGTCAATTAGGTTTGGGTTGTTTTCTTACTTTAATAGAGGGAGTTTTATTAAATATGGCCGTGTCTAGAATTGGGCCCTTTAAAATTGTAACAGTGCACTTAGAGAAAACCTGTCAGGTGATTATGTGTCGTGTTTTGATAAGCTAATAATCAGCTCTCTTTTTCTCATTTTTGTTGTAAGCAGGCCTGCAAGATTGAATTAACAGCGCTGAAAAAAAATTCGGGACAGCAAATATAAGGTGACCTTTTCCAGATTACAACTGGCTGAGGAAAAGGCTACCTGTGGGAACCTGGGAGTTCCTGTCTAAAAGGATTGCCGCGTGTCAATCCAGACCAAAAATGATAGACAGTTGTTTTTTCTTTTGAGTGAGTGTGTGTGAATGAGTGAATGTGGGTTAGCATGAATAAAGGGGGACAAACAATTGACTAGGTTGGGGAGAGAAAGGGGATGCTTTGCAGACTTAATGTTTTGGCTGCTGATTTTGGGTTGCTGATGTTTGCTTTGAGAAAATTCTGTTTTATTGACTGGGTTTAGATTATGGTACTAGATTATATTGTTGGGAAAATGCCAATTGCTAAAGGGGAGAAACTTTTTGGTAGAACTCATGCCATTAACAAAATAGGCCACTGTAGAAGTCAATTAAAGTTTATAGAGGAAAATAGTGGGAAGCAAAACTCACTAAAATTAAATTACACTACCAAACATTATAAGACGAATTATGTGTGTGTTTGTGTGTCTGTGTGTGCAATAATTCCTACCAAGCAGAAATTGTAACTGAAATTTGTCAAGTTCTCCACTTCTTCCATGTATACCTTTCCATATGTCTCCTTCACGTTCACATGCGTATATTTTGACTTGCTTATACTGACATTCATTCTTTTTCTCTCCAGCACATACCTCCGCCTGCTCCCTACTCTCACTGCAGATCACAATCTCGTCTGCAAACATCATAGTCCACGGAGACTCCTGCCTGTCCTCGTCTTTCAACCTGTCCATCACTCTTGTAAACAAGGAGCTTAGAGCAGATCCCTGATGCAATCCCACCCCCACCTTGAGCACATCTGTAACTCCACCTCACCATTCTCGCTGTTATCATATATGAGCTGCACCACTCTCACATACTTCTCTCCCACTCCTGACTTCCTCCTGCTGTACCACAGCTACTCTCTTGACACCCTATCACATGCTTTCTCTAGATCCACAAAGACAAAGTGCAACTCCTTCTGACCTCCTCCAGACTTCTCCATCAACACCCTGAAAGCAAACACTCCATCTGTAGTGCTCTTTCTCAGCATGAAGTCAGACCGCTGCTCACTGATAATCACCAACCTTCGTGGTATGGCTCATCAGCTTTTATCGCTCTAGTTACTACAGCTCTGCACATCGCCTTTGGGCTTAAAAATTAGTACCAGTGCACTTCTTCATCGATAAATTAACTTCTGAAGCATGAAAAAAATTGCAAAAAAATTCAATTTTTTTTAATATAGATTTCTTTTGTTTACTGAACTTTCTGACAAATTGAAAAAATAAATTAAATATCAAGTTACATGTATAGTTTTTTCCAGTTTATTTATCTTCAACAAACAATAACATATCACTGAGTTAGGGTTACAAAAAAAACCCCTTGATGATGTAAATGTTTTAAAAACTTCAAATATGATGCACTTTATGTGCTTTACAGGATTAATATTTAAATATGTGTGAGGCCATTTTAGCCTATTTTTTCAGCTGTAGCACCAGGTGGGTTTAATGGTGTGAGAACAAGTAAACAAGTAAAACCCAGGCATGAGCTCCATGCAAATTTAATAATAATGTAATAATAATAGGTCCGTGGTTTAGGATCATATTACAGCATACAGGTTAATAAAAATTCAAAATTTATTGAAGATTAGAAGAAGAAAAAAATCAGGGTTTAAGAATTTGTATTTCCTACTGATGTTAATCACAAAAATATTCATAAAAAGAACTTTAGACCAGCCTGACTAAAGGGCAAAGGATCTTCCAGGAATGGTGAGGCTATTTTCAGAAGGTGAACATAACCTGCAGAGCTGCAGCAAAACCATGCCAGTGTACCCTGACTTGAACTGGTTTTGTAATACTGAAAATGAAGGGTTAAAGTGGCTAACTAAAGATTTCCAACTTCAGAAGATGCATAATCATGAATGTAGCCTGAACTGTTTACCCTGAATTGTTTATTCATTAAACAAACAAAAAAAAAAAACACGTTTTAACCTTTAGATGTACTGACTCACTCTTTTGCTCTTTAAGATGACATTAACATCACGCTGGGAATGCAGTGTACTAGCTTACATTGGCAATCAATATGTGACTGGAAGAAAATGTCTTCAGAGATGATGAAGTCAAAACCATTTTGGTTATAATTGCAAGAAATGAAGAAATACATGATGGAACTAATGTAGGTCTGAAATCAATGAACCCAGTTATTCCACACTGTTATGCTGCATAATTAAAGTGCTGTGAAAACTCTGTTATCCCAAATCCATCACCCTCCAACCTTAATTTTGCCCCCCCTCCACCTGCCATTGTTCTCATTTTTACAACACCATTATTATTTTCATACGACTGTTGTCCTTTAAAGTGTGTCCATAACATGCATTATGTAAACGCTGTGAAAAATATGTGAAGATGAATTTGCCTTCAGCACACTGATTTAGACTGCTTGATTTCTTCCTGAGACAAAATTCTGACATCCTCCTAAAATGTCATGCAGTGCCCGGGACTTCATCTTTCTTAAAAGAAAAACACAAGTGAGCACTGAGTTTTGTACTGATTATGAAAAACGACTTTGACATGAATGGAACGTATCCCAGATGACACTAACATCTGTACTATAAACATGTTGAAAACAGCAGCTTCTGCTAGTGACTTTCTCAGCTAAAATGAAGACACCACACTTCCAAATCTCATCCATTCCCTCTGTTGTTGAATATATACATTTTGATTATAGCAGTCTGTTAAAGGTCAGTCTGCGAGCTCAGTGTTAGTCCATCATACAGTGGGGCAAAAAAGTATTTAGTCAGCCACCGATTGTGCAAGTTCCCCCACCTAAAATGATGACAGAGGTCAGTAATTTGCACCAGAGGTACACTTCAACTGTGAGAGACAGAATGTGAAAAAAAAATCCATGAATCCACATGGTAGGATTTGTAAAGAATTTATTCGTAAATCAGGGTGGAAAATAAGTATTTGGTCAATAACAAAAATACAACTCAATACTTTGTAACATAACCTTTGTTGGCAATAACAGAGGTCAAACGTTTACTATAGGTCTTTACCAGGTTTGCACACACAGTAGCTGGTATTTTGGCCCATTCCTCCATGCAGATCTTCTCGAGAGCAGTGATGTTTTGGGGCTGTCGCCGAGCAACACGGACTTTCAACTCCCGCCACAGATTTTCTATGGGGTTGAGGTCTGGAGACTGGCTAGGCCACTCCAGGACTTTCAAATGCTTCTTACGGAGCCACTCCTTTGTTGCCCGGGCGGTGTGTTTTGGATCATTGTCATGTTGGAAGACCCAGCCTCGTTTCATCTTCAAAGTTCTCACTGATGGAAGGAGGTTTTGGCTCAAAATCTCACGATACATGGCCCCATTCATTCAGTCCTTAACACGGATCAGTCGTCCTGTCCCCTTGGCAGAAAAACAGCCCCATAGCATGATGTTTCCACCCCCATGCTTCACAGTAGGTATGGTGTTCTTGGGATGCAACTCAGTATTCTTCTTCCTCCAAACACGACGAGTTGAGTTTATACCAAAAAGTTCTACTTTGGTTTCATCTGACCACATGACATTCTCCCAACCCTCTGCTGTATCATCCATGTGCTCTCTGGCAAACTTCAGACGGGCCTGGACATGCACTGGCTTCAGCAGCGGAACACGTCTGGCACTGCGGGATTTGATTCCCTGCCGTTGTAGTGTGTTACTGATGGTGACCTTTGTTACTTTGGTCCCAGCTCTCTGCAGGTCATTCACCAGGTCCCCCCGTGTGGTTCTGGGATCTTTGCTCACCGTTCTCATGATCATTTTGACCCCACGGGATGAGATCTTGCGTGGAGCCCCAGATCGAGGGAGATTATCAGTGGTCTTGTATGTCTTCCATTTTCTGATGATTGCTCCCACAATTGATTTTTTCACACCAAGCTGCTTGCCTATTGTAGATTCACTCTTCCCAGTCTGGTGCAGGTCTACAATACTTTTCCTGGTGTCCTTCGAAAGCTCTTTGGTCTTGGCCATGGCGGAGTTTGGAGTCTGACTGTTTGAGGCTGTGGACAGGTGTCTTTTATACAGATGATGAGTTCAAACAGGTGCCATTCATACAGGTAACGAGTAGGGGACAGAAAAGCTTCTTACAGAAGACGTTACAGGTCTGTGAGAGCCAGAGATTTTCCTTGTTTGAGGTGACCAAATACTTATTTTCCACCCTAATTTACGAATAAATTCTTTACAAATCCTACCATGTGAATTCATGGATTTTTTTTTTCACATTCTGTCTCTCACAGTTGAAGTGTACCTCTGGTGCAAATTACTGACCTCTGTCATCATTTTAAGTGGGGGAACTTGCACAATCGGTGGCTGACTAAATACTTTTTTGCCCCACTGTATGTAGCCAGTAACAGGCTTAAAAGCTTTGCATGATGAACTCCGTCGACACTATCTTAGAGTGCTTTTCATTTAAACGCAGTGACAGCTTTTTAAGCACTTGGGACCTTTATTAATCATGAGTGATTTTAAAGAATATGGCAGTCAGAACTCTGAATTTAAAATCCCAATTACTGAATGGCATTAACAATTACTGTCTTTCTTTACAAATGCTACGGTACTATGCCACTGAAAGCTCATTCAAACAAATGTATTTTGATGTTAACTGGGCTCATTTCTTGATGGAAGATGTTACATTTTCTAAATAAATATTTATGCAGATGTTATAGTTGACTCTATTTAATTAATATGTTTTAAATTTCATTCATTTAATGTATGATCTTCTTTATTATTACTTATATGAGCCAAAGTTTTAGACACAACATGTCAATGTGGAGAAACCAGTGTGATTTTCACTTTGGCATAGCTTATTTTTATGTCACGGGGTGAAACGGGACAAGTTATTTAGAGTTTTTTTGTGCATGTTTTGCAATGTTTTATCTGTTTTAATATTTTAATATTGTATATTGGGTTTGTTTGTATGAGCTTTATTGCATGTTTTTATCTTATTTAAATTGAACACCTGTCCTGTAAAGACTCCGCCCCTACCTGATAGTAAACTGATCACACCTGCGAGAGATCCCAGAGAGGCCAATAAGAGGGCCTGGCAGACCATAGAGCAAAGGGGGAGAAAAAGCTTGAGAGAAGGCTTGAGAGGAGGAGAGACATGGCATGGTAACCGGTGTGGGCGACGGCCGCGCAGAGCGGCACAGAGGCCCGGCTATAGGCAGCTGGCCAAGGCGTGCGGCAAAGGAGAACGAGACCAGAGATCGCGGACGACCGCACACTGGAGGGAGTGATCGGAGCTGAGCGGAGAGGTCTGTGCTGGTGTTGACGGGAGGTAGCTCCTCGCCGAGAGAGGCCCACGGCAGGGGATAGAGAGGCAGCGGGATGGCGCCTTATGTCCCCGGGACGGCGAGTCTATGGCTACGCGTGTGAAGCACAACACAGTGGTGGGCGGAGTTAGGAGCTCTGCCCATCTGGGTTGGCATCAGAATGAAGAGGCCGACAGGACGGCGACAATCCTGTTGGTTTCTGCACCGTTTGGACTTTTATATCGTGGCGGATGCCACTGGACTGTTAATGTTGTGTTTTATTGCTTTTTATTGTGTTACCCCTTGGCCAAGGTTGTTTTAATTCATTTGGCATTTTTAACTATTTAAATATAATAAATTATATTTTAATTATACAACTTTTTAATCGTGTGCTTTCCCTTGGCGGCTCCACTGCTCTGTCCGTTTGGAGGAAGGTTTCCTTCCTTTAAAAAAACGATGCTGTGGAAATAAAATCAGCCTTCCGGCTCCGTTACATTTAGACATGCATTTAAATAAAAAAAATAAAAAAATAAGATTATAATACCCATTTCGGGAGCCATATGTTTGGTACCCCATCATGCTTAACCACTGCAATATGCTTTATGTCACTTTCTATTCATGCATATCTCCATGTAATCTATCTTGTAGAGGGAAGAATTGATCACCAAAGTTGCACGCAGTGAAGTTTAACTCTGAACATCCTGCTGCTCTGACAGCAGCATCGTGCTCTTTTCAAAGGCCAATATTAAACCATTACTGAACATATTGTAGCAGAACTAGATGGTGCCAGTCACCAGTGATGCACAAGCAGAACTTATAGAAATCTCATTTTTCAAAATTGTTCATCATATTCATCAGTCTAATCAGCTAAGACATAGTACAGGTATCTCTGCTTTGCTTTACTTAAAACAGCTGCAGCGGTTCCTCATGAAGTCTGCTTGGTGTTTTACACTTTACTTGGCCAAGAAAAAAGATGATCAGTAATGAAACCATGGTATTGATTAAAAAAAACTGTTCTGTGCATGGGTTCATTTGCACCCTTCTTTGTTTATTTTACAGCACAAACTCTCACCTTGGCTTTGTTGCTGTTTTGCACGTGTTAACAGTATATCAGCTCCTGATCTGCGTGATGTCCACAGAGGATCTAATAAACCCTGATTTCCCACTGATTCTAGTGTCAGGACGACCTTACTGGTCAGTAGCTTCGCTCCCCGTTGAAGCTAGTTGCATTTGTTTCCCCAGTCAGAATTGGCAGAGCACAGTGTGAGTTGTTTTTTTTAGTGCAGAATTTGTGAAATAATAATAATACACCTGCAGTTCAAAAGTTTAATTTTTCAGTGAACAGATTTTTGATCTGTTCACAATAACAGCGAGGCGTCTTGAAAGGGGAATCAATCACAAGGACAAGCCGAACAGCAGCAATGGCTTGGCCTTTTTGGCAGATGTAGCCTGGTAGGTGTCCATAATTTCTAATCCAAAAGTGGAAGAATTTACTCGAATCGGTCAGCTGGCCACAGTGTCACCATCACTCATGGAGGGTTTTAGAGCCAACTATGCTTTGGCTCTAAATTATGTTTTGCCAAATACAAAGAGGTTTTGATCTTTATATGCATAAAAAAGCTGAACTGCATTCACTGAATTTGTTATTATATCTGTTAGGTAACAGAGAAATTGAACACTATCAAACATCACCTATCCTGTGAGGCATTTCTACAATACACAATAAATATGGAAATAATGTTTTAAGTTATTCATACTAAAAAAAAAAAGTTTAACACCAAATGCCTCCAAAAATATAATTTTGTCATCAAATACTATACCGTATTTCCCGGACTACAAAGCGCACCTGAATATTAGCCGCACAAGCTAAAATCAGGGGAAAATCCTGTTTTGTACATACATTAGCCGCACCTGACTAAAGGCCGCAGGTGTTTCAATGTTGACTTATCATATGTAAGAGAATATGCACAAAGGGAATTGTCAGGAAAGAGATGGCTGTTTGGAGACATCACTTTTATTAATATTTTGAAAAACAAGTTATGGGTACATATTTGCATAACTTTTTAGGTATATGTACAAGTAGCGGTAATTACAAGTAGGAAACATGTACTGTGCTTCATAAATGAGTAACAAATGTAGTACATAGCAATAACCTGCAGCACACCAGAAAAATAGATTCGGCCTACCTTTTAGGCTCAGGTGCAACGACACGGCTTTAACAAGAAGAAAAGTCAGTCATTCACCATCTTTCTCTTCTTCCTGCGCACTAAAACCACCAAAGTCCTCTTCTCCAGTGTCGGATACGAACAGGCTCAGGGTGGCTTCGTCATCCACTCTCCGCTTCTTTCCTTCGTTGTCACTTTCAAAACCAAAGAAATCCTCGTTGTCAGTGTCAGAGTCGAACACCCTCAGAAGGGCCGTGGCAGCGTCCTCCTTTCCATCATGCAGCAGTCCAGCCCTTTGAAATCCGTTGGTGATCGTGGATGGAAAGCAGCAGGACCAGACGGCATCCCAGGTCGTATCCTAAGAGACTGCGCATACCAGCTAGCTCCTGTGTTCACTGAGATATTCAACATCTCTTTATCTCAGTCGGTGATCCCCACATACTTCAAAGAGTCCATCATTGTTCCTGTCCCGAAGAAACCCCACCCTGCTTCTCTCAATGACTATCGCCCTGTAGCCCTCACCTCAGTAGTGATGAAGTGCTTTGAACGCCTGGTCAGAGACTTCATCATTTCTTCACTACCAGACACACTGGACCCACTACAGTTCGCTTACCGTCCAAATCGTTCCACAGACGATGCCATCTCTCATCTCCTCCACACATCACTCACTCACTTGGACACTAGAAGGGGGAATTATGTTAAAATGCTCTTCATAGACTACAGCTCTGCATTTAACACCATAATTCCCTCCACACTCACCACCAAGCTGGAGCATCTGGGACTCAGCTCATCTATGTGTCAGTGGATCTCCAACTTCCTAACTGGCAGACCACAGGCAGTAAGGATGGGCGGACATGTCTCAGCCTCCACCACTCTCAGCACTGGAGCCCCCCAGGGGTGTGTTCTGAGCCCCCTGCTGTACTCTTTGTACACATATGACTGTGTGGCCACTACCAGCTCCACCACCATCATCAAGTTTGCTGACGACACCGTCGTGGTGGGCCTGATCTCTGATAACAACGAGACGGCCTACCTGAAGGAGATTAGGAATCTGGAGAACTGGTGCCAGAGGAACAACCTCCTTCTAAACGTCAGTAAGACAAAGGAGCTGATAGTGGACTTCAGCACTAAGCAGGAGAGGAACTACCAGACCCCTGTCATCAACGAGTGCCCAGTGGAGAGAGTGGACAGCTTCAAATACCTCGGAGTTCACATCACGCAGGACCTGTCATGGTCCTGTCACATCAACACCGTGGTGAAAAAGGCCCGACAGCGTCTCTACCACCTCAGACGCTTGAGAGACTTCCAACTGCCCTCCAAGGTGCTCAGGAACTTTTACTCCTGCACCATAGAGAGCATCCTGACGGGAAACATCTTAACCTGGTTCGGGAACAGCACCATGCAGGACAGACGAGCTCTACAGAGGGTTGTGCGGTCAGCTGAGCGCACCATCCGCTCCGAGCTCCCTGACCTGCACTCAATCTACAGCAGGCGGTGCTGGACCAAGGCCAGGAAGATCGTGAAGGACCTCAGCCATCCCAACAACAGACTGTTCTCTCTGCTGAGGTCAGGAAAGCGATTCCGCTCCCTGAAGACCAACACAGAGAGACTGAGGAGGAGCTTCTTCCCGCAGGCAATACGGTCTCTCAATCACACCACCACACAGTACTGACCCACACATATGGTTCTTACACACACACTGGACTTTCTGGACTTTGGTTTTGCACAACACTGGTCACTATATTCTTCATTTCCGGTTAATACTTGTACAGCTGCTGTTATTGTGTATATATTTATTTATATTTAGATTTCTTCATACATTCTTATATAGTTCTATATTGTGTATTGTGTATTTTGTTGTACAGTTATTTTATTTTCAACTTTAATTTATATATTTATCTTTATCTTATTCTTCCCAGTTAAATTTACCCTTCATTCTAATTTGTGTTGTACAGTTATTTCATTTTTAACCTTAATTTATATTCTATTCCTTCCTAGTTAAATTTACCCTTTTTAATTTTTCATATTTATTTCCTATCTTATTCATAGCCTTTTCCTTTTTTGTTTTCTTTAGGTCACGAGCAGTTGTCCAAGCATTTCACTACATATCGTACTGTGTATGACTGTGTACGTGACAAATAAAATTTGAATTTGAATTTGAATTTGTTTTCACACTTTTCCACGCTGTCAGATTCCACTGGTGGAGTTGAGCATAACTTGCTTTTCGCAAGTTTACCGCCGCTCGTCATCCACGCCTCCCGCTGAACACATAGCGCTACTTTGAAGTTTGTTTTTCGCGCTACTCCGTACGGCACTAAGTTGCCTGACGGATGGACATGTGACCAACATACCACTCTTGAACCCCGATACTGTGTGTCTGATCACATGCCCTTCCGCCAGGCAACGTAGTGCCGTACAACAGCGGAACAAACAAAACAAATCGTCTTACGATATCACAAAAATCATGGACAATCCATAGAAAAGCCGCACCTGACTAAAAGTCGCAGGGTTCAAAGCTGGTGCAAAAAGTAGCGGCTTATAGCCCGACAATTCCGGTAATTATTTTTGATTGTTCTGTCCCTTCACAAAGATCCAGAATTCATAAATCCAGACTGACTTTGACCTGTAACATCATCAGTTTCTAGAAGCTTGTTTGTTTACCCTTTTCTTTCCCTTCTTGATGTACTTAAAGGCTTTTAATTTGTTGAGTTATTGAAGCTGACCGCTCACTGCTCAGACTATTGGATATCAATAAAAGTCACAGTCAGCAGAACGCTGAACTATGGCTTTTACTGTCTGTAACACTACACTTCACTGCGACATACACCTTTTTCTGATTCATAGAGATGTTAGTTTCTGGTGAATAATAATAGTGAAATAAATGTTAAATTCTTTAGGTATGGAACAAAAACCTGACCTAATTATATAATATCACATAAAATGGCAATTTTAAATAAGGCTGGTAGTGTTGGTGTTTATAACTTGACAATATATACAAACTTAACTTCACGTTTTCTGGGTTTTAACCCACAATGAGAACATCAGCTTACACAATACGCGTGTTTCGTTCTATGTTGGATTCAGTCCAGCTGTAGATGTCTGCCAAACATGTAGAAAATGCTTTTATGTGGTGCTGTTGCTTTGGCATAATGTTCAATCATAAACTCGCATCTGTCAGCTTCACTCTTGACAAGGCCCTCAATGGTATTTTGCATCTTCTTTTGCTGTGATCTACAACTAAAATGTCTCACGGAGCACCCCAGTCATTAGTAACTTCAGAGTTCTGTAGCTGAAATCAATAATGCATCATGTTTTGCTTTACCAACTCCTCCACAGCTCATTACAAAAAGACTTTAAGGGAAACCAGTTCAAGGGCGTACTGCGGTACCAGAGAAATGGAGTGATGAAAAGGGTAAAAACAAAGATGGAGAATAAAAAAACACACATAAAGAGTTGTAATCTGAGTAGCTAGCCTGAGGAGACTAGTCTGATGGGAAAAAGCACAGCTTAGGTGGAGAATTACACAGGTTTCCCATCTTTATTTGTCCTGCCTGTCACTAAAACCAAATCCATTCTAGTAATCACTAAAACCTACAAAGCAGTTCCTTTATGTCTCCGACTAGCATTTTCTTCAGTATCAGCACAACATTAAAGGACAGGTGTATTTTACAAGAGGACTTTGTGCTTCTGCCATAATTCCACAAACTGCAATTCACTAATATTTCACATGAGTGCAGGAAATTCGTTAAAACAATCAAAATCTGTCCAGCTTTATATTTCTTTTCCTAATACAATCATCCTTTTGTGCTCCAAACTTTGTTTATCATAGATGTTTTTAATTAATTACGGGTGTGTAGAACTAGCATTAAAAATAAGCAAATCTACTTTTTCTAACCCTAAACTTCTGGAAATGGGATAATAAATTCTGACAAAGCTACCATCACACCAAGCAGCAAATGTAGCTGAGCAGCAAGAGCTCCTGGATGTGTAACACCTCAGTCACACAGGCCTACACAGCAGCAGTCAGCTCTCTGTCAATCTCTGTTTGCTGTTTGCTATATTCCTCTATTGGTGTCGAGAGGTTGTTGGAGGCTGCTTGCAGCAGCTAAGTCAAACAGAGTGCATATGGTGCTGCCCCAAAGAACTCCTTGGGATTGTTTTGATCACTGGCAGTTTGCCACTGATGCCAACTTATCTCCAAACACTCTGCAACCACATACTGAGTGATAGTGAAACTGTGAAATATGAGTTTCACACCAGAGATAAAGACTACTGGCCTTAAAGTAAAAGTCGCATGTCACCACTTTGTTGGCGGCAACAGGGGTAACCATGAAGGTGAAGTTTATTTTGAAGGGGGGCATTCTCTTTTTTTTTCTTTTTTAATTATCCTGATAAATGGATTAGTATGAATAGTGACTATGGGAAAATACTTACATTCAGCTTACATGGAAAAAACTACATGAGCTCATAAGTCCTGGGGTTTTATTTCAAGAAGGGAAGAGAATAAATCTTTCACCCAACTGATCAGCAACTTGTCTGTAAGAAGAGTAAGGCCTTCATGACAAGAAAAACACCCCACTCTGTCCTGCTGTGGCAGTAGTGTTAGCCTTAAAAATAGATACGTTACTCTTAGGTAGCATTACATAAGGTATGAAAAACTTGCACTGAAGTAATACATTAGTAAAAGAGTAGACTTGATGTCATTGTCATCGCTATTCACTACAGAAACAGTAATCTATTCTATTCCTGGAAATCATGACAAGAAATGTCACTTGTTTATTAAAGTTCTTTCTTTCTTGTTCATAAAAGACACAGAGAAAATAAAGAGCATGAAGATGCCTGCAGGGTAGATCAGAGGAGCGAATGATGTGGAGGTGAATAAGAAAAGGAACAACTGTTGATGGTTAAGATAACAATGAAACAAGAGAAGTAAAGACAAAAAAACAGAGCAATGTAAAAACGGTACATTATTGTTGAATACAATATTGTTGAATACAAAAACCAGTGTGTTGGTATATTTTGAATTGGAATGAAAAGAAAGGTGAGGTTGGGGAGATGGAGTGCTCCATGGCTCCAAGGTTTATGGGGAAATGTGTTATCTTTGTATTTATATGTGTTCAGAGTGCATTTAGTGAAAATCGAAATGTAGGACAACAAAGTTCAGTAAATGTTTTTCTCTAGAATATTGATTAGTGACTCACAATGTAAATCAATCAAATCCCTTTAGATTGGATTTATTTATAGAGCACTTTAAAAACAATACAATTGACGGAAGTGTGCTCCAGTTAAAGACAGTAATTATACAAGAACCATGTATTAAACAAAAAGGAAAGACACAAAATAAATACAATAAATAACAGTAAAAAAAATAGCAGTAAAACATATAGACAATGAAATACGTAATAAATAAAAAAAAGATTAAAAGTGACCAAAAACTAAATCCCAGGATTTTATACCACCAGTGCACCATCAGTGTTTCCTAACAAAAAAGAAAGTAAAGGGTAGGAAACTGATTGCTTCTCATGGCCTTGTGTGTCATGGAAATCACAGAGATGAAGAACTATTCACTTTTGTTGCTAACTTTTGCGTTTCATGAATTATTAAATGTGGAGCAGCAGTCAGTCAGGAATCAGGAATAAGAAATCAGTGCTCAGGGTGGGGGGGCAGCGGGAACCTCAAAAAAAATAAATTGGAGTTCTGCTCGTAATGAAATGCTTGCTTAGAGACAGAATGAATGATGGGAGGTAGAAGTAGCTGAACAAAATTAAGAGTGTGGTGCAGTGTGAAGAAGGTGATGCATTGGATCCACTTTTCCATCACTCTCTTCTCCATCTTCTTCTGCTTGGGTGTAACATGCATGAAATTAACATATAGTCGTCTGTCGGGCAAAGGTCCAACACCAAATAGTGTGTTTAACAGCCAAAGATCCTCTTTGAAGATCACCCTTAGGGAAATGAAGAAGAAAAACGACTTCTTTATTCAATCTAAATCAAAGAAAAAGCCCAGACAGGAATATCTTTTTATTGCTGGTACTTATTCCTAAATTTAAACAAACCCTGACTCTTTCTTTCACATTAACATCTTTGTCGACATAATGAACTGTTAGATGTGCCTTGATAGTTCTGGGCTCACCTCTTTTTGCCTTCAGAACTGCCTTAATTCTTTGATTCAACAAGCTGCTGCAAACACTCCTCAGATATTTTGGACCATTTCGGACACAGCTGCAGATTTGTCGGCTGTGATTGGTTGATCATATATTTGCATTAATGCATTAATAAGCAAAGTTAACTACTATTTATTGATGACAAGGAATAAACCTGTATTCTATTTGGTGGTAAAGTAGCCCGGGAAATTAGTTGCCACACAGTGCACAATAACAGGGGCTTTTGCAGCGATTTAATTGCATGCAAAGAAGATACAAAAAGTAAAAAGCACAAAAACATACAATGAAAAATATGCACTAAAAATACAGCAGAGGCTCTGACTACACACAGAAACAAAGGAACAAATTAACTCAACCCAAAACCACCAAATCATAATAAAATGCCTGCAGCCACTTACAAAGCACGGCAGTTTCTCTAGCTTCACGTTTGCACACTCTGATGATTGCACACTCTGCATCCTCTAACACATATGAGGATATGTGGATCTATAGCCCACCTCCTGATTATACTATCACTAACACCAACAGCAAGTACTTTACAAAGCAGTTACACATCACTGTCCTCCATGTATCTCCAGTTTGGTGCATACCAAACATGACCCCAACATACAACAAACATGGCCACATCTGACAGAAGAAGAAAAAACATTCAAAAGAAACTGCCAAGGAACATGTTTACTGGCCTTTGCTCTTAACCTCCCAAGACAAAACTTATTTAGTCCAGATTCAAAACTCCCTTAAGTTATAGGTTAAAACCTATAACACAAATATCGTGTCAGATCAGTTTTATTTTACTGTAACATTTGTTTTAACTTATTTATTCATTTTTTTAAATTAATTTAATTTACTTTTGAAAATGCTTTACAGGTGTATTTGAGTAATATACCTTAAGTAAACCTTGATTTTTAAATTATGAAATAGCTGCACTCTTTTGTTATTTGTATAGATAGTGTGTATTGTTTGGCAGGCTTAGCAGGTTTGTTATGTCTGTTTTGTTTATTGGGATGAAGCAGCTGTGGTATGCACTCTCAAAAAATGATTTTTTTTTTTTTTTTAAATATGATTCTGAAAGTTGTTAAAAAAAAAACCTTAGTCAACAACACTTTTTGAGGAGCAGAAGGCCGACTACACACACCATATATTAAATTTTCTCTGCAATAGCTGAAGGCTGTGATGGCAGCAGCCACACAGGGGTAAATTAGTCCATTTTTCACTTTATTATTTTGCTTTGCAGTATTCTTCATTAATATAATTCATTAATCATTTGGTTAAACCTAACACTGGTATTATGAGGCGCGCACATAGTAGCATTGTATGGTTTTTCTAAAATGTTTTGTTATATTAATTATGTTTCTCTTTCTTTGAGTTACCTGGGTTTGGGCGGTGGCTGTTTCCTGTCTGGGCAAAAGGCGTGGCTGAGGACTCTGGGGACAAAATGCCTGCTCAGCAGGACCAACCATGGGCTTACCAGGAGCAGGGGTGTTTTAGGTTTAGTTGGGTTATTCTGTGCTTAGTTAATATTAGTGTGTGTTGTTTTCCCCCCTATTGTGTTCAAATGGTTTGGCCAAATCATTATAAAAGCTACCCTCATGTGTCTTTTTAATTAGGTCAGTTTGTGAGTTAAGTTGTGTCTCACTTTGTTGTTTAAGTTTTTGGAAATTACTTTTTGTAGAGTTATATTTAGTTGACCTGTTTTATGGGCCTGCTAAGTATGGTTTTGAATTTTGTTAATTTTGGATTTTTTGAGGGTTAAAATAAAGAAAACCCTTTTTGAAGATATTTTTTGCTTGTGTCCTCTTTGCTTTGGCTGCTTGGTCCCTCACAAAGGCTATGTGGAACCAATCTTACAGAGAAAGTTGCCCAAAGGCAGCTAATTTAAATCGACAGAATACATGTAAATACGTGTAAACAACAGTCTGTGTTTGCTGTCCTAATCTCTAGAACAGTGATTTTTTTTTTCTAATCTAGAGATTTATCTACATTAAAAAGTTCGCCCGAGACAGTAATATCTGTCCACAGTGACGGTGAACATCTGGTGTCATTCGTACTCCAACTGTGACTTTCATTCATTACCAACTGTAGATGTTTCTGCCTGTATTGAGCCAGCTTGGTTTTAGAACTATGCTTTTTGTAATTACATTTGGTTAGAATACTGTAAAAACCTGTAGCAGTGTTTTAAAATAATGTTTTATATTTTTTAATATACCTTTAGTTGCATTAGTCTTTCTCTTATGTATTTTTATTACATTTATAAACTTTATTTGTTTAAATGGTCTGTTTCAGTGTGTTTACAGAATGCTGACTTAACATGTGGCACATTAATTTCGTTTTTTTTTTTTATTTATGTCTATATTTTTGATTGTGAAATTACCATATTTGGTTTATTGTTGGCTTCAATTCTGATGTGCCCATCATCAGGTGGGCCAAAAATTAATTTCATCGAATTAAAACTGATCAAATGTTTAATTTGTGATTCATTTTCAGTAATATTTTTAAGTCTTGTTACAAATATTAAAACACAATTTAAACAAAACGGCAAATGGTTTCCAATAGTAAATATGGTTATAATGGAAATATATGATGTTCAGAAACTACAGTACATATTTAAATTAAAATTACCTTTTGGATTATGATATTTTGGAATTTGTTAGATTTTCTGGTCCACTGTAATTTTTTATTTTATTTTTTTACACAGTGTTGTCAATGTGCAAACAATAAACAACCATATTGTTCACTAAATCATACACATTCATACATCAAGTGAATCATTTATTATGCTGTATGTAATACTTTCTTTTGAATATTTTTAAAGTAATTAATTTATCAAAAGTGGAGACTTGACAGAGAAAATGTTTTTTTCTGTCTAGAATTAAGATGTTGGTTCTGATTCGTATCATTCACAGCGTAATTTATCAAAACATTTAAAGGAGCTCTTTAATAATTTCAAATAATTTGATTTTATTTTTATTCTGACTGTTCTGCAGTGTATGCCACTAAAGGTTTTCAACTTCAATATTCAATTTGTTCAAATCTGATGAGTGATTTAAGTATTCCTGTTTTTGGTGGTGAATATTACAGATACTCAAATTTCACTTGTACCTTTAGGTCTGACTGTAATCATATAATCAATAACTGTAATATCACTAATATGAATGTCACACTCTAGTTACTGTAAAGCCAGAGAACCAAATATCTGCTTCATATCTGTTTTGCAGCTCATATTGTTATTTTTTCTTTTGCTATATATAATATGACCTGACTCTAGTCTGGAAGGTGGTACAGGCTGGATGATGAAGAAAGGCTGAGCCTGATCACGAATCAGTTTCCAAGCTTCCCCTTAAAGGTACAGACAGCAGCAAAACTGATCCTATTTCATTCTCATTTCTGGACTGCATTGCTTCACAGCTGACAAGCGCCTGAGACCACAAGCCAGTCAGACATTTTTTTCACCTCCAGGGGAGTGTTCTTATGAACTTTAAATAACCTTTAAACTGCTGTTTGATTGGAGGTCATGGGCCTCTGGGCAGGTACACTCTAATTGGCTCATTTTCTCTCTTCCTCATTGTGACATTTTAGGTCGTCTCATGTCTGTCACACTGTCCCAATGCTCCCTGTAGCTGTCACTACCAAAGTACAGAGCAAAGCCCCCACTGAGAAAAAGGCATTTAGAGATTATAGTTAAGTCTTGTGTGTATTTATTTTTATTTTATTTTTGCAAATGATTAAATTATTTAAATTGCACTGGATTAGTTTCCTTGCCAGAAAAAGAGAAAAATCATTCTAATCACTTTTCCCCCACCCTCAGGTATCCCTGAGCAAGAATGGTAGATCAAAATAAATTTGGCAGATTCAACAGAGAAGGTTATATCACCTAACAGAAAAGTAGAAGCCTATACATAAGTGAAAATGGGTTTTGTCCTTGGATTAAAAAAAAAAAAAACAAGAATCCATCCATATCTGTCTGATAAATTCGGACTGTGATGGAAAGGAAGGATGATATGTTGAATGCAAACACTTACTGTGGGGATTTCTATAAGTTCTGCATTGCTATAGTGTTATTATTATCGCTAGTGAAATGAGAAGATGTATTCATTTTTTCTTACATTACCAGTTCTAGGAACTGAAAGCCACCCACCCTACAAAGCATGTGTTACAGACTACCATTTGTCAGTGGCCATGTGCCATCTCTTGTTGTCCAATTGTGTACCTGGCAGGCAGCAACAGGACTTGCTGTGCCAAGAGGAGGCGTTTGGCTTGAAGCATCCTTAACTGAGAGCAATAATGTGGCACATATGGTGATAGAAAGTATGGGCAGCACTAATGGCTGAAGAAGCCATCATACTTTGGTCTGGATGTATCACTTGGCTCTGATCAAACCAGATCTCTGTGTGTCCGTTTGTCAAAACCACAATCAGAGAGCAGAACAAAGCTAATTGGTTGGCCCAAAGCAATCTACCAAGGCAGAGTGAATGTGGACGAAGCTTTTTCCCTCTTCAATCCTCTCCTATTGCAAAAGACTGTCACACATCGCAACCCGTATCTCATGCTCTTCTCTCCATTTCTCACTTTATATTTTTCTGTCATTGCTTTTCATATATATTTCAGTTTGAGGGAAAATAACAGTACTGAGGCACAGGCTGTGCAAAGTTCTGACCAATTATCTGCTGGAACCAACACTACGTTTTGGTATATCGCCTCCCCAATTAGTGGCCAAGAACAAAGCAAAATGCAAAAGAAAAACAGGGCTCCAATAAGTAGTAATGAGTAGTGGCTGGCCGAGAGAAGCATATTTAAGATCATTAAAGCTCTTCTGTGTTTAATAGTTAGTAGTTAATTTGAATTATTTTAATTGCTTATGGCATTTATATTGGCACAGAAGAAGAGTGGTCATCTGATTTTTTCACTTGTACTGCTATTGCTTTTTTAAACGTGAAGCTAATATGTGGATAATAGGAACATCTTTTCAGACAAAGAGCTACATGTGGATTTTGATCCCCCAGCAAACCGTCCATTAAGAGTGCTTTTTGTAAAGCAGCACAGAAATGATTTTTCGGTGGTTGAAGTCACAGGGATCAGCTATTATGTAAGAACCTAACTGTTCATCTGATAAACAGAATGGTCAGCCCCTTCAGTTTTCTTGTTGCCACGTTGCTCCTCAAGTACTTTTTGATTAGTTTTGGTTTGGGGAAAGATTGTTTTGCTTTTATAAAGGTGTGACAGGTGTTTCCCAGCTTCAGACTGCAGCAAGAACTCTCAGGGGAAATTCTTATGCTGTAAATTTCCAGATCTGGCGTCTGGTTTATAAGCAAAAGTTCAGATCTTGTTGTTGAGCTCACCGGTAACCTTGTCAGACTTGATGAAATTCCTTTTAATTGATGGAACTGAAAACTCAAAACAAAGCAAAAACAATGGTAGAGACAGTTGTAGTCTCCTTCAGCCTTTAGATGCCACAAATAATTATGTGAACAAACTTTGCAAATTTTGAACTTTCAAAGCTAGAAAAAGTATTACATGTTCTGCTGGCAATTTTGAAAGTTGCATGGAAATAATAAAGAGAAGTAAAAAAATGATTCAAATTATTGTTGACATACATCGAAGACAACTGCTAAGGATTACCGTTTAGTTCTTGCTGGTTTAATTGCCATGAAAGATCTGGCAATGTTACAATATGTGTATGTGTGTGATTTACAATTTAACTTGTGTTTTGTTTCCAATTTTCTTCTGTATGTTTACTGCATATAAATATAATGGGAGGTTGTCCCAGGGATATACTGACAAACATCCACCTACTGTATGCTTCAATATGACCTGTTTTTAATAATTTAAAGTTGAAAGATATCCAAGTACTGGAATTTTCCAGCACAACCATCTCTGGGGTTTACAGAAAATGGTTCTCTGGGTAAAAATGTCTTATTAATGCCAGAGAGCAGAGTGCTTCAAGCTGACAAGGCAACAAAAGGTACACAGAAAAGCATCTCTGAACACCAAACACCTCAATCTTTGAAGCAGATGGGCTTCAGCATATCTGAGGAATATTTATTATATTAATATTAATCTGTGTCGTCAAAAACAATGCAAAGGGGGCCCAAGTCCATACTTGCAAAGTGTGCATAATGAAGTGACCTTTCAGTGTATTCATACAGAATATTTTAAACTAAACACAATTTTCACACTTTAACGAAATAAAAAATCACTTTAACAAAATATATTACATATACAGAATTACATATTTTTCCTCCTTATTTCCCCCTGTCTACACTAATGATCACAGAATTAAAAAAATCACTAACAATATGAGATGGATGAGCAGAAGATCAATGTTACTTGGGCCGAGCAAATATTTTAAACATGCAATCATGAAAAGTGTATGTCTTTGCCTTCTAACTACAGTTAGTGTGCATAACATAACCAGTCAAATGTGAAGTTACTGAATCTGGAAACACTTTGTGAACCTTTGACTAAATGTCAGAAAATGGTGTTGGTGATCTCGTGTAAAACTGTAAAATTCAAGCGCAGACTCTCTTAAAATGTAACAGTAAATTTATTTATAGTGAATATAGTGCAACAACAGTTCAACACAAAGTACTTCACAGTGATGATAGCGGTTCTCAAGTGCTCATGAATCTCGCTCTTCCTCAACACTCCCATGGAAAGATTTTCTCCACAGGAACCCACACACAGAAGACACGGGTACATTTTCCACACAGGTAAACTAAGCAAGCCAGTAAGCACCAAAGCCGTGTGCTTAACGACCACACAACAGTTTCACTAACTGTTAGCCATTCACTGATACACACACACACACACACACACACACACACACACACACACACACACACACATTAATGGGAACAGAGGAGAGGCAAGAAGTGGTTGCTCACATGTTATCTGTGGAAAAATCACAGGAAGCTGAGAAAAGAGTAAATAATTGGTTTCCTTTGCACCCATTGCAAAGTCCCGTTAGAGTGAAACTGAAGATGAAATATCATCACTTTCTGTAGAGGACGTGTGAGAGCTTTATTTTATCCCTGGCATAATTCCTGTAGGATCAGGGGAGATCTGTCGTACTAAAATCTGACAGTAAAAGAGTCTTTCTCAGTCATATTTCTGTAGCATTAAAGACCTCTGTGCACCTCCCTTTCATACACTCTTGTCTGTCATCTCCACTTGCCTCTGGTGCTTTTATTTTCATTTTATGTCCTCTCTCTCCCTCGTGAATTTACTGGATCACACAGCGGATATCCTCCCAGCAGCCCCCTTATCAGGACATTTTCAATAGTGTGGCTGAAAATAGAAAGCAATGGCTGGCAGGTTGCTTCTCCGTTGTCACCTTTGGGTTACAGATAAAGAGACTCTTGCAGCAGCAGCTCATATGGTCATCACCATGAAAGTACAAGACTTTGAGAACTTACTCATGTTATTTCTGACTAAAGATGGTGAACATTTCACTGAGTGATCAACGCTCATACAAGATAAACCAGCTAAGAGCTTTCTGTGATGAGCAAGAGCACACATTGCCTTTTAAAATTTCTTGCATAATCACCTTTCTTCTGTTTGCGGGACTCTTGAAATGTCTTCTAATCAGTCAATGTGCTGTGAATTGTAATGAGGCTAATAAAACAGTTTTGTGCTTAATTAAAATGTACAATTTCCATACTTATAATGACTGCATGCCTATCCTCTAATACTGCGATAACACCAAAGCAGGTTGCTTAACTATTTCCTAAATAGCTCTACTAACCCTTATCTTATAGCTTCACTGGGCAATGCATCGGCAAGAATGGGCACTTCAAAATAGATCCCGGAGAACCGTCTGAGCAAAAAACGAAACCGTAAAGACTTCTGCGCTGTCTGAGAGGGACTCATGTTCAATGTTCCCTTTCTAAGAAATAATCTAATACCTCACAACTTTCACTCTACCATCTGAGCAGTTGTTCTCTAAAGTGCTGTCATTACTTTGGGACTTTTCGGATTCTGTGCAGATCCATTTTGAACCCTCACTCTAAATTAATTCACCAATTTGAAGAACAGAATGAGGGCAAATATGATCCAAAAAATTCCATTAATTCTGGGGGGTATGCACCACTGAATTTTAAGCACTGCGTTGAAGCAGCGTTTTAATAGCTATATCCTCACATACTTATTCTGTCTGCGCCTCGCTTTTAATAGAATTCTTTCGAACGTGTTGACATAATAATTCCATTCATTGGCAAACGTAGAGAAAATGAAACATATTCACCACGGTACATGGGAGCAGAAGACCAGATAAGTGAATGTTAAGTCATGCAGTGCTTCTCCCATTTGAGCAGTTGAAATTGCTGAGCTGACATAATTAAGAAATTCAAAGTGAAACACTCTCTGTGGAGTGGGAAGTTCATTTCCACGTCTTCAGTTTTATGCAGTGGCAATATTAACACACCCTAGCCGGTCTGTGAGTGTCAGTACAGCGAATATTTATTGGTTGAGGAAAAAAATTATTAAAGAGCAGGTAAAGATTTTGTTCGTGCTCTAAAAGTGCCGGTCTTCTATTCCATTTTCTGTTTTGTGCAGTAAAAATGACTGAAGAGTGTTTATCTTTTTTCCCCTAGTGTCTTCAATTATACAAATGATGCAATCCTAAGCACATGGTTTGTAACCTAAATACGAATAGTATTACAAAAGAAATCTTCTTGCTTTATGTAACTGCCTAATTTAAAATGTTTTTTTTTAACATTTCATTTTGTGTAATATTTTGGCAAAACTTCAGAAGGACTTAGGGATGAACCTAATTCATTTAGTTGTTAATGGAGAGCAAATAAAATGAGAAGGAAGGAGTTATAACGCACAGCACAGCATGGTTTATTGTCAGTATTCAATAGCTTTAATGAAGTCATGTTTTCCCATCTGGAAGTGTTCTCAAAACCAACATTTAATCCAAAACAATGGGCTCTGCCTACACATAATTATTGTAACAGGTAAACGCACTGACCTAAAGATTTTTTTTTTCAAATACTTTGAGGCATAAAGAGAGAAAAATGTGAGAAATGATAATTTTATTTAGTTAATACTGACAAACTGAAAGTTTGAAGCCATTCATGGGTTGGACATCACGATCGACGGCATATTTAAGAAGAAAAAACAGAGGGGATGGGAGAGGAAGGATACATAAAAAGAAAGGATATGTGTTCCAGGCCAGGAGACAACAGCCTGCCAAACTCCAATCGCTCTCTTCTTTTCTCGGGGGGTCAATTCAAAGCTTTCCCTTTAGGTTACAGACTATTTTTCTATTTATTTATTTATTTTTTGGTTCAGCTGTTACTGTCCACCTGCCACATCTAAAGAGACGTGCCCTGGAGTGTATGTTGACACTGTTCCCAGGTGTCTTGGCTGAGCAGCGAGCTTACTGCTGAGTGGAGCACCGTTTCACTCGCTATGCAAATTCATTTGCAGCTCACAGGTTATGGGGAGCTGGTTTTTCTAATCTGTCACCAACGGATCAGCACAGACTCAAATTACATTCTTTTATTCCACAAACAAATCATTCATAATCGATACCTATATCACTGCATTACAAAATATGTGCACATTTATTGCATGTCTTAAAAAATGAATTATCGTAGAATCAAGATCACAGATCAGATTCAAATTTTGATGTGACCACTTTCATGTTATATTCATGCATCTTTATTGGTATTGGTCCTGTGTACAGGCAGACGAGCTTTCCTGCGGCTCATCCCATCTCTGTCGGTGTCACACAGACTGACACATACAGGCATTTGAGGAATAGTCTTTAGAGGATATATCAGTGATATTTAAGTGCCTCAGTGCCAGATAATCTTAGCAGGGTTTTACTATTCTGAGACAGTCGGTCACTTGTTCACATTGTTTTGGCGTAATGCTCCACACTCTGATCACTGAATGAATAATTCAGCATCCTTGTATTATATTCATTTTAAGTACACAGATTGAAAAAGATCAGATGCATATTATAGCGATGCAGTCACATCTTTTGGATGGGTGTTGTAACCTTCTTGGATTAGTTTAAATTATTTAGAGAAGGCACTGGAATAAATATATTTCACACTAAATGATTTGTGCGTGTGTCTATCTATTGTTTTTAGTTAATTTTACACAAGCATCATCAATAACTTGGCTATTGTCTCCTCTGTTTAGTCAAAGTGAAAAGTTGTGGATTACAGAGGGGTATGTACTGCATTGTTTTATTGTTTTTTTTAGCTGGGAATGTCAACTTCCTGACATGTCTGGCATTGCACCAACACAGTGCATAATTAACAAAGAGATATGACACTGTCATTAATCACTGCATCTGCAGAACATCAAGAAAGTTAATAAGCATAAATTAAACATGAGAATATTTATAACTGCTGTGATTCTCCAGGAAAGAAGTGAAACTAGAACTAATAATAATTTTAGCATGTTGGTAAAATTTGAAGATTAGTGCTAAAACACAGCAGGTGGGATGCTGAAACTGGAAGACAAGGAGAAAACACATGTTATATATATTTAATGAATATTGTAGTGTAGTGATTGCTACAGCACCTATTAAACCCTTAAATAATTAATATTGACAGCCACATTGATGCAAATGCAAAGCAATGGATTTTGTATAGTGAGAAATCATCCGACTGATCCTCTGAGCATTGTCTTCCTGCATGAGGGATGAGCAGAGCTTGTTTAAATTCTATCTCCACTTACAATGATAAGTTGTTTTGATCTCAATCATCCATCTATTTTGTATTTTCAGACTAATCACAAAGATGCTGCACGTGCAGCTACTTGAGTCTCTGCCTTTTTGTTTAAAGCATAATCTCTGAGAAAATTAAAGAAAAATATAGCACGACTAATTTATTCACCAGTTTAATAATCATGTATATAATGGTTTAGGATGTAATAACTGCACCCTTGACACAAGTCCGAGATCCAAAACTTTAATTCTGTCACTTTGACTGACCATCCATGTATGACCTCCTTGTATGACAAACAGTTCAGATGTGCAGCAGGCAAAAAAACTAAAAAGCAGCATCAGGAAACACAAAACTGGGAATACTAGAGGAGCAAGAAATAGTGAAAGGCTGATTAATTTGAATAACATGTCAATCTGCCAAGTGACATTGGGCAAGAGGGGAGTATATGAGAGTGAATAACTGATTGGAGACAGGTGGTGCGGAAAATTAAAGGGAAACTAAACCAGAAGTAAAACTACCTGATATGCAAGAATGATTTTGTAATAAAACAGGATGTGACTAAACAGAAACCCCAAACCATGACATGTTAGCAACTTTGTCATTTTCTTTTCCATTTTTGTGTTTTTCCTCTGAGTCTAAGGGACATGTTTAAACATTTAAAAAGTTAAAAATGGTTCTTTTTTTTTCTTGTAAGTTTAAAAATGTGACCCAATTCAGCTCAGTGCACGCGGGCCAGGGCTTCTCCACTCTATTGTACACTAAGAGTGTAAATATACCATTATTGAGCCACTTTACTGATTTTATGACTGATGTAAAGAGGTGCTATGAATACACAAGCACTTTTCTTTAACACTACTCCATAGTTGGCAAAAATGTATTAAGGCTTTAATTATAACCAGGCAGAAGCCTTAACGTTGTCCATGTTTGTTATAAAAAACAAAAATAAATAAAACTCATTATAAATCATGCTGCAGAAACTTAATTGTTTTCAAGCTTAGTGTACCTTCAGGCATTCAGCTGATTTACACACATAGTGGTATCCACCTGAGGTATATTTCTAACTGTATATATAAAGAGACAGCTACAGTGTGGGCACATTACTCACTAGCTGCTAAAGTGAAGCATATGAAGTTAAACCATTGTAATATTAATTATCCTCATGATTGTTTGTTATGATGTGGGTTAAAAGTGCTAGTGGTGGTCCCAGTATTATATTTTAATGTGATTTGTTTGGCTTAGACTCTCTCGAGGAACTAAAAACAATTTCTCTGGAGAAACTCATTGCTTAGTTCTGCCTGTGAGCGTTCAAATACATAGCTTTGACTGACTTCTGACAATGCAGTGGAAAATTAATTCACACTAAAAATAACTTTCGAAAATCCCCAAATATCAGCTTACTCCCCCTGCCTGCTTCCGTGTTGCTACTTACTCATACAGCACTTGTCTTGAAGCAGACTCTCATGTGGATCGACAGTTTAAAATATTGACATGAGGAATTTGCAGACTGTTTTTTCCCCATCTTTTCTACAGTCAAATCAGCTACAGTTACGGTTAATGCTCTTTTCAGATGTGCTGGGATGCTTTGCAAAGCTTTTGGCTGGGGATTAATGTGTTTCATGAGGTTTCAGTGGCTGACATTTTCTATGATTATCATGGGGTTGTCTTACAGGTCTTTCAGTCTTATTGCTCATCTGAAAGTGTTTATTTGCTGCAGTAGACCTTGTTCTGTGTACTTGTAAACTCAACGCCTCCTTCCTACTCCACGGCGGCCTCTTCCTTTTCCTCTTTCATCTTCATCACATCCTCCTCCCTCTTCCTCTCGAGGTGTCATTGATGATTTTCACAGCCCCTCCTCTTGTGTGACTCCTGCAGTCTCTGCTGCTGTCTACCAAAGTGAATTATGGAAAGATTTGGAAGGCTGGTTAGCATGGGAGTCAGGATTTGGGCTTGCTTAAAAACCCAGAGTACATAATTCATCCAAATTAACATCAGTTATAACTCTGCATCACTATAAACACTCATAAATTGTTTACACTTCTACTCACACACACATAGAGCCACACTTTGTCCCTTTTTCAATTCAGGAACAAAAATGATATGATTTGAGGGAATTTCTTTTTAGAAAAAAAGGAAATATTTGATTTTTTTAAGTTATAGTCTGGCACTGACTTTATGAGAAAACTTTCCAGTGAAATGTCAGATAAGCAATGGACGTCTGGCAGCCTCATCAGTGTTTACCCACGAAAACTTGACGATTCCTGTATATTTTTATCATATATAGAGGGCAAAACTTCATATTTGATATTTGCTCAGCTCCGTGTGAGCTGTGAAGGTGAGAATCCACTCTAATTTGCATTGGGCATCGCTGCTATGTTAAGGTTGAAGTATTATTTCTGGATCATAACTTTCTTTGCTGTTGGCCAGATATGTGAAGTTGATATAACGTTCAGCTCTGTCAATCTCCCCTCCTTCCTCACACTATTAAGATTTTTATTAGTCATGCGGATGATGTAAAGCCGGTCTGCCTGTCATGATGATATAACCTCTTCAGAGTCAATTTCCCAACATACACATCCCTCCATACACCTAAGAAAACAGAAACTTTCCCCTGCTGCTGAAATATTCGTTTGTAAGACAGCACGTCGATCATCACAGGTGGTAACAAAATATAGAAGAAATATTTGATGTAAAGTTGTGTTTTTGATTTATATTTCCATTTAAATCTATGCTGTAAGATATGCCTTTTAAAATCTGCTCCTGCAAAACATTAATTTTGAAGCAGATGGTTCTTAAAAATTGGGGATAGCGGAAACCGTTATTCACTTTTACCCATGCTGTTGAAAGTCATCCGTTAGTCGGTGCACCGTTTGGGTACAGGCTGAAATATATCTGGATGGATTTAATGGATTGCTATGATTTTTGGTACACAGTCACTTCCCCATTAAAAATGAGCAACAATAACTTTGGTGAGCTTTTAATTTATAGTCTTACACCATCAGATCAAAATTCAGTGCTCAACCAAGTGGACTGGCATGTGCACGAGATGTGTTTGTTGTTTAGTTTAGTATCAAATACCAAAAGGTGAGCAAGTCAAAAACCTCAAATTTGATAGTGAAAATAGTAAAACGACTGCATTGCACATTTCTGTACGTTTATTAAACCTCTGTTAACATGCTTACAGCACTACTGTGACTACAAAGTGCATTGCGAAAAATGAAAAACATAAAAACGCAAACCAAAGCAAGACTTTTGCTTTCGAGTGTAATCGCAGCATTCTTTACAAAACTCTAGACTCTTCTTCCCCATCACCTGTGGGCTGCCTGCAGATAAATTAATTAAAGCCCATGTGATTATATAAATAAATAAAACACAAAGCAGGGTCAACAATTTAGCCACTAATACCCACATGACAAGGAAAATCAAAGCAGGAGGTTTGGTTGCGTTCCACCCTGGGCGAATTGCTAAATTGTCACTTCTGAGAATAAGCAAATCAAAATTACAGACAATGAAATTAAGAAATAGTAATCATAGAACAAAAGTCTCCAGCAGATTACGTGATAACAGGCGGTGATGGAGTGAGTCCCCCTTACAGTGCTGACTGCTAACTTCAAATGATGAATGATTTCTTCCTAAATCCACATCAAAACCAACGAAGCAACAGAACTTTAAAATCAGCTTAACAATTTTTACACCCAGCTTGTTGCCACGTACCAGACGGTGTGCAAATGTGGTTTGATTTTAACACATCACCCTCCCTCCCCATGTTTTCTGTCACTCTTCACTGAACACAGCTGCTTTGAGGTGAACGCTAAAATAATGGTGATAACATGTCGACAATGGCAATTCACCATATTTATCATCAGCGTCTGGTACATGTTAACATGTAAATATTTGCAAATGAGCAGAAGCACTACGAGCAGCTTTGGTGAGTGTAAGTCAGCTGTGACAAAATGGCACGGAAAACACCCATCATAGAAGCAGGCTGCCTTAATTTTCCACCTTTTCTGTGTCATTTCACAGCTTTTAAGATCCCCTGCTCAAGTGCTGCTGTTCAAATATCATTTTATTATGTAGCTCTTGCTATCAAATGTATATCCAAAGTGGCCTGCACTGAGCGAAATTCTCTGAAAGGTAACAGCAGGATTTGCAGTCAAACACAGTTTAATCTCTGCGTACCTGTGAGAATTGAATGACCTTTATTCAATTACAGCTTGCCACGTAAGGAAAGGTCCCTCTGGCTAAAATACATCAGCTTATCAGCCGTTTAATCCTTAGCAGTGTGTAACAATAGGGTCCAACTATAAGGCAGTCGGGGAGGGCACGGTGAGCTAAATTGTGGTACTAATTATTTGTTTTTGTGATCATTAGCAACATCAGTTGTCACAACAGTTCTGCATTCCTTATATCCTGAAACAAGTGGCAAAACTGATTTGTCTCATGTGGTATATCAGGAACATCAAAAGTAACAAGTCTGTTAAAAAAAAAAAAAAAAAAACAGATCCCATTTTTATAACCAGACAGCTGGTCACTTTTAGGCGTCATGAAGGCTGAGCACAGTATTGTTGTTTCGCGTTACATGAAAGATCACTGAGCTTTACCTTTTGAGACCTGTCAGTTTGATAAAAATAAACAAAAAACAGGCGGTTACTGGTAAGTTCTTTAGCTAAAATGCGATGATGGATACAGTAAGTAAAAAGTAGCAGTACAGAATTCTTCGCAGCGTCCAGGTAATCCATGAAGGCTCAGCACACTATTGTTGGTTCAACAAGCTTTGTCACCAAATTGAATTTATTAAAAGTTGAAGCAGGCTGCTCAATGACATTTACCGCACAACCAAAGTCGCCCTTCATTCGGGAAAAACATTTCACGTGAAATAGATGCTTGTGCGCCACCTTTTCGGCAATCTTTTCACTCTTACAGAGGTATTGATTGGATATCCAGAAGGACAATAAGGATTACGCCCCTGTTTTGATAACCACTTAAATATTGCTTTTAAGCAATTGCGCTTGTGAGGTCCTATTCTAATATTTGTTGGCTATGAAAAAAGGAAATTATTTTAACCAAGTTGTATCAGATTTTCAGTTGGCATCCTCTTCCCTGGGATAGAAGAAATCTACTGATGCCCACAGGCTGTGAATATGTTTCTTCATGTAGAAGAAAAAAGACTGGAAATTAGCAATTTACTGCATTCTGTAACAACTTTGCTAAGGTTGCTGACTACTGAAAAACCTGCAATCATCTTTTTAGTTTTGCCCAGAAAACACAAAAAGCTTTCAGAGGAAAAGGAGAGACGGAGGCAGAAGCAGGAGCAAAATGAATGTGTTTAATGATAGTTAAACTTTAAAAAGACAACCACTGAGTACAAAGAAACCTATTGTGTAACTTACGAGCTGTTGAAAAAATCGGGTTAAGTCGATTAAAAGAACACAGTACTTCACCTATGGGAGGAAACGGACACAACCAAAAGCCTTAAGCACTGCCTGGACAAAGGCACTCTGGCCCCGGCCATCTGCTTTTCCAAAGCTGAAGTATTCCCAGTGTTGATTACTGAGTGGAGTTAGTTGAGCACGACTCACTGCCTCAACAGGAAAAGGGAGGTACTCGAGACAGTGGAGCGAGCAAGAAACAGCACACACAGACGCAACAATCCACAGCTGACTTAGGGATGAAGCAATCAGCAAACAGCAACACTCGAGGGCAACTAAAGCTATGCATATTAATTTCAAACTTCACCATATTCTGCACAGCAGCTGTCAAAATATGTTATTCAAAGTGTTCCTTTAAATCCAGATATAGCGATACACATGTTTATTTATAGTGTGAAGCAGGACACTCTACTACATGAAAAAAAGATTAGTTACACAACAGAACACCTGATTTTATTAAAGGTCAAAGTCATTTTTATTATCTCTGAGGAGCAACTTGGTGCACAGTTATCACCAACAGTCAACACAGAAACAAGTCACGCAAAACAAATAAAGCTGCATCACTTCATTTAAAAGGATACGAATAAGGGACAAATGAGTTCAAAACAACCTTAACTTATTTAACAAAGGGTAAGCAGGTGAGTGAGGACTGACTGGGCCTAATTAGAGACTCTGATCTTTTACAGCTGGAAGAGGTTGTTTAGGTTGTTTCTAGCAGTTAAAAAAAAAAACTCTTTACCTAAAGAAAATTACCTTTCTCTGAGTACCAACTCAATGCAACGAGGCTAAAGCATCTCATGCAATTTGAGTCAAGATCAAAACTTTTGGGCTTCGTAGTGCTTCTGATGAAAGTACAACAACAGATGGACCTTCCCACATAATTCACCGGTGTTTGGATCAAAAGCTGACATTGTTGCTGCCTGTCACACTTGTAAAGCCGTACAACTTCAACAGCCTGGAAACAAATAAAACAAAGATGAGCGATAGAGTTCTTCATGAAGTCTTCGTTTTTTGGCCAACTGATGTCCAAAAAGAAATCTTTACTCTAGTCACTTAATTCATCAAAGACCAGTTCGATTGTTCATCACTGAGCAGCAATGCATTGATGGGAGTCATCTGCTCTTCGTATGGAAAATAAAAAGAAAATTTGTGTCATATTTTGGGGATTTACGTATAAGACAAATGCACAAAAAATAGCATTACATAAAAGATTACAGAGCTTTACCTTTTGAGACCTGTCAGTTAAAAAAAACAAAAAACCCAAAACAAAACAAAGCAAAAACACAGCTGGTTACTGGTAAGTTCATCAGCTGAAATGTGATGATAGATAAAACTGAAAGCAGGGAGAAGTCAATAAAAAGTAGCCGTACAGAATTCTTCGCACCATCCAGGTAATCCAGGACCCTATTACGTGGAGTGCTCTTGGCATCCTCAACAACTCTGCCTGCCCTGTAAGAAAAGAAGTGAATCCAATTTTGTTTGAATTGCACAATATCCTCAAAGGTTTTCATGATGAGAGCGCCAAAGGCCTTTAGTCACTGAATGATTTTGATGGCTTTATTTTTAGGTACAGATAAAACCACTGAACACTTACTGTGACAAGGAACCTGATGGAGTTCAAATCACTTCATGAAAATAAAGGAAAACTTTTCTGCACATCTTAATGAAACATCGGTATTATCTTGACTGGGACATTAGTTTCCTTTCACTAACCTGTGGAGATTAAAAGTCTCCGCCATAGAAAAACACATCCAATTGTGCTCACCTGGACTAGGACGAACATTCAGTCTGCTTAAATCATCAGTATTTAAATTCCCACAAGTTGAGAGTCTATATCCCATGCTGGAGGTGAATTACTAGTAAGTACTCAGCAGGTTTTTCACTGTGTCCATATAAATACGTTTGGCGAGCCTTTCTTAACTTACCTCTGCACCTTGTTCCTATGAATATCGCCCCGCTGATGAAATGCTTACCTGAATAATTGTGTTTTAAGAGATTGTGACCCAACCAGGGGTTAAAATGGGACATGGGAACTGGGGGACTCTAAGTGTCCAGTGTAGCTGTGCAGTGGTGAGAAATGATTCTCTTGGGAATAAATCACAAAATAATTTCTTTTGTGAACTCTGGTATATATTTTTTGCTACTGCGGGTTATTGCCCTTTGTAGTTTTAACCAATTTCATGAGCTATCGTAGTTCCTTTCCAGTCCCTAGCCTGTGTATTGTCAGTATAACAGTATAATTTGTCATTAGCTTAAATTCATATTGATGATACTACCTTTTGGAAACAACATAAATTAAAGGCCCCAAAAGGTCACACATTCCTAGAGATTGGTTGGCAAGTGGTTCCTGGAGGTTGCTGTCAGTCTCTAGCTGAATTTAGTGGCAAAGAGCGATAACGTACTGCTGTCACGTTTGCTGTGGCAGACGGTGGAGAATGGAGAGTAAGTGTGGACCCAAATGCAGACAAAGGAGACAAAAGTGGAGTAAGAAAAAAGTGAGTCAGTGATTTTTACAAACAAAAGGCTGTCACAGTACTGGATTGTGTGACCCAGTGTTTGAGTTTTTATGTATCTTTTGTATTCATTTGTGTTCTAGTTTAGCTCATCTAGTTAATTTCTAGGTTGCTGTTTAGTCCTTTGTTTCTTAGTTGTTTCTGTCATCTCCCACTGTACTCAGTGTCCCTGGTTCGTGTGGCTACCTGTCATGTTTCATGTCTGTGTGCTTATGTTAAGTTCATATCATGTCTAATCTCCATGTTTCCTGTTTTACTTTGAAAGAGTCTGGTGTTCATCGTATGTAGTTTCACTTCCCCTGTCCTGTCATTTGGTTCATGTGTGTCAGCTGTTCTCCCTCATGTGTTTCCACTTCCCCTAATCATCCTTGTGGGTATTTAGTCTCTGTGTTTCATGCAGTCTGTGTCACGTCATCTGTGTACCTTCCCTCTGGTCAAGTGTTTTTCAGGATTCTGTGCAGTTCATGTTTGCCATTTGGTGTGTGCTGTGTTTCATGCACCCGCACGATGAGGTTCCGTGCAGGTCATGTTCACGTCAGTTTTGTCACGCCATTTGGTTCAGTTTCCATGCATCTGCACAGCATTCTGTTCACAGCGATCATAGTTATTCCTTTCAGTCATATTAGTGTTTTTCCAGTTTAGGTTTTTGGTTAGTTGCGGTCTATGTCCCTGTTATGTTTTGTCTACTCCCCTCTGTATCAGCCCAAATAAAGGCTTGCTTTCAGTTTAAGTTCACTCCCGTCTCCTCACCTGTGTTCGCACCTGGGTCCACCACACTCTCCACGCGGTCAGCCCCCGCTGACCGTGACAAAGGCACAGATAAACAGTCAAAACTAAACAAGGAAAAGCTAAACACAAACACTAGGCATATAGAAAAAATACAGAAACTCAAGACAGGACAAGTCCGAGACTAGGAAACATGAGGACAGATTAGCAGAAGGTCCAACAACAGGCAGAAAAATACCGAGGGCTAAATACAGAAAGGATAACGAGGGCATGGGAAACAGGAGGGAAACACAGCTGGAACTAATCTGACACAACAAGACAAGGAGGAAGCCAAACCGGATACACTAAATACATAATGCATATGAATAAAAGGCTCATTGTATGTATTCAGTCATGTCTGTCTTAACAATAAGAATCCACTTAACTCTGAAAAGGCAGTGGAAACCCCTCTGGTGGTGGGGCAATTCTTTGTTTACGTTAAGAAAAAAGATTATGCCTCTAAAACACATATCATACAAACACGACATTTTCTGAGCAAAGATTTATTTATTTATTTGTGGTTCTTTTTTGAAAGGTGAAATCATCTAATTTCTCTGGAGACTCTTCCACCACCTTTGATTTCCCTCTGGCATCTTTACCTTTTTCCTGCCCATCAGTCAATCTCTCTGTCTGGTTCCTTCTCTATTTTGTATTCTCTCACTGTGGCAGGGAAGATCCCAGAGGCAGATTGCTGGAGTCGAGGAGCTCTTGTGCAGTAATAGCCCATTACATGTTATTTTTCTCACACAGTGTCACTCGTTCCCAGCTCGTTCTGTCACTCAGTCACCCTGTGAGTGAACCCACATCACTGACAGCAAACTGAGTCCCAGACAAGTATAACATGCACACCACTCAATCTTTTGATCTGTGTCATGGCCTTTTCAAGCCAATGAAGGAAACAGCTCAGTGTGATTAGTATGAGAGGTCTAATGATACAGAAGTTACAATCATAAAGTTTTCATCACTTTTCATGTGAGATCATATAAAATTAACTCTACTGGTGTTCAATTAGCACTCTAATACACCTCTACACCTTTGAAACTTTAGTTTTAATGAAATAGCTACAAAATCAGAAGGAATCTAAATGGAAAGCCCCGTGACATTTAGATTATTATTAATTATTTAGTTTTCCACTGTGCAGCTAATGGAAAAAGCAATATAATCAAATCTTACACATATGTTTTATTGAAACCTCTTCCCATATTTTTTTTTTAACTAATGCACTTTGTCTCTGTCTTCCCACCCACTCGGCCGCCCTCATATTTATTTGCTCATATTTATTCTCTTTATTTCCTCTCTCTCTCAGTGTACCCCCGCCCACCCTCCAATCCCACAATGCATTTTAGATGTAACTGAACTCTCATCAATAATGAGTTTAACTCACTTTTAATAAATAACTCACATATTTCTTGTGGGTGACATCTTATTTTGGTTTCAGCTATATCTCCACTGATTCTTTTCCTCTGGGACTAAAGGGGAAACCAAACAAAGCGTCTATTTAAAATGGTGTTTACATTTCAATAAATTAAGTCGGACCCCCTTATTAATGTATTCTGCGCAGCCTTCAGGCCTTCATAGCAGCAAACTCAGCTTGTTAAAGATTCACTAGTGCCAGAGCATAAAAGTATTTTAGATCAACAGCACAAAAAAGGCTTTTTAAATTAATGCTGCACCAAAACACTAACCTAACCCCAACAATTTGAAAATCTGAATTACACAATAAAACTTAACTCACCAGAGGTCACTGCATCATCAGAATTTAATTTCCTTCTCAGTCCTCTCTTTACCTGCCTTTATTCATATGATAGCTGTTATTAAATATACACTGGAGTGTATGTAAAATATGAATGAAGGTACATTTCTCTATATTCGATGCTAAAGTGCATTTCTTTTTCTATACAAATGAATTCTGCTGTACTGGAAAAATATTTATTTTTAAAGAACAATTATCTTCGATTGTAATGTCAGTTGAACTTATAACTGTGCCGATGATTATCAAAGTTGGCTCTCCACAGTACCTATTCCAGAAGTGGTCAGAATTTTGATATAGTGCACTGTTAAAATTATCTTTTCTGTCTGGAAATACGATTTTTCTCTACTTTGCTTTTATTCCATCCATAACAATTTACATACTATTAGTTCTGGTTATTTGGGATCTATGTTTTTTCATTATCTTTGTTCTTTTGAGTGACTATTCACTATGGGGTTTTTTGTTTGTTTTTTTAAAGGAGACATGATGACTCCTGTAGAAGAGTCAGTATTACTAAGGGAAAATGTGTGTTCCCTGACAGTTGGGCAATGGCTAAAGGTTGCTAGCAGTCGCTAGGTGAAGTTGGCTGCGAAGAGGTATGTGGTGCTGGACTGAAAATCAGTGCAATTGCTTTGGTCATTAGCGGGTTACCTGGGTTGTCTGCAGTTTGCATGAAAGATGCTGGCTTGTCTGGAAAACTCAACAACAGCAGCTAGTGTTTCAAAAGGCTTAACTTCAACTTTGAATATTAAGGTGTCTGTTTTGCTTTTTTCTGTTTCACTATAGCTCAGCGAGTGATTATAAACTAGCTGAAAACATTTTGCCATCTTTCATGCAAATTTTGGACAACAATGGCAATCTACTAATGACCAAAGCAATTACAAGGAGGTTTTTGCACCCTTGTTTCACCTAGTTTTGCCTAGTGTAAACTAGCAACCTCCAGCAACCATTTGTCAACTGGTTAGAGAATACACATTTTTTTCCCTTAGCATTGATGCCAGGGGGTCACCAACCAGTGCACACGTCATACTTTCTCAAAGTGGAAAGCGGCTACAGTGCCATGAAAAAGTAGAACATCAAACAAATTTTAATATTAGACAAACACAACCCAAGTAAATGCAAAACTCGGTTTTTAAATAACAATTTCATTTATAAAGGAAAAAGGCTTTCTAAACCCACTTGGACCTGTGTTAAAAAGTAATCGCACTTCTAAACCTAGTAACTAGTTGTGTCACCCTTAGTAGCATGAGCTGGCAATGAGTCTCTCACATCATTCTTCTTTGCATAATTCTTTAATTCAGCCACATCGGAGGGTTTCAAACATGAATGGTCTCTTTAAGGTCGTGCCATAACATCTCAATCGGATTTAAGTCCTGACTTTGACTAGTTCCCTTTAAAACTTTCATTTAGTTATAGCTATTCAGAGGTGGACTTGCTGGTGTGTTTTTGATCATCGTCCTGCTCCATAACTCAAGCGTGCTTTAGCTTCAGGGTATAAATGAAGGCCAGATATTCTCCTTTAAGATTCTTTGATAGAGAGCAGAAATTATGCTTACATCAATTACAGTCATCCGGAAGCAGCCCCAGACCATCACGCTACCATCATCATGTTTGACTGTTGGTATGATGTTCTTTTTATGAAAGGCTGTGTTAGTTTTATGCCAGACATAACAGGAACCCTCCAAAAAGTTCAGGTTTTGTTTCATCAGTCCACAGACTATTTTCCCAAGTCTTGGGCATCATCAAGATGTTTTGGGGAAATGTGAGATGAGCCTTTGTCATCAATCATGAACTCTGATCTTAACTGAGGCAAGTGAGGCCTGAGGTTCTTTAGATGTTGTTCTGGGTTCTTCTATGACCCCTAGTTTTGACACAAGATCCTTTTTTATTATAATAAATTACATTTTTATTTAAAAACTTTCGTATTTACTCAGATTATCTTTGTCTGATATTAAATTTTTCTTAATGATCTGAAACACATAAGTATTACAAATATGCAGAAAGAAAAATCGGAAAACTAAGAACTGTTTTGTTTTTTTGTTTTTTTCCACAGTACTGTAACAATATATCTTCAAACCTTTTGATAATATGTGCAGTGTCATGTGGCCCTGTGAGGCAGGCAGAGTGTGGACCCAAAATGAAGGATATTGGAGACAGGACTAGAACTCAAACACAGATTTATGGATGTTAACCGCAGGAATTAAAAATCTCATACACAGAACAACGTAGGAACAAAACCTACTAGAAACTAGGACCGGAAGAACTAGGAGGAAAAACACAGCATAGAGGGACAGACAGAAACTAAGGGCTTAAATATACACAAGGTAATCAGGGAGATGGACTACACCAGGGAACACAGGTAAACTAAATCAGACTAACAAGACAGGGGAAGCAAAACTGAACACAATGCACACTGGACACAGACTATCAAAATTAGACAGGAAGCAAACAGAGACAGAGCTCCAGACTCCAGGCGTACTAGCCTGACTCAGGGAAGGAATAAACAAACACAGACACATGACTGACAGGAGACAAGACATGTTTGACACAACTAACCATAGAGACAGGGCACAGACAGTGGACATGTAGACATGACCAGAGCCACAGACAAAGATAACTAAATATTGCAATCTAGGGAAATAGATCAAAGTAAAAACTAATTACAGACTACAAACTAAAAATTAAACTAAACACAGAGACCAAACTGACTAAATACAGGGGACGCAAGCGAGAACACACAGAGGCGAGACCAAAACAGACATGAAAGGGAACTGACTAAATAAAACAGGGAACTGAGAACTAGAAATATAGAAAACAAAACTCAGGTACTAGATGAACTAAACTCAAGGCTAACACAAAGCTTAAACATCCATTATTTCATAACTCCAAGAAGTAATCAAGAGCCCATAACACAACTCAAAACACAGGGTCCAAACACACAGAAATTGGGCTGCATTTAACATTTTTATTGTGGTAGAGGCTTGATATACTCTATATTAGGACAGTTTTATCAGGAGAGTGACGAATTCATCCTCAGTTCTTCTCTCTGTTTTGCTGCTGACAGTTAACTATTTTGGGGGAGTGTTTTAGAATTCAGCATCACAACAGATAATTTTTGACATTTTCTCAGCTTTGCAGTGACAGTCATGAATTGGAAGGCTTTTCGTCTACTGCTTTTTTTCCCTAGCATGCCGGCATGTGAAATGTATTTTTTTTATTATTGTTAATATACCTACTTGACATTTCACAGTAGCCACATTGCTTTTGTGTGATTATAATCAAGTGTGACAAAAGGGCAGAAAGGTCAAACTGACTGGCGGAATGCTGAGAATGAAACAGCAATTTCTAAGTGCATCTCTTTTCTCAGCACGAACAGAAATCTAATTCCAACTCTTCTCTGCCCCATGATAGAGAAAAAAAAATACACTGCATGTTGAATGCAACACTCAGTCAGTCATTACATAAAGTGTTTTTTGGATGAAAAAGCACGGCTGTCTGCTAAGTACTATAATGTGGTTTTGTAAAAACCTGTAATGTTCTGTTTTCATTTACAATCCTGTTCTTTACTTGTACAACACCCACAAAAAGTTATGTTAGCTGGAATTTCCATGGTGGATGAGAAGACAAATGTTTTCCCATTCAAGCACTGCTATTGCATTCCATCAGAAATTTCTACAACGTTCATTCTGCTAAAAGAAAAAGCTGTGGAAAAAAATTTAAAAATCTGTATTTTGCATAAAATTGTTCCCAATTAAAAAGGACATTTGGGGCAAGATGCTGGAGGGAGGACAAAATTTGACAAAAACTGCTCAGTCCATCTACCTGGCATACAGCAGGTTGTGACACAAACAACCTGCAGCTTAACACCGAGAAGACCAAGGAGCTCATCGTGGACTACAGGAGGAATGCTGACCCACATCCACCCATCCACATTAAGGGGACGGCTGTGGAGCGTGTGAGCAGCTTCAAGTTCCTGGGAGTCCACATCTCCGAGGATCTCATCTGGACGACCAACTGCTCCAAGCTGGTCAAGAAGGCTCACCAGCGCCTCTTCTTCTTGAGGACTCTGAGGAAGAACCACCTGTCCTCAGACATCCTGGTGAACTTCTATCGTTGCACCATCGAGAGCATCCTGACCAACTGTATAACAGTCTGGTACGGGAACTGCTCTGCCTCGGACCGGAAGGCGTTGCAGAGGGTCGTGAAAACTGCCCAGCGCATCGCCGGAGCACCACTTCCTGCCATAAAAGACATCTACAGGAAGCGGTGTCTGAAAAGGGCTGGGAAAATCATCAAAGACCCCAGTCACCCATCACATGGACTCTTCACCCTCCTGCCCTCTGGGAGGCGCTACAGGAGCCTCCGGACTAAGACCACCAGGTACCAGAACAGCTTCTTCCCCACAGCTGTCAGACTCCTGAACTCTGCCTCCTGACATCTGACCCACGTTAAACTCATGGACTGAACATACACACAGACCCACAATGGACAACTGTACCCTCAAACACAATAATAACATGGACTGAACCACCACTCACAACCACTAGCACTTTATATAGCCTCTGTAGAAACTATCTACACCCTCACTTATCTTAACTGCACTACTGTATAGCTCTGTAATAATCATACGATAATTTTTAACCCTACAACTGTTTACAACTTGCATAGTTCCCATTTCTGTATAGCTGTATATCTCAGATTCTGTAAAGTTATTTATTTCATATTCTGTATAGTTTTTCATATTTATATCCTGTTCATAGCCTGTACATAGCTTGTACTCACTACAGCCTGTACATACTTATAGTTATAGAATATTCACAACATACTTCATACCGTGTACATTATAACATACCATAATAGACCCATTTCTGTAATATACTCACATATCTATATTATTGCTAATATATATTGTAATATATCTATATCACTAAAGCACTTCTGGATGGATGCAAACTGCATTTCGTTGCCCTGTACCTGTGCATGTGCAATGACAATAAAGTTGAATTCTATTCTATTCTATTCAATTCTACAGTACATACACTACTGTTATTAATAAGACATTAATGGGGGTGTCCAAGAGTTTCCTTCGTGGTGATCATGGATGCATGATCCATTGCCCCAGTTTTCTGTTCCTAGTTAACTGGAGTGGCACCTGGTGTCTTCTGCCATTGTAGCCCACCGTCCAACATGTTGTACTTTCAGAAATGCTTTTCTGCATACCTTGGTGTTAACTGTTGCCTTCCTATCAGCTTGAAGTAGTTTAGCCATTAACTCTGACGCCAGACAGGGTACAGGGTTTTTTGTTCAGAGAACTGCTGCTCACTGGATATTTTGACTTTTTCAGACCATTCTCTGAAAACCCTATTGATGCTAGAGAGATGAAATCACAGCAGATCAGCATGCCGACAAGCACGCCACCTTTCTTCACCATCGTGATGCTCAGCTTCAGCTTCAGCATGTCGTGTTGATGGACAACAAGCATGTCTTTCTGTTTTATATTTTTTCAAGCACAGGCTAGCCGGTATCATAATTGCAGCTTTTGACAGCATTGTTTGTAAATTCTTGTTTTGATCTCTGCGACACCCTCCTGATGACTTCAGACAGTTCATGAAAGAAGACAAGCTATAATCATTCAATATGTGATCTGTCTAGTCATTTTATCTGACAGCCAGACAGAAAAATCTGTGTAGTCTGAACCTGGTATCAAACAACATGACTGAGTTGACAACATGGCTCAGTTGACATCAGTTGAGTGTGCACTTAAAACAGAAGATGGAGAAATTGTGTTGGAGAAATTGTGAAATGTTAGAGCTGCATTTGCTGCCGTGACCACTTTCAAACTTTCAGGGTCCACTTTTTGCTTTCATCTGTCTGTCTCTTCAAAGGGCTCTGCACTTTTGTGTACAACTCCCAATCTTTTCATCTGCTCTTCTTTACTGGTGGAACAATGTGTCCTGACAGTTGACAAAACTCTGTCCTCCCAGGGGCATAAACAGCTGGTACTGGTAACCTGATTAAGAGGTTCAAGATAGCATCTCGTGTGAGGATTGTAAGAGTGAGACAGGGATTGGAATGATAAAAAAGAAAAGATAACTAGAATGATAAATGTCCCGCAGTACTGCTATTTGGTTCCTAAGTCCTTAGGTACACACAATTGTACACATGTTGGTACTGATAACCATGCTGAAGGGCTGTACACAATGAAATAATAATGCTTGTGCAGTGGATTTTTCACAAGATGAGGTGAACAAAATTTAAGCTCATAGCATTGTGTTCCAGTTACTCTCCTTGTCTCATCTTCATCCCATATCTCTCTGCCGTCCCTTCATGCTCCAGATTAAGCATGATTGCTCTCGCCCTGCTTTTCATCCTTTTTATGTTGCAGACTTCACTGTGCTCTCAAGTGTTTATGGAAGCTTCAAAGGATAGAGATCTTGATAAAATAGGGTGTGTGTAGCACAGCTGACTTGTGATACACTGATTATTTAAAAAAAAAACAAAAAAAACAAGAAAGATTTTTGTGGTGCGTGTGCAATAAATAACAAATTAAAGGAAAGAAAATCCCCTAATCCTACATTGAGGGAATTTGGTGATCAGCTTTGGTTATCTAGGGCATTTTGCTGGCCTTATAGATTCTGAAACAATCCAAACTATTTATGATTAGTTGGGCATGACGAGGTGATATGGGGACAATGTATTTATTGTACAGCATAACATAAAGATTTTTGTGATTTAGTCTTCATATGAGGACACAGGGTCCTAGGAGGTTAGGACAAGGCTAGCCTATAAAAATTTCCTACATTGGACATTAAAAACAAACTACTGCAGGCTCACTGAATGCAGGGAGGTGTTTCTAGAGCAGTGGTTCTTAACCTGGGTTCGGTCGAACCCTAGGGGTTCAGTGAATCTGTCTCAGGGGTTCGGCAGAGCCTCCGCCATGATATGCATGGCTCATTTTGTGCACCAGTAAAAAAAACATATGTCTTGAATTTGAAAAAAATCATATTTTATTTTTCACTAAAGAGGGGTTCAGTGAATACGCATATGAAACTGGTGGGGTTCAGTACCTCCAACAAGGTTAAGAACCACTGTTCTAGAGTTTAGGAGCTATAAGCCACAAGGGTATGGTCTCCTCTGGATTTAACATAAAAAAAGAGAGATGGACATTTAAAAGGTCTTAACATTGATTAGACTGGAGAGGCTGACTCGTAAGAAGGTCTCAGAACCTCTGCTAAATAGATGGGCAAGGCCACGTAATTTCTGAATTCATTTGGAAGAAAATCAAATGGAGCCAACAGCAGGGGAGATATGGGATGGCTGGGAACATCAAGAAAGAAACTACCTCTGACAAAACTGTGACAATCATGGCATTCATGAGCTCATTCAGTATCCAAAACCATGTTTGGGCAACAAACTGGTTGGGTCCACACTGGTTGTACTATTGCAAAAAAGATGCATCCCCAACCATCTGTGGGAAAAATGTATCATTTAATATCTTTTGATAGTTTTTAATCAAGCTTTTTTACTTTCCTCCATGTGTGACACTTCTGAGTTGTAGGGAAAGATAATCTTCTCCTCCACATTTACAGTATACTGATGACACTCAGGTTTATCTTGAAGTCTGGCCATTTCTGAGTGTTGAACTCGCATAAGAATCATCCTGTAGAGGTCTTGCTGTCACCAAGCTTAAGACAGCTTAATAATTTAAAAACTCAGAACAATTTTCCGTCATCCTGTATGCCTCGCGAAGGCTGTACAAAATGATTCCCTGGGCAGACTTGCCAATTAATCAAATCCTTCTACTGAGGTCTGCTCATATTTTTGTTAAGAAATTATAAGACATGTCAGTCAGTCAAGGGAGTTATTCACGCTTCGATTCCCACTGGACAAGACTTCAAGCTGTCTACACTTCCCTCTAAGCAGCAGCTAAGACCAGCAACTGCTTCAAATCGTGGCTGACAAACTTCTACATTTTACAAGAAAATAAGATCACATTGATCTTGTGAAAATCATGGTTTGATTTCGTCATATTACTTTCCAATTTTTAAGTATGTGGGGTTTTTTTTATTGTTGCTCTGGTTTCTTCCACAATTTCTTTTTCTACTTAAATTAGTTTATCATACCTACTTCAGGGGGACTGGAGGAAAAATGATAAGAGGTAAACTGTTTCTTAATGGTTCCCACTGCAGTTGCTTGATTTCACAAATAGAACATACCTTGGGAATTAACTGTTGCTTCATGTCCTTCATTCAAAAATAACCAGTAAAGCTGTGCCAGATTTTTGCTGGCACAGAAAACCTCCATGAGTTATTCATTCCAAGATCGTTCCTCTGAAGCGGTGAATCATAATTTTACACTTCAGTGGTAGAAGGGATTTTAACAAACCATCATCTGCTTGATGGTAGGCCGATACTTACATGCCAGCCAAAGGTAATTTACAAATTAGCCTAAGCTAATTATCTCCCTGTGTTTGCAGGTGAGCTCCCTGGTGTGTTTATTCAAACCTATGTTTTTGGCCATTGTTTTGCTTCATCTTTGTTTTCTGTTTGACAGTTCAGCTCTGCCTTCGCCATATCCAGGTCTTCTTGTAAGCAACCAGATCCTATGATGGCATAATGAGACTGTGCTGGCCGTTGACTTAAAGTGAGTCTGGAAACAGTAAAAAACAACAGGGAGGGATTGGGGTACAAGGGTTTTGTGTCTCTGCGTGCCACCATGTTAGTTCCTTAGTGACCATGATTATTCACAGTTACAGTGTGGTAAAAAAGTAAAGTAAAAAAAACACCCACCTACCTGCCATACCACTTCTAGAATTATTTAAAAAATAAAATAAAATAACAAAAGCTGAACAAGAAATAAAGTGCTGTACACTCAGTGGAACCTTTTCTTAGGTCTACTTTGCTAGTAAAGGCTTTGACCTTCTGCCATATCTTCAACCAGAGTTCTGAAAACACTCTTCAGAGATTTTGGTCCATATTGACATGACAGCAAGACACATCCAGGTACATCCATGATGCAAATCCAACACACACCAAAGATGCCCTATTGGATTGAGACCTGGTGACTGTAGAGGTCATTTGAGTACAGAATACAGTAGTTATTGTCATGTTGAAGAAATCTGTTTTAGATTATTTCAGCTTTGAACACAGTGCTGGAAACAGCCATCAGATGATGTGTGTACTGTGGTCATAAAGAGATGGATATGGTCAACAACAATAGTCAGGCAGGATGTGGCGTTGAAATTATGCTCAATTCATACCAAAGGCCCAAAGTGTGCCAAGAAAAATGCCCACACTCTTACACGTCACCTCCAGCCTGAACCATTGATACAAGGCAGGATGGATCCATGTTTTTATGTCGTTTATCCCAATTTCTGACCCTACCATCCGAATGTTGCTGCAGAAATCAAAAATCATCAGGCAACATTTTTTCCTATTCTCAACTGTCCAATTTGTTCAGCCTATTCAAACTGTAGCCTCAGTTTCCTGTTTTTAGCTGACAGAAGTGGCACCATGTGCGGCCTTCAGCTGCACATCTAGTTCAGTAGCACATGTCCTTCAGCAACGTGTTGTGCAGTCAGAGATGCTCTTCTGCATACATTGGTTGAGTTACTGTTGCCTTCCTATTATCTCCAAGCAGTCTAGCCATTCTCATCTGACCTTTGCCATCAAGAAGGCATTTTTCGATCTGAGAACTGCTGCTCTTTTTAGACCAATATCCGTAGTTGTGGGAGAATCCCACTAGATCAGCAGAGTTTCTAAAATACACCTTTCTTTGCCATTCTGTTGTTTAGTAAACTTCAGCAGGCTGTGACATTGCCTACATGCATAAAAGGATTTAACTGCTGCTATACAAATGGCTGATTAGATATTTATATTAACAAGCAGTTTAACAGGTGTGCCTTATAAAGTGGCCAGGGAGTGTAGAGTATAGTGACGAAAGATGGTGGAAGTAGCCCCCTTATCAGTAACAACTGAATGTTGTACTCACAAATCAAACCTGAACTGCCTTCTGTGTGCCATGTTCAGTATGTTCAGGATACCAGTCCAGTCAGCATGTCTTTTCTCACAGTCCTCATAATTCTGAGGTCCTAAGACATGGATTTTGAAATGTTTGTGCACCTCACATAGTCAGCATATAGTTAAATGTAGGAGATATAGTTGAATGTAGATGACCATGAGCATCCTAATATTGCATTCAGATACATCTGAGCTATCAATGTAAAAAAATTTTTAAAAAAACCCACAAAGAAAACCCCAAAAGTAGATCTGCAAATGAAGCTGGTACTTTTACGCAGCAGGGGTTGCAGAAAGAAACTGAATGCCATGCTCCTAATTGCTATTTGTACATTCCGGTATCCTGTCAGAACTTTAAAGATGAGAGAAGGAACTCTTGTTAGAGTTGCTCCTTGCCTCAGCTCTGGCAAAACAGCTATTTCTTGTCGACATAACACACAGTGTGTCAGCATGGGGATCCCCCTAGACAAGCAATTTGAAACTCCACTATGAGTTCAACCTGACGCTGAGAGCCTTAATCAGCATTGTTTCAAATCTTCTGGCTAAAGCTCGAACCTAACTTATGCCAGCTTTTCGAATATGTATCATCCTGGAATCAGGTTATATGGATCCCCACCCCCCACTGGCCAGCTACAAACTTATCTTGGAATATATAATATAAAACTCAATGTTTTAGAAAGAAACCAAAAGGACCATAATAAATGAATAAAACAACAAAGTACTGCGAAAAAACACAGTTGGGAAGACCTCGTTATTTATTTTGTAACCAGCAATTTAAGTTATTTAAGTTAAATTTAAGTCATTTTTAAAAAAAAAGGGGGGGGGGGCTAATAATATAAGCAGAGTGCTCTGTCCCGGAGGGGTTTGAAATCTATAAACTTTTTTCTCACGTCCCTTGCCTTTATCATATGATGAATTACAATGTAGCCACTTGTCTGAAATAAATAATAAATAAAGTGGCTGAAAATCAATATCTGCCAGAAAAACACCACCATTTGAACAAGACTACAAACAGAAATGGTTTTTGAAGTCTCTGGATTCAGCTGGAGAACAAAGAGGCAGGTTGAAAAATAAAAACCAAATCCCAATTGGGCTGATTAAAAGGTCCAACAAAAAAGTTCACAATGTTATGAAATCCAACACTCCAAGAAACACCAAATCTATCTGGAAAGCAGAGGGAATACAAACATGGGAGCACAGAAGATTCAATGACAAATGGTGGGGCGAAATTGTCAAATTTGCTTAGGAAGGTTGCTAACTGAGTGAAGTGACCTGACAGTATCTATGTGGCAGCCACAATGACAACAGGTCAGCTTCTTAAAAAAATGTTACCTTGATTATCTGCTTCTGCATAGAAGGAATTCAGGCTGTCGCATAATTCGTAGGGTAATTTAAAAGAAACAATCAAGATAACTCACAAGTGGCAGAACATGTAAAATGTTAATAAATATTTAGCTTTTGGCAATGATAGGTGAAGGGCTCGAGAGGCTAAACTGAAGATATTCTGTGAGTATGCATGTTCTCTAGTGTCTCGCGCGAGTCTCTCAAATGTGTTACATTTGTATTTTTTATTGTTTTGATTTGTGGTCTCTTTTCTTATTTTCAATTTCTATGCTTCATTGTGTACTGTGTTTTATTATTAAAGTTACAGTCTATGAAATCTCACCACTAGGTGTGGGTAGACTGCAGATTGGAGTCTGTTTTCTTATCCCTCCCAATTCAAGTGCATAATCCCTATAATGGCTGCTGTGGGACAAAAAACTCTGGCTGTTGTTCTTTGTAGTAAGTGTCAGCTGTCTGTCTGCTGTTTACTTCAGCTGTCAATATTGCCTCTTTTCCACTTGCCACCTTTTACCTGGAGATGTTTGAAGTGCTAAGGAAGAAGATGACATTTTTTCCAGAGGTTGATTCTATTGTCTCTTTCCTCTGCATTTTCGCTTTTTTGAGGGAGGCTACCCCTTCTCAGATGATAAAACACTAGCATGATTCTTTTTATTTTGAGTCTAGAGGTGCAGACACAGACTAAAATTTGCCTCCAGATGCATACCAGTTCTCTTCTCCTTTGGTATGGCACGTATTTATAGCTTTCTCTAGCCACATGCCGTTAGGCAGAATGGGGATATCCAGCTCAATCACTGTATGTAAGATGACAGGGGAACATGACAGCTTTCACTGCTATTATGTATTTTTAATAGAATAATTTTAAGTTTATGAGAACACATCAACACACACAATAAGAAAACAGATAAATGTGATCATAGCGTTATTGCTTTTATTTTTTTCTTAAAGTTCTTATAGGGGTTGGGAAGCGCATCGGTAACTGGAAGGTCGCCGGTTCGATCCCCGGCTCTCTGTCCTGGTCATTGTGTCCTTGGGCAAGACACTTCACCTACCGCCTACTGGTGTTGGCCAGAGGGGCCAATGGCGCGATATGGCAGCCTCGCTTCTGTCAGTCTGCCCCAGGGCAGCTGTGGCTACAACTGTAGCTGCCTCCACCAGTGTGTGAATGTGAGAGTGAATGAATAGTGGAATTGTAAAGCGCTTTGAGTGCCTTGAAAAGCGCTATATAAATCCAATCCATTATTATTATTATTATTATTATTATTATTATTATTATTATTATTATTATTATTATTATTATTATTATAGATAGCTCAGTAATATTGTCAGTGAGAATTATTCTTACCAATATAGTTTTGAAGTGAAAATCTATGGAATCTTGTATCTGCCAGTGGGGACAAAAGGAAAAGAAAAAAGTTTCCTGATTAGCAGAGCCAACTCACAATTTTGAGTTATCTATAAATTTTCAACTTCATTTTTTTTTCAGTGACAGAAACATGTTTCCATTAGACTCTTTAATGTAGATGCTATGCAAACTTTGATTTGCATTTAAAATGTGAGATATAACCAAGAGATCTGTTTGGACTGTGACAGGTCATGGTCTGCGTTCTTTAGCAAGATTAATACCTCATTTTAGTGTTCAAAGTTGATATTAAAGTCTTTTTCATTTTAAAATAAACCATGTTAAGATGTTGCTGTAGTGCATACTACTGGATCTAACTATCATGAAGCCTATTCACAGGGCACATTTTGAATGCTTTTTGTAACCTGAGGTCAACTCTACACTGTGTGCAATATGAAAACACAGAATGTCGTGTCCAAAATGACAGAGAATAAAGACATGGCAATCTTGTAAACATGTTGTATACTGTGACTTTTCAGAAGAAAAGAAATCACCGAACCGCTAGTAACTTTTAGTCTATGTTTTAATGGTGATATATATCACGGGTATTATATCACCCTACCCTTCTTTAGACATTACCACAATAGTTCTCTTTTCATTTTGGATTACATATTAACCTGTGGAAGCAGCAACACTGTCCCTATTTCTGAGCAATTTATCAAGACTGTAATGGTTCCTGGTATTTATTCAGATACACTAAGAAAAGGATTTGACTCTTCAAACAGGTTTTTGTCCAACACGCCTAGGCTGCTTATGTCTTCCAATCATTAGGTAAACTAGAGAATTTCATTTCATTGTGCAACAGTGAACAGAGAAGAAAGCGAGAGCAAGAGATTGATGGAGCATTGATATGCTGCTGATATCAGAGGGGTTTTTTTAGGAAGCCTAGGACCAGAGGTAATAGTAACACTACCAGTTTATTAATTCTGTCTGTTTTACAATTGACTGCTTCTGAGAAACCTCCAGTAAACAAAACCAAAATGCAATTTAATCAGAACCTGTAGGAATAGACTTATATATCATAAGTCGTTTTAAGAATTCCTTTAAACATGCAACTTCACAAATGCATACAGCAAAACTTCCAATTGTGTTGCAAGTGAATTATTCATTACAAAACATGTGATGTATTCCTGTTCCTTCATTACCGAGTAGAACCGCTGCTCCTGCACATTAAATTCCAGTCAAAGACACATTAACATTTTACCACCTACAAATCCTCAGTGTATTTTTTTTATTCAAAAACAGACCCTAATTGCTGCTCTGTGGGGCAGACTTCTTACTGTCTAAGCTATCTCACTCGAGGCTTCCACCAGCCCTTGGCACAGAGGGAGATCTGCTTTAAAACAGAACTATTAAATGAGATGCTTATTTTGTCTTCCGGCATCCTAGGGAGGCACGCCACCGCATGCTGCTCCCCAGCTGCACAACTCAGTTATGCCTTTCTTTTGCAACACGAGGAGTAGCTGTTTACATTTTGACATCTAGTATAGATTGACACAAGTTATGGGATTTAAAAGTTGCACAGAGGGCGTTAAGAGGTTTAGCGGTAGTTGCTGGTATATATGAGGCTGGAAGTGACATGAATATTTAGAAATGTGTCTGTGAGCATCCATTTGGAAAAGGCATGGGTGGATGCATCCAGATCCTAATGAAGGATTTTTCTTGTGAAACAGAGCAAGACTGTGGCTTTGTGGAAATCAAGGACCTAGTTCCTAGAATGAACTGCTTGTTCAGCTAAGATATAAGAACGGAGGTAAATTTTTTAAAAGGTTGCTATCTTGGAAGACTGAAATACAAATTAGGAAATGTTAAGCTCACCCTCACATTTTGAAACTGTCTCATCTGGCTTTTAGCTGGGAATGTTGCATACCAGTTGAATTTCTTGTCTGTGCTAAGAGTCCTAATGTGTAACCCATTCTCTGACAAGATGAAAATATCTTGATAGTCACAGCATAAGGAAGTAGCTAACTCAATATTGATCAAAATTAGAAGCTGTGTAAGAATGTGACTAGACAGTGACTATGTGCAGCAAAGTTTAACATATGCTGATATTTCATTTAAAATCATACCCATCACCAAATGAGAACAATGAGGCTACATGCCAATCATGATGAACTCACTGTGTTATAACTGACACCACAGGCTCATTTTTATCTGCCAGTCTGACCCAGTTTTTGAACCATCTCTGGCACTCACTTATAAATGTTTGATTACGCCTGCAGAAAATTTACATTGTTCTTATACTGTCAGATATGTAAAGGCGTGTTTTGCACTGACAAGCTGAATGGGCTTGCAAGAAAGGCAGAAGAGATGCAAAACTACAAAACAACACATCATCACAGCTTAATACTTCGAGTAAACCAATTCTGCCTGCAAAGACAATAGACATCCCATGCTGCACACATTTCTCTGGGCCTCCATTGCTTTGTTTCTTTTGTTGTGCAGGTTATTGCATGCAAAATCAATAACTGCTTTCAGACACTGTTCATTAAACTGGGTTTCTTCACAGCTCAGCGAGAAACAAAGTCATCTTTTTATTTTGTATTCATTTGAGGGTGCGATATCACAGTGCCTCAATTGCCAAAAACCATCCTATATATTTTATTCATATAATTAAGTTTTAAAGCCAACTAAATCTCATATTGAAATAGTTGTAAGGTAATGTATTACAGACTGCTTGCTCCAAACCTGTCTTTTACAGAAGCTCATTAAATAGATGCAGTGGAAACATGTTTGGGGTTATTAGATAGGTAGTTGTTTTTGACAGTTTTGACAGTGCTGCTTTTTGATGTGCTGTTGATGTGCTTCTCCATCAGCAGGATGCCAGGAGAGTCATGAGTGTCTGTGTGTGTGGAAACTAGATGGAGTGCTCTGTACTGTAGCTCCTAGACCGAGCATTTCAAAGGCTGACAGCCATCATTTTGCTTAAACTGTGAGACAACTCAGTGCTCATGTGAGCACAAAGTTGAGTTACATGTGTGCGATGAAGCAAGTTGTCCAAAGACTATATATAGCCAGTAGTTGTGGCTCTTGCATATGAGCCATCGATCCATAGTTTACAGTCACGTGACCAACTCACTACCTTGGCAGGTCGGTCACATGTTGTAGAGAATCGCTGACCTAATACTGCTGCCAGGAGGAAAGCTTTCAAAGTATGCATTGTGCTACCGGGCAGATTTCCTCCTGCCTCCAAGGTGCACCAGGGTTACAGTCTAATAGTCAAAAAATGACCTCCCCTTCCTATCACTTTTCTTTGACTTCCGTGGAAACATCACAACTTCAAGGGAGCATGAGTTTAAGGTAAATGTTCAGAAGTTTGTTTGTCTTTTTTTGGGGGGGGGTACAACTGTACCTCTGGCCTTGTGTCCTCTCCCTTGTTCCTGTTGTGGAACGGCTGTGTGCAGGCAGGAGAAGGACCCAAAGTGCAGACTCCGGAGACAGAAAGTAACTCAAAACAGGACAGCTTTAATGCTGAACTCAAAAAGTAACAAAACTGAGAATCCAAAATAAACTTACACGGACAGACAGAACACACATACAGCAAGATGAGGGTAGATCGCGACACTGACAAACTGAAACACAAGGCTTAAATACATAGAGGGAGCAATCAGGGAATGGGCAACAGGAGGGAGACACAGCTGGTAAACTGAACACACTGAGATAAGACAGAGACCTTCAAAGTAAAACAGGAAACACATAACACAGACTGAACAAAAGACACAGACTCACATGCAGGCACTACAACAGAGGGAACAGAGACGTGGGACCAGGGCAGACACAGACACTGACTGGACACGGGGATATAGCGGACAGGGGAGACAGCAACTAAGGATTACACAGAGTCAAACCATAAGACATAACTCTAGCAAAGAAACCAAAGACTAGAAATGATAAATAATATAATAAACCCAAAAACCCTGGGTCAACGACCCAGGCATCCTAACAGTTCCCAGTGGATCGTACACCGGCAATCCATCAACTAATCCCCTCCCCCCCTAGCAACATATAAAGACTGGTGTACTTTCTGTCAAGTTGTAAACTTCTACTATCCCATTCTAGTTCATGTATGTCTTTAATTTTGTCTTTGATTTGGAGCACTTACAGTGGTCTCTCTCCACAGCCAGCCACATTTTCTTCAAACAGTTCTCTCTGGGAACTAACTTCTGGGATTCTCACCTTCCTGCTGACTCACTATCGCTTCATGCCATTCATCCCCAGACTTCTTACTGGTCTAACCTGACTCTGTACAGTCTGTTGTTTTCTTTTTACAAAAACAAAAGAACAACAAACAAAACAACTTTGAGCCGTGATTCCTGAATCTGTAGTCTTCATTATGCTTGAGGCCACAAGTTCTGGCAGAATTTGTCTTCACACAATAATAAGATACAGGTTCAATTTCAGGATCTCAGTTTAACTTTAAAAAGTATTTTGTATTTATCCATCCTACAAAACAAAAACAGGGCCAATTATATGCATTTCTACAAATCTAAATGTAAAGAATTTTCACAATCACCAACAATTTTGGGTTAATAATGAACCAAAAAGACGGTGGCTGCAAGTAACCAGAGTCAAGATTTTTGTTTTTCTCTTATGCTACCATAATAAAGTCAAATTTAAAACAGACACTCATTTTGCAGAAAATAAATAAAGTACCGTGCTGGAGAAGTTTAAAAAAAAAAAATGTATCCAGCTATGTTGCATGATGATGAAAGATGCTGAAATAGTTTATTGTGTATTGTGCTGCTATATATAAACAAGGTGCACTCATCTTTTCTAAGTTGGCAGGATTTAAATCCCATAAACTTCAGTGAGGCTGTTACTATGGAAACTGAATAACATGCACTTACACAAACATCTATGTGCACACAAGCTGACAGGTTTATTTGCTTTATGGGAACATAGCTCATGTTGTGATTTCAAGTAAGTCACAATGATTGATCATAAAGACAATGATTCACAACATTGCAAAGCTTAGAAGAAAATCCAAGTTTCATTTTCAGGTATAAATCCTTCATAATAATTAGGTAGTTGAACATCTATTACTCAGTATTAAATCTGTAGTTTGTTCATGGACCTTGTGAACACTTGTCAAGACCAACCTACTTATGACATTCAAAGCTTAAGTATGCAACCATTCTTGCTTATGCAAGATATTACCATGTGCAGTTCACTGCTAAACCGAGCATAGATTACATTTCTCTTTGGAAATGTAAATATATTATGTAAATTAGGCTCCTGAAATCGCTCCAGCAGGTCTTATGATGATCTCTTAGTGGTGTGCCACCCACAAATACTAGTTGTGTTCACTCGGGCAAGCAGAAAACAGTATTGATTGGAATTTAACCAGCTGATGTCTTAAAATTGTTAGTTTGGGAATCCTCAGAGAGAGAGAGAGAAAAAAAACCACAGGAAAGAAAACGATTTTGGATAACATATATGGTAAATTGTATGCCTTGAGAAATTTGACAGTTGAAATTTTAAAATATTTTGGGTTGTTTTTTTTGTTCTATTGGCTTCTTTTGTTGTTGTTGTTTGGAGGGGGTTAATGATGTACTGTTTCCAACAAGTTTAACACAACACGTATAACTGTTGGGGTGTACATCTTATACAATTTTAATGATGGCAAAGAATAATGAAGCATTTGTTAGAGTGGGTATCCGTTATGCTGTATGTGCTTCATAAATGTTTCATGATAACAGCAAAGCTTTGAGAAAGTAATAAACACAGCACTCATTTAAAAGTAAAATATTAATGTCTTTAGCTTTGCTATCTCTCATTACTTTTGTTTTTTTCCCACACACAAAAACAGATGGCAATCACATTTCCATAACACATGGCAATGTTGAGGTAATTTGAAGTCTTAATTACACCTTCAAAACAAATTAAGGTTCTCATCTGCATTGGCTATGCTCCGGATTGAGAGGTGAACATTAAAATAATATATATATAATTATTTAAAATGCAACTGCACTCTTCCCAGATCTTCACCTGTCTCCACCAATTCCTTTCTGAAGAATTGTAAAGTACTTCTATAGTTATCCATATTGGCTATTTGGTGATAATTCCTAAATTAAACAACAAAATAAATCATTCATTTAATAAATGTAACAACAAAACACTCACTACACCTAGAAATGGACTGAAAAAACTCTTGACAAGGATGAATGCAAACAGGTGAGAAGCTTTAAAACATAACCTGTTTGAGAAGAAAGAAGAGAGTTTTTTCATTTTGGTACATTTTAATTGATATTTACTTTTAGATTTCACTAGATTCTGCCCCCTCTCCCCTCTCTCCTCCACGGTCTCACTGAACTCTGTCACACACACACAAACACACACACTCTCTGACTCACTCACTGGCCTGCACCAGTTACCAGTCACTTTGTGGAGCATTGGACTGCCATTACCTCATAAGACTTTGTTGTTACACTTTCTCTTACCGTATATCACTAAATCTCCATTTGCACTATTTGCCTATTTGCACTACTCTGCCTGGTTTACACTCAATGTCACTTACCCATTATATTGTATATTATATAGCTTTCTTGTTATATGTAAAATTGTATTTATTTAAATTTTTACTTTTTAATTATTTTACTTGCATTTTTAATCACTTTTATATTTAAATATATTTAAATGTTCATTTGCTATTTATCTAGGGATTGAGAGTAACGCAATTTCTATTCTCCGTATGTCCTGTACATGTGGCAGAATCGACAAATAAAGTTGACTTTGACTTTGACTTTGAGAAACTTGCCTTGCTTGCTCTGATGAAATGCCACTGCTATAATGTTTTGTGCATTTGTATACTTCTATAATTTGTACATTTCTTGCTTGTCGAGCATATTTTGAGAGTTCTCAGTGTAAGTACTAAACTTACATTCACCAATGTAGCAGAGGAAAATTAATCTTAGCATACATAACTTGAAGTGTTTTCTCAGCTGTCCTGATCTAAGATGTATTACTTGTCAAATATAGGGTGCATACTCATCACTACTTTATGCTAGGCTCCGGGTCTGCCAGCAGCCTCCCTGTAGGGACTTACCATATTTCCACTGTTTGGTCACTCATTCCATGTTGATACTTCAATATTTACACTGACATTTAAAAATGTAATACATTTGTGATTCTTATATCAGGAAACAATATCATTGTCACTGTAAGTGTCCTAACATATAATTCAGTGCTAATTGGAGAGTTGCTTTTGAAAGCATCCAAAAAATAGAACATGTATACACCTCATAATTCTTACTGTAGAAAATGCAGAATGCAAAAACATCTAGCTGCTCCCTTCATCTCTTGTAGCCCACAGCAGATGCTCCTCTGTTGCCTGTGGGTCCAGTGGGGACTTGGGAAGTAGGATCATTCAGCACCATTATTTTTTTCTTCTGCTGTTGTTTTTGCCTACTTTTCAACTTTCTTCAAACCCTTCACAGCTGAGGTAAAGTGTGGAATCATATCCTCATTATTGGCTTGTCTATATGGTACCTCACAGCATCCTGCACCAATCCACACAAGTGATAATTTCACACAAACTGCCAGGGATTTAAAAAAGAAAAAAACAAAACAAAACAAGACACAATTGTGAGAATGATTGGATGATTGGAGCTGGAGGTTTAATCCTTTTGAAACATCTGTTCCTATCAGAACTCCTCCAATAGAGGCAGAAAAATAAGTTGACTACATTTAATTAAAAATGCTTTAACTAAGTTTTTTGTATTTACTCATTTTCTTTAAATCAGGGGTCCCCAATCCCAGTCCACGAGGGCCGGTGTCCCTGCAGGTTTTAGATCTCACCCTGGGTCAACACACTTGAATCACATGATTAGCTCATTACCAGGCCTCTGGAGAACTTCAAGACATGTTGGCTGTATCCCAATTCAGGGTCTGCAGCCTTAAAGGCCGCATTTTAAGGCCGATTACGTCACAGCGACGCGACGAAGGCTGTCCCAATTCGAAGGCTGCTCGAAATGCGGCCCTCAAATGTGTCCTTCATTTCCCTGAATTTTAAGGATGTGGCGGTGTAGACTTCGTGGCCCAACATATCCCAGAATGCATAGCGCGGCGGTGGGTTTGGATAATTTTACTGAAACAAAACGGTGGATGAGGGGCGCCCGAAGAGTAAACTTTAAGTACTGAATATTATGCCACTTGTTTATGTGCAAATGTTTAATAACGAAGAACATTAAAACATTACTGTTGGCCACATGTCGGCAAAGTTATGTGACATTAGTGACGTTTGTACTAACTTAAAGCCTTTACTTTAAAATATACGCCGTTCAATAGCTGACCTTAATCTTACAGAGAATGATCAAAGCTCATGTAGAAACAAACAAACAAATGAACAAAAGATTTTCTCCTTCATTTCTGTCAAACAATGCTGTATGAAACGTTTCCAGCTGTTAGTATCATGGTTGCTAGGCAACCTGGGCAGCGCGACGGAGGCTAGACCGTCCCATTTCACAAGCCTCGCACTTCCAGCCTTAGTGGTCTTTGAGTACGCGGCCCTTGTGGACCGTTGAGGCTGCGTACTTTAAGGCTGCAGACCCTGAATTGGGATACAGCCATTGAGAAGGTAATTATCCATTTAAATCAGCTGTGATGGATCAAGGACACATCTAAAACCTGCAGGGACACCGGCCGTCGTGGACTGGGATTGGGGACCCCTGCTTTAAATGCACATTTAAACATATTCGTGAAACATTTAAAAGGCTTCTTTTATTTATTTTGACACACACTTTGCGTTTATTTTCTTCTCCTTTTATTGGAAATACAAGTGCATGTACATGCATATACTGGTAGAGTATTTAGATATTTGCAAATTTTAGTTCTTCCACAAATGATCAAATGCTCCACAGAGTACCTTTTAAAAGCACCCCGTGTGGTCACCAATGGTGACCCAGTACTGTTTACATGTTGTTATCACACTATTCCACTAAAGAGAGTAAATCACACCAATAGGGATCCTGCATATTTAAAACTTCAATTTTTTGATGAAGAGGGAAGTGTCACAGTCTGGCTGTGTTGTAGGCAGAGAATGGACTCAAACACAGGACTCCAGAGACAAAATGTAACTGACAAAGGCAGCTTTATTGCTGTATTCTCAAAATACAATATGCAATAACTCAATAAACTGGGAAACTCAGAGAAATAGATGGAACGCACGCAGCATAATGGAAGGTATGACCACAATGTGTCAGAGAACAGAGAGAAACTGAGGACTTAAATACACACATGAGGCAAGGACAGAGTGGAGACACCTGGGGAACACAGCTGAACAGAATCTAACTAATGAGATGGCAGGAAGCAACACCGAACACAATGCAGACAAGAGGAGGGACTATCAAAGTAAAACAGTCCGACAAAATAACACTGAGACAGAAACCGAGACTTAAGACGTACAAACTAGATACGGGAAAAAGGTAAACAAACACAGAGACATGACTAACTGCGGTGAGCAAGACTCACTTGACAGAACAGGGAGACCAGACAACCACAGAGACATGAAGGAGGAACAGTCAGGGACCACAAACGGTAACATACAAAACCTAGAAGACTAACTGAAATATAAGCTAACTACATATAGAATATAATAAATGTCAATGGAAACCCTAAAAACATGTTAATTTACAATAGAGCTGAACAAAACATAAGTGATTCTAAAAAATAAGAATCACCAAAACCCAAGAAGAACACAAAGCCCTGGTCCCAAGACCCAGGGACAGGAAGTACTCAGCATGTTTATCAAATCTAAAGAAAATTCATCATTTTGAGTAACACTTGAAATATAAAAATACAAGATTTTTTTAACACCTTTCATTTTAAACCATTTTATGTCCTTTGTACATACAATGTTATACAAATATCGACATCTTGCATAAAGTAAAGAGACGGCAACCTTTGTTACTCCATTGCAAGAACACACAAAGTGAAGGAAAATATGCTCGCACTGGACACAAAGCAATTGCCATCCAATTGATTGGTTCTAAACAAGAACCTTATTACATCGGCAATATGATCAAGTTGCAAAAATGTACTGGAGTTATTCAGTAGTTTCTTTTTAGAATATTTCACCCTTGGGTACAAAACATGCTTTCAAGCCTGTCACAAGAAGATGAACCAAATTAATTCTTCAGCTAAATATTCCCTACAGCAGTGGTGGCAGCAGTGGTGCAGAGACACCATATGCTGACTTCTTTATACAAACAGTGTAATTGAGTGTAGATGCAAGACAATAAATCATTTTTCATGACACTTTCAACAGGTAGCTATCTGGAGTTGTTTAGGTGGAGGCTCTTTCTTTGTGTGTTCTCAGAGGAAGTAAGCCTGTAATGTTTATTTTATTGGCTCCAATTACTTCCAACTTATGCGGCTGTGGCTGTACACTGCTTCACTACATTAATAAGCTTTAGGTGTTAATAGAATTGGGGAAAAAGCCCTTTACTGGTGTTTTCCCCCATGTAATCCACAGATGGAGTAACTGTGTTGGTGGTAGTAATTGCACTGAAAATAGTTGCTTCTAAAGATGTCATTGTAAATCAGTAGCTGCATTTATTATACAATATCAGTACCCAGTTAAAATGACATTGGGATGAATAAATTACTTGCTACTGCTAACTGAAGAATAAAAAAGGACCTTCAAGAAAAATATCAGCAAAGATGAGCAAAGTGTCAAATGACACATGAAAAAGCTTAATGCAGGGAAAAAAAATTGTAGCTCAGAAATTCAGTGACAAGAAAAAAGTCACATTCAAAACTATATGCTTTTCAGTGTCAACACTGTGTGGGTGTATTTTGATCAGTTTTTACTGACAACATAATTTCCTTGGCATCACAACAGCTGTCATAAGTTTCTCATAGAGTGGATCTCTGGCTTGTTCCTCGAAATACTGGTCATCACCCTCACCCACCAAGGCCTTGCAAATTTTAACCTTATGAGAGTTCCACAGACAAAATACAAATACAGAAAATACTCTAAATGACTGTTCAGTTAATTCACCCTTGTATAATAGGCAGTATGGTAAATGGCCTGTATTTGTATAGCACCTTACTAGTCCCTATAAGACCCCAAAGTGCTTTACACAACCAGTCATCCACCCATCCACACACACATTCACACACAGTATCACGGTAACAGTTGTTATTGTTCCCATGTAGGACATGCAAAAATATAATTATTATGAATTTTCAAGCATTTTTTTTTTTTATTAAGATGCTAAATTACAGTTATTTACTTGTATTCCTCAACATTATTTTTAGTGGTCAAATGTTGTGCTTGATATTGTGCTTGTTTAAGGTGATTTTCACTCAGATTTGGACATAAAAACATGAATGATGTCATCTTTAGTTTTAAACTTTTAAACTTCATATTTGACAAACATGATTGTGTTCTCTTGCTTTTATGACAGCTGCTACAAAAAATCTTTTCAGCATTGTATTTTTTAGGAAAATGAGAAATATGTGCACCAATTTCTTAAAATGTGCAAAAAAAAATGATTGAAATACAGTAAAAAAAAAAAAAAGGCAAAAACAGGTTTTGTACGGTTCTAATGAGTTTGAGAGTCAATATTTTCATGTGATTTGTTTAAGTAGGCTTGTTGAATAGGTTTCAAGTCTTCCTGCAGGGCATTCAACCCAGCAATGTTAGGGTCTGGGATCTATGACTATTCCACTGTGTTTTTTTTCCATACAAGTTTTTCAAGTTGAAAAATGAAGCTGTTGCCAAACAGCTTTCCCGTATTGGTATTGCAAGGTGAATCAAAGTCTAATACTATTATTTTGTGTTCAAAATTCAATCATTTTTGACAAGATCCCCGACACTGTTGGCAGAAATGCAGCCCCAAACCATGACAAAGCCGGGATTCGTTCTTCCTCACTTGCTAACTTGCTCCATATAAAAACAACAATTTGAACCAAAAATTTCAAGTTTGGATTCATCGCGTCCTAAGACATGCCACTTAATTTCAGACCGATCCTTCTGTAATTTAGCATACCTCAGCCTTTTCTCACTCACTGTATTTCCCTTTCTTAAGAATTGCTTCTTGAAAGCCACTCTTCCACTGATGAAACTTCAGAACAACTAAAGGGTCAGATGTAGCTCTCAGATCCTGTTTCAGGTCTTTCCCTCTTTCTAAAATACTTGACTTTGACTTGACTTTTGATCTCTACTTGTCCAGTTTCCTCATATTTTTTTAAGGATACATTGCAATCTGAGGCCATGGTTCTCTGCCGGAAAAGGGTGGAGTGCCCACTCCGGGTCGGGGATGAGTTCCTGCCCAAAGTGGAAGAGTTCAAGTATCGCGGGGTCTTGTTTGCGAGCGATGGGAGCCGGAGATCGACAGACGGATTGGTGCTGCGGACGCTGCACCGGTCCGTCGTGGTGAAGAGAGAGCTGAGTGTAAAAGCGAAGCTCTCAATTTGCTAGTCGATCTACGTCCCTACCCTCACCTATGGCCACGAGCTGTGGGTAATGACCGAAAGAACGAGATCGCGGATACAAGCGGCGGAAATGAGCTTCCTCTGAAGGGTGGCTGGCCTCTCCCTTAGAGATAAGGTGAGAAGTTCAGCCATCCAGGAGGGGCTCAGAGTAGAGCCGCTGCTCCTCCACATCGAAAGGAGCCAACTGAGGTGGTTCGGGCGTCTGACAAGGATGCCTCCTGGGCGCCTCCTGGGTGAGGTGTTCCGGGCACGCTGACCCAGGACACGCTGGAGGGATTATATCTCTCGGCTGGCCTGGGAACGCATTGGTGTTCCCCCGGATAAGCAAGAGGGGGTGGCTGGGAAGAGGGAGGTCTGGGCTTCTCTGCTTAGGCTGCTGCCCCTGCGACCCAGCCCCAGATATAGTGGAAGAACATGGATGGATGGACATTGCACACCATGCCAAGATATTTGATACACAATTTTCTGCTAGTAGCTCAGTGGTGCACAAATACAATTTTTAATGTCTTTCAAACTAAGTCTTTGGCATTTTTAATGGATTCATCTGAAAATGGAGTTTAAAATTGGTTCTTTGCTAATCTGTCATGTGTAGACACAAAACGGATCCATCCTTAAGTTAGATGCCTTCAGAAAGCCTGAAGTGATATTACTCAAGAGCACTTTAAAACATTAAAAAGCATCTGTAACATAAAGAACAGACAGATGGCTCAAGTTTTCCAGCCAAATTTTGGGTTATTTAATGATTAGATGAGTTAAAGTGTAAACTATAGGTCGTTTTCAGTGTTCTGGTACCATCTGGACTATATTGGATTGGTGGTAAACTGTGGTGTCAAGAGTCAAGGGGATCAGTTTGATTTTAACCTAATGATGCTATTTATTTATATATTTGGTCATTAATTAAATTCCACCTTTATAATAAAAATTCTGCTGTTTAGTTATTGAAAAGCAACCATGATAGCTCATGTCTCATCTGTTTATAGAATGCAGTTGGTTATAACCTCTACTCTACCGAATCTCACATTACAAATTATTTTGTGACTTATTTCTAAGCGAGTCAACGTCTGTCTCAAAATTGTATATATAATCAGGCAATGCAACACCTGAAAAAGCTATGATGTCATGCTACTTAGGCATGTTAATTAAGATGTAAATGGCATTAAATGATATTATACTCAATGATATCCAGTATTTGAAAAATGCCCCTTCTCTGCCCTTCAGTGCTCTCTCTGTCAAAGACTGTCAAGCAGCTGCAGTTCCATTAGACTCCAACCAAGCCCAGAAGAAGAATGAGCTCTTTTGCTGTGCCCTGACCACAGCCCAGTCAGAGCCACTGAAGTGTCCTATTCATCATTTGCTCAGGGATAGACACACAGTTTTTTTGGAGATTTCCCCACAGAAATACTGGGTCACGTCTGAAAAGTGAATTTCAACAGTATCTGTCTGCTGCTTTGTTTGCCTCCAACCATTATTTGGTTTGTCCCAGTCTGGTGAGCACCTTTTGACACCCCCCAAGCCTCTCAGTTAGTTTGTTTTTGCTCTCCTTACTTTTCTGTCTGGGTCATTTATTAACATTTTCTATGAAATGGTCACGAAAATGCAGTGTATTTGTTTGTGTACAAATTGCGCTCTCTTTTGTCATTAGAATCAGAAAAACTCCAGAACTGACCTGTTTTATGTTTACACCAGGTATGTTTTTCAGATTTATCTAAGGGGAGTGCCTATCCTGCTACCAATGAAAACCAAGTGGCAACAGCTGTTTTTGACCAAAACCATGACAATAAAATGTGGCATTTTCTATGAGGATTGACATTTTTTTAATGACACCATCAATACATGTATGTATCACACTTATGCAATTTATTACAACATCAGGGTGTTGCTAAAGTAAGTAAGCTTAATCCTTTGGGGACCTTGAATGTATGTGTGTACACGGTGTCACCAGAGGTGTTTTGGTCACTGGTACGTCCTATCATCAGGTGTCTTTGACCTGTTGCTCAATAAGCTAAATGCCTAGGCCTCGTGAGAGGATCTTTATGTCCAGAGACAGTGGCCAGGATAAAATGCACTTTACTCCTCACTAATTTAATCCTGCTGAGAGCTGTTGTCATGCAGCATTTCACTTACTCATGAGAAAAGGCCACGGGAGAAGGTCAATTTACGGAAGGGGAGGCTGCATTGATTTTTAAAATGTTACTTTTAAATAGTAATACATTTTGACCAGCCCCTAAATAAAACTTCAGAGTTCATGTCATGTTGTCTACTGTGTATTAGCAAAAGACCAATCTACTCATGGATCATGTTGATGAGATCTGTAAATTTTAAGCTAGAGAGCAAAGTCCTACAACGTGGACACTCTCTGTTACTTCCCGTGGCGGCCGTTACTCAAGTGGATTGATCCCCAGCTCCTCTAGTCAATGTATCAATGTTTCCTTGAGCAAGATACCAAATCCTGAGTCGCCCCAGATCCATCCGTTGGAGGGAATGTGCATATGAATGTTACGTAAAAAGGGAATAAGTATAGATAAAAGAGTTGTGATTGGGTGCATGACGATTGCAGTAGAAAGTGCTTTGAGTGCTCAAATTTAGTAGAAAAGTGCTCTGAAAGTACCGGTCCATTTATGAAAGAGTCTAAGACTAAAAGAAACATCAATCAATTTCTGATATACAACTTGAAGTCATAATCATTCTAATCAAATTCAGCACATGCAGACCTTTGATGGATCTTCTGTGCAATCTCATAATGTTCTTTTTTTTTTATCTCATTTTCTGTGGGTTTGTATCAGCACATTTGCTTAAACGCATGTGTTTATGCACATCCTGAATTACTTAAAGACAAATCATAAACACTTTGATGCCAGACCTTTGGTGTCTAATAAAAGCTAAAATCTGTCTTAGGTAAGACTTAATCACAGCATTAATCTGTCAGATAATGTGAACAAAGCAGGTAAACAGCCCTGAAGGTGCCAAACTCAAAATATCTCATTTTCATCATTTTCACACATAAAAAAATCCTGACTATCAGGGTCTCATTTTAGAGCGCTATAAATATTTAAAAAATAATTTCATACTTTGGTTAATCCCACCTGGAAGGGTTTGCTCTGTGTGAAATAATGGTAAGAGCCCAGGGGTCCCATTAGGCTTCTCACTAATCCCAATAAATCCACTTGCCACTGCAGCACAGTCCAACTTTACTTGTTTTGCCTCTAAATAACAGTGACAGCTTCACCACCAAGACATTTGTTCTTGATGCCTCATGCTTTGTTCAACCTGTCACCCATGAAGGTGATTAACTGGATTGATTGCACAATTTTTGACATGAAGAGTAAATGAGACGTGGCGTGTCTCCTCTCACTGAATGACAGTCCATGAAGCAGGTGATAAGAAGAGCCAAAGAGTCATTTCTAACAGTGCTGTCTTATATCTGACACCAGACTAGACACCTCGCAGCAGTTGGCTATAGTCACTATATCAGTCAAAACTATCCCAGCTTAGTCACAAAATGTTTTTTCTTCTGCAAGAATAAATTCAACAAAACCCTTTTTTTAATGCCAGGCTGTCAATGTTTTTTTTTTTTTGTTTGGTTTGTTTTTTGTCTCCAAGTGATTTTTGACATGCTGTGCCAATCATAACAAGAACTAAACAAAGTGTCTAAATGCTTCAAGATTTGCATTTTTCATTCTTGCTGCTATACAATTCCTTGACGCAAGAGGTTATGGATTTCACTGTGGGGAATTAGGAGACTTACATTATTCTCCACAAATGCAAATCTTTATAATATGACAGTTTAATCTTCTCAGAGAACTATCCAACAAGATTAAAGACGAAACTTAGATCATTCAGCGTTTCTCTAGGTTGTTGCCCCTTAGTCATTCTTACAGCCAATTACTGAGGTATCTTCCCTGTTGTTAATAGTTACCCTATTTAGACATATTTTCTATCAGTATTAACTATTAAATGCTTTTATAATTCCACCAAGTTGTATTTAAACAAATCCATAAATTTGCATGGATATATAGTTATAAAGGCTCTGTAAGAACATGCACCTTAATAGAGCGAAGAGCTTGCTTTACTTGGCAAGTCATGAGAGTATGCTAGAATGTGCTTGTGAAACTTTTTTTTTAGAAAGTTGTTCACATAGCATGTCCCCAACAGGGCCCCAAACATCATGGAGACAGTCTCAGATTACATTACATGTCACATAAGCAACTGAGACGGACTTAATCCACAGAAGAACTGTGGCAACTTTTTCAACACTTAAAGATAATTGAGAATGTGTGCAAGTGTGCTTTAGAGAATTGATTTGATTGATTCTGTTCCTTGTTTTTGTTGCACTCTGTAATAATTTTTTAAACTGCTTTTACACTTTACTTTTAGTGCCTTTTGCTCTCTTTCATTGCTCCCCTGTTATTTTCTGAAATGCCATTTCTTCAGTTTTCAAGGAATAGCAGTAATAATAAAAATTACACTAATTCAAGCATGTAATACAGTCCTAAGTACAGACATATTAGAAATCAGTCGTTTGGTAACATAGTTTGAAAGTGTGGCAGATTTTCTGGTCTTTCTCTTTTAAAGCTGCACAAAATTGAACTCACTTTCATATTCCATACATATTAGAGGAGCGGACACATCACTTATTTAGAAATGACTAAATGATTAGCGGTCAGCACAAGATATCGATCACTCCTTAAGCCCCGAAAGCAATGAAGCAATGTGTTTCACTGCAGCTTGCTTACAATGGTCACTCAAATCTGCAGGTTAGAGTTTTCTTTTGCGTGATTTGCACATTTGCAAGAGAAGGCAGTAGCATGATATGTCAATTTTAAAATTGAGAAGTTTTTTTATTTACAGTAGATGATAATTGTGTTGATACAACATTTCTATTCTTTTGCAGTACCATATAATGTTACTTGTAAACTTTTGCATTTTCAATCTATCACAACAGGAGCAGAAATAACAAAAAAAATAAGTTAGCATTCAAATCATTGTAAAAATCAGTAATAAGATGTACTAAACGTTCTGTTACTAAACTGCAATAGAAAATCTATCCAAATATAGCAGTGAGCAGAAATAAGGAGTCATATTTACACGGTAGCAGTAATTGAATCTACACATTTTTCAGCTACTATTGTTTTACCTCAGTTGAGTATTTGTGTTAAAGTTAGTTGTTTTAAATATTCATACCACTGACTTTGCTCTTACTTGTGTTTTTCCCTACTGGACAAGGTTCTATTGCCTGGGAAGATTCTTTCACTGTTACTTTTAAAGCCCCTGAGATTTACAACATCTCACTTATTTTTGGTGTAAGTATGTATTGACTGCCTTTGCAGTCACTAACTTTAGTCTACTAAAAAATTTTTATTTGATTATTGTGCTGAAATATGGTGACCTTAATTTATTTTATATTTTACTAATCTTTTTCTTTGCATGTCATTGCATCTTTACTTTAATGATAACTACTGTCATTAAAAATAAAATAATACAAAATTAAATGAATTCATTTGGATCTTTCTTCCAGTTAAAATTACTTTTTTAAATGCCTGCCACATTGATTTGCTGTCAGTGAAGTGATGGATGCTGTTGTTTTATAGGGTTGCTGATATTAGAGGCAGTTAGTGTAATTTGTCTTGCTCTCTATTCAAAATTACCCACCCTCATTATTTTGATATTGATGGTTTTGATCATGTTATTTATTGTTTCTTTACCAATTTTACACTTCTTTATACCCCTCTAAAATTTGGAACAATGTCTTAGATGTTTACAGTGATGTGTGTTTATTGCAGAATAATTATATCTTTATTTCTATTAATAACAGAATTTCATATTCACTCACTGAACACTATTGGGTACACTTTGCTACTACCATGTTGAACCGTGTCTTCTTCATGGCATCAATTCATCAAGGAAATGAAAATATTCCTTTGAGATTTTGGTCCATATTGACATTATAGCCTCACATTGTTGCTGCTGATTTATTAGCTGTATTAGGGAGATGCTCTACTGGATTGAGATCTGGCACTGTAGAGGTCATTTAAGTAAACAATTGAACTCACTGTCAGGTTCAAGAAATGAGTTGGAGATGGTTTAAGCTTTATTTGATTTTTGGTGCATTATCCTGCTGGAAGCAGCCACCAGGATATGGGTACATTGTGATTTTAAAGGGATCAACATGGTCAGCAACAACATTCAGGTACACTGTGGTGTTTAAACAATGTCCAATTGGTTCCAAGGAACCCAAAGTGTGCTAAGAAAATATCCCACACCTTTACACCACTCTGTAAACCATTGAGATGTTTGTATGGGAAAATCCCAGTAAACTAGCAGCTCGTCTGGCACCAACAACATACCCTGCTCACGATCACTTAAGTCACCATTCTTCCTCATTCTGATGCTCACTTTGACCTTCAACAGGTATTTTGACCACATATACATGTTTAGCCAACCACAGCTGCATTAACAGGTAGTTAAATAGGTATACATCACAAAGTGACTAGTGGATCTATACTAAATGCATTACTTGTTCCATTTTGTACCTGATAATACAGCATAAAGGGAATCTCAAAAGCTGACCTCTTAGGAGGTTAAATCCATAAGAGTATAGGAACTTTGTTACCTAGCTTAACCTTAGCTTGTTCTCTGGCTGTTTTTGCATATAGTGTCCTGTGTGTATTACATTAAAGCCAAGTAATTAAGAGTGGATTAAATGGTAAATGGTCTGTATTTGTATAGCGCTTTACTTGGTCCTAAGGACCCCAAAGCGCTTTACACTATATACAATCATCCACCCATTCACACACTGGTGATGGCAAGCTACAGTGTAGCCACAGCCGCCCTGGGGCGCGCTGACAGAGGCGATTAATGGAGTATTTCCAAATGTGCACAGACCCCTGTGACTAAAATCTAATAAATAAATAAAAATGAAACTTCTCCAGATCAGTATATATAATATACACAAGTGTATCCACTGCAGCCCTCTGAACAATGCTCTCTGCCTTTTTTTTCTCTCTCTCTGTCCTACTTTTTTTTTAGCCTCTACATCCCTGAGAACCTATGGAGAAATGTTAAGAAAAACACACACAGAAGCTGTAAATAATAGAAAGGACCAATACAGTCTTTGTGGCAAGAGCTGCAAAGTAAATGCATCTCTATTGTCTTTGAATGCTGCAGTATAAAAGCTCAGAAGTGTACTTTGTTAAGCTTACTGGACTGCTTTGATTGTCTGTGATAAATCATCTGACTATAAACAAACTGTTCATCTTAAATAGTAAATGATGTATAATAGATGGACACAAATGAGTATGTCTCATCCTCATACTTCTCATCCAGGGGCAATTTTAGCCTATTTTTGGGGGTGCTTCAGCAAAATGGTTTGTTCCAGCCCACCTCTCCCCTACTCTGACTCTAGCGCCGTTGCTGCCAGAGCGATGGTGGCTGAGACGCAGCGGAGCGGAGGTGGAAGTGCCTGGCTTAAAACAGGACATATTAGCTGCATTTAACCTTCAGTTACTCTTTATATAGTTAGGTAGGAGACAGACCATGTTTCTTTTTAGCTGAAAAACATTACACTCAGGTAACCTGCAGTGTTGAAAACTTGTTTTCCGACGATGTTTGCTACCCTACAATCTGTCCTACTCTGTAGTAAAATCAGCAACATTTGACCGTCCTGTTGCTCCCATTGAAATTTATACAGCCTATTTAAAATCTAAAACTTAACATTGTCCGTAGCCTACTGTTGTTACCACTGTCCTGTTTGAAATGTAATGAGAGAAACTGGTTACTTTGTCATATGTGCATGTGCTGATATTAAACCCAAGGTACTGACTAGCTAACTGACTGGATGCCCATTAACCTTATAACTCCTGGTGTGTGTGTGTGTGTGTGTGTGTGTGTGTGTGTGTGTGTGTGTGTGTGTGTGTGTGTGTGTGTGTGTGTGTGTGTGTGCAGAGAGACAGCCAGCTTCATAATGGATATGAGGATGTTTTTTCAAAAAAAGGAGAAACATTCAGGTAAAAGTGTAAGATCAAATGATCCGTCAATAAAGGATAATGTTGGATCAGTGTTTCAATATTTATATCCTTTATTAGATATATATGTGGTTTGGTTATTTGCCTTTTGGTTGAAAGTACACTGAGAGAGGACTTTTTTATTAGTGATCTTAATAGTATTTTTTTTTAATCTAATTGAATACAATCTATTTGTGTATGATTGTCAGTCCAAAGAGGGAGAGAGGAAAGAGGGGAACCTGAGGAGTACAAGATCAGGAAGACCCAGGTAAGAAAACAGACAGGGAGTACTAACAGGCATAACAGAAACTGTTAAACTGGCAAAGAAAAAACAAACAAACAACTAACTAATCTGAAAAACAAACTGGGTTGTCAGCCCTGGCACTGCATTAGTAATGCAGTTCAAAATGGTAATGCAGCATTACCATATTGAACTTCAGTCAGAGGAAGTCACGGTTGCCAAAAACTTTTTGAAGCTCAAGAGTGAGGCTGGTGCCATCCCAGATATGTTAACATTGTACAATCTTCAGGATAATCAGATCTTCCCCACACTGAAAACTGTTATTCAGGTTGCCCTAACAAATCCAGTTAGCAGCCGTAGCTGTGAAAGGTCTTTTAGTGTCTTGACTCAGCTCCATACCTGGCTGAGAAGGACCATGGGTCAAAGCAGACTCCAGCACCTGGCTGTGATGTCAGTTGAGAAAGAGATGCTTGAGAGACTTGACCACCAAAATGTGATAGACAGATTTGCCAACCTCAAGGTGAGGCGACATAGGTTAAAAGAAAAGCAAAGATCTGCAGAGCCATAGGAGTATCTGCAGTAAACATCTTTTCATACATTGTATACATTGTACCATAAGCCAGGGTGTCTCCATTTTTCTAATCTTTTAATAATAATTTGTACATTTCAAGGACTCTTCTATTTTTGGAGTGTATTTTTTTATGTATCTGTATTGTATTATACATACACTTTAAAAGTGAATCTCTGTCCAAAAAATGCACTTAGTTTACTTTTTACTCACTATGAGCATCATTCATTATTCTCCTGCAGTAATTAAGGTTAGGATATGTTTTTTTTTAAAAAAAAATTCCAATCCATTCTTCTTTAGCAGCATTTAAATAACCTTTATCAGATTTGATGGTTTTGTTACAGACTTAAAAAAAAGTGTTTTGCTTTTCTTTCACAAATGTGGGGATTAAGTTGTGTTAAAATGTACAAAACAGTGATGTCATGTTTTGTGACGAGGACCCAGGCACAGAGAGACTTGATGAATTTAAGAATTTTATGATATAATAAAGAAATTTGCAGACTTGCACAGAGAGGGTAAAATTATGATGACTGATAATGGAGATGAAGACAACAGACGATGAGGACAGGGAGGAACAGGGGTTTAAATGCACCAAGGAGACAGTCAGAGGGAACTCGGGACAACTGGAGACATTTAAGGATGCAGGGACTGACAGAGACAGGGAAGAAGTCTCATCGTGACGAGTAAAGTTTACCTTGCCTGGATGGGCAGCTCTCTGGGTGCTCAGCACCCCCAAAGCTCTGATCCTAGAATTGTCCCTGTTCTCATCACAAAGTGCTTGACATCTCACTCATAATTCATATGTAAAAGATGTCTCTAGTAAATCCTTGAACTACTCAGCATCATGTGATTTAATCAGGTTATGCAAATCCAAATTCATTAAACACCAAAACACATGGCTTGCAACACAGTTTTCAAATTTTTTAATTAATATATTTTAATAGCTTTATCAAAAATAATTAACAGCCTGAATAATTACAAATCTTAAACATCCAGCTGTGCTGTCAAATCCACTTTAAGATTATGATAAAAATGTTTTGTTTCCATATATTTAAAGTAACTAACTGTTGAATTACCTTGAACACAGGAATTTATCTGTTGAACAAAAGCTTAATATAATAGGGTATTTCACAGCAGCACTTTCGATAATTTGGGAACCACAAAATGTGGTTTATATACAGAGTACTTTAAAGCAAAAAAGTATAACATAACAGTGGACATGTTTAGCTACACATTAGGACGTTTACTTACTGAACATTAGTGTAAACTTTAACTGTGCTCTCGTGAAATTGTCGTAAGTGCCGACCGGATACACAGATGCATTTACTCACTTTTCAACATGGCGGCTCTTGGCGTGTAGTGTTTTGTTTTGGTGCAAAATCCCACGGATTAATGTAACATTTGGAGGACCTGGTAGCCACCTGGTAAACAAAAAGCTATCACGATACCGTCATTGTTGTTACGTCCTTTAAGCTAATCTATTCCTTCGACTATCTGGGAGATGTATCGTCGCGGAGCGGCAAAGAAAGACAGCAAGCCGGTGAAGAAGGATGTGAGTGACAGTGATAAATACGCCGATCTGTTGGTTTTCGGCTATGCCTGCAAACTCTTCCGAGACGACGAAAGGGCTCTTTACCATGATCACGGAAAGCATCTTATCCCATGGATGGGGGACAAGAGCATCATGATTGATAGGTCGGTTGAACAAACTTAGACCGAAACATTATGCTAACAATCTCTCCTGTCCGCTAGCCTGTCTCAAAATTCAAGGGACCACGTTGGAGTTGTTGCTTGTTGAAGCTTGGAAACACCTGCAACTCGCGACGATTGTTTTATTTCTTGCCTCCTAACGTGTCTTGTTGGATGTCCTGAACTAAAAAAGAAAGAAAATTGGGGGGAAAAGAAAAACACCTGGTATCTAAAGTTTCTTCGGTAACATGCTAACTTGCAAATGCCTGTCAGTCTTTGCTAATGTTAGCCATGACTGACCTATTTATGCTTTTTGCTGTCAAGTTATTATACACTCCAGCTTACATTATAAGAGAACATTGGACAAATGGATTGAATAAAGTTTATTTGAGACTGGTTTAAGACCACATAGGCCTGCATAGTTCGCGCTAAATGTACCTCTTAAATTGGCAATTGCAGTAAATATATAAAAATACTCAAGTTATCTGTGAAATCGGCTTTGCATCTTGGCATGTTATGAGAATTTCCTCTAGAAGCTTTTTTCATGCTTTACACATGAATAATATGTCTAAGCTATAACATGTCTTTTTCCTGTTCTTTTCAAACGGACGTTTTCTAATATAAAGTGGTGAAGTCCCTACAAAACTTGGTATTTTACTATGCTTTTGTTTGCCAGAGCAAATTCTAGCAAAGACAAAAGTTACTGTCATTAAGGTGATTCAGTGTATCATTTTGACTAATTTTTTCCACCTTTTACATAGAAATTGTCCTTGTTGCAAAGTCATTGTAAACCTCCTTGAGTCTTGTATTTCTTTAAACATATTAAATCAATTGAATCACCTTAGTGTTCAGACCCAACTTATGTTTCATTTGTACAGCCTTTGTTTGTGTGTCTTTATTACATAACCCAGTTTTTCCACAGCAAGGTAGGCTAAGGGGTCCTTCCAAACCCCGAATGCCAACCTCAGCTCCAGATTTCTTTGTCTTCATGAAGAAACTGCAAGTGAGAGATGGCGTAGAGGGACGAACCTTGGAAAATGTCGTCCATTTGGGTTCTTACGGATAGGTATTTATGTGCTCGGGTTTGTGTGAATGTAACTTTCTTTGCAGATTTAGAAGTAATGATGAGTGTTACAGGGGATTATTGAACCCTGTAAGGTAAGAAGCGAGTTGCTTTGTTTGTCTTTTTTTTTCTTTTTCATTTCTAATGTTGTTGGCCTGTAAAAACAGGAAGAAAATACAGACAGAAAACTTGCTAGGTATATCAGAGCTCTATCCAAAATAATTCCCAAAGACTTAATTAGTATCATTATTGTGATGTATCCATTTTGAGAAAACATTCATGGAGGACTTACAGAGGTAGACCAGTTTTATATCTTTTATATTGTGGGTTTTAGGTTTTACAACCTTGGTAAGTAGGCCCATGTTCTGTATGAAAAGTTTTGTCTACTTCCTTTTCTCTAATCCTTTTTATCATCCAACAGATATGATGGACGTGGTCACTTACATGACCTTTCAGAGTATGACAGTGGGTCATGGAATACATCCTACCAGCTGTCAGAGGAAGAGGCCAGGATTGAGGCGCTCTGCGATGAGGAGAGGTACCTGGCACTGCACACTGACCTGCTGGAAGAGGAAGCTAGACAAGGTGAGCAGGATGCTCGTTTAAACATTTAGCAGTAATAGTTAAAAAAAAAAAAAGAGTGATATTAAAGGCAAGGAAAAATAATTTCAAAACATCTTATATACCTTAAATCTGCTGGAGCTCTTAAATAGGATATCATGACCTTACTTTCGTAATCTGTTTTCAAAAGCTGACTTTGTGTCAGTAGCTCAAACTTGTTTTCCGTTTGTAGTCAGGCCTTTTTAATAAAGATGTAGTTGCATGGGCTCATATGTCAGGGGATGCTCACTTAACAGCATTTTTGCTGTCTTCATCTTTTGCTCCAGTAGAAATTTTAAGGTAATGTCTACTGCTTCTTAGGATTTCCCATTTGTGATGAACACACTGACATTTACTTATTGCTAATGCTGGGCAGACACTGTGCGATTTTCTTTTTTTTTCCAGTCGCACGATTCAGTTCCTGCTCAAACTCAAATTGGCCCATTTTGAGTCCTACGACCGTTTTGGCGATCGGCCCGATTTTGGCCTTCATCGTGCGTCGTGCATCGTGTAGTATACGTGGGGTAACGAGAAGCGATTAACACCTCACGACCAGCTCCCGATCATCAATCGCTTGGTCGTGAGGATTTCAAACCTGTTTGAAATCCTCGCGACCGTCGTGAGGGTGTCACCGCAGTTTCTCACACTGCGCACAGCAGTGCAGCATGTGATCTGGACACAAGCGATGGAGGCACAAATTGTAGAACTTTGGAAAGCTCATCCGAGCCTTTTCAATGTGGCCTCACAAAATTATCACGACCACAACAACCGTGAAAATAGTTGGATTTACACTGCTGCTCAATCACAGCTGCCTGATCAATGTTTTTCATTAGCAATTTAGCAAAGTTGATGGTGGTGGTGTGTCTGTGTGAGTGAAAGACAGAGAGGGAGAGCGAGCGACAGAATTTCTGTTATAACCTTCATTTTATGGACGCACAGTGTGAGCACTCAGGTCGCATCAGAGCATCGGACCGTATAGTGTGAGACCCTGCATCGTGTCCTATGAACTTCTAACCCCTGCGAGTCAATCGTGCCGTTTGAGCAGGAGCTGAATCGCGCCACTGAAAAAATCGCACAGTGTCTGCCCAGCATTAGTTACAGCTTGTTGTCAATACGCTGGGGGCAGAAATTAAGTGATCCTCTGCTGAATTTGTAAATTTGTTTGCTTCCAAAAAAATGAACAGTCAGGTAAACGGGTAGCTTGATTTTAATGGAAATAAACATAATATCATCCAAAACTCCAGGGAAAAAAGTTATAAATTAAATTGCATATCACTGAGTGAAGTAAATATTTGATCCCGAAGCTAAATATGACTTGTTTGAAATACCTTGTTGGTAAGCACAACGGTAAGATGTTTTTTGTTTTTTTTTTGTAGTTATTCACCACATGTGCACACGTTTCAGGAGGGATTCTTTGTTGAAACGCTTAAGTCCTTTGGCTTTAGAGTTGGTGTTTGTCAACCCAAACCTTCAGCTCCCTCCACAGATTCTGTAGGACTCACGAATGGCTGGTCCTATCCATGACCTTAATGTGCTTCTTCTTCGGCCACTCCTTTTTTGCCTTGATCGGATGTTTATGGGTCATCGTCATGCTGGGAGATCTATCCATGACCCATCTTCAGTGTTCCGGCTAAAGAAAGGAAGTTCTCATCCAAGATCTTATCATACAGGGCCCCGCCCATTAGCCCCTCAATGTGGTGAAGTCGTCCTGTACCTTTAGTAGAAAAACAGCCCCAAAGCATAATGCTACCACCTCTGTGCTTGGCTGTGGGGATGGTGTTTTTTGGGTCATAATCAGCATTTCTCTTTCCCCAAACGCTGCACTTTGGGTTGACCACGGCACTTTCTCCCAAGCCTTGGAGATGTTCACTGGCAAGCTTAAGATGGACCATCGCACGTGCCTTCTTTAGCAGGGGGACTTTGTGGGCTTTGCAAGAATAATTGATGCTCATTTGATTTCTTTCGAGAGTTATCAACTTCTCATCAAACAGTTTGCTCATTCCAGCCTTATGCAGGTCTATGATCTTGTCCCTGGTGGAAAAGTAGGAATGAAACAAATTGAGTATCTTCTGTGTGCTACATGGACACAGTCTGTGGAAGCCAGAATTCTTGCTGGGAAGGAGTTTAAGTCTCTGGCTAGAACTGAACCAATGATCTTGATGTCCTTATTTCTACTGCGACACTTGGATGGTTGAATCAGAAATTGGTGTAAACATCATGAAAGCTTGGATCCATTACTTTTGTATCAGCAGTTCAGGCTGGCGGCACTGATGTATTGGTGTGATATATTTTCTCGCCACACTTTGGGTTCGTTGTTACCAACTTTAAACAGCAGAGCCGACCTGAGTGTTGTTGCTGACCATGTCCATCCTTTTATTACCCATCTTCTGATGGCTTTCCAGCATGATGACGCATGTGTGTCACAAAGCTCAGATCACCTAAATCTTATTTCATTAGCATGACAGTGAGTTCTTTGCACTCAAATAGCCTCCACACTCACCAGATGTCAATCCATTAGAGCACCTTAGGGATGTGGTGAAACGGAAGGTTTGCATTATGAAAAACTACTACAAACTTAGTAGGTTAATGTTTATTGCTGCTTCTGTCATGCCTGTCATATTACACTAATTCAATTTATCAGGTCCTCTTTTGAACTCGTGTCATGCCTGTCTTGCTTTTTCACAGTTTAGAAATCTTCACTCTCTTCAAAGGCAGTCTGTGACAGTGTTTTAATTACTATCCAGTGCGTTTTAATTTCAGGCATGCATCATCTTATGAGACATCTTCTGCAGACTGCCACTGCACATAAAACTTGGATTTTATCCCAACAAAAATTGACAAGTCACATTTGCTAAAAAGTTTAATCTATGCTTCTTAACAAAATCCCTGGATTTTTTTTTCCCAGGCCAAATCTTCAGAGTAGAGTGACGCCCCCTTTCTAAGGCCTTTTCAGCTTTTAGACTCTTAAAAAGGGCTGGCTTTAACTCTTGAGTTGAAGAGCTGCAATTTCTATGGAAATCACATTTGACTCATCTAGGATACTTGCATCTCACTCATTTTACATAATATAATGAAGCTGGCTGTTTTGATGACAAAGCATCCTTCCAAAAGACAGACGTAATGACTAATTGAATTTAATAAGCCACAGTTTTAAGTGAAATATGGTCTCTTTTGCTCAAACTGACAGGTCAGAAGGAATCAGCTAATGGTTTGTGTAAAACACACACACACTGCAGAAGGTGGATCTTGCAGTCCGGTTTGCCCTTGAATTTGGAGATCTGACCCCATTTTGCTGAGGCGATTACCCATCTGTCCACTTAAGGGGCAGTGGGAAGCATAAGAAATATTTATAGAGTTCAATGAATTTCAGTAGAAAAGGGTTGCCTACAGGGTCCAACATGCATACTTCCTGTCCCCTTTTATATATTACATTGGTAGCATTATAACTATTTGTATATCATAATGATCATGAGTTATTTGAGATTAGAGCAGGGCGATATGGCCAAAAATATTTATCACGATATATATTTGAAAATTTGCGATAACGATATAACTGACGATATAATTGATGCGAGACAAAATACAACTCCACAACATTACTAGCGCAAAAAGACAACCTTCCATTTATTTTCACTTAAACAAGAAGCTGGTTTTTATGTACATTAAAGCTTTATAAAAATGTAACAGTGCAAATGCAAATTCCTTGCTGAAAGTTTAACCAAAAGGCATTTCCAGTAGAAATGGGCTGACATATCCTGAGCATAACCATGTATAATATCCACTGAAGTTAAAAAGAGGTGCTTTGCAACATTAAACTGCAGTGTGCAGTACGCATTTTTCGGACCATAAGGTGCACGGGATTATAAGGCACATTAAGCGAAACAAAGCAGTCAGATAAATCAAACTTTATTCAACTCATTCTTCTTGCTTCCTCCACTTCTGTACCATTGATTCATTAATGTTGAATTCTCTGGCAGCTGCTCTATTCCCATGTTGTTGCAGTATAGTAATGACTAACCTTGTATTGTGGATGGATCATCTCAGTTGTTCTCCTGACTGAAGTTTGGTCCGTTTACAGCATCCTGCCATGCGACTGCATTTGTCTCTAACTATCAGGAACCTTAACGTTAACTTTTATAAGTGGAAAAGTGTTAGTGTTCGTCCTCCAGCTTCACTGTTTATGTTATGCTAACATAGCTGTGTCGCTAGCGATCACATAGCACATCATTATATACCAGCTAGCCCAACTTCAGTAACCTTACAAACGTCATTGCTGTTTAGTTTCCTGTCTTCATTTATGTTGGAAGTGATAGCAGAGCTGTACGTTTGATTTTTTTCAGAAATCTCTCAGTCAGAACATGCTATATCATGCTAAGGTAACTAGCAAAACTAGCGAGCTAACTTCCGCTAGCTTCCTGCTAACTTCTAACTCCGTTAAATGTAATAAATTTTGTTTTCATGGATGCCTGGAAGTTAAACTTCATAGTTACACCTGGTAAAGCAGCAATGCTGATCGTTTTATTAAAGATGAAAGAATTTAGACAGTTTTTAACTCTCAGTGATGCTGCAGTGTTGTTTGACCTGAACGATACGGAGTTTAGGACCCAGATTACTCCCAGATTTAAGAGCATCTTAGTCCGACAATAACGACGGCCGCTTGCATGTTCTGCAAAAAAATGTGCTTTGTCGTGTATCTGAAGGACAAACACCAAACCAGTTCCACATCACTGAAGTTGCACCATTTTTACAAACCAATTCTGGTTCATCTGTTTCACTCAACAATCAGCCATGTGCGTATGAAAACAAAGGCACTGCGCATGCGCGTTTTACTCATATTCTATCGCGATATTTCATTTTCCTATCGTTGCCTAACATTATACCGGTATTACCGTGAACGGTATAATATGGCCCAGCCCTATTTGAGATTACATATATATATATATATATATATATATATATTAGGGGTGCAACGATATTCGTATCGATATTGAACCGTTCGATACAGTGCTTTCGGTTCGGTACGCATATGTATCGAACAATACAACATTTGTAATTTATTTTATCAATTTTCCTTCTGACGATGCTGTCTGTGTTGAGCGCTCAGTGAATCTGTGTTCGACTACTCCGCCTAGGCTGCACTGTCGAGCGCAGATCCACTGAGCGCTCAACACAGACAGCATAGTCAGAAGGAAGAGCGCAGGGCAAGCTAGCGAGACAGAAGTTAAGCTCTCCTTGCAACAGGCAAATTGAACGTCATTCAGATCTGGCGTTTGGAATTATTTTGGTTTTCATGTGACGTATGACCCTGAAGGTAAGCGAGTCATGGACTAAAGTAAAACAGTATGTTGAATGTGCCATGCAATGCTCAATTACATTGGTGTGAACTAGTGTGTTAGCGCAGTTAGCTCGTTAACGTGTTGGCCGTCTAGCCCCATGCACGGAGTGATCGGCGGTAGCTCGTTAACGGAGATTTGCCGTGTTGTGGCGTTAAGGTAATTTCAACGAGATTAACCTGAAAGCACTAGTGGGAACACAACGAATATGACTGCACATTTACGCCGACATCATCCTAGTGCAAAGACAAGTGGAAGCAGACAAAAAAAAGCAAGCATGCTACTAACTTTAGCCGAGTCATTTAGACAGCTGTTAGCACATGATTCTCCTTATGCTGCTGAGAATATAGCCCAGAAGAAGCGGATAGTATAGCTTTTATTTTGGAAAGAGACATTTCTCTGTAATAAACTCTCTTTTCCAAAGATGAGTGATTCCTCAATCAGATACAGGGCTTGCAATATCGCTAGCCCGACGTCCCGGAGCTAGCGATTTTTTCAGTCGGGCTACCAAAATCTATCTCTTCCCTGCCCGTCGGGCTATTGTAGGAAAAATATATGTCAATGCTTTTGCATTCTTTCGGAAATGTAGCTGGGTAATTATGTCATTGGCATCGGTGAGCCACTGTCAATATGTGACATATTGAAGTCGCGTTTGAATTTGCGCTTGTTTTTTTGCTTTCACTTTGCAATCGTGCGAACTGTGTATAGAGAGCGACAGCACTGATCTGTGAGTGATGATAATTTGTGCACCAATTCCTCTGACATCGTCTTATTAATCGTTAGCTTACTATGCAAACATGACAAGTGAAATCTCCCGCAGCTTAAACATGTGAGAGGTTGATCGCGCAGAGAATCGCTGAGCTTATGTGAGTGAGTGTGTAAAAGCATTTCAGTTCTGCTGAGCCAAATAAGACAGGTCAGGGTGAAGAAGTGACAGCCAAAGAAAAGCTTACCACAAAACGGAGAAGTTATGACAAATCAGACTATAAGGCAAAAAGAAAGTGCAGCTTTATGGTTTCATGGACAAAAGAATTTCTGTGGCTGCGATATGACGAGCTAAATAACCAGGGCTGCACATAAGTGGTCCGCAGGTGCGCATTCGCTGTCAAAATAAAAAACACGCACAAGGGTTAGGGTTAAATTCAAAAACTGTACTTTTGAGTTAAAATATATATTTATAATTTTAATAAATGACAAATTAAAAATGCATGAACATTTTTTTGTATCGAAAAAATATCGAACCGTGACACCAAAGTATCGAACCGAACCGAACCGTGAATTTTGTGTATCGTTGCACCCCTAATATATATATATATATATATATATATATATATATATATATATATATAAAAAATACAGAGGCTACTGAGAAGTACAGTCCTTCAACAAGCCATTTGTGCACTGCTTGCCAGCTGTATGTATGTATAGGTTGTTGCTTTCATCTCGGAGTGGAGTAAACGTTCTTCAGTGGCTTTTAAAATGCAATTTAGTTCATATATTTATTTTCTGGGTGAAAAGCAACCAAACTAAGGGAAGATATGTTAAGTTTTCAAACCAGAATAAATAAACATTAGGCTTTAAAGGACAATTGTAAGAAGAATTTTGTGAGCCTGTGAGCCTGTTAAAGTTTTCTATATATCTGCACGAGTATGTCCTAAAAGTACACAAAAACAATTAACAACAGTATCGTACAACCTTACGAAAAATATTAGCTCGTTTTGAATTTGATGGCAGAAAGGCATCTCAAAAACGCTGGGAGAGAGGACACAAAAAGCTAGAGAGGACACAAAAAGCTGGAGAAGTAAGTGGTACTAAAAAAAAAACAGCTGGAGGAACATTTTGCAACTAATTAGGTTAACTGGTAACAGATCTGTAGCATCGTTGGTTAGAGAAAGAACATCTTAGAGAGGCAGGATTTCTCAGAAGTAAAGATGGACAGACATTCACCAATCGGCTGAAAAACTCTCTACAAATTGTGGAACAGTAATGTTGCAATGATGTCTCTTAACATAAAATCATAAAAGACTTTTAAAATCTTATTATATACGGTAGATAATATCATTATGAGAATCAGAAGAAATCTCTGTGCGCAAGGGACAATGCCAGATATAAATAATGGATGCCTGTGATCTTTGGACCCTCAGGTGCCCCTGCATTAAAAATAGACATGATGTTAACGTGATCCGGAAATGCTGCCATCTCCCCTGAGCCTAAACTCAGTTCAAATGGACTGCCAGCATTCAGTCCAAAAGCCTGTATCTCTGAAGGGGGCGGCTGAGTTGACATGTTGCACATCTGAAAGGCACCACCAGTCTTGGAAGTTATATACAGGTTTTAAAGCAAGATACGCTCCCATCCAGAAGATTTATATTTCACCAAGACATTCCTATAGCGCAGACTGCATCTATTACAATAGCATCGATTTGTAGTAGATGAGTCTAAGCGCTGAAATGCTCTGTTTGCAGTCCAGATGTTTCACCAACTGAAACATTTAACGTGTCATGAAATGGAAAAAATACAACAAAGATGATCCAGGACTGTTGAGTTTTTAGAATCCTCTATCAGACAGGAATGAGACAACATTCCTCTCAGAAGTCCGACGGTCTGCTCAGTTCCCAGTTGTTTACGGGCTGCGTTAAAAGAAGAGGGGATGCTGCACAGTGATAAACACAGCCTGACCCTAGCTTTTCTGATATACGTCATTTCCATCAAATTCAAAGTGACCTTGTTTTATTCTTAGGCAAGGCAAGGCAAGTTTATTTGTATAGCACAATTCAACAACAAGGTGATTCAAAGTGCTTTACAGAGACATTAGAAACAAGAACAAATAAAAAGCATGATTTAAAATTGAATAAAACAAGCAAATAAACTAACTAACTAATTAACAAACAAACAAACAAACAACAGTATATAAAATCAAAACAGATAAAATCAGAACAGTAGATAAAATCAGTAGTTAAATGTAAGTTTTGAAATTTAAGCTTAAAGTGTGGATTTGGTGCTTTATTCAAATGCAGCTGAGAACAGGTGAGTCTTCAACCTGGATTTAAATAAACTGAGTGTTTCAGCTGATCTGAGGCTTTCTGGGAGTTTGTTCCAGATATAAGGAGCATAAAAGCTGAATGCAGCTTCTCCGTGTCTGGTTCTGACTCTGGGAACTGATAAAAGACCGGATCCAGATGACCTGAGGGATCTGGATGGTTCATACTGGGTCAGGAGGTCATTGATGTATTTTGGTCCTAAACCATTCAGAGCTTTATAGGCCAGCATCAGAACTTTAAAGTCTATCCTCTGACGGACAGGCAGCCAGTGTAAGGACCTCAGAGCTGGACTGATGTGGTCCACTTTTTTGGTCTTAGTGAGGACTCGAGCAGCAGAGTTCTGAATGAGCTGTAGTTGTCTGACTGATTTTTTTAGGTAGACCTGTAAAGATGCTGTTACAGTAATCAAGCCTACTAAAGATGAATGCATGGACTAGTTTTTCCAGGTCCTGTTGAGACATCAGATCTTTTATCCTTGATATATTCTTGAAGTGATAGTAAGCTGACTTTGTTATTGTCTTAATGTGTTTTTCTAAGTTTAGGTCTGCATCCATCACTACACCCAAATTTCTCGCCTGGTTTGTGGTTTTTAGATGTATAGATTGAAGTTCTCTGGTGACCTGTAATCGTTTTTCTTTGGCGCCAAAGACTATTACCTCAGTTTTGTTTTTGTTTAGCTGGAGAAAATTGTGGCACAACCAGTCATTGATTTCCTCAATGCATTTACCAAGAGCCTGTACAGGGCCTCGGTCTCCTGGTGACATTGTGATATATATTTGTGTGTCATCTGCATAGCTGTGATAGTTTATTTTGTTGTTGTTTATAATCTGTGCCAGTGGGAGCATGTAGATGTTAAACAGAAGGGGTCCCAAGATGGAACCTTGGGGAACTCCACATGTGATACTTGTCTGCTCAGATGTGAAGTTACCTATTGATACAAAGTAAAATGTAATATTTTCTCAGTTAAAACATCTGATACTTTTTTATATTCTATTATTAATGAAATATGTGTTTATGGAAATTACAAGCTATTGTGTTCTGTTTTTATTTATATTTTATATAACATCCCAATTTTGGAGGGCAGTTGGGGTTGTACTCACTCCAATTCATCTTTTACCTTTCTTTGTACAATTGATTTGTGTGCAAAAGGTACCTTTCTTTGTGCATGACCAACTCTCTCATGAGATTCAGCTCAGACAAGCATCCTGACATTTTCTTTTAGTGTTCCTTGGTGTTATTCAGAATTCCCTTTTCTTTTCTATTAATGATGGTCTGTTGTTTTGGCCCAAGCGTGACACACAAAGATCCATACGATGACACTTCTAACCCCCTCTGTGTTTCAAAGATGGGAAGCAGGAGGTTCTACCTTACCTTACTACCTATGCAGTAAATAATGCAAACGAATGCTTCTCATTTAAACCACAAAGTTTTATTTTGGTCTCATCAACACACAAGACAGGACTGCGTCATTGTTTTGTTTAATTTTTCATCCACTACACGTCTGTATACTGTATATCTAATTAAAACTGACACAGTATCAACTTAAAAAGAGTAACATTCGTTATCTTCACAGATAGATGTCCTTCATCAAAATCAAAAGTCATCATCAGTTTGTGCAGACTGGTTTAAAGTGTTCTTCAACATTGCAGTCTCTTTTTTTTCCCTGATTATGTGTGTTTCCTAATCCTTCACAGAGGAGGAGTATAAACGTCTGAGTGAGGCTCTGGCTGATGAAGGCTCTTACAACGCCGTGGCTTTTAAATACAGCGCTGACTACTATGACCCCTCTCAGCCCACTGAGGAGGAGGATGCTAACAAGGAATCAGGTGAGAACTCGTCACAACTTCCCAGAGTAATGTAGTTACCGTGGGCTCTGTGTCACGTCTAGAATTGTAGTTGATTGTGTGTGCTGCAGTCAGCTGTGAAGAACACAGCAGCTCTTTCTGATATATAACATTTACAAAAACCAACTTTTTTTAATCCAAACAGCCATCTGCCCATTCATACACTTGAGGCGTTTGCTGAAGTTTATTTTTTGCCCAAAAAAAAGCTCATGACAAATGTGCAAAAAATTCAGTATTGCACTAGAATATCACCTCATGTAATCACCTCGCACCATCTGTGTTACTTTTAGTCCTCTATCTGTTTGTGACTTCTTGTTATGACTTATTTTGTGAGGAGCCTTCATGGATTCCCTGCTCCCTTGTGCAAACCTTAACCTCCTAAGACCCGAACTCTTCCACGGCATGCATTTTTGATTTCTCTTTGATATTTGGGCTGATTGGGACCCAATGAATGTAAAAACAAAGAATGACCAGATTTTTTTTTTTTTTACCTGATTTTTGTTTCTAAGAAAAATGAGAGCCACATATGAGGATATTTGTTTAAAATTTTGATAGAAGAGTAGCAGCATAATGTCCTCGTAAGTGGATCTCAGGCCCTTGTAGAGCAAAATTGAGTATTTTGGTCTAAATAACCCAAAATGTGATGTCCACATATGTGGACGCCAGGTTAAACTAACAGTCTTTTTCCCAAATGTCATCTAAACAGACCCTTTGCCCTCCAACACACCCTTGTCATGTCTGGAATGACTTCCCAAACATCCTCATGCTCAAGAAAAAAAAAAAATAAGACTGCTTCCTAAAAGATAGACACTGACCCTGACACAGTTACTTCTGCTTTAAATATCTGATATACACACAGACTAGTTAAGCAGACTAGATGCCTCTCTGTGTCTCTGGTGAATTTGTAGAGCTGACCCCATGGTATTCAAACATCTGCTAAAGATTCAGATGCCTGCAGAGGGTGACTTCGTGGAAAAAGTCAGAAAGGTCTCACATTTGATCTAGTTTGAGTCGAGCTCTATTTAAACTCTGAAACATTAATAAAAAAGTGGTCAAGAACTTCCCTCTTACCAAAGAGAGCATTAGCGCTTAAGGAAATATATCACAGTAATATACCAAGTTCAGTCATTCAGGTAAGGAAATCCCAAACAGTTGATTGTGTTTGTGTTGATTGTGTTTCAATGTGAGAAACATTTCGTCACTCATCCAAGTGAGTTCTTCAGTCTCAGCTGACTGCAGGTTTCCCAACCTTATAAACCGTACAGTTCCATAATGACTGAAACCAGCCCACTGACAAACAATGGGCTGTGAGGTCAGTTTCATGACCATTGATTAACAGCCACCGATCAAAGACCATTGATCAATGACAAATGGCCATGATTACCACAAAGAGTTGGCTGATCAGTGGTTTCACCTGCAGTCAGCTGAGACTGAAGAAGTCTCTTGGATGAGTGACGAAACATTTCTCCTTCTGAAAACGCTACGTCCACATGAACAGAATCAATTTTTTGGATTTATATTTCAATTATTTGGTTCTGATTGATAGCCAAACCAGAAGGTTAAATTCAGTACAGTTTATTACGTGTTCTGTCAAAACATGATAAATGCGTCTTATTGTTAGCCTCTCTGTTAAACCCCACACCAATCATTAGCCAGTCATTTCACAATATACCAATTAGTTTAACATCCTGTCAAAATAAGGAAGCTAATTTGAATAAGCAGTATCTCTTTGCTGAGGTTATTTAAATAATTCACTCTGTCTTCACTGAGTAGCTACTCTGTAGTGTGGCTTTAAATAAAGACAATGCTGGACTTCCCATTAAAAATGATCCGTTTCAATGGTTTTTATTTTAATGTGTAATTACCAATGAGATTTACTTTATATAAGATTTAAGAACAAGCTATATTATAAAGTTGCAAGTAGTTTAACCCTGATAACAGTGCTATTATATAACTATATTGAACAGTATTGCTTTTTTATTGCTTTTACTGTATAGCCCTTTATAAGCCTGTCGATTACATATTGTTGCCATGGCACACCTTCCACATGCACCCAAGTGGAATCCATAAGCATTGCTTTTTTTCTTTTTTAATTGCTTCAGAGATGCCTTTTGTTAATATAAAGGACCCCTTATTGGAGCAAACTCCCTACAGTACCTGGTTAAATATTTAAGCTCGTTTCCACCTGACCTGTATGTTGTCATCAAGATGAAGGTAAAGGCTAGAGTGCTGTTTTGCTTTGATGTATTTGTGTAGTGGGGAGGTTGGTAGAGGGCATGAGTTTCATCCATTTTTAAAATGTTTTAGGAGTTCAGAAATAATCTTAATGTTATTGCTGAACTGGGTAGATATAAAGTGGGGTTTGTTCGTTTTTTGTTGCCGATGATTGTCAAAAGTTAATCTGTTTATCGGTATATTTATTTTCCATTCTCATGTCCCTTCATTTGTGTAGAGGAGGCAGAGCCTGAAGAGAGTGAAGAACCATTCGTTGCTCCCGCAGGGCTTTCTATCCCTCCTGATGTGGAGTTGGTGAGTGTTAGATATTCTGCTTCGTTTCTTGAAACTCTGACTTTTTCTGTCTTTTTAGGTGGATCTTTAAATGAGTTCAGTTCATGCTTTTCTTTTTCTCATTCTCATTTTCTCACAGACCAAAAAACCATTTTCAAAATCCTATTATCACAATATTTAAAAAACAAAAATACTGTACACACTTAACAAATGCTCGCTACTTTCACAATAAGTAGTGAGCTCACAGATGATGGCGTGTCAGAGTGAAAACCAAGCTGGGGTTAGGTTACTTTGCTTTAGAAAACAAAACAAAATCAGAATACTAGCTAATGTGATGAGCTGGAAATGTAATTCATGTGCCGATTTGCAACCTTGTCAGACATGCTGATCATTCGCTTTTGTAGATGATCGAGTGGTGGTCACTTTGAATTGTATCTCCTTTTCCTTCATGAAGAATAGGCTGGTGCAGCCTGTGCTAAAGGTGCTAATAAAGAAAATACTGAAGCGCCTTTCTTTTGTATTCAGAGAATTCAGCTGCCTCTTATTATGGCTGCCACTTACTTACTAGTTGAAAACACTTCAAAATGAGAAGTGTGCCAAGCTTGTAGAATCATTCCCAAGAAGATTTAAGTCTGTCCAAAATCCTTTAACCAAGTAATATGGGAAGGATCCGAATACTTCATATAAAAACAAATTCAGGCATTTATTTTCAGTGAATAAACTAACTATGCAGAAAACTTAATGATCTGTAGACTTTCAAAATGAGCTGTATGTACAGTGTGCTCTATGTTTAAATGTGATGTCACGACATTCTACATGTGTCTTAACTATAGATTTATGTTGTGTTGTCTGCCTTTGTTTTTGAATCACAGATTCAAATAATTTCTATATAACACGCAAACCAAAGCAACAGAAATGACTCTGCAATAAGTTGAAAATCTGTGAGTTTCACAGGGGTTTGCTGAAAGGGGATTTTGTCCTAAAATTGTATGGCTGTCCAGCCTTACTCTGAGGCAGAATGCCACATAGTTTTTGTTTGTGAAAAAACACTTCTGTGCCAAAAGATAATGTTTCACATTGACATACCATCTAAAGAAGGAAACAGTTGAAGTAATAGAAAAATATAAGATTTTCTGTTGCTTTGTTGTGTCTTATATCCACGGCCAGAAGCCTGATGATTCCCTGTAGCCACTGTCCTATGCAAAGAGAGTCGGTCTCTCCTGCCGTTGTACACAGATGTTGAGAAGTGATCCATCCCACTTAGGAATTAGTGACAGTGTATAGGGAGAGTCTTTTTATGTGAAAGCAACGAATGCGTTTTTCCTGCTTTCCTTCTTTCAAAGATGAATATAAAAGAGTCATTCTCCCCTGTCAGGGATTAACACATGTCGGGAAGCATAACACCTCCCTAAGGAAATGCTACGGCAAATGTTGCATGTGAAAAAAGGCATGCTTTAATGCCAGTATTATACCATGGTGGGTATATGAGAATCAAAACAACCTTGTGTTTGCATATATACAAACACAGCATAGCTGCTGCTCTGTATGTTTTGCATATATTATCAATCTCTACTCCTTGGTTTGTAGGGAATATCACCAGGAGAAGCCCTTGAATATTGGGCAAATTCACAACACAGCCTGATGGGATTCTAATATTTTCCTGAAGGATAGATAAATATGTCTGTGACACACTAAAATAAGAGCATGGCTCAGTTTGACGTGCCTTATTTCTCACAAGCTTCTTAATGAAACTATTCAAGGCCTGGTTCAAAATTATTAAGCTGGTAAAATTAAATTATTCATATGCTATGAAAAAGACATTTTTATTATAGCAGCTACCAGTCCATTAATTGGATTAGTTCTGTTTTAGTAGTCTTAAGGTGGACTTTTGCCACTTTCATTCGCCGTTATTAATTATTTTATGATTATTAGATTTGCCCTTGTTTTCACAAGTATAGCTTAATAATAGGTAACACTGAGAGAGAGCAGAGCAGTTTACCTCAAAAGGTCCTTGGCCAAGGATGTCTTTGAGCATTTTAGATAAGGTCAGGGTGTCACATTTTAGTACAGCTCTAGTAATAAGTACAGGTGCAAATTAATCTCTACTCACTAACCTTTGTTAACTGAGAGACAATATGGTTGGAAACATTACATATTACTTTCACATTGGCATTCCTAATGGCTATTCTTTGGGTAACAGTGTTGTAGAATAATAGGTGCGAGACACCATGCTCTTCTCTTTTTTTATGAGATAAAATAAGTACGTAAAAGTTCCAAACACCCTTTTCCCTTAATTGCTAAGTTCGTAAGTGGAAGTGAGAAGGGATTGTGTATGTCAGAAAGTCCTTGGCAGCTTAAAAGATAATAATGATCTGTTTTTGTTGGACGCCAGTCTTTTTTTGGCAGTGTTTTGAAAGGTGGTATTTATTATGACTTTCAACTTGATGGGATATGTGTATTCTTTGGAAGACTGCTGCACTTCTCTGTACTCTCTAGGTATTGGCAAAGATTAATCATTGAAAGCACACAAGGCGACCAATAATGAATGAATAATGGACCATTTCTTGTTCCACTGATTTCCACCCCATGTGTATTTTCAGAATTAATGTCATCACAATGAGCATAAGAGTGCTGGGCATGAAAATGTTTCTGTAACAAAATTGCCTCTGTTCTTGGTGTACTGTGTGTTGCATCTTAATGCCCCGTCTGTGGTGCCGATGCTTATTTGTCACAAATTTTTCACCACGTGTCTTAAAGGAGAAAAGTTTTCTCCTTTGCAAATTGAAAAAAAAAAATGTGTGTTTTTCAGAAACTGAAATATAATAATAGAAACTGTCTGCATTTTTAAATGCAATTTCTTAATTTCTTGACTCTTTTGTAGCCTGCAACCACCAAGACCCACAACATCATTGAGAAGACGGCCAACTTTGTCTGTCAGCAGGGGGCTCAGTTTGAGATAGTGTTGAAAGCGAAGCAGTCTGGTAACTCCCAGTTTGACTTCCTTCGTTTTGACCATTACCTGAACCCTTATTACAAATACATCCTGCGGTCCATGAAGGAAGGTCGATACAATGTTGCCTCTGACAGCAAGAAGGAGCAGTCGCAGGGTGAGTTACAGAAAGCATTCACTGGATCCACCACATTGCATATGCATGTGTCTCGTACGGTAACTAATGTGTAATTGTTAGATTGATCACAACGTATAAGTAGACAAACAGTGCGGAATACACTAAAAACATTCATTATTGGCAATAATTTGTTTCATCTGTACATTGTTTTTTTCGTTCTGCAGAATCTGATTCTGATGATTCAGATGATGATGGAGATGGGAGCTACCTCCATCCCAGCCTTTTTGCCCCTAAAAGGAGCTCTCGCCTGGAGGAGCTAATGAAGGTATTGTAAATTTTTTCTTTCTTTTTTTTCTTATAGTAGAAAGTTTTCCACAAACAGGCTTGTTACCACAGAATTCTTTTTAGGTCGACTGGAATATTAATAGGAGAAATTTCTCAGCCAAATATAATGCTGATATTTTTCTGAAAAGATACTCAAATGTTGAGCTGCATAATTTTATTTGTGAACATAAGTTAATGTTTTGGGTGGGGTTTTTGTGGGGTGGGGGGTGTTCTGTAAGACTGATCCGTTTCTAACCAGTAGCACCATCTGGCATCTAAAATTGATTTACATGCCTTTAATGCAACCCAAGTCTGTTACTGAGACTAATATCTTAGAGCTTTACTCTGTTTCCCGGTCTTCATGCTACTTCAGTTGTTAGTGCTTTCATGTGCCTTGTCATTAGAGCCATTAGTCTTTGTGCAGCAATAATGGGAACATGCCTCTTTAAAGAAACATAATGAGCTTCTTTTAGTAGAAGCTGCCTAACAGTTGTCTCCCATCAAGAGGGATTCGTTATCAGATTTTCCCCTGTAATTTTCTACTGAAGACTCATATTTTAATGTTTAAGGTTTCATGGGGTTAAAGCTTAAATCTTGTAGACTTGTAATACCACAATAAGGACGATTAATGTGTATGATTTGAATAATGCAAGATATTTAAATACATGCCATTTTAGAGGGCTTTGAAGATATTTTAATGCATTAAATGCTCCTTTCTCATGTAATGCTTGCAGGAACTCAAATGTTTTAGTATCGCTTTGCAACAAACAACATAATGGTGTGAAATGTTATTTTCACCAGACTGGCCTTTTTTGTCTTGTAGCCTCTTAAGGTGTTGGACCCAGATCATCCCCTGGCAGCACTAATTCAAAAAGCCCAACAGGAAAGAAATGGGACAGCAGCAGTGGCAACAAACCAAGAGGAAGCTCCAGCTAGTCTACCAACACAATACAGCGCCGACCGTGAGTAGAGTCATTCTGATAGAAAAACGCATTTTGACATTTTTAGTTTTTCAGTCATGGTCTTTACATGATGGGTCCCTCTGTACTATTTTGTTCAGCTTTTGTCTTATACACTGCCAGTTATTCATCAAAACTCCCTTCAACAAATACTGAGTGTAGTCTATCATTGAGGAAAATGGTTTCCAGTCTCTGCAGCGAAGAAATACTGAATTCAGTGGGTTTTTTTCCCATGGTAGGCCAAGCGTACTAAACGGTTAACCTGACCTGAGCCAGTATTCAGATCCAGAAAGACCTTTGGCTTGGGGTCATGACAGGCAAAGAGATCGAAGGCTTGATAACATGATAAACGTGTACTGCAGTGCTAATCTGGGTATCAGATGAGTGTTTGAATGAACTGTTTCACATGTGATTTTAAAGTGATTGCTCAGACTTCATGTATAAATAAACACAGGGAGATTATATTGTTCGATGAAATCCTTATCTTGCCAGATTCCATTAAAAAAATTTCTACTATAACAAAATAAAAATTCTAACAAGATAAAAATAAATAAAATGAGTATCCTAGAAATTTAAAGAATAGTTCAAGTAATGAATGTGCAAACAATGAAATGAGTTAAAGAGTTTTAAAAAAGCTCGAGTTGTATTTTTTTTTTTTAAATACATTCACTCTTTTTTAAGTTAATCTGATAACGTCTAAACATGGCTTCGTGCTTGAATGCCACCCTAGTTCACTTGACCGTCAGGTCAGAGCATAATGGGATTTTACTATAACTTTCAAGGTAGCACAAGACTTGAATGCATCCTGTGACTTAAACTGATGGTTTTCTCTTGATAACACACTCCAGTATCTTGAGTTTCAGTTCTGATTAAGATCCTTCTTTTAGATGATAGCAGTAATGTCAGGGTGAAAAAAATCTAATCAATTTCTAATGTTCGATGTTCAAGGTCTGAACATCAAGACTTTTCCATATTTCTGCGCAAAACATCAGACTACTGAGGATGTTATTACGCCTAGCTACGGGTATTCAAATATAATATTAAAAAGAGGGATATCTCTCTGAATTTAAGAGCGAACATCCTTTCATTGGGTGATGTTGTGCAACAAGTCTTTTGCATGTAAGGGTGAAAACCCCAGGCAATCTGTCAAAACGCCTAAAAACACTTTCAGTTTTCTTGATAGAGAAAATTGGATATGTCATTAAAGTCAACCAGCTTAGTGACTAACGTGTTAATATATCCCAGCCTCCACTTTGACACTGACCATTTATTTTGTCCTCGTCCCTTTATTGCACATTCTTCTTTCTTTTTCAATAACAGTCTTTGTGATATAAACCTGCTGATGACTGAGAAACTTTTCTTGGACAGGGGCCACACATTGACTTTTATAACCCAGTTGCCAAAATAGCTGGAAGTCTTTGTAAATTTGCCAGTGATTTCAATTCTGTATTTATTTAACAGTAGTACGATGATGCAGTACAGAATTTTGACAACACTCTGGGAACATGGAGACCAGTTGCTATCAATGCTTTCAGTTGATGACACTAAATGGGTGTCGTGGCTGCACAGCAGGCAGGCCAGTTTAGTGGCTGAACTATTTTTCTGCAGAGCCACCCTAACCTGAATATGTACCTGTGTAACCTGTAAGTTGGGACTAGGTAAAACAGTTAGAGTTCTGTCTGCAGATGATTAGCAAAAAATGAATTAATTAATAAAACTGGCTAAAAAGTTTTATTGTTTTACATTTATTTTTGCAACAGATCTTTTGTGGAGTTATTTTTCTTGTTTTTAAGTTTTTAATTAAGGTCCTCTATAACATTTGCTCACTGTTCAGTTCAGTTCAAGCTAAGATGACTGAAACGGCTCACTAAAAAAAAAGTAAAACTTTGAGTTTTTTCGATAAACCTGATGCAGGATTATTAACTGCAGATGCCTTTGTATATGGATTGTTCGAGATCTCTCACATGGTCCAATCGAAATAACTGCATGTTGATTGTTTAGTGAACTTATAATGTTAAAAGAAGAGATTATTTGACTTTGACAGAAGTTCCTTAACACTGCGTTCTTTTTAAGACGATCAAGTTTTGGTACCTTTGCAAAAAGAGATTTCTGGTCCTGCAGAAGTCTGTGGAAAAACATGCATTTGTGATTACCTCTATAAACAATTTAAATTCATTTGAATTTCACATCAACAAATACATAAAATATATAGATACCTTTTATTTATATAAAAGGTGAAAAATGTTGGTTTAGAAACAATTTAAACTTGAAAAACACTCTTGCTGTGATCAGGAGGCTGTCTTTCTCCACCTCTCCCATTTTCCCTGCCTTGAAAATCTTGAAAATGTATCAGTTATTTAAAGGTTTACCGAACAAGCCTGGTGTGACAGTTTCCATATTCAGTTAGAGGTGACTTTTGTCTGACCTGTGGTTGTTATTTACCAAGGTTAAAATGAAAAGTTTGCACAATTGAGTCTGAAATGAAATACTTCATCATGTTAGAATCTATTATAATGCCCCATCAATTTATATAAAATCTCAACAGCTATTTCACAGTTCTTCACACTTTTCACTTTAGCTGCACATGAGGTGGACACAAAACAAGTGCTCCACACTCAAGGACAAGTTGGCTGAGTGGTTAAGTGTATCCTAACTAAAGCAGAATCTGGTTATCCTCCTAAAGTTATTATTTATTGGATAAGTGTGGAAATGGTTTGAATTAGGTCATGCAGTTTGGTCAACAGGTGGCAGCATTTTAGCAGTGAGTGTGTGAGGATGTTTTCAGACGTGTGCTGCTATTTAACTTTTAATAGTTTATATTTGCATACCAGCGAAGCTTTTCCTGGCTAAATAAATGTTCATATGACTGGCTACAGCATGTTTGGGTATAAATGTGAAAGTTGTTTCTTAACAAAGAGGCATCAACTTACAATATATGATATATTTAGTTCATTTTGGTGGGGGTGTTGTTTCTGTTTTATCACACACAGTTAAATAGTTTCTTGGAGGCATGTGTATTTGATCTAATTCCTGCCTCAATTGTTTTCAGCAGCAGTGTACTATGGATATTACATGCTGCCAGATGGATCGTTCTGCTTAGCTCCGCCTCCCCCAGGTATAGATGCCACCTCATACTATAATAATATGACCTCAGCTGTCATGGCACCACCTGCTTCTACCGAGGCCGTGGCTAATTTGGGCTCTGCACCCACCCCTGCTGAAACTGTCACAGTAGCAACAGCAGCTACAGCCCCCACTCAGGACTCCAGCTCTGTTCCTCCAGCAAGTGTACCAGAAATCAGGTGGGCTCTGACACTGCATGGAAACGCTTTTCACTTTTCTTTATGGTAGCCTTGACATCAGTTAGTTTAATTTTGCCTTAATCAGAAATGATTAAATGTGTTTTCTTTAAGAACCTTGATCAAGCATAATGATGACTGTTATTTACCCAAAAAGCTAAGTTAGTGTTTTGCTTATCTTGTCTGAAGTTACATTTTAAATTCAATTATTACATAGTGTATTTAAATACAAGAATGAAAATGATGCCATATTAAAAGTTGAAACTTTCAAAGATAAATTGTATTCACATCTTAAATTTCCCCTCCAAACAGTTCAAAAGCTGAACTTCCAGTTTCCACCCCATCAGCAGCAGCCATCATTCCCCCACCACCCGACATCCAGCCGGTCATAGACAAGCTGGCTGAGTACGTTGCAAGAAATGGTCTGAAGTTTGAGGCGAGCGTCCGGGCCAAGAATGATCCGCGGTAAGTTTTCTTACCAGAAATAAACCTGCTGTTCCAGTCAGGTCTCACTTTAGGAACTCCTGTTAGTAATTTTGCCATCAGATATGGCATAACCTCTTTATCATCCCCCGGCTCATTTTTCTGAGCGCTCGCCTCTCATCTTTGTATGTTTTCTTCTCTCTGTGCACTGTAGGTTTGAATTTCTGCAGTCCTGGCATCAATACAACACCTATTACGAATTTAAGAAGAAATACTTCATGCAAAAGGAAGGAAAAGGCTTGCCAGAGGTAATATAAGCATTGCGCTGTATACATTATGCTTCTGTGCGTATTAATCTAACTCTCTTTATCTTTCTTTGCCATTTAACATTAATGTAACAATGGTTCCTTCAATCAAAACTTTAATTACTTATTTTTTTAATACCCTGCAAGGTGTGTGGTTTGGTTAATGGTATATGTACATTTACAGACATGAAACTTCTAAGTATTAAATATTGTTCCTACATAATGAATAATAATGAATTATAACAGTTAATAATGACTGCACTGAAGCAGTTCTCTCATTTGCATCACTGCTACAGATCCATAAATGATCAAGATTACTGCATAAAGCCCTTAAGAGCTTAATAAAGCTGTGGCTCACAAGCAGCGGTGCTGTCATGGACACTGACTAGAAGCAGTTTTACAAAGACTGTGAAGAAATGTTTCTTACAGAAAGATCAGTGTGACTAATTTTTCAAAAATCACTGAACCAAACCAATGGAAAGTTTTTAAATTTCATCCAGAGCGACGACATTAAATGCACAATAGAAAGTACCAAAGAAGACATTATGTGCTAGAGTAGGGACAAATGCTGCACAAACAAAATAAGATTGATAATCAATTAATCAGACTTGACTTTAAGCGAAATCTCCTCAGTATGTGTATTATCATTTCCTTTTTCTTATTATTTCTTCCCCATGTATTGTTGATCTTAGAATTTTCAGCTGCGCTTGAAGGATGGGCTCCATATGTGATATTTTTAGTCTGTCTTGCCCTCAGTGTCTATAAAATCTGCCTGCAGATCTAAAGTTAGAGCTCTGGGGAGTCTCAGCTTGTGCTTCTTGATGTAGTTCATGGTTTTCAGGTATGCTTGGGATTATTGTCATCTTATTTGTAGTTTCTTTCTTAAATTAATGCTTTTGCAACTTTGAAATTAGTTCCTTTTGTTGCGTATCCACTACAGATATCTTTAACCAGAATTTGGAATTGATAAATGAGGATAACGCAGGGAACAAGGAAGAGATTAAATGACAAGAGGTGGATCCAGGGTTGGACCGTGGCTCGGGGGGTTGGGAATCGCATCTGTAACCGGAAGGTCGCCGGTTCGATCCCTGGGCTCTCTGTCCTGGTCATTGTGTCCTTGGGCAAGACACTTTACCCTACTTGCCTACTGGTGTTGGCCAGAGGGGCCGATGGCGCGATATGGAAGCCTCGCTTCAGTCAGTCAGTCTGCCCCAGGGCAGCTGTGGCTACAACCGTAGCTTGCCTCCACCAGTGTGTGAATGCGAGGGTGAATGAATAGTGGTATTGTAAAGCGCTTTGGGTGCCTTGAAAAGCGCTATATAAATCCAATCCATTATTATTATTATCCAGCCATCCTACTGAGAAGCAAAGTAATACACTAGCTCAGCAGCTTAACTTGTCTTTCAGTCTGTACCTTCAACATTTCTAAAGCTCAAAGTTTTGCTGCTGAGATAATCCCACCTGTTACCAGAAATGTCTCCCATGTTTTAGAAATTTGATTCACTTTGAGTTCATCTGGTACTTTACAGCAATCAAAAAATAAGATATTAAGTTGAGTTACTAAGAAATTGCTTAACATGCTCGGTGTCCCTCAGCTTGGGAGCTTTTCGAGTTTCCGAGCCGAGCATTGGTGTTCTCTCATCTGTTTGTAAGTCAGATCGCTACCAGTCCATTTTTTTTTTTGCTCCCGGGAGGTGCCTCTGTGATGTCAACAGTGAAATGGATGGATGGAGAGATCCTTCATACGTATGAATACATAAGCATATTTCATATACTATATATTGGCTTTATGTCAGAGCTAGAAAGAAATGGTAAGAAGTAAGTGAATTTTGTAAGGAGCGATTTGTTTTATGTCAAATCAAATTTATTAGCTTGTCAGAGTGCAAAGAAGTGTGGTCCATTATGACACAGCACAGGCTGTTTCAACAAGCAGTGCTTGGCTTTTTCTATCAGAAAATCTGTCTTGTGTTTATTTTTTGCTGGCTAATGGGATGAGGTTTGCTGCTCTCAGTCAGTGCTATTATTTGTAGTTTCATACTTGATGAAAAAAGTTAATGTTGCTTCATATAGTATCAATAAAATGTTTAATATTTGAAATTTTCTTCACTTTATTAGTGTATAAATATAATTATATTAAAAGGAGTTTTTTTGGTAAATAGTCCAAACCTTCCTCACACTTTTATGTTGATATTCTAGGTTGAATGTGACACCTTCTGAAAGCCCAAGCTTTCAATATTTGAATGGATGCTTTCATTTTTGCATCAGTTATAGAAGCATCTTATAATTTTAAAAAATAAATACGTAATAAAACATTGGAGTATCTCAGTGACGGTCTAACTGGGATTAGAATTTGCACCATGAACAGATTATTTATTTTTTTTGAAATAAAACAAAACTGAAGTCAGATTTGTAAGGATATTATATCAGGGTTACAAGCTGACAGGTTGAATTTACGCATAGCACTTGACACATACACATGTAAGGTCTACAGCACAGCTGTTTTCATTCCCTCTGATTTATATTAACCATGATTTAATCAATTTTGCGCCTCAAGTACAATGTTCTGTATTTGCTAGAAAACTATAATGTGAGATTAAATTCATTTAATTTTCAAAAACAAAATGTCACAATAGCTGTGCCTATTTTCCAATTTACTTTTATATTGAGTTGACAGTTTAATCTCAATAGGGGCTAAAGTGTTTTTTGGAACAAGTCAGAGAAATGAATGAAAGCAGGGACCTCAATCTATTTCGTTTGGCAAAGGGTCAATTGTAGGCTGTGGGAAAGTATGAAAATGTGTTGCTATAAAGCTCTATGAAATCCAACCAAATTCCTTGAGTAGCCCAAGTTTGGAGCGCTGCACCAGAAAAGGAAGGATTATTACCCTTTTAACTGTTCTGTGTTCAAGAGTTACCTGCAGATACGTTTACTTAAGGACGTAAAAGCTAAGTTAAAGGTGTAATTGTGAGAGCAATCAAATTCCTGCATTTTACAATTGAGGTTATTCCAGAATGTTTTAGTGTGCTTCTTCTGTAAGCTTTGACTTGAAAGTTGTTTTTTTTCCCCTAAGATTTATTCTCTGGGCGTTTCACAGTGCTTTGACTGTTGAAAGCACTGTTCAATTACAGCTGAATAGTAGATAGTTGCCTTTGAAGCATGATAAAATGTTTCTCCTGAGGGTTTTCCCTCCTGTGGCATTGGCTTCATCATCAATTTTCCATCTCATCCCATCAGTAGTTTAAATTTGGGATGGCAGCTAAGAGCACTTGGTCCACAGGTATTACTACAGAGGGTTTCTGTTGATCTGGTCTGTGCACACAAGCCTGTTAAAAAGGCTTTGTGAAGATACTCTGTTGATTTGAGTAACAGACCAAACAGAGGAATTTTAGAAGGCAACGTAAGGGTGTAACTTCGATTCTAATTAAGTACATGGGAGTGAAAACGGAGAACGAGAAGTGAAATTAAACTTGTAAAAATGATATTAATTGATCTTGAGTTATAAAAAGTTATCATTCAGAGAAATGAGTGCTCAATGAAATGCCTAACTACTTAAGGTGTATCAGTTAATATTCAAAAATCTGTTTTTAATTTTTTCCTGCTATAAAACAAAAAGAAAATGTTCGTTACAGTTTGCAGTGCAGAAGGTTATGCTGTGATGAATACAGCTTCGGAAGTTGATAGAAAAATTGAGGAAATTAAATTACTATTTATCTAATGAAATAAACTAAAAATAGTTAAAAGTGAATTCTTTGTTAAATCACAGGCTTTGTCTTCTAATTTATCTAATTTCTTACTATAATTTTTTTCCTAACAAAAGTATTTGAAGGATATGAGTCAACAGTGTCTTTCCCCCTCAAACCATATTCAAGGACCAATGATTTTCCAGTAAGTGCTGTGTTCTCTAGTTAGATACAAGAGGTGCTGATGTTGACATGAGTGCAGGAACAAACTCTCACTTATCTTAGGGGACTACTGCTGCACACAAGTTAATGATTTCCTTCTTCTTATGCACTTGCTCAGTGGGAAATAAAAGTTGACATCTCATCACATTCCCGAGCTATTGTCAGTGGTATCCTTGAGCTACCTCTCATTCTTTTATATTTTGCTTCCACGAAATCAGACTTTCTTATAATTGTTTAATGTGGTCTTGAGCAATAGTTCTGCAGGCTGTCTTTGAAAGCTTTTCTTCATGCACTGGCTACCCGACCATTTTCAAAGGAATGTTGTTTTTGGTTTGTTAAGCCACTTAACACTGACCTATGAAGCATTCAAGCATTAAAAAAGGCACCTAACTCAAAGGATTAACGAGTTTTCTGTCTACATATAATAGACGACTTCAAAAAAGAGCCAGGTTTCAATAGTATTATAAAAGTAACAAGATGATTGTCATGAGAGGTCCTGCAGTGAGTATCTAAAGCCGTGTATAAACTGGTAGCTGCTCTGTCATGGTTTGGAGCTGCATTTTAGCCAGTGGTGTTGGGGATCTTGCCAAAAACTGAATCATCAACACAGAAAAATACCATCATACTTTGATCCACCGTGCAATACCATCTGGAGAGTGTCTAACTGGCAACAACAGCTTTATTTTTAATACTGACAATGATCCCAAACACTGGACAGAAAAACAGGCCAGTCATGGATCGGGCTCCCCAGAGCCTGGACCTCAACAGAGAACAGAACAAAAGACAGCCAACATCCAAAGAAGAGCTTTGAATGTCCTGCAAGAAGCCTGGAGAACTATTTCTAATAACTACTTAAATTATGTGGAGAAAACGTAATGTGCTCTTTCAGACTTGTCAAGTTGGTTTTACTTTATAATACCCTGAAAAAAAATAGTTAGCGCACTGTGAAAGTCCCTGCAGATGGATAATTACAATAATTATACACAAGAGTTATTGTTTCATTGGAAACCACAGGAATGACTCATTCAGTGATCCATGCATCATTGAATTTATACCTTGACTATAACATACACCAACACTAAAGGTTGGTTCTTTCAACCACCCAGCCAATTAAATATTGTTTACTTGTACCGACAGTGGATAGATGGTATATCTTTTAAAAACTTTCCCAGCACTAACTTTTTTTTTTTTTCATTGTGCTGCTTTACATCAAATCTACAGTATCTTTTATAAAAATGAAGGCATGCAAGTTCCCAAGAAATACCATTTACAACACCATCTGTCTCGTGTTCTACTGGTTTACCCATAACGTGGACTCATTGCTGAAAAATGCAACAAGGTTTAGACATACAGAATTTGTGAAGCCTCTGGAAAATGTTAATGGCTTAGCTTTTAACATTTTAAAGAAAAGCAGGATGATCCTTTTCTCATTTTCTCTCCTTATTCTCTCGTGCTTCATCATCTAGAGCGAAGAGGTAGAGGATTCTAAGCTTCAGTCAGACAAGGCAGCCAAGGAGTCCAAGTTGACAAAAGGTAGGACACAAACTCATGCAAAAATAAACTCATTCTCAGATTGCAGGGCTGCTTGCACTTTTTGTTTTTTGTTTTGTTTTGGGCGTTTTTTTTTTTCTCCCTTTTTTTAAATTTATTACTTCAGTGAATGGGATGCAAAGCCTTTGGGGAAATATGAGTATATTTGCTCTGGTGTGCATGTGGATGTTTGTATGTGTCATATGCTGTTGTCTCTGCATTGCCGCCTGTGAGTCTGTTGGTATTTATGCGGGCAATTTCATTTGGTAATATCAGGCCGGAAATGGCTATGCAAAGATGAAAGAGCCTGCTTACCACTACGCTGGCGGGAGCCGTAAACATGCACGCATATTCAAATTAAGGCCCGCATTCACAGACTCCTCAGACGCAGTATATCAGGGTGCACGCAAGGCAAAACTAATAACTAGTTGGATTAGTTGCACAAGTAAACTATCCAGCCCTCCACAATAAGAATCAGGATCTTGTATTAAGGTTATGTGGGGGAATGGGAAACAATAGATCTCTTTCATCTCCAGTAGACCACAGATATTTGATTATAAAATGCTACCTTTCATTGTGCATGTCAGTCTTTCTCATGTTCACCTGTCTTTCTGTGCTCTTATTGTCTGTCCCTTATTTTTCAAAAGTCTTTTCTCTCCTGAATGTTTTCCATGCTTCACTTTTCTTTTTAACTTGGATTTGTCAAGAAAAAAATCCAGTTGTGCAATGTTTTTTTTTTTTTTTTCTCCAATATCAACTCACCTGAATCCTTTTTGGTCTTTTCTCAAATCATTTTAACTCGTGTCTTTGTGCCATTACAGCCTCTTTTGCGCCCATCTCTTTTGCCATCAAGGCAAAGGAAAATGACATGCTGCCACTGGAGAAGAACAGAGTTCGACTGGACGATGACTCGGATGAGGACAAGGTCTAGCTCAGCTTTGTCTGTTTATTGCACTCACTTTAGATCTTGGGGTAGTTTTTGCACATTTAAAACTCATTTTTGTTTTAGTACCATTTTTAAGAATAAGTTCTGATGTGTTTGCTTGAAGTTGTTGGAAGAGGAGGGGCTGGAAGCTGTGATGGGTGGAGCTGAGATGATTGATAAGGAGCCTCCTCCAGTCAGCGTACCAGAAGAGAAGAAACCCACCCTCAGTTTGGAGGAGTTAGAAGCAAAGCAAGGTAAAGGTCTAAAAAAAAATGATAATGCAATGACTGTATGAAAGCTCTGTAGCTCTTTAAATGCTAATTTTAGCCATGTCTGCAACAGAAAGCAGTATAAAATATATTTGGAGAATAATTTTGGACAAGTCATAAAATATTCTCGTGCTCTCAAACTGCCCCACTGCCTGTACAGTTGATAGGATATTGGAAAAACGGGATGATTTCCCCAGCTCGATGACGATTTAATGCAGGCCTGCTAAAAGTGAGGTTTTTGTAAATGAGCTCAGCTTCCAAGTGATTTCTCTCACACCTTCTGGCTTTTTGGGAGGGTTGGTAGAAAATAAATTTTAAAAAAGAAGTGAGAAGATGCATAAATCCACAAAAGTCTAAATTATGAATTCCCTTAACAGGGTGTACCCTAAGGTAAGAATCTAGCTATATAGTATAGTAAAGTGCATGATATACATCTCCCCCAAAGGCATAATGGAATTATAGATATAGAGTGTCATCATGCTGGCTCAGCAAAGTCTTCCAACAGAAAATATGTTGCCTAAAATATAGAAATACTGCATCCTAATGCATACACAGAAAATCCCCCCTTTGTTCTCCAAGAAGTTTACACTGTGTGGTCCGATCAGGGCTTTGATGATAGTTTTTACAGAATGTTCTTCAAAAACGATTGAAAGATTTTAAAAATCAAAAGAAAAGAATTTGCCCATTAAGTTTTCAGGGTTAGTCACATATTCAAAAACTTTTTATCCACTCGATTATTTATTTTATCTATTTTAAAGCTGTATCGTTTATTTATGTATTTATGAATTGATTTTATTGGAATCTGAAAACAGATTGTACTTGAAGTTCTTTTGTTTTTTTGGTTTTTTTTAATCTTGTTATAATTTGCCAACTTCAGAAACCTGCAATCGGTGCCTAGCTTCAGCAAAACTGGACACCTTCCCTGATGACTTAAACCTGTGTTATTAAATGTCTATCTCCGTGCTTGTCAGAGAGATGTGATTGACATGCCGGCCTTTTGCCAGTTAATGCCCAACAGACATCTACGTCTGTAAGAATGCCGCATTGATGTCTGATGATAGAGAGCAAGAGTAATAATCTCTTAGCTGCAGAACGGAGCCTGAAACGATAGACGGACAGACAGTCAAAGACAAATGTGTCACTTTTCAGCATCAAGATAGTTGACCGGTGCCGTTTAGGTTCAGTGGAACACTCTTTGAGTGTGATGGCCTCTCCTGGAGCTGACAGACAAAAGAGAAAGACTAGAAGACCCTAATAAAAAGCTGACTGAATTGGTTTTGCTGTATGGCAAAGTGGCTGTCAGTCAGCAGGCCTAACTTGATCAGATAGGAGAAATGGTGGCAGGCTGCAAAACACTAATCTGTGTTGATGGCCTGGAACAGCGCCATCATGTCCGGTTTTTAGGGAGAGCTGCATAAATTGTTCAGACTGCCATCATTTTCGACTAAATGTGTGTGTTTTTAGTCTTTGTACAAACACAATTTTCATTTCATTATTTTATTTCATTCACATGGAATTGGTATTGACTAAAGATGGTGAGTGCACCCCAACACTCAAAAATGCAGCGTAACCCATTTTGTGCTTGATATGAATGCAGTAGTTGCTGCTAAGAACGGGCTCTGTGACGAACAAGAGCGTGTGGGGTAGAAGAAAGAGAATTTTTCTCCACTTGAGGTACTTTATTTGAAATGCCCGAGGAAGGTGTTTGGCAGAACATATCGATTGCCGAGACATTTCTTAATTTGTTGGAGGAAATAAAAGATGACCTGAAGCCTCCAGCTAGGAGAATTCAGGAAATGCCTGCTGCCTCACTTTTTGGGCTTCTGGCTCTTTGCAAGAAGTCAAGAAAGGCTTTAATAAACTTTTATTTTAACAGTCACAAGGCTTCATGTCAACATTTTAAGCGTTAAACCAAGAAAAACAGTTAAAGGTAGATCATGTTTGACGGTTTACCTGATACATGACTGAAACAACGACTTGACAGAGCTCCAAATGATGAAGTGGAAGTAAACGGAAGTAAGGAGTTTGGTTTAGTTTTATTGTTCTATTACATTAGTCAAATGTATCTATAAATACAGGAGTCAGATTGAGGCTAGGCAGGACTATGTCAGTGTCTAGGGTACCGATTCTGCTCCACTTGACTGTTGTTCATTGTACTCAAATATGATTTGCCTTAGCAGCTAGCCTATTTTTAACCCCAAAGAGATAACAGTAGACCCAGAGGTTGCATATGATGAACTTATACAACTTGTTTTCCGCAAGCAGTTGCTTTTATACTGTCTTGTCTTCCCTATTTTTTATTTTTTTTTGCTCGCTCATGCCGTTGCTCCCTGTGCCCCATTACATTAGCTGTGCTCTTCTTACCTATGTATCCCCTACCCATCTGTGTCACTTCATCTCCTTTCCTCATCTCTCAAACCATGCATTTTGTTCCACTCCCATTGTCAGTTAGATGCCTGTCTTCTCTTCTCCACCCACGTTCCCTCCTACTCTGTACAAACCTTGAATTGCATGAAATTATGCATCATCGGGGATTTCGTCGGGCCTTATCTTTTAGAGTAGAAACTTTGTCAGTCTTCAGCACTTGGAAAGTCAGAAAAATGCCAGACATTACCTTAGTTAGGGCAGAAATGTACTCTTAAAGTCTTTGCTTGTTTTTCGCTTCACAAATGTGAATTTTTCCCCGCACTGTTTGTCTCTTCATGTTTCATTCCGTGTCTCTCTGCTCTCTCTTCTTTTTAATTCTTTTATTTCCACAGGGAATTTACTTGTGACCAGAACAAGCTTTCCTTTTCTCTCACTTTTCTCTCAGAGCAAGTCAATCCTTTGTTCCCGCCATTTAGTAGCTGCATATCTGGCAGTGAGAAAAACAAAAAAGGGACAATGCCTGCAATCCAACCATGTCTCCTGTGTTTACCCTCTCATCTCTCGTCACTTAGCTAAGCAGAAACTGGAGGATCGTCTAGCGGCGGCAGCCAGGGAGAAGCTGGCCCAGGCATCTAAGGAGTCTAAGGAGAAACAGCTACAGGCAGAGAGGAAGAGGAAGGCAGCACTCTTCCTACAGACTCTCCGCAGCCCATTCGCTGGAGAACCTGAGGCAAAGAGAGCTGAGCTAGATGCATGTGCTCAACTCGAGGTAGGTACATGGTTGCAACGGTTGCATAGTGTTCGTCACTGTGTGTTTCTATTTTTAACAAATGATAGTAAGTGTAATATGAATCATTATTCATGTTACACATGTCTACATTAACTCAAAAACTAAAATGGCATAAATATAGTGGGGCACATACCCACCATATGTAGTCACCACATTTTGCATGCATATTTACACAGCCACGAGTCCTAAACTAAGCTTTGTTATTCTTACTCAAAGTGTGGGAAATGCTACTTTCTTTGCATTTTGTTCTAGAGTCCTTGGTATAACTTTATAAATGACTGTGGTGAAATTGAATTTCTCCTCAGTGAGCCTTTCAACCCCAAGAACACTGTACCAGCTCTTAGGCGTGGTGGTGGTAGCATCATTCTCTGGGGTTGTTTTGCTGCCAGTGGTATTGATACATTGCACAAAGTGGATGGAGTAGTGAAGAGAGACGACTACCTCCAAATTCGTCAACTTCACCGATAAATGGTAGAAACACCAGTATCAGGTGTTCCACCATAACAATGATCCCAAATATACATCAAAACTGATTTTGGACTGTATAAAGCAGGCCTTCATTAAGCTATTGGGATGTCCTTCCCAAATCCACAACCTCAACCCTGTTGAAAATATGTGGATTGATCTTAAAAGCTGGGCCCGTGCTGAAAAACCAACACATTTCGATAAACTCTAGCATGTAAAGTGCTTTGAGGGGTCCCGAAAAGCGCTATATAAATGCAATCCATTATTATTATTATTATTTATGTCAAGACAAATAATTTAAAAATCCAAAATACACAATACAGTACAAAATGCACCCAGTTTTTTTTTCCTAGTCATTAAAGCTGTCTGCTGTACACTCATTCCAGCCGGGGGGAAAACTGTTAAAAAAGAATTAAAAGCCCAAAATTAGGCTGACATACATGCCTGTGATGAATGTATGTAAATTTCTTAATGCAGCTGTAGTTACCTAAATTGTTGATTCCCTAAAATGTTTATAGACTCCAATGGAGAGGAGCAGAGCCTATCGGCATATCCCAGTGTCACTCTAAAGATACAAACTGAATTATAGAAAACTTCTTTTCTTCACTCCTTTGTTCTATTTCTCAAATCTCCATACCTCATGTAGGGTACGGAGATTCTGTTTTAAAATTCTCCTTTGTGAAGTACTACGAAGGTGTTGCAATAATGCAAATTTTTAAAGCCTTTTGTCTGTCACAAAAAGGCAGCAATACTTTATAGTGTAAATAAGTCTCTGATAGTGGTCATTTGATGTGTAGATTGCCTGTCTGTGTGATGGATGTTGCATGTCAGCTCCTCATGTTAGCCCAACTGATTTGTGGTGAACTGGAATATTGCCTGTTAGACCAGGTGGCAACGGACAGCCTGCTGTCACTACTGTGCCAGCTCTTTCTTTCTTTACCAGATGTTCTCCGTCTTCTGCAGTGGCTATCAGAGCGTAAATATCCTGAGGAAAGAGTCAGGCCAATAGCCTACTGTAAATTAGCTGTGTACTAGTTAAATATTTGAAAAAAAAAGGTTGAATTTTGTGTGTATTCAGTCTTCAAAGTATTTTGTTTCAGTGGTGGGAAAAAGTAGTAAAATCTACGTAATGCTGGTATGAGGTACACATTGAATAGGACATTGTAAAAAGTCACACATCCTCAAGGCAGACAGTAGTGCAGTGTAATTGTTCGAGTCAATAGGTTTTTCAGTTTCTATTAAAGCTTTTTGCAGATTAACCCCCTTTAAGTAAGACATGTTCACCAATTTATTAATTTGGAGAGTCACTTTGAAGAACAAATTTTACCTGAATTTGTTGCAAGTGTATGGAAATCGAAAGGGATTAATGTGATTAACACGAATTGTTGTGAATATCCTAGGGGCAGTAATTTGGAGGGTCACAAAGAAGGATCATCCACTAGTACAATTTGGTGGAACTCTTAGTAGCTTTGAGGACAGATGTGATTGCTGATGCGATGCAAAATGAGCTGACTTGGAACTGTTGATGTAAGCGCTCCATGTTTCCCATAGTACCCATCATGTTGATTATCCTGCAGCAGTGTAGTGGATAGTGTAAACTGACATGAGTAAACAGATCCCGCTGGCTAAGCGTTTCAGGCCCAGGCAATTTATCCTTTTCCAAGTGACACTTTCAGTGTTGTGATTTGCTGCCGTTTTAGCCATTTCTTATTACATTTTGGCTGAAATGGTGACGTGGTGGATATGTAGCTTTGTGTTTCCTGCAGATTGATATACTCAGAGATTGGTGCAGATTCAGTCTGGCTTTGCTTGTGTCATTTATCTGTTCAGCTGATTTGGTGTGTTAATTCTGTACACTGTAGCTTGCTATCACCAGTGTGTGAATGGGTGGATGATTGTGTATAGTGTAAAGCGCTTTGGAGTACTTAGGACCAAGTAAAGCGCTATACAAATACAGACCATTTACCATTTTATTTCAATTCAGCTGCTCTTACAGCTTCATTCGAACATGTTAGTGCTAAAGATGGCACCTTTTGGTTCTGTTGGTAAGAGGAGTGAAATGGAGGGCAATAATGAAGCAGTGATATTGTTTTCGGTCCCCTAACTGGCTACCAACAGTAGCAGATAATGATTGCTCAGTAACTGACAGCTTAATATACGACCATTCTCTGTGTAAGAGCTCTTCTCTGTTGGTCACATGGTTTAGGTGATAAATGCTTTCTTTATTATTATATACGAGGTCATTTTTAGTATACGAGAAATCTCGAAGACTTGGAAAATGTAGTTTCCCTTTGCTTCTGTTCCTTTATGCTCCCAGGACAGTACTTTTCTTTCCCGCGCCTCTTACTGTCTGAACTTCTATATCTTGCTAGAACAGGTGTGAGAGGGCAGACGTTTTGTGTGCCTGGTGTTGGGATAAGCCTCCCATATGCCAATCCCAATTTGAAACCATCGTTTCTTCCTATCATTTCATTATCTTTCCCTCAAGCTAGACACCAGATTGGGTGTAAAAACTGCAGTGTAATAAATATCCTCCATTTCTCTGCTTCTGTCTGTTTTAAGACACTTCTTTTCTTCTGTCATGAGCACATTTTCTTTCTATTTTTTTGGCTTCTTCTCTCATGTTGTTTCATCATCATCATCTCTCACCCCATATTTCTCTTTGTCCCTTTCTCTCTGTTTTCTTACAAATTTTAGCAGATGGGTGAGGGGAATTAGATCCATGAGACAGCTCTGTTGATACTAAGCTGAAGTTGGAAAAATTTATTTGGATTGCTTTATTGCAGAGCTCATAATCTTTTTTTTATCTCACCACATAAAGGATGCCGTTTGATGTTCTTTTTCATCCAGATGCCCCTTTAGTACCAGGAATATACACAAATTTAAAATTGGCCGTCTCAGGAGCAATCTAAGACCTAACCCTGTTAGATAAAGTCTGTCCTTGGAAAATCTATTGCTATATTTAATCCGCTGATGGACTGAAGCCAGTTTTTCAGTGTGAATCCAGCAGCTGACCAATCTAAAATGAACAGACTGACTCACACTGGGGTAATTAGAGGCACTTTGCAGCTGACAGTTGTAACTCAGTGTGTAGCCAGAGGGCTGCACTGTGTTGTGTAACCACAGTTTTCCTTCTGTTTTAAAGGAGAGAATATGAGCAATAATTTCCCAGGAGAGTAAGAAACTTTCACTTTTCCTGAGCCAGCCTTGTTACAATCCCTTGTCCCTTTCAGTGTGCATATGACTATTTATAGTACCGTCTCTAAAGAGAGAAAAAAAAAACCCTCAAGTACATTTTTCTTCTTCACCTTTTGTGATTTTAGACACTGTGCAGCTGTAGGCCTTAGAGCAGAAAATAAGTCAAGTTAGAAAATTAAGAAAACAATCAAATTTATCTAAAGCATTTTTAACCACCATACGTGAATACAGACTAGGCATATTTTACCCTTATATTTCCCGTGGTAGCTCCGCTATCTATAGCATAATATAGTGTAATGCAACCACACCTCCAAAACGTTTGTGTGACTGTGTAAATGTGGATAAAAATAAAATACAATCATTACTTACAATATAAAACAGAGAATATATCAAATATTTCTAGGAGTATATGTCCTTTTTCTTTTTCTTGTTTTTTAAAAGGGCATATTAAAATTGATGGCAGCTACATGTGTCAAAAAACGTGGGACAAGGCCACTGTGTAGCAACCCCCCCCCTTTGAGAGAGGCCTATTGTCTCATTTAGGGCTGCCACAAACGATTATTTTGATAGTCGACTAGTCACCGATTATTTTTGCGATTAGTCGACTAATCAGATCATCATCCACTGGACGTAAAACTACAGCTTATATAACTATCATTAGCTTACAGCTTTAAGCTTTTAAGGTGCTAACTAAAAATAAAGACAAGATGATAGTTTATTCAATTTTAATGAAATTTGCAGATTGTTTCGGTAAAGTTTAATAAACTCCTTGCTATCTAAAATATAACAGGACACCAGGGTATATTCTACAGCATCTCACACTTCTGATAATCAGCTGTCTGCTTGACGTTTATTCAGCTGTCTAAAAACTATAACTTTAATCTCAGCCAAACCGATTTACTCAGGAACAAATAAAATACTAAAAAAAAAAAAAAAAAAAGGCCAAACAACAACATTTTTAATTTATCTAAGTGACTCATATATATTTAACCTGAGTCGCGAAAGACGGCGGTGGGTTTGAAAACAATTTGCCGGGAGTCCGGTGTTCTCACAGCGCTAGTGACCTAGCCCCCGGCTAGCTATCGAGCTAGTGGGTAACAGACGTCTCCGAAAACTGAGCCGATATTTGAGGTTTACACAGCTACATTCTCGCCTGAAAATATGTTAAACGTTTATTTTGTGACCCAGAAAGAATAATAAGAGTAATATTAAAACTAACTAGCTACCGCCATTGTTGGAAACTAAGCTGGGCCGCGCTATGAATTCTGGGACACAGCTACTTCTTCTTCTTCGGGGTTTAACGGCAGCTGGAATCCTTGTACATGCAGTGCTGCCATCTTCTGTTTCAGTCCGTTATTACACTCTTAAATCCTGCTATTATTCCTGCGTCTTTTGCGATCTTACAAAGCTTCAAACCAGAGGAGGAGCCAGACATTTGAAACACCCGGGGCTTAGCCCTAAAGGGTAGTATGCATGTGGGATTTTTTTTTTTTTTTTTGAGGGGGGGGGGTGTAGAAATGACTGAAAGATTAATAGGCTCTGTTTTGAGTTTTGTTCAAAAAAGAATGACTTCATATAGGGAAATATATATATCACACATGCAGGACACCTTAAACTAGTTTTTTAATTGAGCAGCAAGACAGAACGAAGTCGGGGCTGTATCAAGACACAGGGACTAAACCCCAATTCAACCAGACCCAGAACTGATCCAGAATTAAAACAGGACTACAACAGTTCAAAAGCAGGATTACTGAGGACTTAACCAAGACATAACCACAATCAGAACTAGATGATAGTAGCACTAAAAATCATCATAGACCTGCACTACACTTATTTATTTAATTCTACCAAAGTACAATATTTAGATTGAGAAAAGTTTATATAATTATTTAGCCTTGTTGTGCAAACAAGCCTGCAGAACTTAATAAATATAGAATTTGAAAAATAGCAAACCTAAAAAGAAACACTAGGTACGAGATACATGAGTACCTATGATACAGTGATACTTTTAGTAAGCAACCATTTGACTAACATGTGTGTCTCACCTGCTCTTGTTCATCTCTGTTCTGTCCTCATTCTCCATCTCAATCTCTGTTCCTCTCTCTCCCTCTTTGTGCTGACAATCATCAAATATACAGTTGAAACCAGATATTTACAAACTCTTCAGATCAAAACACAAACACTTTTTTAATTGTAACATCAAATCAGACTAAATGTTTATTTTTTTAGATTGATAAATATAAAAACATATTTGTTAACTTTAAGAGTAAAGAGAGAAACTGTCTGTGTTTTTTAATTGCAAATGGCACCAAATTGTATTCAAACTGAGCCACACTTATGGAGCTCCACAGTTCTTTTCCTGGTGTTTTGGTTGATATCTCTTGATTTTCCCATGTCAAAGAAACAGACTCTGTGTTTTGCCTTATATGCATCCACAGCTGTGCCACCAGTTTACTCACATGGACTCTACTAACCTATCAGAAGCTTCTTCAGCTCAGAATGGAATCGTCTGGAGTTTCTTACTAATTAACAATAAACTTAGTGTACATGTACTCCTAAATTTAATGAAAGTGATAAAAAATAGACAGCTCTGTCTCTCTTTATTCTGACATTTAACTAATTCAAAATATATTTCAATATTTATCTAAAACAAAAGTTTACTCTAAATTGATGTTGTACAGTAAAAATGTTTTATGTTTTCTCCCTAAAGTGTAAATATCTGGTTACAAATGTGAATATCCTGCTGTGTACTGAAATCCCTCTTGTTTTGCATAGAAATATACTGAACAACATACAAAGCATAATATATAAAATAACATTTACCTGAGTTTTTTCTTTGAAAGAACCCTCTAATGTCCATTCTTATATTTCAGTACATAACTGAAACCGAATTAGTCGGGGAGGGTAAGAACTGAAAATATGAAATAAACACACGCAAGCTAAGACTCTCTAAAAAATAGCATTTGTTCGGCTTTTCATTTCGCCATTTGTTGATTCACTTGAAGAGCAAGTAACGTAATATTGGTCAAGTGATCAGTTTCATATCAATCTTTCGTGATGCACCGTCATATTTACATTATTTGTACGGTACGAATGATTTGCTTTGGTACCTGCTCAAACTTAAGCTCTCCTTAGTATGGCTGGCTCCGTCTCTCCAACAGCGCACTCACGGGCAGCAGCTCCCCCCGCCCCCTCGCTCAGTCGCTTAGTGCCTGAGCTTGGATCATACCAATATCAGGGGGGGATTCACGCACAGTCGTAAATTCCCACAGTGTGCACTATGTGCTTCGAATATTGTGTGTACTTTTTGTTTTATACAGTTGTCAGCCAGACATCTAACTATGAAAAAATTACACTCCAAAAGACCCCGGGCTTCTGACAAAACAACCCGGGCTTAAGCCCCGTAAGCCACCCCCACGCTCCGCCCCTGCTTCAAACGACACGTCGACTATTAAATCAGTCGTCGACGATTTTGATAGTCGACGTAATCGTGACTAGTCGACAAATCGTGGCAGCCCTAGTCTCATTGTTGTCTGATAGTAGCCAACTGCTCAACAATTGTGGGACTTCTGGGATTGTAAATTTAGTGATACAACGAATGCTGTCAGCTGGTCCAAGGTGTGGACTGCAGGCAGCCATGCTGTTGGAATAGATGCAGTATGCGGTTGAGCAATGTCTTGCTGTGAAAGGCCTCATCTAGATGTAAATATGGAATGATATGAAATATGCAACACCTTCCCTGAAAAAGTTGTTGTCTGAATTGGAGCATATGTTGCTCTAAAACCTGTATATACCTTTGAGCTTTCATGGCACCTTTCCAGATATGCAAGCTACCATCAGAGATGCAGGCTTTTGAACTTTGCTTTGGAAAAAGCCACATCCTCCCTCTCCTCTTTAGTCTGGAGGACGGAGCATTCATGTTTTCCAAAAAGACATTTCACATTTAAATTAATTTGACCAACAGTTTTCCACTTTGCCTCAGTCCATTTTACATGAGCTTTAGCCCAGAGTGGCATTTTTGGTTCATGTTTATCTGTGGCTTCTGTTCACGATAAATCTTTCACCTGCATTTGTGAATGTCACGGTGAGCTGTGTTCATGCAGTGATTTCCATAACAGAATTATGCCTGTTTTTAATGTAGTACCACTCAAGGCCCTGAAGATCACAAGCATCCAATACTGATTCCAGGAATCTTTTGATGTTATATATTCAAAGTCTTCAGAGTTGTACAGAGAAACATGGATTTTAAAATAGTTCCACAATTTGTAGACATATGTGTTTTGCAGATTGGTGAATCTCTGCCTGTCTTTTAGAGAAACAATGGCTCTCTAAGATGCTCGTTTAATACCCGGTTATGTTACTGATCTGTCACCAGTTAACCTAATTACTTGCACAGTGTTCCCCCAGCTAGGGTAAACACATTCCAGCCAGGGTTGTCCATTGCCTTCATCTTTTTAAGTAGACAAGCTTGTTAATTGTCCACAATATCAGATATAGGAAGGTACTGTGCATGTGGGGGGAAATAAACAACAAAATAAAACTGACGTTTGTTTGCTCTCTGTCCTCATTTTGTCTTTCTTTAGCTGCAAGAAGCTTTTTCTGCTTTTGTGGATCCTGCACCTCCTCAAGTATCCCCTGCACCACCTGTTTATGCTCAGGATCAAAGATTGTCTGTGGAGAACCATAGAAGCCACCACAGCAGGGAGCCCCCATCCGTCTCGTCATCATCTTCCTCGTATATTACCTCCTCCAAAGGTCCAGAACGCGACAGAGATCGCGACAGAGATCGCGACAGAGATCGAGATCGAAACAGAGATCGAAACAGAGATCGAGACAGGGACAGACAGAGAGACAGAGACAAGGATAGGAACAAAGGGAGAGACAAAGACAAAAAGAAGAAAAAACACAAGAGGAGGTCAAGATCCAGGTCAGCATCGAGATCAAAGAGCAAACACTCCCTTCCCAGTGCCTACAGGAGATCCCGCAGGTCCAGGTAAGACGCTCCCACTGAAAAGTCAGCCTTTTTTTATTTCTTTTAATCCACCACAAAAAAGTCAGAGTGAATGCAACAGTGATGCTGCTCACTCCAGCCACAGGCGGCTGAAAAGAAGCTTCTGTTATTTCTTTTTTGTCATTATGTTTTGCTTTGAGTTTATGCTGCCTTTCTACAGATTTGTGGGGTTTGGGGATTTTTTTTGTTTGTTTGTTTTGAGCAAGGTAACTGAACTGAGAGGTTCAACTATTAGAACATTGTGATAGGAAAGAGACGCACACACACAGGCTGTATTCTTAATCTTATCCTGGTTGTTTCATTTTCCAGCCTTGCTATGCTGTGTTTGTAAATGGCATGCATGTTCTGCATATTAGGCAGTGGGACAAAATAAATTTGACTGCCCTTTATGGAAAGAAATCTGACAAGGTTATTAATTTCTTAAAATATTTATGAATACTTAATGCTTTTCTGCCTAGTTAAGAATAAAAGTAGTATTTCCATTTTGTGAGTCCTTTTATATAACTTGTATTAAAGTAATGAACTGAATAATGATTTTTTTTCCTGTTCAGTTCCTCAGTATTTAAACAGTGTTTATCTGTAAATTGCACCACGTTCAGGTCTTCCAAAAGTTTACTGAAATAATTGAAAGTCTTATTCAAACCTATCTTTTCTTCATTTTCAGTTGTGCAAAGCCCTCATGTCGCCTTTTTTTTCTTTTTCACTTTAACGCCATTAGGCTTATCATTTTGTTTTTGCCTCACTCTTCTCCTCTTTTTCTTTATTTCCAATTCATTTGCTTCTCTCTCATATTCTGCCTTCTGATATTTAACGATTTCTTCCATCTTTCATTCTCTTTGTTCCGCTCTCTGTCCAGATCCCGTTCACACTCCCCAGGGAGAAAAGACAGAAGAGGCAACTCATCAGAAAGGAGACGCGAGGAGAAAGAGCGGGAACACCATCATCCCAGCAGCAGCTCCAACTTGCCCAGGGGGCTTTCAAGATCCAGGTAAATCTAACAGCAGGTGTCTTCACAAGTCATAGGTCCTCACATGCAGCTTTGTTTTCACACTAAAAACATTGATTTTTGCTGCCTTTAAAGCTGAGAAGGGGCACTAATGATGCGACTCTTGGGTGGTTAGTCCATATTTTCTTGATATTCTTCAGTTTTCTTTATTTTTACAAAAGCAGCGGGGGAACCGTTATCAGTGTTCAAGGTTTTCCATGTGTCATTAAGGCCAACTTCATGTAACTCGAAGACAGTTTGATTCCCCAAAAAGGGGAGGGCATGAGGAAGTTTTGGCAAATGCATTGCAGAGTTCATCCCAGTAAATATAGTTTTGTCTTTATAATTGTACAACAGTCGCTTGATACCGACAGATAAATAGGCATTGTTACAAAAAATAAAAGTACAGTCTTTTTAAAAAAAAATATGCTCACTAGCGTTTCACTGCTTTAGGCACTGGGCAGCCTCCTGTCATTGATTCACCTGGGAAATCTGCAACATACCAAAGAGTCTCTAAAGATTTTTAAGGCATCCGTCCAAAAGAAAGAGCTGAACCAGAAACAGACCTCTCATCACGATAATGATGAAAGAATGAAGCCTTATGAAATGGACTAGTTGTTACCACAAGGCAATACTAATATTACAATATTATAAACAAACAACAGCACAAGCAAGAAAATCCTCAAAAATCTTGTAACTGAATGAAATTTGCAGGGAATTGTTCAAACCAGAGTAAGAGACTGGGAATAACTATGCAAAATGCCTCTTAAATAGAGTTTAATTGGCCTGTGAAGTTAAGGGTGTATATTACAGCAGTTCATATGCTCAGTTAAATTATAATTAAAGACGTTTATTTTGTACATTTTGTTTTGAGTACACCAATATTTCATGCAAGGCTTGGCAGATACAAACCACCACTGTTTATTGTGCAGTGTTAATATCTGATTGAGACGTTTTAGTTTTTAGCTCCTGCTGTGCTCTTCTTGCGTTTGTCAGGTCTCCTCCTGAACAGCAGAGGAGCTCCTTGGCATCCTCAGGACAGATGCAAATTGCGGCCTCCTCGTTCTCACCATACTCTTCACCCGGCAGAGTTTTGTCTCCATCAGCGAGCCCCGCCTCCAGCCTGGCTCACTCAAGGTAACCCCTCCAGACGCTTGTCAATAATCCAGCTTGCATCCAGCATGTAGATGTAAATGAAAGTCTCTTTACTGAAGGCTTAAATGTTTTGTTTTGGGGGTTTTTTGTTTTTGTTTTAGCTTCAAGTAAATGAGAAGATGTATTCTTGCATTTAAATCTCTCTTATTTGCAACAATAGATTGTTCCTTTAGGTCTGATAATCGAACACTCCAGCTGCTGCCGATTTAAGAACCTAACAGAGGTTATGCTGATGCACTCTTTTTCACTGACTAATGTTTAGAAATGTTTATTTTTATGTTGTTGTAGTTTTTTTCTGTTTCTAAACTCCTTCTACTGAACAGTGTTTGCTCTCCTGATATCACAGCGCACAGCTTGGGTCTTTCAGCTTAAAGGTCACAAGGGCAAAAGCGCATTAATGATCTTGGCCACAGACTTGATAAGACTTGCAGTTGGTAGTCTGCCACTTTAGCAGCGTGTTGACTTTTCAATGCAAGAAGACTAAATGTTGGCCAGGCGCACTCTGTTCACTTCAATATCTTACTAAAAGAGAAGGACTCATTATGAACTTGTGGCTTGTTGGTAAATAGAGCCTGTTAATTACAAAATAACAATATTTTAAATTCCACCTCTTTTATTTCCAAAGTTTTATTGCAAAGTTTCCAGATTTTAAGCGTCATGCCTTCTAGCTGATACCAACCAGTGCGTTTGTGGATGTTCACTTGTTTTGTAGTTTAAAAGTTTAATTTTTCAGTCTTTAGTTTGTGTAACCCAGCATAACTTTTAAAATCTGCCGTCATTAAAAAACAGGCTTCTGGGAAAACAGGAAACAATGTAAATATTTTTGACTTCTGCAAAATTGGAAAAACACAACAGTTCCTTTTATGTTCAAACTGAAGTATTGCATGCACCATAATTTAATGTTTTTAAAAGCTCTGCTTAACCAGTATATCAGCCGTCTCATGTGCTTTGTTATGAAGGAGAATGCTTTTTCTTCCATAGATTTAGTAAATGCTCGTCTTTTCATGTGGGGCGCAATTATCCTGGCAGATGCAGGAGTCATTCCAATAGAAGACAGTCTTTTGTTGCCCTTCCTTCCTAAACTGTGGGTGAAAGCATGAAAGGTTTTGCTGTTTACTTTCTCCGGGGAAAGGAAACTAGATCATGATGCCATAATAACAGCGGGAGGGGCAGGTAGTACTTTATACTGAGTGCCGTGCACACACACAAACGTTTGAAATCTTCCATCTTCGTGAGAGGAAGAAAAGCTAAACTTTTTATCATGAGCAGCGGTCTTTTCTGCAGTTATGTTCACCTGTTGTGTTCAATCAACTTGTACATGATTTGTTCCTTTTTTTTAATCTCTTGATGAATTATGAAATGCTGGACTGTAGAGACATTTAAGCTTCGGAAGGAGCCGTGAAGCTGAACTTGAGGCCTGAAATTTGTCTGCATGATTAAATACTCTGTCTGTGTTTGGTCTTTTAACTCTAGATGGAAATTTCAGTGTTACAGGACACTTCTTTCACCTCTTTCCTTCCTTCCATCTTTTCTTTCTATCGCTCTCAATGCCTGTCGAACTTTGGGCATTTCAGAGAAACATCATAAATATTGAATATTCTCTCCTGTTTACATGATTGATTTTATGCTTTTTGACTCTTTTGTGTCCTTCTCCTCTGTTTTCTTTTCAGGGGTGGTTCTCTGGAGAAAGACAAGGCAGTGTCCTCATCCATAGTATCCTCTGTTCAGTCTAAAATAACTCAGGTATTGTTCTTTGCTCTTATCCCAGATGCATCCCCTGCTGAACTTTTCCATCCCATCCAATGAAAGTACTTAGTGGTGTTCTTTGTTTCCATCATGCAAAGAGGAAGGATGGAAAGTGCTGTTCTCTTTCATACACCAAAATATAGCTAGTTTTTAGAGCTTTTGACTTGAACTCATTTTATATTTATCCACTTCTCCCGGTACCTTCTGTGTGTTTTTACAGCACGTCGGTGTGCTATATTTGTTTGTTTGAACCATGGGGAGGCCGATGTCTTACATTTATATGTGGTGCAAATGTGATAAAGCTGCACTCTGTATTCAGTGGCAGTGTAATCCAATCTCATGCATCATCCCTGGAGAAAAACTGCCGGTCTGATTTTGTTTCTTGACAGTTTGAAACTGTTGTTAAGAAAACTGTGCGGACTCCAGGTTCACTCGGTTTCAGCCATATTGAATGATCATCCGCAGCAAATTGAATTTGGTTCGTTGCCACCGAACGACCGATATTAAACCGTCATGATTTTGCTTGCCTCTGGGACTTGTCATCAATTTTGATTTGGATAAAAATGTAACTTAACATTTCTCTCATAACCTTGGAAGTAACACTTGTCAAAACAAAGCGGTGAGAACGGATTTGTAGATGGCCTCGATTTGTTAAAAGTGTCTGCTAAGTTTATAGTCGACTGATGGTTGACCGGTTGATGGCGCAGGTTTCTAATAGTGTTTTGTTGGATAACATTGTTGAACCGTGTTGCTGAGGTCTTGTTTACCACTGTTTGGGGTACATGTGCTCTTATTTTAATAAACAAACAGCACTTCTCATCGTGGCAGTGGATCTTGGCTCCAGATTGCTTGGCACTAAACGACACACGTGATGTGTAAATAAGCGAGTGTTTGCTAAGAAGTTGCCGCTTCAACTTAAAAGCTGAACCTTGTGTCAGTTTTGCTTCTCATCACTTCTCGTCGTGGCAGTGCATCTTGGCTCCAGATTGCTCTTCGGCCCAGCGCATCTCATCCTGGGAGCGCAGGATGAGAAGTCACATTCCCCAAATTGCTTAAAAAAATTAATTGTCAGGCTTTTCTTTTCTGTTTTAATAAAAAACACCCAAAGAAAACTTACTGAAAAGGTTTGATTGGATAGTTGCCACTGTCGTCATGCCCTAATGCAACCCATAGTCTCCTGTTGAGTGATGAGCACAGCATAGACACTTCCAGCTGTAAAATTACAGTAACTGCACATAGAGCTCTGCGTGTAGCCGCTTTCTGACAGTTGACTAAACCAAATGTTAAAATACTGTGTGTGTGTGTGTGTGTGTGTGTGTGTGTGTGTGTGTGTGTGTGTGTGTGCACGCGCTTGAGAGAATTTTACATACTGCTTACATCAGTGCCATGCATTTAACAGTAATCCAACATTTGCATACAATTGTTTCTGATGCAGCCTGATAAGGTGGCACTGACATGGATTACAGCAGCTATCCTGTAGTTTTCTAGACGGGACAATGCCAGTTAGTCCACCCTTTCATTTTGTGGCTGACAAATAGGCTGCATGGCTGAAAACTCTGCGAACACACACAAAACAACACAACAGTAAAATTAGCGCTTGTGCAGCATCTCAGCATTCCCAAAAACTGATGGCGTTGTGTTGCCAGAACAGTTTCCGGCTCTGTGCAGACTGCTCATGTTCTTCCAAGACAAACTCTGATTACTGGAGTTAAAAATGTCGGTCTTGTTTTATGCAACGGGGTATTTGTTCCTCAAGCTGCTGAAGCACAGAATGCCTCAAAATATAAAAGCACATCGTAGCATCAGGTTCTCCTTTGATTTTGACAGTGAGAGGCACCTCCAGACCAAAGGAGAACCAACGTGTTTATTGGTGTCACATAATTATTGCTGTATTGTTATAGTGCGTCTGGGTCATATTGGGCCTGTTTATCAGAATCAGAATCAGAATACTTTATTGATCCCTGGGGGAAATTATTTTTTGTTACAGTGCTCCATTTTAAACCAACATTAAGACAAGACAGACAATACGCTAACTAAGAATAGTACAATATATACATATATATACATACATACATACATAAGTCACTTATAAATAAATATTTGGAAAAGAAACATGTGTAGTTTAATGTAGATAAGTGGCAGGCTGTGTTGGTGTTTTGTCTCATTTGGGTGCGAAAAATGAAAAACAGTTGCATCTGAGTAAGTGCTACACACCCGTAACTCACAGTGTAACCTCACACACGGCTCGCCAATAAATTCTGACCCCGGCAGGCACTGTCCTTGCCTGCATGTTTTTAAATTGCTATAGACAATTTATAGCCACTATTTTGTTGCTTTCAGAAGTGCACCTCAGATTAAGTGCATTCACGCGTATCACTTCTACAGACGAAGCGTTATATAATCCACAGAGATCATTGATATTCTTAAACACTGTCTTTATTAATGTCTGTTTAATGATTCTCCTTAAAATTGTTGTAAAATCCACAAAACAAAAGTGCAAAAACACGAGCAGTTACTGTTGAGTCCTGTCAGTCCTCATTTGGACATTGTGCTCATTTAGATTCATATTTATTATGTAGCTTTTATCTCTTTCCTGAAGCTTCTTTGTTTTGCTCCTAATCTACTTGTATTTGACTGCTGTTGAAAACCTTAGGAGAACTTTGAGAAGCCTAAAAATGTCTGTACGTACTTTGATTTTTAAGTCTACATCACCATAAACCTCTCTGATTAAATGTCAGTAATTTAATTTATACTTGCCTCTGCAATGCATTATTTTGATACACGGATTCTCCTCCAACTGAGCGAAATAAACCTAGCATGCAGGTAAACATAAAGTGTCAAACGTGGGAGTACAGCCCTGTGCAATATCACCTAAAAGACTGATTATTCAGAACTGTGTCACCTTACTGGGAATGTGTTTCTCTAAGCTGAACAGAGCGTTTACTCGCATGTAAACTTGGATCTTTTATTTCTTCCGTACTTTGTTTGTCCACTGACTTTTCTTTTTCTTTTTTTAATCGTCTTTCGCATCGATTTTTATGTGGCGCCAAATCTGGAGAAGTGTTCTGCCATTATTCATAAACAGTCTGGAGGGTTTATGTTGCTCTGCCTTTCTTTAAAATCTTCCAAAGGTATATTGGATTGACATTAGGTGACGTACTTAACCACATCACAGTGTGTCTGCTGTGTGCTTTAGATTGTTATCATGCAGGACTATTCCTCTGTTGCCGCGCTTCTGGAGGCTGGAGGTCATCTCGTCTGACGGGAGTTTGTCATATCCTCAGGCATTCACGGTGACATCTGTGTCCTCTTCCAACACTTTTTGTGTCCGTGCAGCCCATCTCATCTTTATTTCCACCTCCATTCTTTACTCTTATGACTATGCATTCACTGTGGCAGTCTTGGGCAGGTTCATGTGTAGCCTGCTGGATTTCATCTAGGGCTGCCACGATTAGTCGACTAGTCACGATTACGTCGACTATCAAAATCGTCGACGACTGATTTAATAGTCGACGTGTCGTTTGAAGCTTTGTAAGATCACAAAAGATGCAGGAATAAGTAGTAGGATTTAAGAGTGCAATAACGGACTGAAACAGAAGATGGCAGCACTGCATGTACAAGGATGCCAGCTGCCGTTAAACCCCGAAGAAGAAGAAGTAGCTCTGTCCCAGAATTCATAGCGCAGCCCAGCTCAGTTTCCAACAATGGCGACAGCTAGTTAGTTTTAATATTACTCTTATTATTCTTTTTGGGCCACAAAATAAATGTTTAACATATTTTCAGGCAAGAATGTAGCTGTGTAAACCTCAAATATCGGATCAGTTTATCAAGACACCACATATTTTCAAAAGCGCTCCGACGTTTTCGGAGACGTCTGTTACCCACTAGCTCGAGTGTTAGCCGGGGGCAAGGCTCACTAGAGCCGGTGAGAACCCCGGACTCCCGACAGATCGTTTTCAAACCCACCGCCGTCTTTCGCTACTCAGGTTAAATATATATAAGTCACTTAGATAACTTAAAAATGTTGTTGTTTGGCTTTTTTTAGTATTTTAGTTGTTCCTGAGTAAATCGGTTTGGCTGAGATTAAAGTTATAGTTTTTAGACAGCTGAATAAACGTCAAGCAGACAGCTGATTATCAGAAGTGTGAGATGGTAGAGAGTTTACTCCGGTGTCCTGTTATATTTTAGATAGCAAGGAGTTTATTAAACTTCACCGAAACAATCTGCAAATTTCATTAAAATTTAATAAACTACCATCTTGTCTTTATTTTTAGTTACCACATACCTTAAACACTTAAAGCTGTAAGCTAATGATAGTTATATAAGAGCAGATTCATGCTGGTGCAATAAGCTGAACGCTGTACGTCCAATGGATGCATGATCTGATTAGTTGACTAATCGGTGACTAGTTGACTATCAAAATAATCGTTTGTGGCAGCCCTAATTTCATCAGAGGAAAATATCAAAAATATTCCCATTTGACTGAAGGAGGTGCTCCCAGTGTCAGTCAGGCTTCTTTTCTGGTACTTTAGCAAAGTGTAATCTTGCACCTTTATGTTGAAGAGCAAATGGTATTTAGGGGGGGGGCACTGTCCATAGAAGCTGATGTTATGCTATTTTCTTCACACTGCCTGAGCCAACACAGAAGCTGTAATTTCCAGCGATAACCCCTGTGCCCAGGGTAAAGCACTTGTCCGTCTGTTTTCAAAGATGTGCAAGTAGTTCAGTGTGTTTGGCAGCGAACAGCCACTCTGATTCTGAGTGGGACCATGGCTTGTTCTCTACCTCCTGATTATTGCTTCAACTGTGTTTAATATTTGTTTTTCTAATGTATCATTAGTCTCCCTGAAGAACTGTTAGATCAGTGATGATTTTAGACAGATGCAGCCCATTCAGTGCTTTTTCTCTTTTGCATATAAGTCACACTTTAATAGCTCCTCTTGTTAAGGTCATGCCAAGCATGTCAGTTGGTCCAGACTCTCCAAAGCCCCTCTGTGTGTGTGTGTGTGTGCGTGCGTGCGTGCGTGTTGTGTCCTTTTTGTATGTTTTGGTCAGCAGAGTGTTTTTCGCTGTGAAACTCTCCCATGGATGCCATTTTTACCCAGGCTCTTTCTTGTTATGAATCGTGAGCTCTGACCTTAACTGAGACAAGCGAGGCCTGTGACTCTTTAGATTTTGTTCTGGGCTCTTTTGTGACCTCCTGGATGAGTCCTCGATGGGAAATGAATTTTAGTAGGCCGGCCACTCCTGGGAAGGTTCACCACTGTTCAAGGTTTTCTCCATTTGTTGATAATGGCTCTCTCTGTGGTTCGCTGGAGTCCTAAAGCCTTAGAAATGTCTTTGTAACCTTTTCCAGACTGATAGATGTCAGTTCCAGCTGCTCCTTTAGATCATGGCATGATGAGTTGCTTTTAGGATCTTTTAGGCTTTACTTTGTCAGAAAGGTGCTGTTTAAGTGATTTCATTATTCACTAAGTCTGACATTAATCAGTCCTGGGTGTGGTGAGGGAAATTGAACTCAACTTTGCATAAATGTGAGTAATCATTTAATTCATACTTTCACAAGAGGATAATTACTTTTTTACACATGGCCAGGTAGGTTCGGATTACTTTTTTCCCTTTAATAAATAAAGTCCTCATTTAAAGCTACATTTTGTATTTACTCAGATTATCTTTGCCAAATATTATAATTTGTTTGAGGATCTGAAACATTTTTAGCGTGACTAAAAGCTTTTTTTCACCTCACTGTAGGTGTAAAACTGGACACGATATAAAAAGATGAGCCTAGAGCAGAGTCAGGAGTGAATGGGCATGCAGTTTCACATCCAATTTTAAAATACTAAGACAGCGATGGTGAAAATGTTTATCTTAAGGATTCAAGGTGGTCTTCACAAGTCAGCGGTTCACATCACGATATCCACGCCATTTAAAAGGCGAGATACTCTTTTTCCGGTTGTGACTAATGCATTAATTAAGCGGCGATACAGTTTTAAGTCATTTAATAAACACAGCGGTGCTCTCACATGTATTGAATACTGTACATACTAGACAGCATCTTACAGTGAGGCTGCAGTGTGCTGGATTTCTAGAGCTTCTGGGAGTTGATGTAATGCAGGTCGATACTGTTGCCTCTGCGTTCACACTAACTCTTCTATGAACACTGGAATAACTTCAACTGAAGTGAAACTAACTCGCTCACCTGGCCGTGTGTGTGTGTTCCACAATGAACATCTCTTGATTCTTCTGTCATCAGCAACAACAAAAAAAAAAAGTCCTATTTCAGTTTCTTTTTCATTATCTCGTAGTCGCTTCTCCCACCTTCATCTCAACATAGCAACACAAGCTAGCTGGTGGAAACATGCTGCTGCAACATGCTCTGATTCAAAACTGCTAACTACTTATACCCCATCTGTGATGTTTTACAAACACATCTTGAATAATTCAGCACATCCTCATCTGCCTAATGGGCTCTGCTTCCCTCCGGGTGCCTAGTTGCTATTTGCTTCATTCCAGCTCTTATTTCTCTCGTGTTTGTCTGTATTCCTCTTTCTTCTTTCCCGTCTTCCCTGTTGCTGTACATTTGAAAGATACTTTGTTCACCTTTACAGTGAACTGCACTGGGACCGGGAGTGTTTTAAATTAGGAGTGTGGGTATCTCAAACACTGCATAGTTTCTTAGGGGGGGGGGGGGATCTAATGACAGAAAGGCAAATCAATACATGTGGCTGCTACATTGCTCCCTCAAGATTTTCCTAACAGTTTTTTTTGTTTGTTTAACGGTTGTTGCCGTTAAAAGCAAACATGTGACACCCTTATTTCTGTAATCTCACTTCCTAACTTGACCCACTGGTTATAGTTTTAAAACTGTCTTAAGGGCCCAGTGAGAGTTATAAATAGTGCTTCCATGTTAGTTTTTTCAGGCCTAGTGTTTGTAAAATTAGGTTTCAATCCTAAACAGGTAAATGTGGTTAACTGACAGCATACAAGGAAAATAGTTTGTCCTAATGAGGAAAAAAACCCAACATCCCAATTCAGTGAAAAAATAAAGCTGTCCTTGTAATGTGTGACATTTCCTTTTGTTTAATTTCATGACAGGATTCTGGCACAGCTTTATCAGACATACAACAGAAAGGCAGGCGTGATATCTGTTTGCTTCCAAACAGTCTCACATTGTTTTCTAAAGAAGCCGGTCAATAATAATCGCAGCCACAATCTGATTTCCACCCCACACACAACAGCAAAACCGTCTAAATAGAGGCCGTGTTCTTTAGCAGATGAAGGTGTGCACCTCGCACGATCTATTCCTTCAATTTCCCCACTATTACCAACATACAAATGTTACGATATCACAAATGTTCACATTTAATACTAAAGCTTCCTGTGGAAAAGTTTTTTACATTTTTGGTGTAATTTTGCAGTCAAATAAGGAAATACTGTGCTGTACTTCTCAGCTTAAAGCCAGACGGCATTTAAAAGCACAGACACACAATTAGAAAGTAGCTTTGTAGTTGCGTTGTGTAAAGCGACCAGTGTGTGTCTTCAGGCCTTCTTATAGAACAAAATGAGTGGGTGTGCGTCAGAAGTTAGTCAGGGTGGTCTCTTCCTCTGCTGGTACCCGTGTAAAAACCCAAAACTGTTCTAGTGGTTATCAAACTGTATCTTTATTGATGTATACTGAGGTGCGGGGAGGTCGTTAAATGTCGTCTATGTTGGTGTAAAGTGTATATGTGGTGGGGTTGTGGAGTAGCAGCTGCCCGTTGGTCTTTACTCCAGTGTAGATGAGACAAATATAATAAAATGATAAGGACTTAAATTATGCACAAGTGTGGAGAAAAAAAACATGCTTTTCTTACAGGTATCCCTGTTCATTATTACAGAGGTATAAGTACAGCTGGCAATTTAACTGTCACACTCAACTAAAACTCCAGCATCAAACAAAAAGTCGAATGTGAACTTTATGAAAAGTTTCAACATCAAACTCAGGTGTCTGTCTTTAATTAATTTAGTAATAGGAAAGCGTTCCAATTAGACGACTCCTGCTGGTTAAATTTAGCTTTAGATTTAGATTCCAGATTTAAACATGCCACTGCTGACTTACAGTGACGCGAGCAGAGTGCTGTGTCTCACTGATGCTGAGCAGCCTGCTGGTTTTTGGATGTTCTCAGATTTTATCTTTGTAATTTTTTTTTTCTTTACAGAACGTGGGGCAGTGCAGGGACTGTTTAGGTTAATACTGTATCGACTGTGTCTGGGATAGGCTCCAGCCCCTCTGCGACCCTGAACTGGATGAGTGGTTAAGAAAATGGATGAATGTATTGATTGTTTACTCATGAGCAAACTTTTTTTTTTTTGGTCCCAGAAGTCATGCAACATGGTCTCATACATGACGACTGAAGTGCAGCACGCAAAGACCTCCAGAATTTAGCTGCACATTAGTTAGACGGGACACTTGTGGCTGTATTTAGAGCACACGTCCAGCCACTTGATGATAATTCTGAGCGTTGTCATTGTGCGTGTCCGTTATCTGTGTATATCCGAGAACATCAGGGTTTTGAGAGAAACGGCCTTTAGAGCGATTTGATATGACAGCTTTCCCCCCTCTTGTGATTATAGCTGTTAATTCGTCTCATCTGTCAGGAGAGCTCGAGGGTGGATATTTGTCCATGCGTGCATGAATCGCTCGTGCACCGCGATGCAAATTAACACTTCCTATTCTGCAGCGTAAGCACTTGCCCCCGTGGTGTGCAAAGTTTACATTTCTACCTGAAGAGTGAAGGAGGAGAAAGTGGAAATGAAAAACTGCTGTTTGGCAGTTTCTTCCACTTTGTTTCTGTTTCCCTGCTGTGCACTCTCGTTGCAACTTCCTATTAATTATATTGTTTTAAGTAAATAACCTGTTTACAGTTGTCAGGGATATGTGTGGGTTGGCCGGGGAGTTCATATATGTGTTTTCTAATTGCCTTTAAGGGGATTCTGTTGTTAATCTTTTAAAATGTATAGCAGTGCAACAAAACTTTGAGGCTGGTGTAACATTTCAGTGACTATTTATACATTCCTGCATACTCGTTTTCTTCCTTCCTTCGCTTTTTATTTCTTCTATGAAATGAATGAAAGTGTTGCCTTCATTCATCCCACACGCAACAACAAAAAAACAAACGGATGAACTTGTGTGTCTGTCAGCCGCATGGTTGATTCTCAGTGGGAACACCATTACTAGCAGCTCTTTCGTACTGCAGGGAATAGTTTGCTGAAGAATTACAGGAGAAACTATTCCTCTTTAAGGAGAAGTAAAACACTGTGACAAGAAAAGAAAAGCGTTGGCAGATCTACTTTTTCCATTTTGTAGTTCTTTCAAAATAAAGTGCTTTGTTTTGTCCCCTTCCAGTGCAGTGTGTTTGCTCCGCTCCTAAATTTTGATCGGTTCTGTTTGATTTAGTAGATCTGCTTAGATCAAACTAACTGACTACTAGTTGTATTGTTATTATACCCACCGAGGCATGGCATATCTCTTGCCATGCCAGTTGCAACATTGTACTGGGGGTCTTAGTGGGAAAGCTGTACATTAAAACTCATCTCATGTTTTGTTTTTCTCTCTCTTCTTCTTTGTGCAGGATCTGATGGCCAAAGTGCGAGCCATGCTTGCCACCTCCAAGACCTTCCAGCCTCCCAATTCTTAAAAAGGACGTTGCTTTCTTCTGGATGTGACAACTTTTGCCTGCAGGCGAGTGGTATTCTCCGATTTCCCGGAGATTTATCTGGCCCGCAGCTGTTTCAGAGCCCTCTGTTTATCCATGATTTATCAGTTCATCAAGAATTGAGCATCGACAGTTTCAGTTTGATTGTGTTACGTCTTGTGCCAAGTCGTAAGTGTGAAGTACGCTGAAGTGAACCCTGAGCACCTGGTTTCACAGCCGGTGTGAGAAAACCGCTCATAACACAGGAGATTAAGTCACAGCTATGTTTTTGGTGCACGGAGAATCAAATGTGAAATAATGTTTGCCTCCTGTTTTGAGATGCTTTTCTCCTACGAGTCACTCTTTGCAGCATCAGCTGCAGGAAATCTGGAAGCTCTCCTTCTATGAAGGCTTATGTTTGGATAATTTAATTTTCCCATCATTTTTCCTCATTTCCTTTTTCTCTTCAGCGCCTACTCTACTACCTGAGAAGTAATTTGTTTTTACTCTGTCCATCAGCTGCAATGTGCAGCCTTTGAATTTTGGTTCCTGGTTTGTACTGTAATGAGTAATGCAGAACAACTTTCTAATCCAAAATGAAATAAAAGTTCTTTTATGATTTACGTGTGGCCTTCAGTTGTTTTATTTTAACAAAAAATAAATAAACCGTCAGGAGAAGAAAATGGATACAATGCAGGTTGTTATAGTGCATTAGATATTGGAAAAATTGTACTTGTGGCTAAAAAAAAAAAGATTACATAATTGGAACATGAATATTCAAATATAAAATGATTAGAAACTAATGATGCATTCTCAATCATCCAGGAAAGTAAATCTCCAAAAGTTGATTCTGTTCATCTGGACGTAGCGTTTTGTGGGAGAAACGTTTCGTCACTCAACACAGAGCGAATACCATCCCCACTGACACAGCAGCCAGGGAGGCAGAAGAACAGCACATCAAGAAGGCCCTGAGTAAATGTGGTTATCCCAGCATCTAAAGGAAGCTCCAGCCAATCCAAGAGAGAAGGACAACCGCTGCCCCAGCAAAAACCTGTAGTGATCCTGTATGTGTCCGGAGTATCCGAGCAGTTGAGACGCATTTTTTCTAAACACCGTGTCTCTGTGGCTTTTAAACCCCAAAACACACTGTGCCAAAAATTGGTCCACCCCAAGAATCGGGTCCCCCGACGCAAACAGAGTAATATAGTGTACGCTGTTAAGTGCCAGGAGGGTTGCCAGGATTTATACATCGGGGAAATCAAACAACCTCTGGCGAAGCGGATGGCACAACACAGAAGGGCTACCTCGTCAGGCCAGGACTCTGCAGTCTATTTACACCTACAGGCCAGTGGACACTCTTTCAAGGATGAGGATCCTGAACACATCCTGGACAGGGAGGAACGCTGGTTTGAGCGGGAAGTCAAGGAAGCCATTTACGTGAAAAGGGAAAAACCATCTCTGAATCGACGAGGGGGCCTAAGGGTACATCACCATCTTACAATGCTGTGATTGCAGCCGTTCCCCAACTCTCTCTGAATGGTACTCATGGCCATTGATCAGTGGTCTTTGATCAGTGGTTGTTGATCAATGGTCATGACAATTTGCATAATTAAGATTAAGGAACTGACCTCCCAGCCCATTGTTCCTTCAGTGGGCTGGTTTCAGTCATTATGCAAATGTACTGTTTATAAGATTGGAGAAACAGTCAGCTGAGACTGAAGAAGTCACTTGGATGAGTGACGAAACGTTCCTTCCACAAAACGCTACGTCCAGATGAACAGAATCAACTTTTGCAGATTGCAAACTAAGTAGAAGTGTCATAATTTATTCTTAGGATGCTTTCCCTCTTCACCAGCTGGGATAATGCCCTTGGTATTTGTTTCAAAAACACTTAAAATGTGTTTCACAGAATTAACGAAGGGAAAAAAGACAAAAGATCCATAGTGACATGACATGTATTATTAAAAAACAAAGCCAGTCTATTTCTATAGAAGTAAATTAATATATATAGAGGGAGGGGAAAAAATCAAACTGGAGCTTATCCCACAGCAAACCCTCAGCACAAGTATAACTCCCCCTTTGATTTAAGCACTCTGCACTCTGGAACCTCTGATGGTAACTGATTCTCTGATCTGAGGGGTCTGAGTTCAAAATAAGGTGGTTGATCAAAATCTGAGTGTCGAGATATAAAGTGGAGTCGTACTATGTAGTGATCAAAAGTGATCAATAAAATTTGAAACTGGATTCTCTGTGAATGGGAAGACACTTCTAATCGCCACAAACGTGGATTAGACGTGGTATTTGTGTGTGTCTGTGAATAGATTCTGTCTGTATGTTGGAGCAACACAACCTCCTGTGCACGTGTATCATACACTGAACAAAAATATAAACGCAACACTTTTGTTTTTGCTCCCATTCCCCATGGGATGGACGTAGAGACCTAAAATTCATTCCAGATACACAATATAACCATCCCTCCCAAACAGTGGTCACAAATCAGTCCAAATGTGTGGTAGTGGGCACATCTGCTATATTGAGATAATCCATCCCACCTCACAGGTGTGCCACCTCAGGATGCTGATCTGACATCATGAGTAGTGCACAGGTGTACCTCAGACTGCCCACAACAAAAGGCCACCCTGGAATGTGCAGTTTTTTGCGCTATTGGGGGTCTGGGGACCCAGAACCGGTCAGTATCTGGTGTGACCACCATTTGCCTCATGCAGTGCAACACATCGTCGCATGGAGTCTATCAGATTGTCAATTGTGGCCTGTGGAATGTTGGTCCACTCCACTTCAATGGCTGTGCGAGGTTGTTGGATATTCGTGGGAACTGGTACACGCTGTCGTATACGCCGGTCAAGCACATCCCGAACATGTTCAATGGGTGACATGTCCGGTGAGTATGCTGGCCATGCAAGAACTGGGACATTCTCAGCTGCCATCTGCCCTGAACAATGTGAACCACGATTCATCCGTGAAGCGCACACCTCTCCAACGTGCCAGACGCCATCGAATGTGAGCATTTGCCCACACAAGTCTGTTACAGCGACGAGCTGGAGTCAGGTCAAGACCCCGATGAGGACAACGGGCATGCAGTTGAGCGTCCCTGAGACGGTTTCTGACAGTTTGTGCAGAAATTGTTTGGTTGTGCAAACCAATTGTTCCAGCAGCTGTCTGGGTGGCTGGTCTCAGACGATCTTGGAGGTGAACCTGCTGGATGTGGAGGTCCTGGGCTGGTGTGGTTACACGAGGTCTGCGGTTGTGAGGCCGGTTGGATGTGCTGCCATATTCTCTGAAACGCCTGTGGAGACAGCTTATGGTTGAGAAATGAACATTCAATGCACGGGTGACAGATCTGGTTGACATTCCTGCTGTCAGCATGCCAGTTGCACGCTCCCTCATTGCTTGTGGCATCTGTGGCATTTTGCTGTGAGACAAAACTGCACATTCCAGGGTGGCCTTTTGTTGTGGGCAGTCTGAGGTACACCTGTGCACTACTCATGATGTCAGATCAGCATCCTGATGTGGCACACCTGTGAGGTGGGATGGATTATCTCAATATGGCAGATGTGCCCACTACCACACATTTGGACTGATTTGTGACCACTGTTTGGGAGGGATGGTTATATTGTGTATCTGGAATGAATTTTAGGTCTCTACGTCCATCCCATGGGGAATGGGAGCAAAAACAAAAGTGTTGCGTTTATATTTTTGTTCAGTGTATATGTAGCAATGTAATAATTTCCCCACGAGTCAAATGTAACCTCAAGGGACGAATGAGTGCTCTGTCTACATATAACAGGCAACAAAGAACCAATTTTAAATTGTATTTTTACAAACCAATATCTTTTGTTACAGCAGCCTGTCACAAAAACACATAATCTGTCACCATTTCTTTAGTAAAATCTTTGAAAAATGTCAAAGCTAACACAGTTCGACAGGGATAAAATAGTGGTTTTGCAACAATAAGGTGATTACACAGAGCCATTACCCAAAAACTCAGCATATTTTAGCTTGCTGTGTATTGTGTACTTAAGATACTTGTCCTCCACTTGTCCGCCTGGAAAAGTGGAGGACAGAAGAAGTGTCAGGCCTGAAAAAAGTTGTCATTGTCCAAATATATGTGAACCCAAGTTCTTTTTGTTTTTTGTTTTTTACCTGTTCACTGAAACATATTTCAGTTATAGTCATATAATGGACATGGTTATAATGTGTAGACTCTCGGCTTTCATATGAGAATATCCACATTCAAATTGGATGAAGGGTTTAGGCGTTTCGGCCCCTTAACATGTGCCACCCTCTTTTTAAAGGGACCATAAGTAATTGGACAATTGACTCAAAGGATATTTCATGGGGCAGTTCCTTCATTATGTCATTATCAATTGAGCAGAAAAAAGGGCTTGAGTTGATTTGAGGTGTGGTGCTTGCATTTGGAAGATTTTACTGTGAACAGACAACATGTCAAAGTGGCAAAAACTGCAGTTTGGTACAGCTTGAGAAAACAAGAAAGACAGGAAGCACTGGTGAACTCAATAACACAAAAAGACCTGGATGTCCATGGAAGACAACAGTGGCGGATGATCTCAGAATCATTTCTATGGTGAAGAGGAATGCTTTCACAACAGCAAACCAAGTGAACAACACTCTCTTGGTGGTAGGCGTATCGATATCCAAGTCATAAAGAGATTACTGCATGAAAGTAAATACAGAGGATTCACTGCAAGGTGCAAGCCACTCATAAGTCTCAGGAATAGAAAGGAAAATTGGATTTGGAACAGCTCATGATCCAAAGCACATCACATCATCTGTAAAACACGGCGGAGGCAGTGTGATGGCATGCATGGCTGCCAGTGGCACTGGAACATTAGTGTTTAGAGTGTTTAGTGATGACGTCTCACAGGACAGAAGCAGCCGAATGAATTCTGAGGTGTTCAGAGACATACTGTCTGCTCAAATCCAGCTAAATGCAGTCAAATTGATTGAGCAGCGTTCCATAATACAGATGGACAGAGTTTAAGACTTCGGTCTCATTGTAAGCAAAGGGTTTTCAGCCAAGTATTAGAAATTGTCATTTTTATTTTCAGTTATTTAATTTGTCCAATTACTTAAGAGCCCCTGAAATGAAGGGAGTGTATTCAAAAATACTTTAGTTCCTCACATTTTTATGTAATCTTTTTGTTCAGCCCCCTGAATTAAAACTGACAGTCGGGAGTTCAGCTGTATCTGAGTTTCATTTAAAATGGTCATTGGGGCCGCAGCCAGTGGTGTTGGAGATCTTGTCAAAATTGAATTAAACGAAGGTCAAAAAGTATCATCAGATTTGAAGTTGCAAAACCAGCTGCAAAGAAAAAAGCACAAACACTGGAACAGTACCAGTCATGGATTGGACTTCAACATTACTGAAGCAGTGTAGGATCATCTTGACAGAGAACAGAACGAAAGGAAGCCGACATCCAAAGAAGAGCTTTGAATGTCTTCATGAAGCCTGGAGAACTATCCCTGAAGACTTCTTGAAGAAACTACAAAAGAGCTTCACTAAGAGAGTTCGGGCTGTGTAGAAGAATAAAGGTGATCAAACCAAATATGGACTTTCAATCTTGTTAGAATTGTAAAAATATTTTTTGCCTTGTACACTTTGCATTTTTCTAGAAAAATACAAAGACATTTGGGGTGGCACAAGACTTTTGCACAGCACTGTATGAGCAGCAACTACCAACAATCAATTTCAGCTAAGAAAAAGAGCCACGGTGGTGTTCTTGTCTCTATATTGATTGAAACAAACCACTGAACGGCGTGGCTGGTTAGTATGTCACTTACTGCATGAGTGGAATTAGTGAAACAAGTCTGAAAGTTTGTTAGAGCTGCCTTAGCTTACTGAAAACACATCTTCAGTTTGATCTGAATTATCTGATATCAATCAAAAAGGAAAGGTCCCACCACTAAGTACTACAAAGTAATTTCAGAGATTTAAAGTATTTATTTGTCGACATTTATAACAAAGGAATGAAATGCTGTAATTGTCTGTGTGTTATTGGGGATTAGGTGACATTGTTAAACTAATTAAAGCAGAGAAACAAGTAATTCTAAAGGGGTTTTGTTGTGACTCCCTCTCCATTAAGACAGACAGGTGTGCAAAGCTCAACAGCACATTTACCCCCTATCTAAGTCTTTCTCTTCTTCTCTTTATTTGGGGTGCCCAGCTTATAAGGAAAATAAAAAAGATTTCCTGCCCCCAAGCAATAACCTCTATTGACTGCATAAAGTTTACTGTCACAGCAGCATTGCAGCATAAACCTTGAAGACTGTTGATTGCCTCATACCCTCCAGGCAGCTGCTGCGATGGCCCTTGCGACCCAGTGCTCACTTAAACCAGGATGCAGAAATTGTTGGTAAACTCCAGCTCGAATTACTGGGGTGCGAGCGCTGGCTCACCGGTGATTAAATGTTCTGAACCATAATCCATTTAAAGCCATGTCTTTAATCACTAAAATGTAAAACCTATTTTCAAACAGGCAACTAATTACAAAATCACTGATGCTTCTGTTTGTTCTGCTCACATTTAAAGGTTTGCTCCAGCAGCCTGAGCAGAGCGCTGCAGAGCCCTGCAACGCTGTGGCAAGGTGATAATAATCCATTACATTAACTGTGAGTTACAGCTGTGTGCCAGCATGGCAGTGTTTTCAAGTTAGGCACACTTGAGGGATATTTAGCGCAATAACTCAGATGACCTGACGCGATAGCATCTGGAGGACAAAACTTCTTCAGTCGGAGAAACAAAGTGCTCTGCCATCCAAAGTCAGCATGTTCCTGTGCTCTATATGCACCATCACACACATCCTTAGTGCTCCTGCTGATGCAAAATCTCTACAGAGAGCAGTTCAAAACCTCCTCTGACTGCATTAATACTCAGTTCTGCCCCCGTGCCACCAGGGAAACTCTACAGAAACATAACGAGAATAAAGGAAGAGCTGCTTCAAGCCTCCGGCCGTGAAAATGTTTCCTCCCTTCAGAAAAACATGAACAGATGACACCGACACACTTTGCTTTTGATGGTTTGTTTGTTTTTTTCCCTTCTATAGTAATCCCCTCTTATGAGCTTACCTGTTGTCATTTCCCTATTTGGTATTAACTCTGCTTCCTGCTGTAATGCTTAGATTATTAAAGAAGACATGTTACCACTTCACCAGTGTCAAACTATTACAGTAAGCATTGATACTACTGACTGCATTATCTCTTAACTTGTATCCCTGCTCCCTTTATGAAGTCTTAAAATGTATTTCAGAGAAAAATCTACAGCAAGCACTTTTAAGGGGGTAGCTGTAGCTGAGGAGGAAGAGTAGGTCATCTACTAATCCACCAACTAAAGGTTGGTGGTTCAGTTCCTGGCCGCTTTATTCTCCAATGGGTTTATTGGAGCAATAGCAATATTTTCTAAAAACTTGTCCCTTTAGTTCAAGCCCAAAAATGCTGGAAAGATTTTGCATGTGTTCAATCTAACTTTAGCACTCTGCTGTCCAAAGAGGGCTCGGGGGTGTTGTTATGTTTGGTCTACTCAACTGGAACTACTTTGTCCAAGTTAGTTGTCCAATTCAGTTCAGTTCAGTTCAAGTCAACTCTATTTATATAGTGCCAAATCACAACAACAGTTGCCCCAAGGCGCTGCATAAGGTAAGGACCCTGCAATAATACAAAGAAAACAGATATACCCAACAATCAGATGACACCTCCGACCCCAATCTCAATACTTACTATTTAGCATATAGACAATTCATATACATATTTTTTCATTGAAATAATAAATGTAAAAATGTAAATACATCTGCCAGAGTAATATGACTCAAAACTTTTTCCTTCCAGCCTCTGCTTCTATCTGGTCGATAGAGGTTTTTAATCACATTTGCATTGCATAATGGAAACAGCAACAATTGTCTCCTAATGAAGTTAAAAAGCTCTTAAATCTTTCTCTGCAAATGAGACTCTTAAAAAAAGGCAAAAATAATCTGTCGATAATCAACTAAATTTAATTAAAATCACGAGTGTCTATTGAACACAAAGTCTTGCAACCCAAATGTTTATGGGTAGAAATAGATTGGAAGGAAATTGCTTCTCTAATAACACCATGTATCCAATTATGTTGCAGACTTTTTTTTATCTAATCATATAAAATCTGTAAGGAGTGGGGTTGGAGGGGGGAGAGTCTCACACAGTTAAGGCAGGAAATGTTTTACAGCAAAAACAGCAATATAAGAAGAGTTCACATAATTTACAGCAAAGTTAATTAAATCCATTCACTGATGAAGTTGGTAATATATTTAGCATATTGCAATAGCTAGCAATATATCCATCGATCACTACAGTTAACATTCACAGAGGCTGTGCCATGCTGCAGGGAGTGAAAGTGGAAGGAGACATTTGTTTCTGCCATCAGGCAACAATGAGCTGCAGCATCTCAAGACTGGTGGGGTCATGTGGTACAGACTGACATCACGCTGACATGCTCTGGTAAGAAACAAACCTGAACCCACACTCCACTTTTCTTCTTTTTCTTCTTCTTTTTTTGCTTTAAGGAACTGAAGCCAAACATTTGATGGAAAAAGTCAAAGGAGAACAGCAGTAGGTACTGAAAACTAGCCTTTTTTTTTTCCAAACTCAAAGGTTCTTTATTGATTTGAAACTAAACCTTTAGCTGAGTGCAGAAACGTTCAAGTCAGGTTCAAAAAGAGATAGTGGAACAGGTCCAAATGACGGACTGCAGTATGTCAGTGAAGTGTGAGCCTTAAGTCAAGTTACAAGTTCTTCAGTCAAGTCTGAAGTCAAGTGCAACCCCCTTTGTGCAGACATGAATGGTTGCAGGTGAAAAGACATCAACACCACACTTGTTATAAAACATATCGCTAAAATACAAAAGGCAGCTTAACTGCTCTGTCTTCTACACTATTTGGGGAGTCGTGATTTGTGATCACATTCTTTTATACCGGATCTAATCAAATAAAGATTTAATTAAATAATATTTACCTGAAGGTGCTCTCACATAATAATATGTGGAAGTGGGAAATAAGTGGGAACATATATCATTTTAAGAAAAATGTTTTGAATTTGATGGCAGCAGCAACTCTTGAAAAAACATTGGACTGGGGAAACAAAAGGGTGGAAAGTAGAAAAGTGAAAAACTTCTCTGGCCAAACAATTTTTTTAAATTCTTCTTTTGGGACATTCCTCTCCCAAATGTCCAGCTGCTGGTCCCTTTGGTTCTCAGATGTTTATGGACTTTTGTTAAGAAGAGAGGATCCCAGTGGTGACAGTGGTAAACCTTTAGGCATGTCCCAACAGGTGTAGGCCCCATGACGGACTGGAGACATGACAGCTTCCAACTGGCTTGGAGAACACCTTGCTGTCCTCCAAATTTACCTTGTCTCAATTTCTGCTGCTTCATCTAGATGGGAGAGTCAGAATTTGATGTAAACAACATGAAAACATAGATCCATCCTGCCTTGTATCAACAGTTCAGACTGCTGCTGGTGGTGGTGATGTGTAGGGGATATTTTCTTGGCGCACCACAGCCTGCCTGAGCATTGCTGCCAGTCATGTCCACCCCTTTAGACTGCTTTCACCAGTTTCATCTGTACAGTTTATAGAAGACAGACAACAATCAAGGCAGAACCATAGATTTGGCCCATTTCTCAGATGAATAACGAGACTGTTTGTTACACGGTTGAATGATCTAGAACTGTTTTCCGTGTAAATAAACTACCATGTAAAAATAAATGCATTGGGGTATGACTGAACTAAAGTCAGTAATAACTGATAAATAATTTAAACTCAATTTTTGGCATTCTATTATTTCTATCAGCAAGTGTCTCGCCTTGATTTGTACAACACACAGGTCAGAATTTCAGCAAGAAGTTCATCTGGCCAATCCAGTGTGTGTGAAAAGACACTTATTTTATTATTTTGGTTCTTTATCTGTCTGCACAGCTGCGCTGCCTTTGATAAGGAAGGCGAGTGATGCCTTATGCAGCATTTTTCAAGGGGTAATTGTACGCTGCCACTGAGGAATAGATAAGTATGAGTCAAACAGAGTCTAGTGAGGAAGATTTATGTGAGGGATGAGCCTGTATCCCTTTATTACTAAAGCAGATAGTCTTATAGTGCTTCTAAGCACGTATAAAGTTTTGGTAACTCTCAGCTCTTTTGGCCTATATTACAGATGTCAAAAAGAGACAAGAAACAAGTTGCTGATACTATAGACTATTTCCCCCTCATCTTATGCCCTTATTTACTTTATATATTAGCATCTTACTTTCCAAACAAAGAGGTATTGGTTATTCTGTAGCAACAGTCACATTAAATCACAGCAGAGACCAAGTAGAGTTAACCTGTAGTTAACTCTCATTCTGTTAAAAGGCTGCAAAAATCATGAGGACTGGGATGCATAAGGTCTTCTGGACCTCCATTCTTCTCCTTGGTGTCACATTTAGCACTTTTTAACTTGGATAATTAAAGTGTGGACTGTAAGGCGTGATAAATAGCTGGAATAAAGTGGCAATACGTGTGTCTTGTATGTGGATGTGTCAGGTTTTCTTTTTTTGTTTGTTTGTTTGTTTTTTTAAAACAAATAATATGATTGCAAGTAAGTGATAAATTCTGCTTAACCAATAAGACAATCATGAGTCAACAGGGGTTTGTGAACTGCAGAGTGTCTCCACAGCGGAAACGTACTGCTGGTACATCAGAGGAACAGCTCAGTATGAGCAGCTTGGAGACAGATTTAGAGAGGAGAGGCTGAGAAGGTGTGGGCATGTGCAGAGGAGGGCTCGTGGATACATCGGGTAAAGGATATTGAAGACGGAGGAAAAAAGGACCTCCACAGAGAAGACTCATGGGTGTGCTGAAGGAGGACGTGTGGCTCGCCGGTGTGACACAAGAGGATGCTAGGGATAGAGTGAGATGGAGCTAAATCCCTAAAGGGATCAGACAAAAGAAAAAGAACTGCAAGTGCCCATGACTTTATGTAAATAATACACCACAACTGCCATACATGTGAGCCAGTGTTGTGTTCGCTGACTTCTGATCTGCTTTAAATGGTCAAAAATTCATCTTGAAATTCAAATGCAGTATTTTTGATATTTTTATTTCTTTACTTAGTGGTTATAATCTAACCTTGTATAGCCGGAACTGTTTGATAATTGACAGAAAATTAACATTGTTGGAAACTGGAGTGTTCATTGAACCATCCATCCATTCACTTCCGCTTCTCAGGGTCGCGGGGGGCGCTGGAGCCTATCCCAGCTGTCATAGGGCGAGGGGCGGGGTACACCCTGGACAGGTCACCAGTCTGTCGCAGGGCCAACACACAGGGACAAACAACCGTTCGCACTCACATTCACACCTAGTGACAATTTGGATTATCCAATTAACCTATCCCCACAAGCTGCATGTCTTTGGACAGTGGGAGGAAGCCGGAGTACCCGGAGAGAACCCACGCAAACACGGGGAGAACATGCAAACTCCACACAGAAAGACCCCGGCCTGATGTTGGAATTGAACTCAGGACCTTCTTGCTGTGCGGCAACAGTGCTAACCACCGTGCCACCGTGCTGCCCTGTTCATTGAACCTTTTCACACATTTCAACACATTTTTTTTTTTAACAAGAAATTGTAATAATGTAAATTTGTTCATTGAACCTTTTCACAAATTTACATTATTACAATTTCTTGTTAAAAAATGTGTTGAGCAATTTATTTAAGCTTTTCAGGGGGGAAAATCACACTGATGATGCAGAGGTCTCAAAAAGCTGCAAAAACTCATGTATCAAATATGATATACTGGACGTTACAGGATTAAAAACAATTATGATACCCCACATATCCTTATTGTAATAGTGGGATGGATATGAATACTCCCAACTTATACGTATCAAAGTTTGTGAAGGTATTCATTGCATCGCATTTAAACTCAGAGCAATTTTTTAAGGATGTGAGGGTTTGTATTTAACGAAAGTGTTTCAACTTAAACTTTAAAGTATAAAGTATTTTATTTAATAATTTTTTGGTATTATATGTGTTTTTTTTTTGGTCTTTACACCTCACCAACAAGTATGAATGACGAACATACAAAACACAAAGCACAAAACTCCAAATACTGGCAGATCAATTGTGATGTCATGGCTGGCAAACTTGTGACTTACTACACTGGCACTCATAAAGCACTTTGTAGTGAAAAGAGGTCCATTATCTCTGGGCATCAGATCCCACACATGCCATCTTAGAGCATCAAAGAGTGACAGTGGAAAACAGCAAAGCAGTCATGGCTTATGACCCTATGAGCTCATTTTGAGACAGATGCACAGCAAAGGCACAAATCTGAAGCTGTTGCTCTTGGATCAGAATATTATGCTCATTTTTTTTTTTTTCAAACATCTGCCATATTTAGAGGACAATGACAAACTTTCAAAAGCCTTCAACCTCACAAAAGGGGCAATACTAAAGTCTTATTATCATGACACATTAGTGCCAATAACCCATCAAAACAAAAACAAACAGGTCAATAAGTCATTTAAATAGCTACTCCAGTCTGCCTGCTCAAACCCCTGTCAATGGTGGCCATAATAACCACAAGACCTCAGCCAAACATTAAATCACAATTTTATATGTAATCAAATCAAGCTCATCACATCTGCACTGATTGATTCCAGACTCGATTACTGCCTGGCATTTGCAATTTCATTAACTCATACTGGCAGAGAGAGACCGTGTGTGTGTGGGTGTGAGCAAGACACTGAAGCAGGATGAGAGTGTGTGCAGGACAAAGTGACTCAGGCAAGCAGTTAGAGAGAAACATGAGGGCAGGGGAGTGATTTGTTTGCTTTACGGGACCTGAATGCATTGTAATTCAGTGAGACATGTGAGGGAAAAGGGAGGAGGAATAAAAAAGAAAGTTGGCGGTGAAATGGAAGTGTTCGATCTCCAAGTGCATTTCATGTCTATATTCTTAATTTTATGGTGAGCATTAAGATGATTCAGTCCTCAAGCAACCGTGACAGGAGAGAATTTGACATGGCACTGATGTACCATATGACTTTCTTTTTTCTGCGCTTGGCTATTTGGTGTTTAATTTTAAAGAAATACTGCAGTACTTTAGTGTAATCATGGTTCAAAGTTCCAATATATTTCAAGTGGCTGTGACAGATGTGGTCTGACCACCAAGTAGAAGGAGCTACAGCAGAGTCAGGACTCGGAGCACCTTGGCCACAGATCCAGACAGAGACACAGTGGTCTAATTAAGACATGTGGCAAGAAGAAAGAGAGCAGACTGGCTGAAATCCCAGTGGTAAACACGGTCGAGGATGAGACAGATGTAAAGATTTTCTCTGTGTCTGTTCATATTCTATCTATCTATCTATCTATCTATCTATCTATCTATCTATCTATCTATCTATCTATCTATCTATCTATCTATCTATCTATCTATCTATCTATCTAATTCTACAGTCTGTTGATCGCTGTGGAAGCTGAAAAATCAGAGACTTCTTTAACGTCCCTCCTTTCCGCCTTGTTGCCACTGGACTTAAATAGACCACTGTGTCTCTGTCTGAGACAAAGGTGCCCTCGCTCTTTGCTTCATGTAGCTGCTATAGTGAAGGCGGTGGTAGTGGGGGCTTGAAGTCTGTCCCACTTAAACCGAACAGAGCAGACGATCTGCTTCATGGCCCCATCCGATCCACTTAATGTGATTACTGTCCTAAATGCTTTGCCTGTGTTCAGCGAAGCTATCCTGGATATCTTTTCATTACAGCTTGAGCTAAAAAAAAATAATCTCATTTTAGTTAAAATGCATTGATCTGCTGCAAGTTGCCAGTGTAATTAACAGGATTATTAAAATGATATCTAATTGTTGGTTGAACTATCAGCATTTAAATGCAACAAAGAGAGAACTGGTCAGTCTTGTTTCAGTCTATGTGGATTGACTATCCTTCTGGGGCTTGTTGTAGTTTGTATTCTACAGTACCTGTATCTGTCTGGGGCTCTGCAGTAAGCTACATGTTTTTAAGATGGATTGAGTGGACAAGCTGATGGCTGACCGGTGCCAGTGTGGCATAAAATTTCATTTGTGTTTCTCACTAGATACGTGTTTAACTTGCTTATGCACGTAGAAAATGCCTTCTTCCTTTCTCATCTTGCACCCTTTTATTCGTTCGCTCACCCTCGCTGGCTCTAATTTTCTTTTCCATCATTCTCTCGGACATTTTTCAATCATGTTGTGCACTGAATGACAGAATGGTTACACATAGAAAGATCATAACCAAACTGAAACTTGGAAACAAAAATACAAATATGTACTTGTAACCAAACATCATCCAGTCGAGCCTTCCTCTTGTGTTTGCATTACATGGCTTCGGACAAAATATAATGGGTTTTTGGTCTAACTCAGCCGTCAATCACTCCTTCACGAGCCTTCCAGTATAGGCCTGTCATCAGTACCAGCTCGATTCCTGTGTTATCTTCATCCCTTATCATTTCAGCTGTTCCCATCTGCTATCTTTTGCAATTGTCAGAAATTCTTTTTGCCTGATTTGATTTTGACGTCCAGCCAATCTGCAGACACTCTGATTTTGACCTACGTGTCTGGTCCCAACTGTTGCTGTAAATTGCCTGTACATCCACCTGGTGCGTACCAGCGCCTACATTCAGGTCCAAGTACCTCTTGCTAGTTAACCCACCCTGACCTGAGTTACAGCCAATTTTGGAGAACAGACTGAATAAATTATATTCCTTTGGGTAATTTTTCTTTTAAAGCACACACGTTTATTATCTGTGACAATGGTGAGTCCATCGAAAATGAGAATAACTCAAACGGCACAGTAGAAAAATGACCCTCTGCACGTTCACTACGAGACACAACAAGAGAAAAAGAAGTGCAATTTTAACAGTTTGTCTCAGTTTTTGTACGTGATGAAGAAATGCTGCTGTAGTACATGAAAGAAACCTGTCAGTATGACTCTTTGGGCTCAAAGAGCATAAATGGGTAAAATTACAGAAGAAACTGTGGCGTGTAATTGCCCAGACTGTTCTGTAATTGTACAACAGAAAGGTTTTGTTAATTCATTAGAATTCCCTACATTAGATAGTGGGAAACTATAACTTAATTACATTGTTGAGGGAGGAATAGCCATGAGGGAGGTCTTTATCATAAAACTTATGATGATACATGTATCTATCCCCTCCTCGCGTTTTCCAATCCAGCAGTCCAGATTGGAGTCTTTGTCGGCCTTTTCTGGTCCCCGGGTGTTATGTTTGACAGAAGTGCAGAGGTGTCGTGATGGATAGCGATTACGTTCTGCTTCTCCATTCCAGATTTTCTGGCCCATTGGTGCTGCCAGAGTTTTGTACTGTTTTTAGAGCCAATACAAAAAGGCCCATTAGCTGCTCCGTGTCTTCAGTCCTAACCACTGTGGTTCTGTGGTTTATATCTCTGTGAGTATTATTCAAACATAAATGAACTTCTTCTTTTCAGCACAGCATTTGTTAAACACTCAAGTAGTAATAATCTACTAGTAATCTTTAAACCTCCAGCTTTGCATCCACCATTCAGCACAGGCCACTTTGCATTGTATTTGTCAGAAATGAAAAAGAGATTTCTTTATGGAAATTATTTGCTTGAAGATATTTAGAGCCGCAGATTATACATTTCACTACTATCAGTTTGACACGAAATATACCCACTGACAAATGCATTTGTCTTTTTATTTAGTCATATCACATCCCTGTCTCCATGCTGCAACAACAGGATAATAGCCCCTGGGGGATCTGAAAGTCAACACATCGTAGTTTTTTCTTTTCTCTCTCTCTCTTTTTTTTTCTTTTGTTTTTTTTTTCTCTTTTTTTCCAGATGGGAGAATCAGGAAATAGACAGAAAACCGCAAAGGTGAAAAAGAGGAGCGTTTGCCAAGGATCTAAGTCAGAAACTATTCTTATCTTTGAATGGGCGATTCGGAGAACTGTCATCGCCTCCATAGTTCATGGTGTGTGGTGCAATTACCATAACTTGAATCGTGGCCTGAATCCCGTGATCTAATCTCGGCTCTATTTGGGCTGTACAGTTAGAAGCTATTGTCCACAGTGTCGCCTGCTATCATTACAGTTCAATTGTCTGTTTTCTCAGCAATATGAATGTGAACTGGAGCTGTTACTGACTGTATCCAGGTTTTTACTGGTTATGATGTACTGGTATTATTGCATGCAAGTGGCACAATAGAGCGTTTGTCAAAGGCGGTTAATGGCTGAGCAGCTCTGGTGTGAATCTTACGGCTCTTATACTGCATATATATGTAAATTAAATTAAACCCTCCTTGTTATTTCTTTTTGTCATGTTTATGTGCTTGATGTAAACAAAAGCATTCAACACAGCACATTGCATTTTCCCTTATATTTGCCAAAGAGTGACTTACACAGCGTGTACAGTCATGGTACTAAGAAAGCACATCATGTATGATCTGTCTAAGATTCTAAGGTTTTACATATCAGGACATAATCAGAAACGATCTAGTCTCGCGAGGTCTTAAAACGAGGCAAGAAGAATCTGAGCTGAACAACATACGATATATTACAGTGTTTCATTATTCAGTGGTGTGTTAAAACCTAAAACACACTGCATGATTCAGTAGCTTGTAGACACAACTTTAGCAGCAACAACCTGAAGTATTCTATTACTTCGATTGCTTTCAATCAGTAAGTTTCACGTGTTGTCTCACAGGAATTTTAGCCCACTCTTTTTTTACATTGTTGCTTCTCTTCATTGAAGTTTCTGCACATCTCTGTTAAGGTCCTGCCATTGAATTTAAATCAGGTTGTGGTCTGCACTATTGTCACATCTTTATTTTTTCTTTTTAAGCATTCTGTTGTAGATTTTTCAGCTGTGCTTTAGATCATTGTTCTGCTGTAAGGACCAGTTTCAGCCACGCTTCAGCTGTCGGATAGATGAGCCGATGGTATACCGAGCAGTTTACTGCAAAGCCCAAATCATCACTCCACCACCATGCTGACAGTTGGTATCAGGTGTTTGTGCTGATAGGCTGCGTTTGGTTTTCACCCAATGTTGTGCCGCATTAAAGCGGAACATCTCAGCTTTGGTCTCATCTTTAGGAAATGTCTTGTGGTTTGTGCAGATTAAGCTTTGCTGCCATGTTCTTTTCTGAGGAGAAGAGGCTTTCTCTTGGCAACCCTTCCAAACAAGCCATATTTGTTCAGTCTTTTCCTAATTGGAATGAGTGCACGGATGGATGAACTTTAACATCCTACCTGAGGCTTGTAGAGTCAGAGAAGCAGCTCTTAGGGTTTCTAGAGTTTCTCTGAACATTGCTCAGTCTGACCTTAGGGTAGAGGAAAATCCACTCCTAAGAAGATTGGCAACTGCCATAACTATTTTCCAGTACTGAACAATCTTTCTCACTGTAGAAGAACTTGACTGACTTACATTTTTTCTTGATGTGTACTCAATCATCCAGGTAAGGAAATCCCAGAAAGCCGATTCTGCGTTCGTGTTTGTAAATTCCAGATTGATGGATAACAGTGCCTGCTCCTCTGAGATCACTGCTGATGTCTTTCCTCCTCGCCACCGTATTACAGTTTTTCTCAATTGCATCAGTGTAGTCCTCACATCAGAAACATCATTCTTACTGCACTTAATGCAGTTCGCAAATCAGCAACAAATTTTCCATCCACTCCAGCCTTTTTCCATTGTTTTTGTGAACGCTGCTATTGTTTCTATGCATACTGCACTACTAAAGACATTTGTTATTATGTCGTTCTATCTGAACTCAACTCAACAAAACAGTTTGTACTTCTGTCAGCCAGAATTCTGCATTTCTCCTTCACCTTCCTGAATACCGTCTGCAGTGTTTTCAATCAAATTACTTTAAACTTTTCTGTTTTCAAATACATATGACAGAGCAAGACCAGTTACACGCTGTCAGTGGTAACAGTGAAAGTGTCCTTCAATTGAAATCAAATATAAACACGTTCTCAGAAGAGGTTTAGTTAAAACAAATAGAAGTGCAATCGCAGACTAAATGTTTCAGTTCAGCGATCTGATACTCAGCCACTGCCTTAAATAGTGGCTTCGTCAACCAGGTGATCAGGAACAGGTGAAGCTTCAACATGTACTGCATTGGTCTCCACAGTCGCCAAAACTCAATCCTTTAGAGCACCTTTGGGATGGGGTCAAAGGGGAGATTTGGATGATTTGAATTTGCAGCTGGTAAATCTGCAGCAACTGTGTGATGCTATCATGTCAGTATCAACTAACATCTCTGAGGAATGGAACCTTGTTGAACCTGTGCCACAAAGAATGAAGGATGCTCTGAAAGCAAAAGGGTTTCAGCCCAGTTCTAGGAATGTTTACCTTACAAACTGTGCTTTTGTGTAATTAGCAGTGCCATAACATACTCAAACTACCTGACCCTCTGTTTCCCTGTGCACAGGTTTTTGGCATCCTACCCATGGTGTGGTGAGCCTGACCCTGAATTGGTGATTGTGAGCACCGTACACGTTGAACAGATTGGACCCCACTTCTCTTGGAGCACCTTCTCTTGCACACCTTGTTTGTAATAATTGGTTGATTGAGTTACTGTTGCTTTCCTATCAGCCTGAAGCAATCTGGCAATTCTCTTCTGCCCTCTGACATCAACAAGGCATTTTCACTCAGAGAACTGCTGCTCACTGGATATTTTCTCTTTTTAGGACCATTCTCTGTAAACCCTAGAGATGGTTGTGGGGGGAATCCCAGTAAACCAGGAGGTTCTTTAATAGTCGGATAAGCCTGACTGGTATCAGCAACCATGCCACGTTCAAGCGCTTTTCTTCCTCATTCAGATGCTCATTTTGAACTTCAGAAGGCTGCCTTGACCATGTCAAGGTCAAGGTAGTTTCTGACAGATTAGATATTTGCATTAATGAGCAGTTGGACATGTTCTTAGACTGCATGTATTTTCTTTGTCTGTTTTCTGATGCACTGTTTCATTTATTCTCCTTTTCAGGATTTCAGCGATTCTGTAAAGTATGAAATAAACTCTTCACATTTCATTTTTTGTCTTCACATTTTTTTCTTCTTTTTCTTCTTTTGCATTCACTAATTGTCTTTGCAAAGTCACTTAGGTTTTGATAAAAGTAAAAACACAATGATTGTCTTAAAATGATAGTGAAGGGTTTTTATTCTTTGGTCACATAGTTGAAGCGATTGACTGACGTTTGCATGTTTTGACATATTTGAAAGGGTTTTGTTTTACTGTCTTTCACACAGTTTTGTTTTATGAAACTGCCTTTAGTGTTTTGAGAACTGCATTAAAACTGGTGAGAATAACGTTCCTGATGTGAGAATTGCATTGATCAAGACAAACTGTATCACGCAAACTGCCAAAACCTTTGCAGTTATAGAGGTGGTCACACTTGCTGATGATCGATTAACTAAGTGTAATGAATTAGCTACACCCGGCTGCTACTTAACCTCTTAATTCCTATGAAAGGAAGCATGTGCTTTCTCTCTTTCTGCATCTTTGCTTAATTTCCATTAAACAGATGATGACACTGGGTAATTTATTTAAATATGAGTCCTGCCAAAGACCTGATTATTTTTATAATGTACTAAAATGTAAAACTAGAGTTTCCAGAAGGTGTCTTTCCATTTTCCCCTCAACTTATAAAGCTGATATAGTGTAAGATATTAAATTTGGCCTTAAATGATCCATTCACACTAGTTTCTTGTCACAGGTGACTTTTGGTGATAGGCAAACATCGCTTTTCTGGAACATTAGATAAAGAAAATAAGTTGTCAGTATCCTCATTAGCACTTAGGAATGTCCCCAGGTATTCTTTTTCATCTCTTTTTGCTCACAATAAATTTTTCATTATCGAGCAATACAATATTTTTTACATTTCCCCTGATACACGGGGACAATTTCTGGGTTGGTCTTTTCCTGCAGAGAGTTGGACTATGCAAGTTTAAGAAAAAAGGTTCAGCAGAACATCTGCAGAAACACAAGAGATGAGAAAAAAACAAAAAACATATTCCACCCTAATCTTTTGGGATGCCACATTCCCAGTTAAAATTATTACCCTGAGTAAAGCAGAATTTGTGTTTTAGAAGATCTGTTTTCCCTTCTATGCCCTTCGTAAGACTGAAAAAGAAAATCCATTCCTGACATTTGAAGCAATAGTCACCAGCACAGCACCACCGAGGTTTATTTAGTAGCTTTTTGCGCTCTCTTCATCATCAATTATAAGGTTCATTTTTCATTTGCACTTCACGTCTGTTGTTTAGCTTGTTGCAAAGTTGAAAAATGATTTTGTTGAAAATTTGATCTGCTAAATGCATGAGAACAGTCAAAATCCGAGAAAGATTATGTAATTTTATCAAAAACGCTGAAATTACATTTGGTTTTCACCCCTTGGGAGGGGATTGCTTTGTTAACTCATGTATAGAGTTTTAGGTAATACATTTTTTTTTTTACTTCTGTCATAGCAAAGATCTTTAGTTAGTGTTACTTTCACTTTCTCTGAAATTTCCAGGCATCCCAAGTTGTTCAAACACTTTCTTTTTTGTTTGTTTGTCTTCAGACCCAAATTTACATTTCATTGGGTTTGGCATAAGTCACAGTCTCAGAAAGTTTAGTTTTCACAGAAGAATTTGCTTGCACAAGTCTTTGACCGCAATTTATTGACAGGAAGCCAGACACTAAGCACAGGATTAATTTTGTCCAGCAAGTGTTTGACCTTTTGTGTTTTAATTTAAGCCCTCACAGACAATTCCTTATCAGACATACGATCCGGCACCCCATAGATGAGACATTCCCAGAGCAGAGAATTTCTCTCTGCTGACCTGCAGAGTTTCCATCAGCCATGGAAAACTGAAACCAAAGTGAGGTATAAAAGAGAATTTAAGTCCCATTCACAGATGAAAGGCACTGATAAAGAAGTCAGGAAGTGTAGTCTAGATTAGCGATTGTTCTGGTGGGATTTATTTATTAATTACAATAATACTTGATGAACTGATGAAGTGAAAGAAAGAAAATGTTCCAATGGTTATTCTGTTTTTCACAGCTGAGAGCTCCTGTTGCTGAAAGCTGACAGTAGAAAGTACCCTGATATTTGGAAGCTTCGGACAAAGCGCTAAACAAGATTTGAGTTTGGCCATATTCTTATTTTCTCTTTGTGACAGTAAGCTTTCCGTCAAGCTGCCCCCGCATTCTTACTTTTCCTTTTTGAACTGTGCTCTAGTTTAGGCTAGGTCATTCCTTTAATGGGGATTTTCAAGTCTTGCACCTCCAGCAAATTCAGATTGTTTGGTCAAGCTACTCAGCCCAAAGTTAAAGGCTGGACTGACAGAGCCTTTGCTGGAAAATATTGATAAGTGTATGTGCTATGCTTGGTATATATAGAGAAATATATTGAATTTCCACATTCATGTCATTGCAATTATATAAACTCAGTGCTTGAGTACCCATTGCATCCTCTTTTGTAACCAGGAGGATGCAGAGGAGACTCTAATCATGCTAAGAAACTTCAAAGCAAGTCATGATGTTTCCTGAACATCGAGGTAGTTAGTTCTCCATGGGGCGCATTTTGATATCAAAGATACAAATTGGAACACTGGATGTTTTCATGCAGAAAAAAGAATTGCACTTCAAAAAACATCAATTTCTTTAACCAAGCACTTGAAGTAGCACATTTGTGTATTTTCTGATGCATTACACATTAATCTCTATTGATAAGTAACATTTCATACCCAGCTGTTGCTCTCAGACAACATGCTATTGTGTGTGTGGAACACAAACACGGCTACATCATCGTGTCATCAAATTAGCATCTCAATCCATTACAATCAGTGTTGTTTTCAGTCGCCATAGCCTTCTCCAATCCATGTTTTTTTTTATCCTTACAAGCATGCACATACACACACAAGGACAGGCATGTTGACCAGCACATAGACACACACGCACACATACAACAACCTCCCTGCCTATAAAAATTGAGGAAGCATTCCTCTCAACAGAAAAACACATCCACACATCTTGTGTGGCAGTTTAAAAAGGTCTTAAAGCAAAGATGGGACTGCCAGCTGATGAGAGTGATGATGAGATGTCATAGAGTGAGGAGGAAGATGAGGTTATAGTAGATATCCCAAAGGGAGAGGATGGAGGTGAGGGAGACTGAAGTGCCACAGCAGTAGAAGATAAACAGGGAGAAGTTCAGAGTGAGGATGAGGAAACCGTTAACGATGAAACAGGAGGTACAGAAGCAGACTTCAGAGCAGGATGATTGGAAAATTCATTCTTAGGTCGTGTTTGCTGCTGGTGGACTTCTGAAAAAAGGGTCTGAGGATATTCTCACTCTCTTCTTGCAAGATTGGCACCATCTTTCCACATCAATAGATGGCATGTCATCATCACCCTCATCACCTGGCAGCACCACCTCCACTTTTTGAAGTGACTTACGAAACCTGCGGATGCATTTCTAATATGTGTGAAAATAGGATGTGAATTACATGTTCTTATAAATGCATTTCAATAAGGAGAGATCATTTGGAAGAAATGGACCTGATTTACTGAGAAACTGAAATCAGTTCAACTATACTGCAATTAGACTCCAATGACCTATTATATCAGAACAGCATCTCAGCAGAGATAGGAGTTACGATGGTGGTTGAGAAGATGAAGATGTAGATAGAGATGGAGGCTTGGATGAAATTGTAACTGACCAGGGTGAGGTGGAGATGAGGAGGAGGAGGGTTGCACGAATGAGAGTTCGAAGAATGGAGTGACATAGGAGGATTGAAATTTCAAATACAGAGAATGGAGGCTGACTGGTTTCCAGAAGAAAATGACTGGCCTAGAGTAATGATGTCAGAACTGACTTTGACAGCGTGAGAAAAAGTTAAATAAAGAACAGACTAGCAGATGAGTAATTACAGATCTTTCTTAATGATCTTACGCATAAGCTTCATTACAAATCATTGTATTGATGGCAAAAACATTTAGATCCAGTGCATCCAGAAAGTATTCACAGCGCCTTATTTGTTCCACATTTTGTAATAGTAAAGCCTTATTCCAAAATGGATTAAACAGACTTTTCATCACAAAATTCTACAATGTGCCATAAAGACAGACTGAAAATGGTTTGCTTGAAATTCATGCGAGTATATTGCTCAAAATTGAGGTCAGGTGCATCTTGTTTCCACTGATCATCTGTCAGATGTTTCTACAACTTGAACCATGTCCACCTGTGGTAAATTCAGCTGATTGGACATGATTTGGAAAAGCACACAGCTGTCAACATAAGGCCTCATAGTCGACAGTGTATGTTAGAGCACAAAGGAAGCTGTGAAATCCAAGGAATTTTCTGAAGACTGAGACGGGGGTTGTATCAAGGCACAGATCAGTCCGGGTGGAGGGAAAGATCAATGCAGCAGTGTACAGAGATATCCTACAGAGACATCCTGATAACCTACTCCAGAGCACCCTGCTCTTTGGACTGGGGCGAAGGTTCATCTTCTGATAGGACAAGCCTAAGCGCGCAACCATCATAATAAAGGAATGGCTCCCTGAGCACACTGTGAATGTCCTTGAGTGGCCCAGGCAGAGCTGGTCACCTGTGCTCCTGACCCAACCTGATGGAGCTCGAGAGGTTCTGCAAAGAAGAATGGGAGAAACAGAAAGAGGTGCGCCAAGCTTGTAACATCAAACTCAAGAAGACTTCAGGCTGTAATTGCTGACAAAGGTGCTTCAACAAAGTATTGATCAAAGTTTATGAATATCTGAGCACATGTAATATTTTTGTTTTATTTTTAATAAATTTGCAAGAATTTGAAGCAAACTTTTTTCACTTTGTCATTTTGGGATTTTACATACAGAATTTTGAGGTGAAAAATGAATTTAATCTACTTTGGAGTAAGACTGTAACATGACCAAGTGTGGAACGAAACACTGTGAACACTCTCTGGATTCACTGTAATTCTAACTCTTTTCCTTGAAATAAAATAGACTTGTGCACTAACTGTGCACCATGCTTGCATTCCATCCTTGTATACCTGCTTTGGGCTTATGCAATACCATTAGAGCACAGTGTGTTACCTCGGGGCAATGTTCTTTTTTTTCCTTTGATAATATGTCATGTAGATTGTTAGGTGACTCATATTTTCACATGATTATTTGGACCAAAATGAGTGCAACTTTCATGTAAGAAAGTACTGGAAGAGGAAGGAATATAGGCCCTTTTGTACGGTGGCCCCTAGAGACAAAGCACGTGCAAAATACAAAACACATGCAAAATCCAAAGCACATGCAAAATACAAAACACATGCAAAACCCATAGCACATGCAAAATACAAAACACATACAAAATACAAAGCACATGCAAAAGACAAAACACATACAAAATCCAAAACACATGCAAAAGACAAAACACATACAAAATACAAAACACATGCAAATGACAAAACACATGCAAAATACAAAACACATGCAAAAGACAAAGCACAACGGAAGTGCTCCAGGACGCTAGGGGCAGTGTTGAGTTTTTGTTACCTAGTGGCTACATAAGCCATGAAGTTTCTAATGACCGGATTTGGTGTGTGGCAGTAAAAGGTAAATGAACCTTTTTTTTTTTAATTATTTGAATATATATTAGTGTTTGTGTATAAATCAACAACTAATACACATATGCTCTCAATTGTGTAATTTAAGTTATCTAGGTAGTTGTGTTTTGGAAGTTCAGTTTTACGCTAGCAACGTAGCTGTTGTGTTGGAAATGCGTTTGTGTATATACACTTTAGCTTAGGTCTGCCCTTTTCCGTTTTAATACTCCATTTTAAAAGAAAAATGCTGTTTGTTTCAGGGTAAGAATGTTTTGTCCATATTGTGGCCATAACGTGAGAGAAGTTGTCAAGTTCTGCGGTTCATGTGGCAAACATATTGAGTTTTTGGCGTTTGTCAACAACAGTAAGTATTTCACAAATAACATATATAAAAAAGGTTGTCTGAACCAGTTCACAAAGCTGCCATTTGGCTGTTTACAGTTTATTTACATTTGAATGCAGTCCTTATTTACTATATTATTTTTATGTTATATAAATTGCATACACATTATTTTGCAATCATTTAAACCAGTAAGGTATATATCTGTGAAGATTCTTAGTTGTCCAGGTTAGGGTTATAGTTGTAGACTTTATTTGTCTTGAATTTACTGAGGCCCAAAGAAGCAACATATTAATTTCGTTTAATAATGAGACAATACATTGGTTTTTAAATGTCATTGTTATTTAAAACTGCACATTTCTTGTCTGATGATCTATTTTACCATTTCCCATCTTATTTTTTTTCTGTTTATAAGGATCAATTCAAGAAAACATTTCCATTGAAGACCTCATTCAGAAATATTTCAGAGACGGTTACTCCTATAATGAAACATTGGACATTTTGGCCTCAAAACATAAACAGAAGATCAGTCTGACCACACTTAAAAGTAGATTAAGAAGTTTATCACTGTCCCGCAAAAAACATTACTCAACTCAGGCCTTGATTTGTGCTGCAATAATAGAAGAGCTGAAGGGACCTGGTCAACATTATGGATACCGTTCAATGTGGCAGACACTGCGTCAGAAACACCATCTTTCTGTGAAAAGGCATGATGTAATGGTGATGATGGCAGAGCTCGACCCATCTGGAGTCCAAAAGCGCTCAAAGAAAAAGTTTTTACGAAGAGTTTACGATTCACCTGGACCAAACCACACTTGGCATGTTGATGGATATGACAAATTAAAGCCATATGGTTTGACTATCAGTGGTTGTATTGATGGCTATTCGCGGAAGATATTATGGTTGGTTTGCGGAGCAACTAACAGCAACCCAGAAGTCATAGCTCAACACTACGTTCAGTGTGCTTCAGAGTTTGGAGTCATACCAGTGCGACTTCGCACAGACTGCGGCACTGAAAATGGGACGATGGCAGCAATGCATTGTGCCTTACGGTCATCTCATCAGGATTTTTTTGCAGGAGCTGCCAGTCATATGTATGGATCTTCAATAACAAATCAAAGAATTGAAAGCTGGTGGTCGTACTTCAGAAAACAGCGGTAGGTTTTAAAATTTTTCAAGAAACAACTATATTAGGCAAATAAAAGTGTGGCTGTAATATATAGTCTGTGATGCAGAAGCCTTGATTTGTATTACACCACCTTTCCTTTATAGCTTCAATGTGTAGCCAAGTATAAGATAGAAAATTTAAACTGTCAATAAAGAAAGTGAGATGAATAGAAATCCAAAATGCACGCACTTTACATCAACTCAAGAAACAGTTTCATAAACGTAAGAAATAGTGAGGCTTTGAAGGATAGTGATTTTGAACTGATGGTATGTTTTTGTCTCTTCTAGAACACAGTTCTGGATGGACCTTTTGAGTGACATGAAGGAAATGCACCTCTTTAATGGTAGTCATGAACACATGTGCTTGGTGCACTTCATTTTCATGGCTGTGCTTCAGAGGGATCTGGATGAATGCAAAAGAAAGTGGAACACGCACCTGATCCGTTCAGTTAGCCAGTCACGCTGTCCATCTGGTAAACCGGATGTGATGTATTACCTGCCTCATAGGTTTGTATCACTCTTGTCAATTTAAAATGTGAAAAATCAAAAGTCTGTAATTTAAGTAGAAATCACAAAAATGACATTTTTTTTAGCACCTTTTAATCTCTAAATGGTAAATGTCCTGTATTTGTATAGCGCTTTACTAGTCCCTAAGGACCCCAAAGCGCTTTACACAAACAGTCATCCACCCATTCACACACACATTCACACACTGGTGATGGCAAGCTACATTGTAGCCACAGGCACCCTGGGGCGCACTGATCTATGCACTTGATCATATAGTCTTCTTTTACTGTATGGTCATAAAAAACAGACACCACAGTGTTTGTACCACCCAAAATTTGGACTAAATAGGTCTACTTTTTTCACATGTTGATTCCAGTGCTAAAATTTATGAAAAGCCGTTTTATATTATCTCCTTAAATACATGACAAAAATCTGCCAATGTTTTCAGCAAGTCAATTGTTCAAGACAGGTAGTTACAGGAACTCTGACCACCTTCTAGTCTATTCAATGCCATAATACAGCCAGTGGTCTTAAGTAAAAGCATATGTTCACTTTAAGCATAATTTCCCCCCCCCCCTACAGAGACAAGGATGTTGTAGTGTTTTCTTAGTATTTTAATAGTAAAAATTTTCCTTGTACGAACTTTTAGGTTTGGTGGACGCGACTGTGGCCTTGCAGTTGGACATCAAGAGCTGAGCCAGTTCAGGATGAGTTCAACTCCCGATTTCTGTGGAGACCCTCACCTACAGGAATATTTTGAAGGACTAAACAGTGGCTTCAGTTCATCACAGACATTGGAATCTTGTGTGGAGAACTACATCAGACTAAAAGGACTTGCTGGGTTGTAATGCCAAGGTTCCCACACATCCCAGAACTGTGGATTCCACTTTGTGGTTATAATAATGCACCACCTGCACTTTTGTTAAGGCAAAAAAAAAAATGTTTTTTGCTTCAAGTAGATCACAATTATAGTTCATCAGTTTATAGTCACTTAAAAAAATAGCCTTTGTGTTTTTCCAAATAAGAATATCAGTTGTGACGATGAGATCAAATAAATTATTTATCCTAACAGATGATATTGTGAAGACTCTCTTAACCTCCACCTTAAATGCAAGACACGTGTTGGTATTATTAGCTTTATTAATACAGGTTGATATAAAATAAAGGAGTAAAAACACTCTAATTTAAGTAATAAGATTTATTGTTAACGTTAACAAGGCAAATTACACTTTGCACTGAAATAGAAATTGTGTAAAATGTACAATATCTATGAATATATCTTTTCTAAATGCTGGATAGTAGTAAAGGGAATTCTAAAGCTAAGGGTACTAAAAAGTAATCCTTTCAAATCACAGACATTTACTTTAGCATTGTAACTAAAACAAAGGCCTTGGCCCAACAGATATCTAGCCAATTTCTTTAAACAAACCTTTTTGTATAAGAACAAAAACACAGTTGAAATGAGGACTATATTACAGTGTGAGGATCAAACTGTAAGTCGATCAATACAGACCAAAACCAGGAGAGTTTAATATTCCAAAGTCCATATCATCCTGGAACTGCTTATATGACTGAGCCATTGGTATCACAATGGTGTTTGCACATGTTTTCCCAATTGGGAAACGTGATGCATCACCAAACAGCAATCTTGGTCTTGGTTCCATTCCAGCTGGTGGAATGCTGTTTAGGCCCGTGGCAAACATCAGGATGTCTTGTAGGGAGACTGCTGTTTTGGTATCTATAATTAAATAGAATGTAGCTAAAGATAATTCTTTATTTTATAATAATTCCAAATACAAAGCAGAATATCAGAAACTTGGATCCTCAAATGTTCCAAAGTGTTATGTTTTTACTGTTTTTCCAAGATTAATAGCACAAACACCCATACCAGTTCAAACAGCAGCTCTGTGGTGACTTACTATTGCGGTACAATTTTTCCATTTTAAACAGAAACTGTAAAGGTGATAATTTGACTCTGTTATTATTGTTTTGTTCATGCTAGGTAGCTCCCCAATAGCCACTGCTGGCAGCACATTCATCCCCCAAGGGATGAGATTCAACTGCTAAAAGACAAAAAAAGTGCTTCTGTTCTATAGCAGAAATATCACCTGACAGTTTAAACTTAAAAAATATATATCATAAAAGTAATATTCATGAAAGAGCTGCTTTATTGGTTTTCACTGATCGTAGAAATTTGTTTGCAGTACAAGTTTTGTATTAAACAAACCTTCAGCGTCTATCAGATAGTCTCGCCAGAATCCAAGCACCCTGGTTTCTTCCTGCCGTCTTGAACTGCCAGGTTCGCTCAGGACCACAGCAAACATGTCCTCTAAAAAAATCAGATGTCAGCGGCTCTGGTCTTGAGCACATGAAGGGTTGGAACAACAAAGGATGCTGCTGCAGGGCATGGATTACACCAAGTGTTGCGAGGCCATCCTTAAATCTATAAGGGGAAAATTGTCATCAGCACTACAATAAAAAAATGAAAAACACTTTTTGAATGTTTTATTTTAATTATTCCGAAAGCACAATGAATTTTACAGACTTTATTGATCCTAGGGGGAAATTAGATCTCAGCATTTAACCCATCACCCTTGGGGTGAGCAGTGAGTTAGTGCTGGCTGTCTTACTCAAGGACACACCTGGTGTGTGGGCTCTCATCGAACGTGCTACCTTCTGAATCCCAGTCTGATGTTTTATCCATTGCTCCACCATGCCACCTTCCGAATTTATATTTTACCATCTGCATTTCTATTCATCAGCAAGTGAATGTTGGAAACTGGAGCTTAAGTTACTTCAGCCACAATGTTGCAAATGCATTTTCAGTCAGTACAGTACTGTAACAATGGTTAAGTGTTACTGGACAGTGACATGTTGGTTTTCTCTGCACACTGTTGTTGTTCCTTTAAGATTCATGTTTGGTTGGGCTGCAGGAAGTAGTGAGGGTGGTGTACAGGAAGGGGTGGGGTGACCTGGTTGTTCTGTGTGTGTGCCAGGCTGAAGAGAGGTGTAGTTCGAGAGCGCTTCCCCCTGAGTTAACAACCCGCTGGCTTATGTGCCGAATAAACGGACAAACTGAGACCCCAACCGTCTGGTTCTTGTGAACGTTACAGTACGGTTTATTCTCAATAAAATCAATAATGTAAAAGATCAAACCACCTGCAAAAATCAAATTTGCACTGCATTTTTTTAAAGTACCTGCCTAAACATGGTCACTGGCTGAACTTGTGTTTGCAGCTTTATCCAGTTTTATGCGGGGACTGATAAGTAACAAGAATTCTAATAGAATAAGTGTTTAAAAGTTTGAAATTTGATCTCTGTCCTCGCAGCTTCACATGATTTTTTCCATACTGAGTAAAGCACATGCATGATAACTCAAAAACTTTTTGCAAACATTAGGCTCAAAGTATAATTAACCATGGAAACTATAAGTAAAAAGGGAAGATGCAAAACTGTAAAATTAAGCAGAAACATACATATTATTCGAAAAAAAATTTGGTCAAAAGAATAGGCGGCTTCTGTAGCTGTGGTTTGTTATCAATTCATTATAGTGTTGCTTATGGTTTAAAAAACAATTTTGTTAAAAAACTATTATTAAAATACTGTAGCTACATTGCCCCATTATTTAGTATCAGTCCAAATACTTACAAATATGTTACCTTTGGATTGAGAAGTGGTTGCGGTATATGATGTACCACTTAAGGTAGTCCTTAATGATGTTGCCTTTACCATCTAAAGAGTCCGGAAATACATAGCAGCCAGCTGTCTGCAATAAGCTGCAATGCATTTCAATGCACCCATGGAGTTCCTTCAGCGTTGCAGCATTGGATATCTAGTGTTTACATAATAAAAAAAAGAAAATTGCAGTATCACAAGGTTGTTGTCCATGACGTTCACATCAAAATCATTTTAAATATAATTACTAGTGCACTTCAATGTTTGGTCTATATTTTAAAGCATGTTATTCTGGTATTGTTTTCTACTCCTCTACTTAAAGTCAAACATTTATCTTTGTTCATAATTAACAAACATTGGTACACTTAGCATGTTGATTAAAATTACAACTACTATGGAGCACAGCGTTACAGTCCAATGTGCAATTAACACATCAAGCTTTGTGATAACAAAGGAAATTGTAGTTTTACAATCGAATATTTAAATCAACATACTTCCAACAGAAAAGCTTTTGTAGCTTCATCAGTTACATCTTCAATCGTGACCTCCACCACATCAGACTTTGTTGTCCCAATCAGATGCTGGTAGAGTGTCTTGGAGAGGAAGGCAGGCCCTGGACCACCATGTACCAATGATGTGGCAATCATTCTGCCAGTAAGGAAATATTCATCCTCTCTTGCAGCTGGTAATGGATTTATTTAGTTAGTTATGCTAAAATAATGCTTTAAATTATATGCCTTTTTATTTTAATAAAAAATTAATCATCCAAGCTTAACTTCAGAATGTATTAATTTAATTTTATAGTCAGATGGTATAAATTTCTCACCAGCGCTGTCAAATGTAAGAAATTTGCTGTCCTCAGGTCCATCAAAGATTCGTCGCGATCTAAGGCATTTCATTAATAATGTCAAAAATTCACGTTTAGGACCACCATTATCCATTCCATCTTCACGCTGTCCTGCATCATCGCTGAACTTCACAAGTATATCATCAGTTGGGTTGTAAGACACACGTCTAAAGCCCCGAGCTGCTCCATCCCAAACATTTGCCCTGTTTATATTAAATCTGCTGACAGATGTTTTTATTGTCTTAGACGCCAGCTCTTCGAGTACTTCTGCAGCAGACAGGCCATTTGTACTAGAACATAAAAAAATTATTAAATATCACATAAAATGAGGATGTTATTACTCACTTTTATCATATTTACATTCTCACATTTAAATGTATACTTACCTTTGTGTTTCACTCTCATCCTTTTCGATGAGAACTTCTTTGTCTGAGTCACTATCAATTACAATCGGTGCATAAACACTTGTGTATGTGCTGCAATGAAAAACATTTAGTGGGCAAAGTAGAACATTTCTTAAAATCTAAAGTTAACTAATATTTTATTGGTCTAGTGCAGTGGTTCTTAACCTGGGTTCGATCGAACCCTAGGGGTTCGGTGAGTCGGTCTCAGGGGTTCGGCAGAGCCTCCACCATGACATGCACGGCTCATTTTGTGCACCAATAAAAACATATCTATGTCTTGAATTTGAATTTATTTTTTTTTCACTAAAGAGGGGTTCAGTGAATGCGCATATGAAACTGGTGGGGTTCGGTACCTCCAACAAGGTTAAGAACCACTGGTCTAGTGTGTCAATACACAAATTTCTGTGTCCAAAACATACCTGTAGCAGGGACCTTGAGTCTAAATATCAAAAATATATGAACAGTTAATATAATTTATGTTTGTAGCCTGTATGATAATTATTAATGACATTTTTCAGAGTCTTACTTCAGAAGAAGTTTGCAAGTTTGACCCCCTGTAAAGAATTTAAATAATTTCAGAATTTACAATATAATACACAAGAATGTATTTTGGCTCCACCCTATTCACGGTCGCCGCACTGTATTCTTCACAATACAAAACTTACCTATTTCTTGAAGGTGCTCTTTCCGGCGTGCTGTGATTATCTGGAAAATCCCATACCTGATAAGTAGTAAAATAAGATTAACAGCACTTTTTAAAACTTTAAACTTTTCTTGATTATATTGGTGTATACAAACACACACACACACACACACACCCACACACACACACACACACACACACACACACACACACACACACAAAACACCGTTAAAAAAAAAAAGACTAACCACAGTGTCCGACAGTGGGCTTTCTACTACTTTTACTTGAACTTCATTGTCCTCTTCAGATTCACACTCTGTGTTGCAATCTGCAAATATTCAATGATTCAAAAAATACAGTCTAATTTAAATATATGTATGTATTGAAAGGTATATCTAACAATTAGCAAACATATACAACACTTTGGCTATGCAGCACAAATTAAATATATTTAAAATCTGTGGCAAAATCATGTCACTCTCTGATTAACATTTTTTGGAAAAATCTTGAATTATTTTTAATATCTAAACTTTATGATTGTCACTGCTTTATCAAAATCACTTACCAGTATTAAAGAAGTCATCATGGTTACAAATGTAGAGAGTTACTCTTTGATAGGCCTTCCCTATGGCATCCTTGTATTTTTGGATGGTGAAAGGGGTGTTGGTTCCAGGAATTGTGCTAACTTCCCTTGCATCAGGGTATAGCAGTACATAGGGTCCATCGGCCATGGCCTGGTTAAAGTCCTTATGTTTTTTCACGCTGGCAGACAAGATTTGCTCAGTTGACCAGTGAGAATGAACATCAACCGGAAGTGACTTTCCTCGAACAGGTCTTATACCATCACTGGTCCTTCTCATGATGCCAATCTGTATCTAGAAATGAGATTAACAATAACATGTTTTTACATCTTTGTTCCTACATGGTCTTCCATTTTATTTCTGATCTGTAGTTGTGCTCCAGCTGTGCTATGACTCAAAAGACAACATTAGCGACTAAATATAGTTTTAACAGGGGGCATATATTATTGAAGGACTGTTGACCAAAGGCTGACAATTAAGAAATTCAGATCAGGTTAAAAATTGTAAGCCCTGTATCAGTGGTGAACTACAACCCCCAAGAGCGGCAACTAGATCGTTTCTAGTTTCTTCGACGTTCCCCGAGCAACACTAATGTCCAAGGTTGTGATTAGCTGAACACACCATATACAGGCAATGAACAGCAATCAGCCTGAAAGTAAATTAAACAGAGATAGTACGGGGTGTCCATAGCTGTAGAGGACATAGTTAGCCACCCTTGCAATATATACAGTTCCTTTCATATGCATATGGAAGTTTACAGTGATGCCTTGGCAGTGCTAAAGGTAATTTGGATTTTGTATTAGCAACAAAAGTGGTCAACTTCCACGTTCAAGTTTATGACATACCTTCACTGGTTTCTGTTCCTTCTGTTCCTGGTGTTTCTTTGAAAAAAATGCCTTTCTTTCCCTTTCTTTCACATCCCGAAATTTTATGAATGACTCCACTAATGATTTCCCAGCTATAAACAGAAAAAAAAGAGTTATAATTTTAGGGAAGGGACAGTTAACAAGATTTATTTAATACAAATATGTTTTTTACCCTGTGTAGACTGTATAGTTGTGCCAGTCAGGATGCTGGAACTGGTAGATGGAAGAGCTGCTGCCTCTTCACTAAGGGCAGGATTTCTCGACACAGTGCTGGTGATGTCCTTTAAAAACTTGATGTTTTTACCACATAGACTACAAAAGGCAGGACTGTCTGCCAAGAGGTGTCCACAGAAGGGACAGTACATCTGTAAAAATGACCCCATCAAATGTTTTACAAAATTAAGATTCACTACAACCCACAGAAAATACAAGTATTTCACATCTTACATTAAGACTCCTGAATGCACAGGAGATTACATATTTTATCTTAACTTTCATTATATATATGTATATAAAGTGCACAGCATGCTACTTTGGATGTTTAGCAAAGGACAGAAATCGCTAAAACATTACGTTTTCATACTTTTATCCATTTTTTAAAACCAGTTGTCTATGAGCAAAGCATAAACCAAGCGTTCATATTAATAAAAACAAACAATCAAACTAACAACAGTTTGCACATTACCTTTATTATGAGGCGTGGTGACTATCCTTGATGGTGTTTTCCGCTGGTATCCGCTGGTTTTCAACAAAATTGCCGTTTATTTTGCAAATCTAGCTCAACACTGCCCCTAGCGTCCTGGAGCACTTCCGTTGTGCTTTGTATTTTGCATGTGTTTTGTATTTTCAAAGTCAAAGTCAAAGTCAACTTTATTTGTCGATTCTGCCACATGTACAGGACATACGGAGAATAGAAATTGCGTTACTCTTCACTCCCTAGATAAATAGCAAATGAACATTTAAATATATTTAAATATAAAAGTGATTAAAAAATGCAAGTAAAATAATTAAAAAGTAAAAATTTAAATAAATACAATTTTACATATAACAAGAAAGCTATATAATATACAATATAATGGGTAAGTGACATTGAGTGTAAACCAGGCAGAGTAGTGCAAATGGCAAATAGTGCAAATGGAGATTTGGTAATGTATGGTAAGAGAAAGTGTAACAACAAAGTCTCTTGCATGTGTTTTGTATTTTGCATGTGTTTTCTCTTTTGCATGTGTTTTGTATTTTGCATGTGTTTTGTCTTTTGCATGTGTTTTGTCTTTTGCATGTGTTTTGTATTTTGCATGTGTTTTGTATTTTGTATGTGTTTTGTCTTTTGCATGTGTTTTGTATTTTGCATGTGCTTTGGATTTTGTATGTGTTTTGTATTTTGCATGTGTTTTCTCTTTTGCATGTGTTTTGTATTTTCTATGTGTTTTGTATTTTGTAAGTGTTTTGTATTTTGCATGTGTTTTGTATTTTGCATGTGTTTTGTATTTTGTATGTGTTTTGTCTTTTGCATGTGTTTTGTCTTTTGCATGTGTTTTGTATTTTGTAAGTGTTTTGTATTTTGCATGTGTTTTGTATTTTGTAAGTGTTTTGTCTTTTGCATGTGTTTTGTCTTTTGCATGTGTTTTGTATTTTGCATGTGTTTTGTATTTTGTATGTGTTTTGTCTTTTGCATGTGTTTTGTCTTTTGCATGTGTTTTGTATTTTGTAAGTGTTTTGGATTTTGTAAGTGTTTTGTATTTTGTAAGTGTTTTGTATTTTGCATGTGTTTTGTCTTTTGCATGTGTTTTGTCTTTTGCATGTGTTTTGTATTTTGCATGTGTTTTGTATTTTGCATGTGTTTTGTATTTTGTATGTGTTTTGTATTTTGTAAGTGTTTTGTATTTTGCATGTGTTTTGTCTTTTGCATGTGTTTTGTCTTTTGCATGTGTTTTGTATTTTGTATGTGTTTTGTCTTTTGCATGTGTTTTGTCTTTTGCATGTGTTTTGTCTTTTGCATGTGTTTTGTATTTTGCATGTGTTTTGTATTTTGTAAGTGTTTTGTATTTTGCATGTGTTTTGTATTTTGTATGTGTTTTGTATTTTGCATGTGTTTTGTATTTTGCATGTGTTTTGTATTTTGTAAGTGTTTTGTATTTTGCATGTGCTATGGGTTTTGCATGTGTTTTGTATTTTGCATGTGCTTTGGATTTTGCATGTGTTTTGTATTTTGTACGTGCTTTGTCTCTAGGGGCCACCGTACTTTTGGGTCATGAGACCAATCTTTCTCATTTTCATTTCATATATAATTAATTAGTATGGCAGTGTCACTGGTTAGCATGAATTCCCACTTCTGAGAGAGCACTGATCCAATGAAATGGGTGTATCAGTTCATTCAAAAAGTGAGACAACCTCATCTCTCTACTGGATCCAATAAAGTTCAGATGCTGGTTTAAGAGCTTGGTGATCACTTTGAGATCTCTGCATGGTGAAATGTGTCCTTACATAAGGGAACTCCTACATGTGTATGCAATGTGCAGGTCATTGAGGTCCCCAGACCAACACCCGTTGGTGACTCCTGGTTCTAAAAAAAACTAGAGGAGACTGTGTTTTCTAAACTATGGCGAGCACGAACATTACATTTGAAATACATCTGTGGACTCTATTGAAGATTTTAGCAGCTCAAGTCTTATTTGTCATTAGTTTAGGGTTCCTTTTAATTTGTGCATATCATTGCTGCACATTAATATTTGTATTTTTACTTGTTGCTAGTTGTTGTGAAGCACTTGGTCATCCTTATGTGGAAAGATGCTACATGAATACATTTTATTTACTTTAAAAAAAAAAAGAAGCTCAAATTGACTATCGTGCCTGGAGAAAACACTAAAACTGATTGCACCAAAAATGCCAAATCGCAACACACACAATCCTATCATGTTGCTGCAGCAATGCATGATGTAAATGAATGTGTCATTTGTGCAGAGCATTGTTTCTATCAGCCAGAGATGTTAGCCATGAGTAGTAAATTTTGCAACTTATTTTCTGTTAAAATCACCACTCTTTGATATATATATATATATATATATATATATACATGTATAATTTTTTTTTTTTTGCTTTTGTTGCTTTTTGTTACCAAAATGTCACAGAATGGCTCCAGTGTTGTAAAAACGATAAAATACAGCAGTAGCGCTTTATAGTATAGTAAGGTATTAGCAGCTGCTTAATTCATCATTTATTTAGCATTACTCTTATGTAGTATACCATTTATAAATATAGCTGTGTTATTATGACTGTGATTCTTACTAGGAGTGAAATAGTGGCAGTGATGGCTATACACAGTTACACCATGTACTGCACCGATAGCTGTACATGGTGTAACAGTAACAGAAGGATAAACATCTGCATTTATAAATTACATACTAAGGAGTAGTTATGTATAAATGATGAATTAAGCACTTGCTGATACCTTAATAATGCTTAATACTGTGACACTATTATAAGTGGTACAGATACAACCAGTGTTAGCTTGTTAATACATTCATCATTTATATAGCATTACTCTTATGTAGTATATGTAATGTCTAATTATACTGATTGGGATTCATCATCTAATTTAGTTTTTGTTTTTTGTTTTTTTAGGAGTTGATCACGAGAAGCAAAAAATAACAAGACCTGGAGGATGCTGGTGAGAGTATAAAATCTGCCTTTTAATTTTGGTAGTATCACACAGAAATAAAGTGTGTATGAAAGCATCACTTTATATATAAATGGAATACACAAACACTGCATTGTCATGAAAAGAGAGCCTAATACGGAGAATATTTTTGACTTATGCAGATGTGTTGTCTGATGTGCTAATACACCAAGAAACTGTGGGCACATGTCAGACAGACTAATACTGCCAGTAGACGGTGATTTCTCCAAAAAGAAACAAACATCTATCCCTACCACTCTCTTATCAGGATGTCTTGCGACCTCAATCTGTTACCCAGGCACATTCACACATTCTGATGCGTATTATACATCCAGACAACAATCACTGTCAGTTACAGTGAACGGGGAGGGGAGCAAGCCACATTCACATGCCAATTTTCAGCCTGATTTTTAGAAAGTCTGCTGATTGCAAAGCAGAGTTGCACATAATTTCACCCAAGAAGGCTTTGCATTGTGCATTGATTTTCCCGTCTTTAGTCATATATAAGGACGGAGGTAAAACAGAAGAGGAAGCAGGGGAAAAAAGAGGTTTGTAAAAAGGGTGGAGTGGGTGGATGGTGTAGACACACAGGACAAGCAGAGAAATCTGCAAAATGTGGGAAAAGGACAAACAGAAAGAAAGCACAGCCCTCATTAGCATTGCATTAGTACATTAGGTTTGTACTGTACCTCATTAGTCAGAATCAACTTAATGTTCACAATGTACGGTAATTTGTCTTGATGTCATTGCAGCAGGAGTTCTGCTTCCAACCCTGACGTCCTGACAAGAAACCAAATGTAGCTTTAAAAAACAACCAAAAAGTATGTTTTATTTAAAAAAAATATATATATATATATATATATATATAAAAGAATAAATTAGGTAATTCAATTAATACAAATTAATTAAATTACATTCTTGCAAAGGCTTTAAAGAAGTAACTTGGAGTTGGCTACCACAGAGCATGACTTCAAGACCAGGGGCTGCAGTTCATGTCCCATCCATCCTCTTCCACTTATCCAATTCAGGGTCACTGGGGCGCAGGACAGGGCTCCAGTCTGTTGCAGGGCTAACACAGAGAGACAGACAACTGTTCACACTCATGTTCACATCTATGGGTAATTATGAATCACCAGTTAGCCTAAACCCACTAACTGCATGTCTTTGGACCGTGGGAGGAAGCCGGAGCACCCGGAGAGAACTCAGACTCCACACAGAAAGGCCATAAGCAGATGTTGGAGTCAAACTCTGAACCTTCTTGCAGTGAGGCAAGTCTTTTAAGTTAATTAAACCTAAGTCCAATCAAGGTGTGACTATATGAGTGATTTTTGAAGAGGGCACATTCCCCCTTTTTTTGGGTGGCAACAAAATAAAAGAAAGAAAATAATGTATTTCATTGTATACTGCAGGTGCGAGGACCCTTTGTATATATTTAATTCAGTTCAGTTTTATTTATACAGCACCAAGTCACAGCAGCAGTTATCTCAGAGAGCTTTACATTATTGAGGTTAAGACCTTAAAAGATTGCAGAGAGAAATGAAACGATTTCCTATGACCAAGCACTTGGTGAAAGTGAGGAGGAAAACTTTAGTTTAACAGAAGAAACCTCTCAGCTCAGGGAGGGCAGCCATCTGGCCCGACCCTCTGGAGTGAGGGAAAAGTAATGAGAGATGAGGAAAGCACAGATAAACAACAACACTGAATCATGACATATACAGTTAGGTTCATAATCTGTTGGGCAAAGACACTATTTATGTAATTTTCCCTCTGTTACTTACCGCACTGGGCTTTAAATCAAATGGGTTGAAATGCAGTTTAGCAGGTTTCATAAAGATTATGCAACAACTGTTTTGAACTTTAAGCCCTTCAGTATTTTACTTTTATTATAAATATGTGCCCCAAAGACAGAGTGAGATAGGCCACCATTAGCCTGGAAAACCAAAATAATCCTGTCAGATAGGCAGGAGAAACTGCCGGAGTGGCAAAAACAATGAAGAAAGATTTGAAGATCGCAGAAGACAAGTAAAGCACATACTGCCAGAATGAGCTCAATGCTAAAGAAAAATTACTGTCCAACATTTAACTCGATCGAAACGAGTCTTAAACGTATAATTACCAAAGTCTAGAGTCAAAAAAACGTCATGACTTTAAACACAGAGAGTTTCCAACAAGCTCCAAACCACTGGCTACACTCAAGAGATGGGAAGAAAAAAGCATGAAGAGGGGCAGAGACATGTTAAACATGGTGGAGGTCGTGTTGTGGCCTGAGCCTGTGGAAGCGGGTTACTGATGATGTGACTGCTGATAGAAGCAGCAGGACGAATTATGAAGCATACAGGACTCTGCTCAGATTCAGCCAAATGCTGCAAAACTGATCAGACAGAGCTCCACAGAGAAAATGGATAAAGACCCAAAGCAATACTGTAAAGACCTAGAAGAGCATGTCAGGGGGAGAAACACAGCACGTGTTGAGGTCCATGGATTCTAGACAAGGATTTTCAACCAAGTAAAAATAATTTGTATGTTTGTCGAATTAATTTTGAAAATAGAAGATAGAGGATGAGGTATAAAAATGGATGAGATTCCAACACAGTTAATGCATTTTCCTTAAAATCCCTTGAGTTAAAGCTAAAAATCTGCACTTTGATCAGATATGGACTGCTTGATTTTAAATCCACTGGGCGGTGTACAGAGGCAAACCTACAAAGATTGCATCTTTGCCCAACAAGTTATAGACCTAGTATGTTTAAACAGATGTGCAGGAATCCTAAAAGGGACCAAATATAGGTGCCAGGAGCGTCCTCGTTTCCATTTGTAGTCTGTATTCCAAGTAGCATTGACCAGTGGTTGTTGAGCGAGTTTTGGCTACAAGCAGGTAAACAAGTCTGTGTGGAGAGCAAAGAAGAACATGTGCCAACATGTCTTCTCTTCTCATATCAATGTGGTCATTTATAAGTGTTTTTTCTTTTTTACATGAAATTCTTAAAGTCAACACTGAAAAATGTCTCTGCCTGGATATATCTGGCTACACCGGAAGAGGCTGTCATCGGCCAATAGCCGGACTGGATATGTAACAGTTCCCAGTTTGGATATATCCACTCCCACAGGTTTAAACTGTGGGAATACTTGAAGCTGCCAGGATATATGCCGCAGCTGCCCTTCTCTTTGCTCACAATGCTGCCAGTGCTTGGCATGTTTACCTATCTGCCCTCATCCAGCACACCTCGGCTGTATTCCCACTATTCAAGCTGTGCCAAATTACTTCTAAGTAAATTGCAACTAGAATACTGATGTTGAAAAAATGTGGTAAGATAAATACTTCAGTTTTTGAAAACTGAGATAAAATCGCTAAAAAGTCCATTTTAAATGAGGCCACTGTGTTACGCTAAGGATTTTTATAAATTTTGTGTAACGCTTTTCAAAACATAAAGTGCTCTGCACACCAATCAAAATCTGAAAAGAACCTAAAGAGTTTCAACAACAGGAAAACCTGAACAAAAAAATTCCAGTAAAATAAGTCAATAAAGAAAAAGCTAAAGAGAAATAAAACCTGATTTCTGTGGAAATACGTTTTGTGGAGTGATTTAAAAGTGGATACTGAGTTTTTTAAGTTTAGTTATTCTGGTAAAAAAGTTCCAAACCTCTATTTCCTTTTGTGATGCGGCAGACTTTGGGAAAGGTTAGGACCCGAGGAATGGCAGAGAGTGGTTCGGTTCATGAGGTGCATAAGTGTGTGTATGAGCGAGGCCATGTAAGGCTTTAAAAGTAATTAATAAAAGTTGGAAATCAATAAAAGTAGCCGATGTAGTGCAGCAAGGATGCGAGTGATGTGGTCCAGTCTCTTTGAATTTGTTTAAAGTCTGGCAGCTGAGTTCTGAAAGAGCCGAAGGACGTTTGACCGAGACCTGAGCAGAGGGAATTCTAACAGTCCAAATGTGAAAACATGGAGGACTTTTTCAAGGCCTGCTGGAGGTTTTTTTTCTTTTTGACTTTTTCAGTATTTCTTAGTTTGAGAAAGCATTACAACCTTGGTCAATTGTATGTGGACTGGTATACAGCAATTTTCTGCTCTAGATTAACAAGTGTTTTTTAATCTAGGATTCACACCCACTTTGGAGCCAATGATCAATCCACTGACCTCCGGTTCTCTGCAGACCCTGGATTTACTATGTGAATACTGAGTGCTGTAAATTTAGAGCAGTCCTGTTTTGTTTCGTGCATGTTTGGAAAAATTCTAATAAAAATAAAGTTAAAAAAAATCATGCTCAGAGTCAAAGATCATACCTAGACTCCATTTCCAAATGCTGAAGGACAGATTTCTTAATTTCAGGTAAGTTATAGAGGCACTGAATAAAACAGGATCAGATTTGGAAGCACTGACCTGCAGGAAGTATTGTGACATCCAGCATTTACTATCAGAGAGAGCGAGACTGACCTTATGTTACGAATTTACTAAAACACTGTATTTGATTGAGCCAATGGAAGTATACAGACGGAGAATAAAATAAGTAGAGATGGACCGATCCGATATTACGTATCGGTATCGGTCCGATACTGACCTAAATTACTGGATCGGATATCGGAGAAAAATAAAAAATGTAATCCGATCCATTAAATATCAGGAAAGCACCTCACAAAACTTGCAACACGCCGTAACTCACCTCAGAACGTTAGCACGTCGGAGCAGTATGCATCACGTGATAGAGCGGCTGTGGCATGCGGACCTGTCGGTGGTCTGGATAGCATGTGGAGCTTCGCTAGCAACCCGGCATTTCATCTCCGACAAAGTTATCCCGAGAGAAGTAAAGCAAGTGTGTAAGTCCATCTCTGAATGTTTGTAAAGCATTCCTGCGTTAAGCTTAACAAGCACTCCTCTCGCTCTCCTGCTGCTACTTCAATCATGAAACTGCTTAATGATCAGCTGATCGGCTTTTCTGTCGCGAGTCCTTGTCTGTAGTTTGCTTTTGGCCCACTTTGCACCAGAAAGAGGAAACCAGCGGCTGAACAACAGCAGCACGTTTAAGCTTGATCAGCTGTTGTTAGAATTTATTTAATATTACTTTCTACTCGAGGATCTTTTTCTAGTAGCTGACGGCTGGTAACTGTGCAGGGGCGGATCTAGCAAAGTTTAGCCAGGGGGGCCGATAGGGCATGAACAGGGAAAAGGGGGCACAAAGACATACTTTTCTTTCTTATTCTCATTTAAAATGTCTAGCTTTTAATAAATAATTATCTGACACCCAAAGTTTTAATTTGATGTAAAATGTATAGAAGTCAATTACTGTATATAGTAACTATTAAGTCTAATATATATACCCTAGTAAGCTATAGTACTTTTTCCTTTGTGAAGGTACCATCTGTGCAGTCTGCAATTTTGTTGAAGAAAGATGTTGAATCTATTTAATATTTCTTGAAAAATAATTGATTTCTGTGTATTTTTTTTCACACTGCATCAAATTAAGGTTGATTACGTCGATTAAGCATCATGAGATGGAGCATGAGGGGTGGTTCCCTATTTTTTATTTATTTATTTTTGTTGTTGCTGGGAGTTGGAACCCTATTAGTTAGGTTGCTTAATATTTACGCTAAGTACTCTTTAAAATACCAGAATAGGGAGGATGGTGTAGGTTTAAGTTTATTAGATTGATCAGTATTGCTGAACTATGAAACATTTTTTTTGCATACAGGTATAACAGAATAGCTTTAGTGTAGTTGTTGTTTTAAACTTGAGTATGAACTTATACAAAATGCAGCAAGATATTTAAAAAACAGCTTTGTTGATTAAAAAACACTATATCGGATTCATATCGGTATCGGCCGATATCCAAATTTATGATATCGGTATCGGTATCGGACATAAAAAAGTGGTATCGTGCCATCTCTAAAAATAAGACCAAGAACCGACCCCTGAGGGGGCTGAGCATGAGGAGAACTCTTCCATTACAACAGAAAAGGGTCTGTCTGATGAGGAGGAGTGAAAGCAGGTAAGAGCTGTGTCCTTGATGCCAACACAGCAGCATTCAAGAGGGTTTATAAGGATTTCATGGTCGGCGGTATTAAATGGAGAACTCAGATCCAGAAGAGTTGGAAAAGAACAGAGCCCATAGTGAGTAATAGATCACATACTTTGATAGGAGGTTTTTCTGTGCTGTGGTGTGTTTCCCAAAAATGCTGCTGTTGTTCATAGTCCGGATTGATTCAGTCACAAAAGACTAAAAATGGTAAGTTTCAAATAGCTTTTGTATCATGTGTATGTGTGCTCTTGGCTGCTTTCTGCTACTAGCACTATCCAATAACAATACACTGACAAATTCACTTTGTCGTAAAATATACTACGCATAGATTCAGATATGATTTCTGTTACCTATCTGCACTCAAATGCATTTGGTGATGTAAGTACAGCTGTGGACCATAGAAATGACTGAAAGATTAATAGGCTCTGTTTTGAGTTTTGTTTAAAAAAAAGAATGACTTCATATAGCGAAAAATATATATCACATGTGCAGGGCACCTTAAACTAGTTTTTTAATTAAGCAGCAAGGCAGAACAAAATCAGGGCTGTATCAAGACATGAGGACTAAACCCCAATTCAACCAGACACAGAACTGATCCAGAATTAAAACCGGACTACAACAGTTCAAAATCAGGACTACTTAGGACTTAACCAAGACAGAACCAGAATCAGAACTAGATGATAGTAGCACTAAAAATCATCATAGACCTGCACTACACTTATTTTTTAATTCTACCAAAGTCCACTATTTAGATTGAGAAAAGTTTATATAATTATTTAGCTTTGTTGTGTAAACAAGCCTGCATAACTTAATGAAAACAGAATTTGAAAAAATAACAAACGAAAAAAGAAACACTAGGTACGAGATACATGAGTACCTATGATACGGTGATACTTTTGGTAATTTGGAAAAAAATTACACTCCAAAAGACCCCGGGCTTCTGAAAAAACAACCGGGCTTAAGCCCAGTAAGGCTTTTGCCTTCTTTTTTATTCTGCACTTCTTTTACATCCAGATGAAAATGTACTTTGTGCCTTCAAGAGCATGCTTCAATTGTTTCACTCCTTTTAGTCTTAGCAACTCAGCAGGGAGAAATCTTCCCTAGTGCTTTTAAAAACCACTTACCAACTTGAGCACTCCATACACACAAGTGTAGAACCTGGAGAACCATTAGTTTTAGTCTTTCACACTGACTTATTCTTTAGTTACATTATGAATAATTTTTTTCTCTCTGTCTTATCAAGTACAGTGGCTTTTCAAACCTTTGTCTTTTTGGCTATTCATCTCTCTGGGGCATTGTTTTCCAGCCCCCACCCACAAACCTCTTCACCACTTTCAGTTCGTCTAAATGTGATCCTCCAAGGCTGCGCTGTGCTTGTCTGTGACCATTGTTCTAAAGTGGTTCAGGGAGGCTTTATTTTTTTCTTGTTGTCTTTCTCCTCCCATGCAAGAAGGTCACACAACTCTGGGAGACCACAGTAAGAGAGGAACACTTGGCATTTTTGCCTGTGTGTGAGGACAACAACAGCAGCCATGTTGTTCCCATTTTTAGCCCACTTCTTTTCTCTGCGGGTGTAGATGCAGATTCTTGACCCATTGTCATAAACAGCAAGCCCCATTTCTCTGGACCCCACTCAGTGTAGAGCAGCCATTGTTCCCCCAAAGCATAAACTGGTTCGTATCCGTCCTCTCGGGCTCCAAACTCTGGAACAACACAGGCAGAGCTCTCTAAACAATAGCCCCCTGAATAACCGTGAAGCTGGATGTACAGGCAGTCCCTCTGTAATTGGAAAAGACCTCTAATGAGTGACGCTGAATGCCTGACCATGGGCCACCAATCCTGAAGCCTGGGAGTATGCATTGTATTTCTCCTGTGAAGGCTTTACATGGGACTGTTTTGGCATTGTCTGTGCGTGTCTGCTTGCATACGAGGATTTAGTGTGAGAATATCCATTTAGGGAAGCAGCTGATTCCCACAGTGCACATCTTATCCTTTGGTCTTGCCTGATTTGCATTCACTCTAAAGGCTATGTCCTGCTCACCGACGTGCTCAGTGGTCTCTCTGTGCATCCTAAGTACCTTTCTTGGAAAGCAAATGTAAAACCTTTTCTTTAAATTTTATCAAAGGCTTTCTATATTCCCTTTCTATTTCACCCCCTTTTCCCTCTTCATGAATAGACATGGTTAAGGACAGCTTGCTGAGGTAATGCAATTTTTTTGATAATGAGCTTCCAGTCAGCAGAACAGCCCAGTCACATCTAATATCACCTAATAAAAGGAGAGTGGTTGCTTCCCTCTGCAGGGAGTGCTACTCAGCTCAAACTTGTTGGAGTGGAGGGTGCGGAAACCTCTTAATTTGGGGCATTATTACTCCAGGAGGAACACTAAGGAGCCGAAGGGTACCATATATTCATGTCTTCCGTTGACCTCTGATCCTGACTATTGTAGCGTCCCATCGATTTCCTCAGATAAATCAAGACACGAACCTTCTCTCATCCTCATAACAGAATTCCATCCTCTCCATGCTCCAGTTCCTTTCTCTCACTGCAGAGTTGCAGATGTGTCTTGCTCGCCCTGATATCACACACCAGTTTTTCCAGATTCAACAAAGAGTGAGGTCATCGCCTGTCTAGGCTTCACACTGACTGGCAGGCATGATGGCTTTCCCCTTAATGGTAGTAGTGTGCTTTGGATCTGGCTTTTGACCACCCAGTTGTGTGTGTGTGTCTATATAACAACACAACCTCTACCACCTACGTAGCAACAAAGCAATAACAGAGCTGTGACACAGAGACCCTCAGTGTATTCTAACAGAGAGATTTTCTTGTGTTTTTTTTTCTTTCTTTTTTTTCAGGCTGATGACAGCCATGTTGACCTGATCACCTGCTTCACTCCCCAGCTTTATTATAGTATAAGCACACTGTGTTGTGGAGCGGTTAAAATGTTATCATTGTAATAACGAATCCTCTGCATTTCAGTGTGAATGACAAAGAGAAACAAGCTAAGAACTGGGGGGAGAAGTCCTTCAGAAAACAGCTGTGGCTGCACCACTGAGAGTTTAACATCTATGGCAGAGCCTAATTAGAGGGCCGGACCATAAGAAACTGCTCATGTTCCTTGTTAAACATGCTGAAGGCCATAAGCTCACTGCACAGACTGACTCGGGGTCAGTGGGTCAGACTAGGACGATGAAATTTCCCCTGCAGGTTTCCTGAGGCTGAGTGAGGTATGTGTATAGCCTGTCTTATTAATCACTGGCTGAGTTTTTGTCTGCATTTACCTGAGTGATGAATTGTCTGGAATCGACATGAGATACATATCACTGTGACCGTTTAAGACTGGCCCTGCATAGACTTTAAATCATTATATCGTTACCAAGTACTTTTTTAATTATAATGAATCATTTTCATGAGGTCACTGTTTTGCCAACCCCTAAATTAAACACCCACAGCCTCGCTTCTGTCTTAATCAAATTCACATGGATAGATGGATTTTGTGATGTATGGCTGTAATTAGTTTCTCTACTGTGCCCCTCCTAGTTACCATTCTGTTAGTCAAAGTGTTATTTGTGTCCTATTTGCGTGCAGCTGAAAGTCTGTGGCTCATAGTTACACAGAAATGTTGTTTTTATCCCGAGCAAACTCCAGGTGCAGCTGGGAAATTATGTTTTTATAAAGTCATCATAAGTGTGTAGCCTCTCCTGAACACAGTGACTAACTGCTTGCTACATTAAAGCTCATACAGCTGAGAGGTTAACTGCTAATACAATTAGAGTGCAGGCACGGCTCATTTGTGTATAAATTTTGCTTACAAAAGTGTCCTTAAACCCAAAAACCTGAAGTCAAATACAGTCATCCATAATTTCACAATGTAAGTTGAGCAAAGTATTTACTACTTTCACTACATGTTGGCATCATGGCCACTGCCATGTTGGATTTATTAAGCAAGGAGATATCCTGTTTGGACCGCAGGGTGAAGTGCTAAGTTATCAGCTAACACCTGCAAGCCTGGCTGGCAAGCTCCATCCATAAATTGTATGTGTGCACTGCACAGACACAAGTACCTGATAATTAGTTCTGTAACAGACTAATAAAATACCAGAATTTCACTCGACACAGCGGGACCACAAATATGTAGGAGGGGCAGCACCACAGGCTAGCTATATTATGTGCCAGATGGTTGCATTAGAAATGCTCCGAATGGCACCAAAAGCACAGAGCAGATACGTTCAGTTCCATGATTCAAATCAGCAAAGGTTAAAATTAGTGTAGCTATTGACTGCAGGTGTCGTTCAAAGCAGTCACTATGGAGGGGAAAATGTTTTTCGAGGAATGAGAAAGTCCTGTTTCTAAAATTTAGCTTTTTAAAAATCAGCTTGTTTGCAAAACTAGAGCGAAAATGATTTTGTAGTAGTGACACATTTATTTTCTCACAGTTTACCACTTCAGTCTTATTGATTCCTTTTAGGTTGCTTGGAGGGCCATAGAGACTTAAAAAAATGTTGATATTGGATAGCTTTGTCACTTATTGCCATGACAACGGGGCCAGCATTCCACATCACGTCCTTGTACCAGTCAGGCTCATCCGGCGTTTGCACCCGCTGGCATTTTATTCACAGTCGTTTGTGGTAAAGTGACAGAAACACAACGCAGTGACAGAACTCTGTTCATTATTTAAGCTCTTTGTTAATTAGTTTACTCTAGCTTTTCCTGAAAATTCACTGCTGCAGCTACATGCGCTTTGAACCGCTTCTCTTTCCGGCTCTTGGTGTCCTTGTTCAGTTTTCATTGTAGCACTTGGATAATGGAGCAAGCGGCTCCTTTGGTGTTCTGAATTGAATTGCAAGTCTTCATTCAATGTGACAATAACACAGGCAAAACATTAACAGAGTCTAGGCCGCGTCAGCTATTGAACAAGCGCACAGATGCAATATAAAACACACACGTCCCATCATTAAATGTGAGACAGTGAAAATAGGAAATACCCCCAATAGAGAAAACATGCTGGAGTTTAATCATACACAGCTGCTTTAGAGCCTGTTGCTTCATATTGAGAAGGTTTTGGGGGTTTGCTTGTTCCGCCTGTGTGGCTTCCATCCAGGGGTTCCTCAAACAGGCCAATCACATGCTTGCTAAGTTGCTTAGTAAGTCTAGGCGCCCTTAAGTGTGGATGTGAGACTGTATGCTCTGTTTCCCCAGGCAGGTTGCCAGGTGCAGTTGGAGGTGCACTGAAAGTCAGCAGCTTTTCAATAATTTAAACATAATTTGGTATCGATGGCAATGTTTTAAATGAAGTAAAACGTATGCAACTTTATCAGAAAGGGGTTAAACTGAAGGATAGAAACGTGAACCATAAAGAAGAAGTGGTCTTCCTTTGTGGGCTTGGTCATTCCGAGCCAATGGCTGAATGTCTAACCGGGACGCTGCGGAGATGCTGGGAGGGAATTGTGATTGTGTGAATTTGTACTGTTTGTATCCACTGTGCAGTCTCCCATTTCACATACCTATTAAACACAGAAACACTTCCCTTAACTTTTGTTTAGAGGGGATCGGTCATGTGTGAAAAAGCAAATAAAAGCAGCATTTTACTTTGATATTTTTTGGCACAGTTTGTTTCAGGAATAAAGACAGTTTAGGATGAAGTTTGAGCAATGACAAAGAAACACATCCCCCCAAAAAAGCTACGTTTTTGCTAAAGAGTGACCCTGCAATACACCCACACATTTACCTCACCGATAGCAATCCGCCACTCCAGCTCCACAGCCCACAAGACAATTGTTGTGTGTAATGACCCGCTGTCCTGTTACTCTTGGCTGATCCCTTTCTACCATCCCTGGGGTGTTTTATTTTGCCAGCCTGATCAAGACTGTGCAGTCAGTCGAGTCTGCCAGACAAACCCAGACAAAGAATCATAAAACTTTAATCTGGGGTGAATTCATCTTTCTTCTAAAACCACATTTTGAAAGGATGTGTTTAAAGTGCTATCTATCTGTCTGTCTATCTATGTATCGATGTATCTCGCTATCCTTCGATCCTTCCTTCCTTCCTCTGGATTAATAAATTCCGGTGGTGTGGACACTTTAAACATCGTTCTGCTGTCAAACCTGATGCTCCTAATTCGTGTTAAAATCACAGGAGACATTTAGTCTGCCAAAAAAATCCATTAATTATTTAACTTGCAGTTGACTAATGACTTGAAAGATGGCCCTCATAGGATTTAACACAAAAACTCTCCAAAATGGTTTGATGGATTTTCTCCAGGGGGAAGCGCAGTGGTGCAGCACTGTCATCTCACAGCAACAAGATCCACCTTTTATGCAGCTGGAGTTTGCATGTTGTTGCAGTCCAAAGACATGCACATTAGGTTTTCTGGTGTTTGTAAATTAGCTGTACATGTGAGCAATGAATGCCTGTCTCCCTTCTTCTTCTTCTTGTTCGTATTATTATTATTATTATTATTGTTGTTGTTGTTGTTGTTGTTGTTGTTGTTGTTGTTGTTGTTGTTGTTGTTGTTGTTGTTATTGTTATTGTTATATGAAAAAGGAAGCTCACATGGAGCTCAAAGTAGCTCTGTGAACAGGGTGAAAAGGTTACATTTCTTCTGGAGACACAGATCATCATCCAGAGATTGCGAAGCAAGTGGATGATATTAGGACTATAGCCTAACCCACTGAATCCATCTTTCTATAGTCTGTGGACTAAGCCACAGGCTACAGAAAGAGGTATGTAGGTTTTGTGAAGTCTCCTGGTAGTTTGTCAACAATCTGTCAAGTCTGTTTTTAGCCAGAAGTTACAGTAGTTAGCAGCTAGCTGTTAGCAGGTAACATTTGCTGGACTTACAGCAAAGCCCACCTGTGGGTGGGATGAACAAACGGAGATACTTAAATGCCTGAAAAGATATATATGCTAAGATATAAATAGATATATACTACAATTCAACACACCCAAAAAACATGAACACACACTTCTTTGACAGCCTGATTCATTTGCTACAATAAAAGTACACAGTGGCTCGTGGATTAGTGGAGGTGAAGCCTCAGCAGAAGCCTGTGTTGACCTCTGCCTGTCAGTCAAAGCGGCCGCTCGCCTAATAACGCACAACTTTAGCATAATTTAAAGAGCTTTAGAGACCAAAACCATTGCATTTAAATCAGGCAGTAAAGATATTTACATGGCTCTGCTGTAAACCTTTGGTATCGGCTTCAAGTGGCCATTTGAGGAATTCCAGTTTTTTGCACTCTGGCTCTGGCTTAATTTTTCACCTCTGGATGGTTTGCACTCATTCTGTATTTGAAACAAGAAGCAAGTGGAGCAGGGATGCAGTAGTGACATGGGAGGGTAGAAGAAGCTGATGTGCTGTTTAGGAATGGAAGTTACGGAATTGAGTTCAAGACATCAGCTAGGTGGGAGTTACGAAAGAAATGGGAGATAACACAATGATGACTAAAGAAAGAGCTAGGCAGCATCCCCGGTGTGATCTCATTTCATTTGTGGCAAAGTGTGCAAACACACAGAAACAAATCAGACTGCAGCTGAAATCTGGGGCTGAATTACTGTTTGCACATCTTGACACAAACACCGATGGGAAAGACATTCAAGCTGAGCTCTTATATGTACATATAAAATCAAAACCTACCACAGAGAATATTACCGTTAATTTCTTAATTTTGTGAAGGAAAAGCATCCCTCATGGGGCCCAGCAAAGGTCAAGACCCAATGTGCTACAGACTATAATTCATAACATGAATGGGATAATGTATGATGCCAGATTATGTTATTTTCATAAGACTTTACCAAACTGAACATGTATGACAAGGCTGAAAGTTGCTTTTTACAATTTCTGAGCATCAGAGAGGAAGAGCCGCCTCCTTAATGTGGTATGAGACTAACAGCGAGATTGGAGCATAAGTTGAAAAGCACAAAATTAAGCCATAATACATTCAAGCCATCTTATAAAGTCTATATTTTGTCATAATCTGACCGGATAAAGGAGATTATCTGCTTACAGCTGGTTGTCACAGATTTTCACAGTAAAATATTTGAAATGATGTATGGTTTCATTTTACATTCAGGGCATTTGAATCTCCCATTTTGAACTTTATACTGCGTCTTTATTCCAAAGTCTTCCCTGCTAATGCCCCCGCTCCCCCACATCCTCTTTTTTAATCCTCTCTCCATCTTCTGCAGTCTCACTCTCCCTCTGTGTGCAGGGACCTCAGAGGGCCCTCGTGCTGATATTCCCTGATTAGACTGACTGTTCCAGTCTCTAACTTCCATACGCCACAGTCCATACAACATAGCGAGGGAATTTTCAACCTGTCACCTTATTTCTTGTTTACATGTCTCCCTCCGCTAACCTGACAACCTCATGTGACATCATCAGCTGCATGTCGCCTCACGACTCCAGGCTATGAATGAATGCTTTCCTGTAATTTCGGAATTTATGCTCATATATAATTTTGCAACTTTCACATATTTCAGCAACTATTTCAAAGCAATTTCCCATCCCTTCAAATTCCCCTCGGGTATTATTAAAGCTCTATTTCTTCTGTAAGGAGTGTTATTTCTCAGTTAACAAGACAAAGTGTCAGCCAAGCCAGGACTTCTGTGAGGATGTCCTTTGGCACAGCAGTGCATAACATGCTCACACTGACAATGCTAACCTGCTGAGGAAGTGGCTTTTTTTTATTAGAGAAACAGTATTTGTTCTAAAAGCCTGATGGTGACATCAAATTTAAACTCATATGAAAACACGATTTAATCATTTTTCAAAGTAAGCAGCCTCTTCCTGGCAGAATTAGAGGAAATGTCAGGGTATCCTCCAAGTCATAAGGAGGTCTAAGCAGCGGGAAATTCTGTATAATATTTAATGGAAATCTGTCAAGTTCATGAGATATTTTACTCTGGCCTAAAGTTATCTGACTTGGTATCTTCACATCTCAATGCAAAAATCTCAGAAAACACAAGAGCACGTGTTCTTAACAGGCTGCATTATGTTGCCTGGCTTGAGGGGGAACTACTGCAGATCCGGCTCCGGTTGTGTTTGCTGGCAGGCAAAAGGATAGTATCATTTTAAATTCTGAATGGAAATGCAATCAAAAGATAATGAAAGCATCACAAGTCTTTGTGCGAATCAATCTGCATTCTGCATCAATTCTGAGTTCACAGTGCTTTGCTTTAATGGCGCACTTAGAAGAAAATTTGTGCTATTTTTCTAATTCAGCTTGCGGGTTTTGTGAGAACAGCAGGCAGCTTGCTTTGAACTGCACCTTAATTAAAGCGTTTGGTTTCTGGTAAACAGTCAGAATGTTAAGTGCAAAGCCTAAAGCAAAGGCAAATACCTTGCTTTTAATGCAGACACTATAGTACATCTTTATGTGGATAGCCCTTGGAATGTCCTTGCAGATGCATAAGGCCAATGAATCGCCTTTTCCACAATGGCTCTTATCTGCTTTGTGAAACAGGGCTGCTGCATACAGACGTTGGCTGCCACAAGATCCGAGGGAAGGGAGAAGAGCAGTCAAATCCTCCCCTCTGATTCCATTGATGTCTAAGCTTAACTCTAATTGAGGGGGTGCTCACTTGACAGAGCACGAGTCCCACTTATAATACTCGCTTAAGCAGCTCTCCTTGGGCTGGAAAAGATGTTCTTTAACCTGCGGTGTCCCGCAGTCAGCTTTTAAAAGATCAATTATAATTTCGGCTAAATAACCTCAATGACTTCTGATGGATTGCTCACATGGGCTCGTGGGGATCATGGGATCAATACGTTTTAGAAAATGAAACAGGTGAATGAGTGTTGTATGTTCACCTCAATCGGAGTGAAACGCATATTCTATATAGCTCGGTCCCTGCTGAGGCTGGCACTGAGTTACAGATGAGTGAGTTTACTAATGACGCTTTAGTATAAAGGCATGGCCGGTTCGTGTGGGGATAAGGGGATATGGGAGTTTATGCTGGTAATTGATGATTTTGAGGTACTGCCTGTTGACACTCATGATGATTTGGTTCGGTTGTAAGAAAGAGCCTGTAAAGCTTCAAGGAGTTCTGATGCTTTTTCGGGTTTATGATTCATGGAGGATTGATTCCTAGCAGGAAAGAGAAAGGCAGATCCTTTTTTATAACTTTGGCTTCATTTTGAAAGCTCTGGCCTTTGGCGCTGTCAATTATTATAACAGTGTAATTAAGATCAGAAAAATGATTGAAGATGGCAACAACACAGAAGTCCTTTCTAAAGTCTGGGTTCTATCTAGAGAGCAGGGAAAGCCATCATCATGGGTCAACTGCAGGGTAACCTGTCACCATCTTTTGCCTCACTGTTACTCCCAGCTGTGATGAATGCAGAGTGCTATGCAAGTCACAAACTAAGCAGATTTTGGTGGAATATGATGGAAACAACCACAAAGAAAAATGCAAGTGGTAATTTTTAAGGTGGATAAATCTGCTGAAAGGTGGTTCTCAGAGCTATTTTTTAATTTTCTGCTGTGATGGAGTGACACTGTTTATGCAAGAAATATGTGACTCCGACCTTGATAACAAACAGGAGTTTTAAATTGCACCATACTTTTTCTTTTTTTTAACACGTATTGTGTTTACTTAGGTATCGGTCACACAGACCTAGGGATTGATTGGTGACCCCTGGCGACCACTGCTCACTAGGTTGGTTACAAATTAGTTGCAAGGAGGTTTAAAACTACTGTTTCTCCTCGCAGTTCCTTTGGTGGTAGCAGGTTGACGCTGTTGCCTGTAGTTTGCAAGAACGATAACGACTTGTCTCCAAACATCAACCAACTCGCCAACCACTCACCGAGAGACCGTGTGAAACTTGTGGAAACCTTCCAAGTTTCCAGTTTGCGTTGCTCTTTTTCAGCTTTCACTACTGATCAGCAAGTAATTGATAAGTGTTTGCAGACACGTTTTACTTCCAAAGTTTTACTTTGAAAGTCTCTTACTCTTTACTCTACTTTAAAAGTTATATTTAAAATTTTACTTTGAAAGTGAAATTATGTCAAACGTGTATATATCATTCTTTCTGTGTGGGTTAAAAATCAGTGCAATATAAACCAGCACTTTTCACAGTTTGATTAAGACTTAGAGAGTAGTTGGGCAATGTTTGCAGACAATTTGCCATCTTCTAAACTGCAAGTGACCACAGAAAACTGCTTGTGATGAGGGAACTTGTAGTGCAGCATGAAAATCTGACCAATTTCACCCAAGAAAAACCAGCAGCGCCTCACAAACCAGTAGAGGAGTCTACATTTTTCTTTAGCAAACAGTGGTTGCCTGGCACTTACTGACTGGTCTGTGCCTACCTCGCTGAAGCCTTAGCAAGGGAGTTGGGCCAGTTGAATAAAAATATAATATGCTTGTCATTCGTTTAATAAAAGCCAAATGTTCTTTGTTTGTTTTCAGAAGAAAGACATGAAAAGAAGATGCTGCACATTTATTTTTCATAGATCTGCCCCCCCCCCCCCCACACACACACACACACACACCAAAAAAAAAAAAAGAAAGGAAAATTATGACCCAAACCATCCACTTTCAGCCACAGTCAGCTTGTCCTGCTGGCAGTTTATTCACTAATTAGTTTTGGCTTGAAATAAAATGCTTTCGATAATACAGTAAAATAGACATATTTTTTGGAGTTTGCCTGACTGCTATCCTTTGCTGTTCAGATGGATTAATTTTCTGCAATTTTCCAAAGTTGAAAGATTTCAGTGTTTACAGAAATTACTACACGCCTCGAAAGAACTGACTGTGCTATGAAAATGATAATAAAGTATAGCTGTACCTTTAACCCATGTGGTGATAAGTCTGAAAACAGGCTTGAGTAGTTTGAGTGTGGTTACTGTCCTGTATGCTTCCTCACATACAGTACATGCCCTTCATATGGAGGCCCTTAAGTCTGAAAATTCATTAAAAAATAACATCTATCCATTGCTGCTTTTTGAAATTTCCATTCATAATCACTTTAATCTCCATTTAACTCATAAGAATACTTATTGCGTGTGATGTGAGTAAGCAAGTGAATTATTAAAATTTTAAATCCCAAATCAGTTTGATACGGTTAAGCAAGACAACATTTTGACTACACTTTTAAAAAATGACACGTTCACACAGCAGTTTACTGTTGGAGTCCTCCACTGGGCTTCCTGCTGAACATGAATATGTGCAGTACAGGAACAGCAAACTCTCCCACACAAGTCAGAATATCCTCTACTTCACAGCTACATAACTGACGCAGCTTCACTGAACAGCTTAAGCAAGAGATTTTTGTGTTGTTGCCCTCAGCTGGAAAAAGAGCTCCTGGACACTGATGCTTAATCACAGGATGGCACATGCTACAAGACGAATGTCCAGCGAACTTATTACCACACAGATCAAAGGTTATGTGTATGCATGCAAGCTAGCCTGCTCTCTGTGGCCTTAAGCAGCATCTTACTTCTAACATTGCCTTATTATATTACCAGCACAACACAGAGACTTCTCTCTCTGAGCTTTATGGATCTATTGATAAATTATCTCCAGTTTAATTCTCAGCAGATGTGCCTTGCAGCTGCTGCAACTACATCGCAGATTCATTCCACCCATGGCCAGTGATGTTAGACTGCTGGTGGAGTCACCGGCCCATTGCATCAATTATTCAAGAAAGCCGTGTGTTAGCATCTGTTCTGACGCTCATAGATAGAGAGGATACAAGTTTAGTTGTGATATGATTTGCACTTTGGGTACGGAAGTATGGATGCAACAGAGCCCATCAACACTGAATAACAGAGATAAAGAGGGACTGATGAGCGCAGATGCATCCATTTGTAGACGCACTGCCTTGTTTTGTCGCATGTGAGAGAAATGTTCTCGTCTGCGTTTTATTTTTTGTCTTTTTTTGTTTTGTTTTTTAGCTGACTCGTGTGTTAATTGATCACATCTCAAATGATTAATCCATAACATTTCATAACCCAGAAAACTGAATGTGCAAGTCAGCAGACTACTGAGGCAATTGAAACACTTCGTTGTGCTCTAAATAAAGAAGTCACATTCAGATCCTCGCAAAAACAGATTATAAATGGAGAGTGCAAATTTAAAATTTCCTCTTTGTGTCTCGGCTGAACCTAGCTTCTTGGTGGTGTGTGATTGGAGATAGTGCTTGGGACCTGTCGTTGTCCTCCAGAGTGTGTTTCAGTGATCTTCCCTCATCTCTTTTAACTCCCTGTGTGTTTATACACCACTACTGTATTTAATCATTAGTAATTATTAAACTCTGGCTGTTTATCCCACACTGTGTCTTTGTCCCATCTCTCTCTACTCTCTTCTCTTACCCCTCAGCTCCAGTCGAACCCAGCGGATGGCTGCCCCTCCCTGTGCCTGGTCTATTCGAGGTTTCTTTCTGCTAAAAGGGAGTTTTTCCTTCCCAGTGTCACCAAAGACTTGCTCATACTGTAAGAGGTTGTATGATTGTTGGGGTGTCTTTCCAATGTTGTAGGTTTTTTTTAACAATATAAAGCACTTTGTAGTGACGATTGTTGTTAATTGGTGCTATAAAATAAAGGTGATTTGATTTTACATGATCAGGCTTTATAACGTTCAGTTTTCCTAAAAACATAGATGCCAAGCTACTAAACTGGAGGCTCTAGTGAATTATTAAATCTTACATCTGTAAGGGATCCACATGGGATCTCTCCTGTAACTTTTCAATGGACCAGTTTTTCCCCTTATATGGTTACTGGTGACATGACAGAGGTTTGTTGCATCTGAATGTGTTTTTAATGAACATGACTTGCAGCCATGTCCTCTGAATTTTAGGTCCCATCGCCATTGCAACCAACCATTTAGATGCTTAACTCCTGGAGGGAGAGCCGTGTTTAGTTTCAGCAGTCAAGCACATTAGTATGGAAAAGTATGAAGTCTTACAAGTGTGGGTAAAATGGATCATGCAGGGCAGTCTGAGTCTTGTATCAGGCACTTAGTGAATTGAGAGAAGAGTCTGAGAATGAAACTCTGAAATCTGTTCAAACTCTCTGTTGTGGTCCTGGTTATATTAGCTGGTTTCTTGTGTTTCCTCCTCTGTTCCTCTACCTTCAGTGTCCCCCTGTCTCTGCAATCACATTTTGTGTTAGTGATGTCACGGCTGTGTTAGTGTTTTGTCTTTTGATCACTTCATGCTTTAAAGGTTGGGGTTTTTTGTTTTGTTTTTATTATAGTTTCATTTCTGACTTTTGGACTTTTCTTTTCTCTCCCGTCCTCAGGAGATTCACCTGTGTCTTGTTCTGCAATCAGGCAGCAGTGTACATAGAGTGATATGTTCCACCATGTTTGTCTCTTCTTTCTTGTGCTTCCTGTGCTCCATTTGTGAATTTTTTAACTCTTAATTTATCCAACAAAATGTTACATTTATGTTCAATTTGTCTAGCCCTGTAGCTATCTGGCTATATTTTTAATTTAAATCACTGAAATTGCCAAATGAAATGAAATTTGATAAGCCACCAACTAAAAGCTTCCTAGTAAGAAAATTCATGGAATTATGAAGTTTTCTATGAATTTCTCCTTAAAATTAGGGGGAAATCTTTGCATTAGTAAGAAAGATTCATTAAAAGGACTTTTACGATGCTTACGAGTTTCGTAACCAGAACAAAAAGTGATGGAGAGACAAAGAGGGCGTAGGAGAAATCCTTTCCAAACGCTGAATGACACTGAGTTAATGAAATGCTACAGATTAGATCATGCAGGGATGATGTTTGTGGTTGCAATCTCATTACATCTCCTACCCAGTGCAGTAATGCTGTAAAGCCTGAAATGAAAGTGATCACAACACCAAGATATTTGGCAAGTGGAAAAATGCAGCAGTGTAGCAATAATGATTTGGGTCTGTCACAGCTTTCCATCGGCAGAGTGATCATACAAATGATTACAGCTCTTTCACATCCTCACATTGTGATGCATTTCATTTAATTTCCACTGGACGTCCACACCTTGCACTCTCACAAAAGGCTATTCATGGGCATGGCAGGCTTGGGCTTGTTGGGTGTAATTGATGGGATTCACATGCGCATCATAGCACCATCACAAAATAAACACATTTTTGTAAACAAGAAGCGTTACCACAGTAACAGTGTGCTTTTTTTTTTCTGTGTATGAGATTTTGGACATCGCTCCAAGATGGCCATGCTCAACACATGCCTCCAGAACACTTTCTGAAAATGGCTTAAGAAAGCGTTTTGAATCACATCTGCCAACTGGTGAAAAGTCAATGTAAATGTCTACAAGGAGATTTTAGAGCCTCTTCATCTGCTGATAGGTTTTATGGACATGCTGATTTCCTTCCCAGCAAGACTTAGCACCACCCCACAGTGCCAAACCCCTACCAAATGGTTTGCTGACCATGTTATTACTGTGCTTGACTGGCCCGCCAACTTGCCTGACCTGAATCCCATAATGAATCTGTGATCTACGGGGTATTGTCAAGAGAAAGATGAAAACCCCTGACCGAAAAAAAAAAATTATTAAAAAGGCCACAAAGCAGAGCAACCTGGGCTTCAATAATACCTCAGCAGTGCCAGAAGCTGATCACCTCCATGCCACGCTTCACTGATGCAGTAATTCATGGTAAAGGAGCCCCAGCCAAGTCCTGTAGTTGGACATTTCTGTTTTGTGAACCTTTTTCATTATTATTTGTTTTGTTTTATCCTTTTGATTTTTAATATTCTTATGATTTGAGCTACAGAATTTCTGTTTTACATGAGCTATAAGCTAGAATTACTATTTCAGTTTAACCTGTAATGAATATAAAATATATCAACGTTTACCTGTTTGAGTTGAATTAAAAAAGATGGTCCAAAGTGAAAGCATGGGTCATAGCTGAACAGGGACTTGGCTAACTAACGAGAAGGTTTTGACATGGAGAGCTGCAGCTCACACCAAATTAGGTTCACAAAGTCATTATTAAAGCTTCTGCAATACCACACAAATCCTGGAAACTTTCAAGCACAATTATAGTGACAGTGATGAGGATGATAATGAAGATTGTCGCACTCCACAAGTGAGGAACTTAATCCAGAGTGGACGGCTGTATACAGAGCCCAATCTTTAAATTTGCATTTCACCCAAGTTACAAGCCCAGTTTTGCCTGGATTGACCATACGGTTTGTGACGCGTAAACGGAAACCACTCTGAAAGAAAGAAACACAAATGTATAATATCTAGGTGTTGGTTTATTTGCATTTAGAGGCTTGATGTAACTCTGTAACACTGCTCCTGTACTCTTTTTTATTGTTGGAGGCCATCCATCCACATTTCTTCTCCATCAGGTTGATGCTAGAGCAGCACCAGTATCCCAGGGACTCTCCTCAAGGTGAGATTTGCTCACCATCATACAGAAAACTAGAAAAATATTTGTCCACTTTATCATTTTTTCAGTCATTTCACTGAAAACCACAGTGACAACATGCCTGTGGTTATAGTCTTCTGTGAGAAATCATCTATGTTCTATAGCAGACAGTTACATGAAATCTGTTCCTTATACATCTTAAGCTGCTTATTGTTGTAAACCAACTTGATCTTTGTTGCATTTCCATCAGCTGAATCATATAATTGTCTCTGCTATTTCTCAGCCTGAAGATAAATGAATGTTTCTGAGTATTTAGGGGATTTTAACACAGCCTTAATGATTCCGGACATTATAAATTATATGTCTTCACTATGTGACTATAAAAGCAGTTGTAGATTAAAGTACCACTAATTATGGTTTATTACTAGTTACTGAACATTGCACATACATTGTTTATAATACCAGGATTTAACAGAGATTTAACTCGGTGCAGTTAAATCCTACAAATTTAACTCTACATTGAATGCACATTATTTCAGATTACATTTTTATTTCCGTTTTTCTGACAGAATGTGTCACACCTACAATACCCATGTCAGCCACACCTCCTCACTGAGGTAAATATTTTAGTTTAAAGGGCTCACAAGGGGTCACATACTGTACCACCCCTGCTTCAATCCTTAATAAATGTGTGAATAGTATCTGGCATAATCATCGGTGTCAGGGAGGAGCCTAAAGCTGTACACTTTTGTGCTACTGAAGCTAGATTTTGGAGCTAGAATTTCACTGTTAACCTCATAGGTATGTTCTGATTAGGTGAACTAGTAAAGACAAGCCGCATAGATTTTAAAAAAAAATCACAAAAGTCAACAACAGTGAAAGAGTCGAAAGATAAGAGCTACTGAATAGCTTTGACTTGATATCTTGAAGAATTTCTCAAATAACTATGATAAATAAAGTATTTTGTTATCTTGTGTAGATGACACAGCTTAGGGAGCTCGGAGACGAGCCTTGACACAGAAAGGAGTCGGTTCTGAAAATGATTCTTTGGGTTTTACAGATACGCCCAAGGGATGTCTTCCTTGATCCCACTTCTGAATTCCCCAGGAGGAGCACAGAGATTTTCGTGTAGCCTGTAGCCTTGTATAAGTTCCAGCAAGTCTTTCTCTCAAAACACTTGTAAACTAAATGAAAGTTCAAGTGCCCACTACAGAGAGATGACATCAGAAAAGAGACAAATGATAGAAAAACTCTGCTCGCTGCTTTTTGGTTGTGGACGTTATTACACATGCTCTTTGATCCAGCTCATGTCTCCTCAGATGCAGGAGTTAATTATGGGAAAAGGCTCAGCCCCTCCCGACTAGTCCTTTATGGTATACTCCACCCTGCCATTTACTTGTATCCATCTGCTAATTAATGAAGTGCCATGAAAGGGTTACCCAATCAAATCACTGGACACATAAATCAAAGACTTCCTTTCTTTTTGGTTGCTGTCAGTATTATTAGAGGAAAAGAGTGATGACTACTATTGAAACATTGTGCTGGGTCATTTACCTATGTTTGAATGTTCCTGTTCGTGACCTGAATGCTTCCTACTTGCAAAGGTGCCTCCGGCGTGCGCCAGCGCATCACTGTGCATGCGCGCAGACGTGCAAAGACACCTTTGCGCGTGTTTTTGTTTGCAGATTGGTACGTACACATTTATGTGGCGCTGCTCAGTTGCACAGAAGCTGGGCTCATTAAGCAGATTAATTTGAAAGATTAAATGAACGTGGGAAGGATGAAAGAAATGAGAGGGGACAGAAGCCATGACAGCAGAGAGGGAACGAGAAGATGAGATCGGCAGGGAGAATGATGGACAGCTGTGTGGGATAGTAAAGAGACCTGAGTGGAAGAGAGAAATGGAGAAAGAGAGGAAAATAAAGATAGGAGGAGGCTTCTGGGGAGCAAAAGAGAGCGAGAAAGTGAGTGAAAGCAGGTAGGCGGCAGAGGAACATTAAAAACTGAGACAGCAGAAAGGAAGGGGATATGAATGTGTGATCTTCTTGTGGAGGATAATGGCTCCCCTCTACTCTCTCCTCTATTGCTCACTGAAGGGCAGAAGTATCTGTGGGCAAATATGTATCAGACTCTGGGCAGCTTAGGCAATTTCATGGCGCTAAGGAAGATGATGATAATCCAGTTAAATTGAAAAATGGGAATGACGATGGATCCTCCTTCATCCTGTAATTAATCCTTTCTTACATTCATGCATCCAGATAGTCTATGTGATTAGGATTGACTGAGGATAATACTTACCCTCAGTGTCGCCCTGCTGAGAAATTCCTCTCTGGCCTGTGATATACAAAAGAACGTTTATTTCGAGCTTTATGTTCGGCGAAACAGGCCTGAATTTACATAGCAGGATTGAAAATGTGCTTCGTGATGCTTGGTCATAAATAAATCACTACATTTTTGCGGGCCCTCTAGTGTTTAATGGAACAGTTAAATGGAGAGTCTGTCACGGTCCTGGGTCGGTGACCCAGTGTTGAGTTGCTTGTGTCTGAGAGTTTTTGTATTATGATCTTAGTTCTCTTTGTTGTCTTAGTTTGGCTTTCTTGTATTCTGTTTAGTTCACTGAGTATTTAGTAGCTGCCCTCTGTGTCTCTTTGTTGGTCTCTGTGTTTCTTAGTTGCGCTGTCTCCCCTAGTCAAGTCTGTGTCTGTGCTACTTCCTGTTTTACTTTGAAGGTCTGTGTCTCATCTGAGTGTATCCTACTTTGCTTCCTTGTCTCTTCCGTTCTGATGTCTCCCAGCTGTGCCCTCCCTCTGTGTCTCATTCCCCTCATTCCTTCCAGTGTATTTAAACCCTGTGTTTCTCTGAGTCAGTGTTGCCTCGTCCCTCAAGCTGTGTGTTTCCTCGTGTGCCTCTCTGCAAAGTGTAAGTTTATATTTTCCCAGTTTAGTTTTGTATGCTTTTCCCCTGTCAGCAAATAAAGCTGAGTTTTTTGAGTTCATCCCTTGAGTCTGAGTGCCTGCATCTTGGGTCCAACTCCTGCCTGCCACACAGCACTTCCTGACAGAGTCATGAGGACAGGGAGGGGAAGTACAGAGGTCTCGCCCTGTTTGTGTGTGTGATGAAAGAAAGTTTCATTGGGAGGCAAAAGCACATGTCCAAAAGGCTAGATTACTTTGATTTGGTATAAATACAAGTATAATGTTCCTTATTGTGGTTAGATCAAACATTATAATGCAGAGAAGGAAAAATTAAGTGAAATATTTGTTGAGAAATACGCAAAATGAGTTATTCCTTTCAAAGCCTTTAAATAATCCCAGTAGGATTCTTGGTTTTGTTAGTGTGGGAGCTGTTTGTAGAATAAATTATGGTGTCACTTTTTTTTCTTTTCTAAATGACATTTAGCCCAGCAGCTTATTCATTTGTGTATCTAAATGAATTATTTTTCTCTCAAGAACATTGCCTAAGATGTATTTAACCCTTTAAAGCCGGTCGGAGCGGACACGCTTCGTTTTGCTTAACTATTTTTAAATCCCGGTAGCACTGCAGCCACGTAAGCTAGCGCAATAATTTTTTTTTTTTTTTTGCATATGAAACCAGAGGAGTTGTACTTACATCTTATGCCATCAGCTTGTCCTAGGTCACAGTTTCCTTCCACATATAGCTTTGCAAAACTGCATAAAAAGCATTTGTAGCAACAAAAACATAATATTCCAGAAACACGCTTTGCCGATCCGATCAGCTGTTTGTAACACTTCATACGTCCATCAGCGCAAACTATCGCGAACTATTGCGGAAATGTAGGGTTTTTTTTAACCATCAGGGCCTTATGAGCCTATACTGGTGTTTTTAAAAGTTATGTTTGACTTTCTGTGTCGTTTCTGGGATACTTAGGACTCATATTGCACTGCTGGAAATAGTTTATTTTGATGCATATGCTGTTATTTTGCAAATTTGCATTATAATATTCATTTTTGTTTTTCCTGCAGTATATGAAAATTGGTGTATTTAAAAAATAAAACTATGAAGACACTTAAATACAAACTAAATTTCCTGTGGTGGGAAACTATTTTGTGCAACATTTTTGTATTTACAGTTTTGAGGGATAAGCCTCTTAAATTTCCCTAACTAGAAATATATGTTAAAAAACAAAAACGATTTTCAATTTTTTTGTAGGTTATTGCACTGTTTTGCAATTTATGTAAGTACTATGTACTTAATGCGTAGATTTTATTAAAATTTGGGCTATAATGGTTGTCTTGATGTATATCAACTTGAAATGCGCCCAAAAATGGCACTACAGCATGTAAAAATATAATATAAGCTCTGGCGGACTTGGTTCTATGGTAGGGTTAATTTTCTAACATCTTTGCATTTTTGAGAGGACATGTCTATTTATGCAAATGTGAAAAGACTCAAATTCACACAGGGGTGAGCCAACAACATGTTTTAAGTGGGGAAAGAATATCTAAGCCATCCTTCAACCATTAATGCACACACACACACACACACACACATACATACACAAAGGAACAGGTCATAATGAGAAAATAAGAAAGCTGTTAAGCTGGTATTAAAAGATCACAGATTAATCAGAGCTGTGCATGTTGTGTTACTTGATGCTAAGTAGAAATTAAGAATACATTAGATCGTTAACCATAAAGTCTTTACATACTGTGAGCTGGTCTTTTTTGTGGATTGTCATCTTTTGTGGTGAAGAAGCTCGTGTGGTCCTGAGATCCCAAGAGCAGAGCCATCCAGAGTTCATGCTCCTGGTAATGTCACCCACTGGAGTAAGGAAAAGAAGGATGCTGACTTTGTGGGTGCATGAAAATCACTAGGAAGGTGGATGAAAGCTACAGCAGAAAAGCGATCCAAGTCTTCTTGTATTCCATGCCAGTGAATCCTGGGCCTGTTCTGGGAAGGATCATGCACTGATTTAACCCAGCCATGGTTGGACCACGAGCTTGGATACATGGGGAGGGGTTGCATGAAGGACAGTTAAAACAAAACATTCGGATCATCAAAATTTAGGCTTATATTCCAAATTGGTCGGGGCCCGGGTTAACGACTACCACAGGCAGTGTTGGTCAAGTTACTTGAAAAAAGTAATCAGTAACTAATTACTGATTACTTCCCCAAAAAAGTAATCCCGTTACTTTACTGATTACTTATTTTCAAAAGTAATTAGTTACTAAGTTACTTAGTTACTTTTTAAAAACACAATTTACAACCTGAATAGGTGATAAAGCGATAGATCTTTCAGCCCAATTCTACTTTTTCTACATAATCCATCATACAAAATGTAATCAAATGGAAAAGTCTCTTTTTAAAACTTGTTTTATTAGTTTTAATCTTTTAACTTTATGCATCAAGCAAAAATTTAATTATATGCACCATTCTCTGACTTGAATAAATTAGTTTAACATTTAAACCTATTTTCTGCACATTCCAGCAGATAAAATAAAATATTTTTTGTGTTTACACTCAGTCTTTCAAATAGATGCAAGTAAAACACAGCAGAAAATAAATAAAGTCAAAGACTCAGCGGTCCTGTTGCTCTATTTTCACCTGTAAAGCAGGAGTGGGGTAGGCGGAGGTTTACCCTGGTGCAGGTGTGCCGCAGCGGTCAGTTGAAGAATCCACGAGTTTCTCTGTGAGTTTCCCATTACGTCGTAGTGCACTCGGTGCTTGCTCGGAAGTTTAGGGGTTTTTTTCGCTGTAAAAAGAAGTTTTCTTCCCACGCAGTGATCAGCGGACACTAATGTTTTTGTCACTTTTTATGGAATCAAACTCAAAGTAAGGTCAGTACTTCCACACTTTAAACGCTGCACGCTCATACTCTCTCCTGCACTCGATATATGATCCATTGTTGATCTGCACACAGTTGTTGCCACGAACGGCGCACTCGCTTACGTCACTGTCGTGAGACATTCTCGCAAAAAATCGCGGTTTTAGTAACGCAGTAACGCAGTGTTCCTACGGGAAAGTAACGGTAATCTAATTACCGTTTTTGCGATAGTAATCCCTTACTTTACTCGTTACTCGAAAAAAGTAATCAGATTACTGCCCATCTCTGACCACAGGTGATGTTGGGGAGCCGGGTGCTGGAAGAAATTGATATGCAGGTTGATAAGTGAGATCACTCTACCTGATTTTCAACACAGAAGCCGATGCTGTGTGTATAAAATCACTATATATTCTCCACATGTAGTTTCTCCATGAGTGACCTGAATAGTCGTCGTTAGAGGAAAATACTATTTCAGGTTTTTAAAAACGTACATGTCTTTTAATGACATGGATAACACGGTAGGTGTGCTTTAGTGGCTTCGCCCCCTCTAACTTGTTTTATTGTATCTCAACAAAAACCTTCACCTTACCTAATGTAGTCCTCCTCCTCTCATTTGTGTCTCAAAGAAAGCACAGTGGACATTTTCTAGATTTATGAGGGACAACAACTTCTTACAGGCACTGCTTAAAGATTGCGAGTGGGATATGCCTTACTAAATCTAAGAAGTGACATTTTGAAGGTCTGACCCTTCTGAAGGGTACATTTATCTTTCCAAAAGCACCATGCTATTGTGGCGCTTTCTATCTTGAATCAGCCCACAGTGGGAGCCTCTTAAAAAGATGCCCTTTTGTTGTTTTTTGTAACAAAGAATTGGCCATTCAATTTGGGTTACAGTTCAGATGTTCTATACACTTTGACATGTCCCAAAAATGGCACACTGAATTGATTAAATATGATTTAGGAGCACGTATTGAGACTCAAAAGTTCATCCATCCATCCACCCATTTTTTTAAACTGCTTATCTAATTCGGGGTTATAGAAGGATGGAGTTTATCCCAGCTGTTATTTTTGGGAAAGGCAGCACACGCCCAGACAGGTCACATGTCTATCACAGCCTCAGCTAAAAAGCCATTGTTGTCTGTGCAGTAAAAACAAGTCCTTAAAGACAAGCAATAAGTTCGAGATCTATGCATATTGTACATGTACATGCATATGGATTTGTAGAATCTGTAGGCAACATTTTAAGCACTGGAAGCTTTCTGGTTTCTATTCTGCTCATGTCTGAGTGCTGTTGACTGGTCATGTTTGAGCAGACAATGTATGTATAATCAGTTTAGTGAGCAAATGTGGAATAACATTTACCAAAATGCAATCTCAGAACCACTGAATACTGACTGATGATGACATAGGCTTTTATTAGCTTGTTAAAATGCATCTGCATTGATAAACAATGACAGATGGACAAAACAGAAAGTCTTGAAGTGAACGTCCACTGTCCAGATTTCTTGGCTGCATTGAAAGCATCCTAAAATTGCCTATTTCCCAGAGAGGTTAAGTTGGCAGACTGACCGAATGATTTGCTGATCGGAAGATCTCTGACTCTGCCCCTGAAATGTTATCAAACACACAGCAGACATAAATAGTCCAACATATGTAATCATTTCAGTCCACCAAAGCTGTTGATGGCTGTCTGTTTTCAGACCAGGATAATAAAGGTGAATAGAGAGGAAACCAAGACCCTGATGGTCACACTTGCGTGATAATGCTGGTCCTCTGAAGCGCTGCAGCAAACAAGAGACTGAAAAACAGAATTTGAAAAGCACTTTTGTCGAATGCCAATGATTGTTCATCAGTGACCTGTAGTATAAAAATAAAAACTACACAGTCCAGTTTGTGAAATCCAGGCACACATGACTTAAACCTGCCTAGAGAACATGCTTAATGAAATCTGTAAGTATATGTTCAGATGTTAGGGCCTTTACCTATCAGCCTATCAAAATGAGAAAAAGATGCAGCAATTTACTGAAAGATGTGGAAGCAAAATACAGAACATAAAGCAGAGAGTCATTATGTGGAGGCTGCCTTCATTCTGTACCACATCCTGAACTTTATTAGGCAAAATCCGCCCTTTGGGTAGACTTTGGGTTTGCTTTGGCTAAACTGAAGCTACATTACTCAGGTCGTTGCTGGATTTTTCATATTTCTTAATAGCATGACTTTCATATGCTGTAGATTCTTCTTTTGTCCTCCACTTGTCCATTTTCCTTTAATTTCTTTAAGGATGCCCTGCACACCATGCAGAGATAGAGGGTGAGATAAAGAGTGTTAACTGTGGTATTTTTGATCGATTCGGCTAAAGAAATAAAAGCAAAAAATGTGTCTTTCTGTGACAGGCTGGAAGGAACAGTGCATAAAGATGCCATTTAAAAAGAGTTCTTTGCTAAGTTGTGTATTATGTGTAGACACAACACTGGTTCACCTCTTAGGTGCCTCTTTTGCAAATAAACCCCTGTAACTCCTCTCACAAAGTGAAAGAGGAACAACTGTGTGAGCACAAAGAAAATACAGCGAAAAAGTCCGAGAATCTTAACTCTTTCCAGATTTCTCTCTTACTACTATTGACTGAAACATCTAAAAATATCTCTGCACTTCATTGCATTTACCCTGAACAAACACATCAGGAAACACGTGGGCAGAATTTACACACTGGGGTGTAGAGTAGCATTACTTATTTATCAGGCCAGATGGAATTTCAAAATGAGATGCTGAGAGCACGGTCAGTCAATAACTCTAGTTTCCCCGAAACAAAACAAAAAAAGGAAGAAAAAAAAGAGACAAATAAAGATAGTTGTTCAGCACGTAAAAACAGAAAAATGATAGATACATACTACAGTGCCGCAGAAGGACTGGGACCAGACCCGCGTGCACTCCAGCGGCTCAGCAGCACTGCACTCTGTTTACTTGCAAACTGATGATTCCATTCATGTTAATTTAAAAGGAGAATCAAAAGAGGAAATGGAATATTTTCAAAAGCCCAGAGCAGAGCACACTTCTCTGAACTGTTCTCATATGAATAAGTAATCAGGGAAAAGGTTAAGATGTGTCATTCTTATGCTCATGGGATGAATCTCTAACACCAAAGCGACTGATTTCTGAGCCCGCTATTGTATCGGTAAGAACTGGGAGAGCACCTTCTTTTTCCACTGAGTTGTTTTTATGTATATCAGTGAGTAAGAACAAGGTCAAAACAGGACTTTGACTCTAAAATCCTCGCGTGACAGACTAAAGCAGGAATTTTGCATTTGTTGTTGTGGACCCAGATCCGTAAAATTTGCAATTGTGCAGCAAAAGTTTCAAGTTCCATTTTATTAATTAGTAAGCAACAATATAAATGTTTAATTGAAAAAAAAACTAAATTCATAGCTAGAGTTGAGCCCCAGGTGTTATATTATGTTCCTTTGCGATAATCCTAATTTATACTGGGCCTCTCTTCAGTTCACATACTGTCTGAAACAAGGCATTTCATCTCTCTTCAGTCTTCTAAATGGCTGCGCTTAGCAAACAGGAAGTTTTGAAACGCTCGACTGGTGATATTTGTATTTGAGCGTCACCCAAATTATGTCACTCTTCACTGTGCAGCTTATGGATCTTAAGTGAAGCTCCGTCATTCAGTTTAAGCCCTCTTTGTTTTTCTTTGAAATGTGCTTTATGTCAGGAGTTAACAGGTTTTGGATTCGTCACATGTGTGGAACGTCTTAAGGGATGTGTGCTGTGATACAAAGCTTAATGTAGCCCATGATGATAGAGACCCCCTCATTAAATCTCAGACATAAATATCACAGGCTGTGCAGGATAGCACTCCCTGTAGTCTTACATTTCCACCCTATGATCCGCTGACTGATGATGTGGGGCTTTGGGACTGTGATTCGCTATGCTGGAGCTCCTGTTTGTAACACAGTAGCAGGAAAACAACATAGCAATTGAAGAAAACTGAGTAGAGTGCGAGCATTGATAACATAAAATAGCATAAGGATGTCCATCCATTTTCCTAACTGCTTATTCATTTCAGGGTCACCGGAGGGCCTGGAGCCTGTTGCAGCTGTCGTAGGCTTTTAGATATCATTATAGTGATTAAAGAGGCTAAACAATGAGCTGGTGCTTACTGGTGGGAATACTTCTGGGAGGTAGGAACAGAATCTTCATCTCCGGTGCAGATATGAGGATGAACGTGGATACTGACAAAAGACGCAGACTCTACGGCTCCATCTTTGCTTGACCATCTTTTCGTAAAGATCATGAGCATCTGATTCTATCACAACCAGCCAGGTCTAATGATGGCACGCGTTAAATCTGTTTGCTTCATGTATTTCATGTGTGATATCTTTTTTGGGAGGTTCTAAAGGATGTACTTCACTAATATTAAATGTAATATTACTGTGTACACTACACTTCATTTCCCCTTCTTGTTTTGTTCAGGTGTTCGATGAAAGAAAATCAGCTGGCTTGATGTTGTGCACATCAGGACTGATTGCTGTTATCCAAACAATCACAAATCTATCAAAGAACAGTCTAATCTAGTCTTCTTTTGTCCACGAGTACTGACAGGAATGATGACAGACAGCTATAGCTAAAAAAACAAAATAAAAACAGTTAAAGTGGCTTTTGGATAAGAACTTTTTGTAGCTTTAATGTAATGGCTTTAACAGGTATTGCATTACAGCTGTTTTAATATCTAGTCCCCACATACAGTTTCCAGAGAGTTATTTGGATGCTGCAAGGCCAGAAGAAAACTAGTCAATAAAATATCAAGTCAAATCAGTACATCCTCAGTGCTGCTGTGTGGTTCCAAATCATAAAGCGAGGCAGCTTCGGAGTGGACCTCTGCATCCACTGCCTGCCAATGTCCTGTGCACCCCGAGGTAACTGTAGCATGTAGCTATAACCACTGCTGGATAGCAGGAAAGATTAAACATAAATCTGGAGAAAATTTAATCTGGACTTTACACAGTATGCACATTGTCGTTTCTGTTGGATGTGCTACAGCTGGAAGTTCATCACACTCTTGTACAGAACAGTGTTAAAGAACTGTGGATGAAATCTGGAAATCTTATCAGACTAAATGATGAGATGATGCCATCAATTGGAGCATAATTTTCCATTTCTTAGCCAATAGCAGACAAACTGATTAATGGATTCTAAGAACAGCAGAAACCTGTCCTCTTCATTTAATTCTGTTTAATCATTTCAGAGTACTATCACAGTTTCTCTTTATGTGTGGGCTTTGCCAGATTCCAGATTCCCACATATGCAGCAAAAGGACTCTGTAGGGGATTTTATCCTAATTTCCCACTAAATGAGAAAGCTACAGCAGAACTTTGGCTTGTTTTGCTTGTTTGTTGGTACCTTAGAGCAGCGGTCCCCAACACACGGGCCACGGAGTCTTTTGGTACCGGGCCACTGGGTCTTTTCCCGTGTGTTATGAATAAATCTTCTGTGTTTTTTGGTACCGGTACTGGTTTTATTTTGTTGTATTTATCCGCGACACCTTAAAGGGCAGTCCACGAAAATATTGTCGGACATAAACCAGTCTGTGGAGCAAAATAGGTTGGTGACCGCTGCCCTGGAGGGCTTTTTCTCATGTTTGCTGTCCTATGGGTGTACCTATAAGCAGTTTGTTTTGGAGGTCACTGGGCATTAAGCCAAATATGTTTAATGTATCGGAGCTTTACTATCTTGCATGTCATTTGCATCTGATTTACATTTAATCTTAGCTCAGCTGTGCTATAGGTACAATGAGTGTCCCAGTTTTAAGGCCTTATTTCATACAATGTGTTTTCTCAGATATTTTAAAACTGGTAACAATACCCATCTACTAGTGTCTGTATCTGGGTCTTCTCTACATTATGACACAAAATTTCTAACGTATGATTACCACAGCGTGAGTCACTGGCTGTTTTTTTATTATTTATACAAATTATTATCAATTATTTATCTAATAATTTGCGACTATTCAGGTGGGAGCAGGTTACAGCAGATCTAAGGAGTATGAACTTTGTCCAAGATTTCACTTCACGTTGTTCTAGTTTCAGAAACGTGTTTGTATTTCCACTGAATAGCTTTAATGTCTGCAAAAATAATAGCATTAGCATTATTTTTACCCCACCTATTAGGAAAAACAATCAGAATACACAAACTACCTGCAGGGGTGTATGCTTATTATTGATCTTTTAAAATTAATAAAGTGTATTTCCTACAATTATCCACAGAGTTAAACTACTGTAGGTGTTGCAGCTGTTTTTATGCATTTGGGTTCGTCTGGATTCCAGTCTCTCCTAATGCAGGACATACCTTTTTAATTACTGAAAAGTTATTGTTCAAGAATGACACTCCTGCAACTCTCACTGTGGTCTAAAGGGCACAGTTCAGTTTGAACGTCCTGCTGTATTTTCTGTTATCAGCATTTGTTAAGCTTCCAGAGCGCCGAGCCTTTAAAATGGCTTGCAAAACTGTCAGCATCACTACCGTTGGCCCTGTAAACTCATCCAAGTAATGAGCAATGCCCTAATGGCCCACTTTAAACTCCTCAAAGTATCTCTGAGGTTGTCTTTACCTTTCTCTTTACATTTAATGTTATTTTTTTCAATGTATAATACCTTCCTTCCACGCAATGATAATAATAGAATCTGGTAAAATCGTAACACTTCATTAAATCTATGTCTCATGCACCAGGATAAGAGACAATGCACCTGACAGAGCCTCGGGTCTTTCAATGCACTACTTTGCAAACCTGGGATTTGTAGGACTCACAGAAAGCTGCAGGCTGGTAATTAAGCTGGATAGCTAAATAGCTATTAACCCCACTGTTTTCACTGTTACTTGCTAATATTATAGACTTTAATTGGACTCCTTTGGGTGTTTTCATGGCCTAATTCTGTCTTTTCCATGGAAAGTAAGACAGCACTTTGGTGTAGCAAGCTACTATCATAAAGCCTCTTTAGGAGACTCGAGTTTAGTTCTCTGCTGATAACAAAACAAGTGCTTTGTGTTGTCTTGTTTTACTCTCTATGTATTTTTCTGTATATTCACGGTTTGAGTGGCTACTTCTATAACAATGTCACCTAGAAAAATTCCTCTTATTCTTCTTCGTATATGGACTCAGGCGACAGAGCTCCTTTACTTGTAGAATGACGTGCAACCTTGTAGCACTGACAGTGCCTAGCAAACAACGACTATGCAAATGAGGAAGGATTGATCCTTTCTTTGAACTGCTCTACCTCCTAAACACTACTTGCCAATGTTTTTTCATTGTTTTCCAGGCGAGACACAGCGGGCCTTCAAAGACGAGCAGCGAACACCGACAAATACAAATTACGGGATTGACATGGGCCATGGAATAGCAGAATGTGTGAAGAGCAGATGAAAGGAGAATATAGAGAAGATGAAGAAGGGATGGGTGACAGTTCCTTTCATGATGCATTGGTTTGCCGCATCCCCTATGGTGCAGCTGTTTGTTATCTGTCAGAGTCACAGCACCATGCAACTAGGGAGTGCAAATGATGCAAACTCATCCTCACTGCATTGACACTTATTAACATTGAACTGGAAAGGCACTCGGAGAGCACATTCTCCTCCAAGGCTAATGCCCGTTTTAGTATTTACTTTTTTTTCTTTTTTTTTAAGAAATTGATCTGGAGCACCAACTGAACTTATTGGCTTCTTCCATCACCCAAGCTTTACAGTACCTCTCCATCTAGTTTTGGTTTGTCTGACTTGCAAATAAACAGTGTTGCTTCTCAACTTGGCAGAAGAAAATCAGTAATGGGGATGATGATTACCCCTTGATTATCACAAACAAAGAATGGCAATGATCACATAATTCCAGCTTGGATCTCTCCTGGTGGAGAAATAAATGGAGCTTAGAACCATGTATATCGAAAATGATCAGCTTAATTGCTCTGAATGACACGTTACCCAAATACCAGTCAGAAACTAAAAAGGCTTAGATTCAGGTCAAATAAAGCAAGGAGTGAACAAATAACTATAGTAGTGGATGGTATAAAAGTCAAAACACATTTTTATTCAATTAACTCAGATTTATTAATCAACTTTTATGCTTTACATTATTAGGGATGGGGTTGTACATGTTTTGTGGCATTACAGCAGATGCCTATAAATATCATCACAGGAAACTAAACTCAGCACTCTAACATGTTTCTGACAATCTATAAAGCGCTGTGCAAAAGTCTTGAGCCACATCTTAGGTTGGGGCTTATCTACAACTGATAGAGGTCCATTGATAGGTTTGTAGCATAAACCTATTCGCTGGAACGTTGAAGGCAATATAATTACACTGCAAAGCAAGACACAAGTAAGCAAGCTTCTTCATGTTTCTCGTGCACGGGAGAGAACCGGACAGGCGCCGTTCCCTCGCCTGACCCCAGTTGCTCTCGTCCGTTCTCCCGTACCACTGCCCTTTTATTGAGGTTACATGAATATGCATAGGTTCATTAACATATGACGTCTACATACAAACAAAGAGTACCTTGCCTGTGTGTGTGTGTGCGTATGTGGTGGGTGCGTGTGTGTGCGTATGTGGTGGATGTGTGTGTGTGTGTGGTGGATGTGTGTGTGTGTGTGTGTGTGGTACTGCTGATCAAAGGGTCATAAAAGCACGCAAGCAAACATCCCTGGTCAGGAAGAGGGTAGACCCCCCCCCGTAGACCCCCCCCCCCCCCCCCCCCCATCCTAAATAACACCGTGAGGAAGTCCAGCAGTTCATTTATAAACAAAAGCACTTAGACTAGAACAGACGCAACTACGTTAATCCTACCGTAAAACAATAAGACAAGGCACGAACTCTCGTGCCCTCAGTGTGCTCTCTAATACACACAAAGTTTGCAGACTATTAAGTATGATCAGACCTCTACCAATCTACAACTAATTATAAACTCTAAGCATAAGTAAATATTTCTAAGCATAAATGACAATCAAAAATACAAACTCTAACATCCATTGTGCATTTTTCTGTTCAAGCATACTTGTGCATCGGCAGTGTGTTAGGGGTCATTGTCATGCTGAACAATGACGATCACCGCTGGCCTAAATGTTTTACGGATGTTTTACAGATGTCTGCAGACACTCAGTGTTGCACCACTCTCTTAACCTCCTGTAACTTGAACAAAACACCTAAAATTGTAATTTTTCAGTCTATAAGACCTGTTGTCACTGATTTATTTATTTTTTTCATCCAGTTCTTGTGTAATGTGGCATACCTCAGCCTTTTCTCACTGTTTCCTTTCTTTAAGAATGGCACTTCTGATGAGGCTTCAGTGAAGAGGAAATGGATCAACTAAAAGGCCAGATATATTTCTCAGGTGCTGAGTCTGTTTTTTTTTTCTTCTTCTATTTCTTAAGGATATGACTGTCAGATACTTCAGGTGTCGTTCATCTGCTATAGCTATTGTTAGGCCAGCTACTTCTTCTTTTGTCCTACAATTGTTGAGCTTCAAGACATATTGCACATCAGTGGGAACAAACCTTGTGTTTTTGCCATGCTGCTGGTAACAAAACACCTAAAGATACAATTAAAAATTGGTTCTGTGCTAAGTGGTTTGCTATGTGTAGAACACTAGTTAAACCCACTGAGTTAGGTGCCTTTGCATGCCTGATTGATTCATAGGTCAGTTACCATATCTTTTTAGCTCCGTATTTAGTCATTAAATATTATTAATCTCTGGCTCTCTTCCACAGCTGCTTTTTGTCTTGTTTTGCTCTCCTCACCTCCAACAGTCATAGCAGCTGGCTGCCTCTCCCTGAGCCTTGTTCTGCTGGAGGTTTCGTCCTGTTAAAAGGGAGTTTGTCCTTCCTGCTGTCACAAACTGCTTGCTAATGAGGGTCATTTGCTTGTTGGAGTTTCTTTCTATTATTATTGTCTTTACCTTACAACATAAAGTGCCTTAAGGTGATTGTTGTGATTTTGCAATATATAGATAAAATGGAACTGAACGGACCTGAACTGAATTAAGTGGCTCAACAATTAAAACAATATTTCTCTGAAAATGTTGATGCACAAGGTCTGGACTGAAAATGATTTTTAAAAAAGCAGGCAAAGTCCAAAGGAAAGCCTTGAAAGACTTGGAGAAATATTGATGAAGAACACTTTTAAAAAGTCTGGCTCTTTGCAAGCAAAACTCTCAACACTTTTACACAATACTGCATGTGTATATTTTAACCCAAATCATCAACTTTCCATTACCAAACTTAGAAAACAAAATCAAGTGGTTGTGAGACTTAGAGAATAGAATAAAAACATAGATGGTCTACGTTGCTGTGGTTTTCAAAAACACCCTTCACCTAAACAAATCGCATTGGTTCTTCTATCACCTATTTAAGCATTCCTGAAACAACATAAGTGTTTCCACTTTTAAGGGCAGAGAAAGTGTGCGTTAAGATGCAGGAGGTGTGGTGGCGGCATAAACACACGAGACGGATGACTGGGAGCCTGGAGTTAAGGACTCGTCTGGGGCCGCTTTTAATGACTAGAGTAGAAAACTCTATTCTACTACCATCCTCTGGTCATGATGACCCACTGGAGCAACACTAAAGTCTGATTAATATGGAAATGTGAAAAATGCATATCTACATCTTGACCCTGTCTATTTGAGTATTCAGTTCTTGTCGGTTACAGAGAGGCTACGGTAGAGGGAACGGTAGATGTTAAAATTTTGGACATTCATCTGTTTTACGGTGGCGGTTTCTGCACACTTTTTCAGCCACGATGTCAGATTTCATTACCCTGTGCTGCGACCGGGCTGTAGTCACAAATTGAATAAAGTGTGTAATCGTACTATCGCCACTAACAACAAATGGAAATGCATTCTTTGATCAATATGCATGTCATGAAAGTAAAATAATGTAGGCACACACTGTAAAATCTGTTCTGTGGCTACGCTCTCAGCAGTGGGGATTAACCCCCCTTTGCCTTAATGAATTTCTCTTGACAAGTGAAACAGCAGTGATTTTGGTTCGAGGGCACACCTGTGTTCACAGAGTGTCACTGCATAACTAGTGTCTAGTTTTAACAAGGTAGACCCCACAGGTCTTTAACCTCAGATGTACAACAAATCCTATTAATATTAACTGCTGCCACTAAGCTAAATCGAGCTATTTAACTGATCTCACAAACACTGGTCATCCCTCTGATCTAGGCTCCTTTCTCACAACCACCTACTAAGATCAGCCCCTGGTGTGCAAATTCTATGAAAATACTCAGAATTACGACATTTTCCTAGAACTTCCTCTTAAAGTTAAGACTAAATCCTGGTAACGATAAATTATTCACTGCAATCATACGAAGAAAGACTGTCAGGAGAGGGGAGGGGAAACTAAGGTTTAAAAGTTTTTAACAGGAATGAGAAAATAATAGAAAACAAAGTGTGGCATTACAGGAGCACCAAGGGAGGAACTACAATGTGCACAGTCTCCATAATCCTGTTTATTCTTCTTTCTAAGCGCTAAATCAGGTGTGGGCGATTAATTTTCCCAAGGGGCCATGTGAGAAACTGAGACTGTTGTGGAGGCCTGCACCAGTATGCTTATTAAAAGAAAATCAGTCACCACTGTGACATGCAGGAGAGCCAATAAAAACAAACCAGTAATTTTTAAAGAGTGTTAATTGATTCACAGCATCAGCTCACACACTGAGTAACATGCAAGAAACCATTCCATCTTGTTAATTGTCAGTAGCTGCCACTTTGAGCCTTTGAGCAACACAGTAAATTTTCTTTTGTGGAGTCTGTATGCTGATGAAGACATGTTTAGATGGTGATCATGTACATGTATGTACAGAGGGGCACTCTGGGATTATAACGCTTTAATGAGAGAAAATGATCATTACAACGCTAAGATGTGGTAAAACTGGAAAACGTGTAGTTACAGTGTTTCACAGTTTCATGTTGTGAGTCCCTTTTCATATCTTTAAAAAAATGGCACTTTCATGCAGCAATGCTAGTGTCTTTGATATCAAAGAGATTAAAGACATCAGTGTGGTAATTAAAAATGAGCAAAAATACAACTCTAAATGTGGGAACCTGTGCACGTCTGCATTTTCAAAGACTTTATGTGGTAGCTTTGGCTTTTGATCTATCCACAGAATCAGTTTCTAGCTTCACCATGTTTCAGTAGAGTACATTCTCCCCTGTGATTTGGGATTTGGTAGGTCAATTTCATGTCCATTGTGCTGATTGTCACTAAGTTGGCATTGTTTCTTCTTTTATCAGGCACCAGTTACTTAATACCTAGCAATGGGGGCAATGACACTTGCTCACTGAGGTCAAACTTTTGGTCCCTTTCTTACTCAGATTTGCGCTGAGATCCCTCCATCCATCCAGGGGGGCTGGAGTCCATCCCGGCCGTCAGCCAATGAAAGGGGTACACCCTTGACAGGCTGCCAAGCCTAACACAGAGTGACAGACTATGTTCACACTCACACCTACAGCCAGTTTAGGTTTGGTAAAGTTGTACACATCCTGTTTATTCTTGCAGCCGTGCAGGGATCATATTTAATACTGGATTGAGTATCTCAGGTTCACCATTTAGAATTGAAATTAGAAGCCAATTTTCTTCTTTTGCACACAAAAAAATGAATTGCTAAAATTGACCTTAAAAAAAATAAAATAAAACTTGCCTCTTGAAAAGGGCTGTACTGTACTGGTTGTGCAGTCTCGAAACATGTCCATCATTCACACTTTTATATTGTCAGTATTCACAGCTGCCTGCGTACATGAAAATAGTGACATATAAATAACACCAAGATATGAATGTGAGTTATTATAGTTTGTATTTTCTAATTAGTTTTTATTTTTATTTCACTGTGACTTTTTAAAAAATCCTGTTTAGTCTCAGTTAGTTGAAGTGGATTTTCTTGTTTCACAATCATTTTTACCCGTCTGCTATAATAAGCTGATGGGGTGGGCGGGTGTGCTTGGGCTTTTTAAATTTTTGTTTTAGTTGACAAAAATGTTTTTCATATCTAGTTTTAGTTTTAATAAAGGGCAGAATAAAGATTGTAACTGTAACTGTATGATGAGTTTCAGATAAACTGGATGTCTGGGTTGAGCTTGTGGGTTATGCATGGAAAAGAAAAGAACCGGCATGGTTCTTCAGGTGACTTTCAGAGAGCTGACTCACAGAGGTCGGGATAGGCATTAAAAAAAAGAAGAAAAACTTCCCTTTAACCACAAGATTAATTCCAGCATGACGGACAGGTAATGGTGTTTTCATGAGGAATATCAGCGATGACTGTGGCATCTACCCAGATAAGATTATTAAAGTGGTATTTTGCCGTATGTGCTGAAGTCGGTGTGAAGGATGAGTCTTTGCTGAGATATGTGGATCGATAAACCTATTTAGGTGTCTGAGGGTTGGTGAGTACCAGATCATTCTTTAAGATAGTACTGGTCTTTGATGGGATCAAATAAACCAACATGAGAACATGAGAGAGAAGAAGAGTTAGCGTCGCCTAAATACGTAGGGGCAGTAACTCTAGGGTGAGGCGAGGTCTTCTTACTGAACTTGTGTTTTGATGACTGAAAGATTTGCATCTGTGAAGTTGGGGTGGAAGAGAGGAGGTGTCGTAAGAGGAGAGACTTGGAGGGGTTACTGTTGAGTTCATGTTGGGGTGTTTTTGCAAACATTTGTCTGAGCATTCATTTTTGTATGGACATTAGGCTTCAGGGGTTAATAAATCCAAATGGTCTTGAATACCTTACAAAAAAATCATAATAGTCATAATAAATCTGTCTGGATGCTCATGTGGAAAGGCTGTGCACTTTTCCTGTTCTCAGTTGTCAGATACTTACTCTCTATGGAAGCCAAATACAAGCAAACTGCCAAAAGGTTGCCCAGTATGACAGAAATCTAACCAATAGGGTTATTTTCAGAAGGATTTCTGTGAATTATAGCAGTGTTTATGAACGATAGAGAGAGACGTTTACACGGTGCAGGGGAAGCAGAAAGAGAGAAAAAGGGTGTTTGCTTAATCTGGATGAGAATTGACAATATTAAAGAGATGATTGATTGCGGCCCCACACCTGCAGATCCTGTTAAGGAGTGAGGAGAGCGCTTAATCATTGATGGCTCCCGTGATGGCTCACGCTGAAGTCCTACCAATGAAACAAGTTCAGTGAAACAAGCTCTTAACGCAGAGCACATTTTCTATTAGGGCAGTAACTGTGACGAGGTGGGAGCAGGACTGGGTTTCTCTTTGCAGTTTCTACCATTGTAACACTGACATTTACAGACAACAAGGAAGTGTGTTCTTTGGACAGGTGGATTATTTCACCTGGATTATTTTTTGCAATTAGAATTTGTATTTTTTTTACGTTCTTTATGTGCTGAAAGTTGCAAAATATCAAAATGTTGAGCCGTTTGTTAATATTTATTTTGGAGCAGAAGTAGATTAAAGTATCCATGTTTTAGGGTGGGCTTTGCCTCCGTTAAAAATATAACCTAGACTTTAAAGGTAAGGGGTCTAATGGATGCTTTGGTGTTTCCAGGGGACAGGAATATGATGAATACTTTATTCAGATGTTAAGAAGAGGTATAAAGTTTCGTCATTGTGGTAATGGATGATGCACTCAGATGGTGGGGAAAAATAACACATAAATACTCTCCCTGATGTTACACGTGTTAAACAAATTTGTGGTGGAACGCAGCTCTGGAGAGACTTTTGAAAAGAGGAGTACTGTGCTCCATATATTAAAGTGGGACCTTTCTAACCCTGCATCATTTCATCTTTTCTTTCTGAATAGAGCAGATTTAGCAGGACTGATTGCTCCAAGTCTTACAAATACATGTCAGATTCTCAGCATTAACATCAATCCTTGCCTAGTAGATAATGATTTACTGTATGGCCTTTCACCATGTAACATTCATTACTTATTTTCAACCCCTTTTTCCAGATACACTTTTGAAGGATGGAAGATTAAGTAAGGTTTTCCACATTCAGGCTTCCCCAGGGTGACGGATGTTGGATTTGCATTTAACTTCCCAGGTCCTACTATGGATGAGTGACCTCACTGGGGTGTTTCTCTTCATTCTGCACACAGGAACAAAATATAGCTGTTCTTCTTTTGTAGAAGACAGGAGGAAAATGACATTTTAAACAACTGAAGAGGACTCTTTTGTATAAGAACAATATGTATTTTTTCCTCTTTCCTGCTGCACCAGACTGAATGTGAGTAGAGCAGTAGACTGACAGAAAAAGCACTCTTTTCCTTTTTCCTGCACTTTCCTGCTATTCCCATTTTTAATGTTGTTTTGATTGTTTGTTTTTTACTCTTTTTACTCAACAGACAAGGTATTTTATTATAAGGATCTGAACTGAATACCTAGTTGATTGTAGTTTGCGACGGATACTTGGTGAATAATGAAGATAAACTTTATTTAAGGATCTCTAAGTGCATACATGTGTATTACACTGTATTATGCAGTATACTGTTTCTACATTGTAAGAACCTTAGAAGTTTAGTTATAGTTTTATTCTTTGTATTGTGATACATTATTTTCAGTAATACAGGTGTGATATCAAATAAACTATATACTTAATCAGTCTTTTTATAATTATATTGTGATAAACTTTAAAATGTTACATGGTAGCTGAGGCCTGTAGAGTCTGTTATATAGTTCTTGGGTTTTTTGCTGTTTCTCTGACCATTACACAATCTTACCTTGGGGATAATGTGCTGGGATATCCCCTCCTGGGAAGACTGGGAGCTGTTTTGAATGTTTTGCCCTTGTGAAAAAAATTTTCACTGCCGACCAGTGGACTTGAAATAGTTTGGAAATGGCCTTTTAACCCTTTGATGTACAGCAACAATTGCTTCTCTAAGATCACCGCTGTCTTTTCTCCTCGGTAATATGCTGAGACACACCATGTTTCAGCCCAGCAAACTGCCAAAATGTCTCCTTGGTTTTGTTTTGTTTTTAGAGGTGCTCACACTTGCTCACTAGTCAGTTAATGAAGTGTATCTTATTATTAGCACCTGGCTGCCACTTACCCTCCTAATTCATGTGGAAGCAATAAGGGTGTACTTTCACACACTACTTCTTCATTTTGGCTTAGTCTTGGTTTCTGTTAAATAAATAATAACGCCATGTAATATATTATATATTGTGGTTCATACGAGTTTGCTTACCTGAGATTCTTATTCATCTGCCTAATTTTAACACTTGGTAACTTATCCTGATGCCTAAAACCTTAGAAATGATGGTGGGTGAATTTTTTTCCTAGACACCTTTCAGAAAAGATTATGTTCAAAGATATTTGTCCAGCATTTATACATTCATACATTTATTCAGTTGTTGACCGAATAGACAAAGTAAGAATTATGTTTAAAGAGATTTTTTTTAATGAACTTTGAGGGAGAATTAATGAGAAAAGTAGTTCAGTGGCCATAGGTTCACTAACACTCCTATGGGATTTAAGGATATGGTTGTGTTCTCATGAATTAATTACATTCTTTTTGAGGCATCTCAGCCACTAACAGATGCACGCCCAATGACACACACACCACACACACACACACACACACACACTAAGGAGAGAATAAAGCCCAAGGCCAGATGCTTGTTCACAAACACCTCTTTGTCTTTGAAAGGCAGGTGCAGGTATATTTTATTCAGAAAACTGGCTTGTTGCGTTTAGTCGCTGTCAGTCTTCCAGACAGCCACGGGGGAAGGAGTCATTTAAGTGAGCTATAGCTAATTCTCAACAGGGAGGTGAATGAATTGGTAACTTCAGGGGAGAGGGAGAGGGCCTCCATGGGAAATTATGTCATTGTTTATCATTTGTAAATATTGAAAACAACATTTTGGTGTTTTACATTGGCCATAGGCATTGTTATTTGTCTCTCTGTGTTAGCAAAGGACTGATGACAGTGATGTCTTACAGCTGGTGTGGCGGGAAAGACCTGAGACACCCAACGAGCCCATGATACATCACTGACGATGCATCTCAGTGCGCCCCAGGAGACATTTCTTGTGTACTGTATACAAGGCAACCAGAGAGACAATTTGCCTCTGCTGTTCCACCCTTAAATCAATAAGTATATGTGTGCCTCTCTTCTTTATGTGGCTACTATCCAGAAATAGTTTTAAAATTTTAATATTAATATTCTGCCAATAATGTTTAATCTAAATTTTCCAAAAAAGATGATAATGTATTCATAATTTAAATCCTTACATCTGCACTGACTCTTTGCTCATTCTTGTTATAGCATTGCATAATCTTCCTTTTTTAAAATGCCTTTCCTGATTCAATCTGTATTTTGGTATTGCATATCCTATTGTGGATTTTTATCATTTCAACAAGTAATACTTCATGATTTGTCAACAGCGTTTTCACTCAGTCAACAATGTCAAAGGGCCATTCTGATGATAAAGTTATTGAGAGCACTGACCTGTTTGTTATGAATGATCTCACTTACCACTCACGAATAGACTGCTTGTAATTGACCCACCAATCATACCACTGTATGGGGTTATATAACTAATAATAACAGCTTTTCACCACTACAGAAAAAAGCAATAAACATTAAATAAATATTTTGGCCCCTGACCTGCAACCTGTAATCTAAAATAAAGGATTATATACCCATTTCATCCCCTCGTCAATTACACTTGGTGTCACCTGGAACCTTTAAAAGGTGCTCTGGAAGCCTTGGGGACTCTTTTGGCCCGAACACCTTTGGGGGAGCAAATGACGATAAGAAGCACAGCTGTGCAGTTAACATATTCCACTCATTAAATTATAAATGAGCTTCCCTACACATATCCTCAGGTATACGTTAAAATTATTATTTTTTGGACAAACCAAAATTGCCATACTTATCTACACTTGAGCCAATCCTCATTTCTTTATATTTTTCTTCAAGAGAGCCAGGCTTTCTTTATATTTTTAAAGTTCTCCAGGCTTTCCAAAAGTTTTTCTTTGGAGACTAACTGATTTTTCACTCAGTTTCAGTCCAGTTGTTGTACCTGACCACTTGTCACTGCCCTAATTCAAGATATGAACCAGAGTTGAGTCTAAAAACAACAAATAACTTGGCAAAGAACCACTTTTAAATTGTATCTTTAGGCACTTTGTTGATAGCAGCCTCCCGCAAAACACATATTTTGGGGCATTTCTTTAGTTGTATCTAAATGAAAGAAAATGTAAGAAAAACACACACTATTTAATAGGCATAAAATATTATTTTGTGCCAACAGCTACTAGCTGAAATTCTGGCATATCTTGGCATGGTGTGCAGTGTTTCCTTTCTTGAGGAAAAATGGACAAGTGGAGGACAAAGGATTAAAAAAATTCCTGATCTGTCCGATGAAGCCTCATCAGAAAAATTACCTTTCAATGGAAAGGTGGCTGTCAAGAAGCCACTCTTAGGAAATGAAAATGGGGAGGGGAAAAATGAGTTACTGCAAATTATGCAACAGCTGGAGTGAATTTGAAATTTCTGGCTCAAAAATTGAGGTGGTCAGTGAGGTACAACAGTGAGTCTTTACAGTCATCTATAGATGACGGTGGACGCCCTGTCGTGGTTTGGGGCTGCGTTTCAGCCAGAGGTGTTGGAGATCTTGTAAAAATGCAATTATAAATGAGGAAAGTACCGTGCAATTTTAATCCACCTGGGAATGGCAGATTTGATTGGCAGCAGCTTCATTTTTCAATGACAATGATCCCAAACACAGTGCCAATAGAATAAAAGCCCACTTGTACAGAGAAGCACATAATGCAACTCTTATCAGTCATGGATTGGCCTCCCTGGAGCCATTATTGGCGCAGTGTGGGATCATCTTGACAGAATAAAACAAAAGGCAGCCAAAGAAAAACTTTGAATGTTCTATGAGAAGTCAGGAGGACTATTGCTGAAGACTGCTTAAATAAATTTTAAGAAAGCTTCGTAAGCGAGTTCAGGCTGTGTTGAAGAATAAAGGCGGTCACACCAGTTATTGACTGTGAGGATTGACCAAGTGGTGGAGGCAGAAATAAATTGTTCAGAAGGTTGACAGTCCAGTCTTTTTATTTTTATTCTTTATTCTGGCACACACTAGTCCTCTAGAGGCTTTGCAACCCCTGATTAAATAGCCAGCAGCCCCTCCCACTCCTTGAAGTAGCAATTAAATACTGATTAATGATTATTATATACTGTATGTCCATGTGAGTTTGCACATTTTTCAATAAATTGTTGCACAAATTTCCAACTTTCCTATCAATGTATAAGGCTTTAGCACAGCCTAGTGCATTGTAATTCCTGGGGCAGATCTTCACCAGTACCTTAAACACAAGTCAATAAAACATCATAAACCTTTTTGTGTATGCGTATTCTTGTATCTTGAGCTAAGTTATCCATGTGCAAAGACGAGCTGTTTGCATAAGTACTGTGAAGACTCTTCATTTCAAACAACACCGAAAGTAGATGAAGCAGAGGCATTAATGAAAGCTTCACGGGTATTAATACCGCAATGTTAACTTGACTAATGGTAAAGCCCATTAGGTAGAGCTGAAGGTGTGAATACAAAACACATTAGGTGTGAATTATGTTATTAACATTTACAATCAAACACTGTCATCATATTCAAACAGCATCTCACTAAGTCCCACAATAATCTGCTCATCAATTCTCCGTGACTTTGCCTGACATTACTTGACGACATAGAATTCAAGTTGACATTTATCAATGCAAAAGGCATCGCAGCCGCCAACTTGGCACAATATGCCTCAACAAATATTAAAATACATGCATTACAATACCAGCCAATTCCTCCCACGTCCACACTGGGCAATAGATTTTTCTATAATTGTACGATCTGACCAGAGAAAATTAGCTAAATTTCTCTGGAAAATAGTTTGAAGGTGAAAGCCAGTGCCCACAGCAGACTGAGACAAGTAAATGGGTACTTTAACCTTCTGTTAATATCAAACTGAATGACTGAAGCTTCTTTTTGCCAACAGACATGCTGTGAGACAATATTCAGACGCTACAATTATCATAATGTTGTCGCAATGAGATGTATGTGACTAGCACAGAAATCACTCTGTCGTCGAGAAGTTTTGAGCATTTAGCACTAACACAGCAGAACTTAATGCTGATAGAAAAAAAAGTTTTCTTTGTGAACCAGTGATGAATGACTGCTGGAATGGATCTGAATGAGACAAGCAACTTGCCAAGAAGATATTGACCGCTTCTGTCACTGGTCATTTATTTGGACCAATTGATGGGTCAGTTGATAGTAAAAGTTTCCAGATTAGCCGGTGGGTGTTCATAATATAATATTATTAATAAATCAATCCATTTGTCTTTCGTCAAATGAAGCAAAGCTCAGGCAAACTGAGCTGTATTGAGCATTTACTGTCAGTGTTTTCCACATTGTAATATTTGCAGATTATCTCCCTGATTTCAGCACATTTTATGCTCCCCCGTTTTGCTTTGAAAACAAACGAAAACATTAGTGTAATGAAGGGAGCGAAATCTTTGCATCTCACAGGCGTGCACATTCACCACTTCAAGGAACAAGCTTGTGCTGATATGTGTTCTTAATTGGATGTCAGTTCCTTCCTGTTTGTTTCCCTGCACATTCTGGGACTCTAATGGCACCAGTCGACTAGGTCTGCCAGTGAAAAAATAATGATATATCTATTAGAAAATGTACACAGAAAAATGGTTTGAAGTGGTTACAAGCACAGATCAATTGAATAAGCTTAATTTGTGAATGTGTGCGCCTGGCAATCATTGTGCATTTCTTTGCAGTCGAGTCATGAGGCCGTGGTACAATAAAGGAGAGCTGTGAATCATTAGTGACACTGTGGTTAGGTTAAGGAGACTGTCTATCAAAGTAGACACAGAATGATTAAGACGCTTGAATATGGGCGCCTGGATGTGGGTGGCCACCGAGGTGTGCACGTATATCTGCATTATGATTCACGTTTTAAATGCACGATCCACCCTGACGATAAAGAAGCCACAGTGAGCAGTTATTCTAAGCAATAGCACAATAGAAACAATCATGTGCTTTTTAAAACTGCTCCAAGAAAATGGTGTTGTTGTTTTTTAAATGCAGGAAGGTTTCAGTGCTGTTTTGTTGGGTCATTTTCAGGTCAACACCTCTAAACCTAATAAGGATTCAATGTCTAGCCTTAGGACAATTCATGAGAGTGAACAGCTTTCATATTGGGATCTATACACCAGAAGATAAAACGGTAAATATCACGTGTGTTTTAATGTTTTTTATTTTAGAAATTTCTGATGTTTATTCATAATTAATAATTCATAATTATTCATAATTCACAATTAATCTCTTTAAATCATATCCAACCCCCCTCACTAAAACTTCTGAGCAAAGTAGCCTGGGTCTGGAGTCAGAAGTATTTTAGTCAGCAGTGCTCACTCAGTGATGTTTTTCGGCATCATGTTGCATCACATTTTAACTGATCTTTTAATTGCTTTCTTCGGGGCACTGACCTTTCACTTTCTGATGAATCACGATTCCAGTCAAAAGAGATTGAATGAAAGGTGTCTCAAGCCAATTCAAATTTTCTCACAGCTGTTTAAATAAAGTCACAGGAAAGAAATATAGCAGCCCAAAGGAAATTTGGGAACAGAATTCCAAAATAAAAGCACACATGAAAACTACGTAAAGGACATTGTAAATGTGAGATGACTACGTGGGAATTTTGTTACCATGGAGGCGGAAAGTCGGGCTTGTAAACAAATAAATACATTAATAAAATAGAGTATTTTGTACAGATGTGCATAGACCTTTATGACAATCCTGAACAAAAGTAAAACTAGCAATGACACCTTGTTAATTAGGCAATCTACTTTTAAAAAAAAATTATGTTCACTTATTAGAATCAAACATATATAATTTGTTTTAGTTGATTAGAATATTTTGTTGTTCTGCTAATAAAATGGAGACTGGATGCCATATATATCACATTTAGCATTACACTAAATTAAAGTGATTCTTTTCATAAATGTAATTGAATAAATTAATAGTACGATTACGTCATGAAAACAACATGTTAAATCTGTCTGTGAACTTTGTGTAACTGTAAACAAGTAAACAAACCAAAGATAATATTACCTTGCATCCTACCTCCTTTTTTGTCGCTTGTGTTTTACGTATATTTTGTACTTTTAGATTCGGGGCAACGTGCAGTAAAATTACGCTTGTATTTATAATTCCCTCCATTGACTTTTACTTTACAGGGCTTTACGAAGCCGTGGGACTTTTATTTTGAAACTTTCACGGAAGCTCAATTGGTTGTTGCGTCCGTCTTGAGACTGCTCGAGTCTCCTTGAGGCAGACGCACGCAGCTGGCAGCTGCTTCAGTGCGCGAGACCCAACCATCGAACGGGGAGCTCGCGCTTCTCGCTTCACCTCTGATGGACTTGAGATAAGAGGAGATCAGTCAGCGTCTCTCATTTTTGATGCCCCGGGTGTTAGTAACACAGCAAGACACAAACTGCTCTGATGCTCTCAACTGTTCCTGCGCCCATTTTAATGTGTTTTATGTGTTTGCGCTCAACAGTGAGGTAGACTTTTATCCGGGCACATTTTAGAGTGTCAGCGTGTGATTTATCCCGTGGATGCGGCTGTCGGAATCCATGTAAGCCCTGCAGGATCAGCCTGTCACAGGGCATCATGGTGCATCAGGTTCTTCACAAGTGGATGAGGAATATTTCTCCAGAGATGCTGCTCCTGGTGCCGATACTGTGCTCCTTTCGTCTGTCAGGAGCGGCTCCCTCTCTGACTACCGAGCAGCTGGACATGGGGGTGGTAAGTTTTGAACCTTTTCTAGCTACTTACAGAGAACCGGGCTCGGAAGTTTTTCTGGATGGTGCAGGGAATATGAAGTGGTGTGTTCTTTTTTGTGTGTTTTTTTTAGCTTTGGTGTGTGAGAGAGCTGGAAGACCCCAACACCCCCCCCCCCCCCTTTTTTTTTTTTTTACTTGGGCTACTCTTGAACGTCCAGCGAAGAGCAAGTGCTGGCCTCTCTAAATACTTGCTCTGAATTTTAACTGCGCTCTGCAGTCCACTCCACAAGGCAGAGTGGCAATAGCACACTGCTTGATTAAAAAAAAAAAAAAATAAAAGACTGTATAGGATTTTTTTTCTCCCGAGGAGGAACCGCTCCATTAAAAGAATGAAGTTGTGATAAATACATGTCTTTGCAGGGGGTTGCTTCGATGTTGTATCGACCTCTTCCAGCTTATAGTGAACGACAATCCACGAAGCATAATTTATTAATGCTTTTTTTTCCTCCCCTCCCAGTAACGCCTTTGAAAGAGTCCAGAGGATTGCTGTGTTTAAAATAGATGATCCAATACTGTAGTCTGGCGTGGCTCAGTAGACTTGAACTAAATGCAATCTCTTAAATAGGCAGCACCATTGGTGGAGGATACAAACAAATCGATCAGAGCTGTGACTGCTTATGAGAATAAATTTAAGACCTTTAATAATAAGCTTCAGTGAGCCTTCATGGGTTTGGAGCTAGAGCAGAGTAAACTAATCATTAATGATTCTGTTACATTATATTTAGGTGTGTGTGTTTGGTATTGGTGATGCATCTTGAAATATACACAGCCTGTAAAGTGGTAACTGGCCTAATGCTGTATGTCATCATCACTACTACTACAGAACAACAGCATGAATGGCATTTATTTAAGACTGCCGTTAAGAAAGAAAAGAGACCTTATGTTTACAAGATCATACTGTGTGTTTATAGCCACTATAATGACGGCAGGCATAAAATTACAGTATGCACCATTTACTTTAAAAAAAAGTTTGTAAAAGCTGATTATCATCTTCCTAAAGTAGTCCCCGCTGAAGATGCATTTTTCTCCATATTCCACTCCTTAGGGCAACTTCTTTCATTCTTTCATTCTTTCTTTCCTTTTTATTGTTTTTTTTGTTTGTTTTGCGGCTCATCCCAACTTCAGTCTTCCTGTCTCACTTTCTTTCAGCCCTCAAACTCTTCTCTCTCTATCTAAAAAGAAAAAAGAAAAACACACAAAAATCCCTACACATGGGATTATTTTTTTGCTTAAAGACAAGAACAAGAGAAGAGATAAGTTTAGATTTTTTTTTTTATTCATGTGTTACCTTCTGAGCGCTGCGTCATTCAGTTTTTGATACTCTGTTCTGACACATCTGGCACGGCAGACGATCTTATCGAGATGATATGCAGGCCGTAATTGTTGGCATGTATGAGCAACAGAAAGACAATCTGAACACGAAAATTCAAGATATGTAGGTTAAAAACTAGGCACAGATCTGTAGCACAGAGCCTTTTTTTAAGCTCAATGTCCCCACATATGACATATGAGTGTTTAAGTAGGACATATACACACTTTTTCCTTGCTGCATTCCTATGAGTAATGAAAGTAATGAAATGATACATAACAGCAAAAATCATCATATCAGATGTTTTCCTCTTGATACCAATATCTCTCTGTCCTCTGTTATTTTTTTGCACAATGCTATCCTCCTTTTTTAATTGTTATTCATTAAAGAATAGGAAAAATAAAAGCAATGTGCTTTTCGGGACCTCTCGCCCAGGCATTTCTTTAGAATTGCATGAACTGTGACACAACAAACAGTCCAGTGTCACCAGATGAAAAGCTGTAGTAACAGCAGCAATTTTCCTCCATTTACTGTGTCACAGAAAGAAATGCTCAAGGTGGAGTTTTTCCTGCATTTCTAGATAGATCTGTGTGTGAAACACTCAGCCTCTGTGCAGCCTGTAGACTGAAGGGCTTAGCTTTTTGATGTAATAGTTGGGATGCTTTGCCCAGCTTTCTCTGCCATTAACAGAAGGGTGACACTGCAAAAAACATGCTGCTTGGTAAACCTGAAGCAATTAGTTTAATGGAATGACCGTTTCTTTTATGTTTGAATAGTTTCCAGCTCGATGTGTTGAGGAAACCTTGTTTTGGTTATCAGCCAGGTAAAGTCTTGACTTTTAATTGCAGTCATGTGAAAAAGTTTTCATAGGACGTTCTGCAGTCCTGTGAAAATCATTCAATAGTCAACAGCCACCTTTAGCAGCTATAACTTGAAATAATCTTTTCCTATATGACTTTATTATTCACATCATCGAGGGGAAACTTTGGCCCACTCTTCGTTACAGTTTTACTTCAGTTCGTGAGGTTTTTCTGGCATTCATTTACGGCAACAACTCAAGAGAGGACCTCTCTCGGTCCTGCCACGGCATTTCAGTCAGGTTGAGGTCTTGACTTTGACTGTTTCATTACAACACCTTGATTATTTTCTTTTCCAGCCATTTGGTCCTGATTTGGTGGTGTGTGGGGGGGAACATATTCCTGTTGCTTGACTCAAATGTGAGGCCATCTGTCTGGCAGTTAAAGCTTGCCCCAAACTGACTCTAGAACACTTTGGTATACAGAGACTTCATTGCCCACTCAAGGACTGCAAGGTGCCTAGGTCCTGTGCCTGCAAAACAAGGCCAAAGCATCACCCCTCCATGTCTCTACTTGACAGTTGGTATGAGGTGTTCATCCTTAAATTCTGTGTTTGGTTTTCTCCAGACATGGCGCTGTGCATTATTGCAAAACATCTCACCTGTGCGAAGAACATTGATCCAGAAGTGTTGTGGTTTGTTCAGATACAAATTTGCAAACCTAAGCTGTGTTGCCAGAACAGGGCAGGCTTTTCTCCTGGCAACCCTCCCAAATGAGCCATGTTTGTTCTGTCTTTTTCTATTTGTAATGTCATGAACTTTAACATTTAATATGCTAAGTGAGGCCTATAGAGTCAGAGATGTAGCTTTTGAGTTATTTGCAATTTTCCTGAACATTGCGTAGCAGTATGTTTTTGCTAGGATGTCCACTCCTGGAAAGTCACTCTTAAATGTTTTCCCCTTGTGAATTATAATAATAATAATAATAATGGATTGGATTTATATAGCGCTTTTCAAGGCACCCAAAGCGCTTTACAATACCACTATTCATTCACCCTCGCATTCACACACTGGTGGAGGCAAGCTACGGTTGTAGCCACAGTTGCCCTGGGGCAGACTGACAGAAGCGAGGCTGCCATATCGCGCCATCGGCCCCTCTGGCCAACACCAGTAGGCAAGTAGGGTAAAGTGTCTTGCCCAAGGACACAATGACCAGGACAGAGAGCCCAGGGATCGAACCGGCGACCTTCCGGTTACAGATGCGATTCCCAACCCCCTGAGCCACGGTCGCCCTGTGATCGCTTTCTCACTGTCGAATGATGGACTTCAGATTGTTTGCAATTGGCCTTATAACCCTTCCCCGACTGACGGGCAGCAACAATTGCTTCACTGAGATAATTGCTGATGTCTTTCCTCCTTGGCATTGTGTTAGCACACAATTGAATGCTCCAGCCCAGCAAACTGCCAAAACTTCTGTATTTATAGAGATGGTCATACTTGCTAATGATCAGTTAATGAAGTGCTTTTGATTAGCAGCACTTGCCTCTACTTACCCTCTTAATTCCTGTGGAGACAGTAGGGGTGTACTTACAGTTCTGTGAAAACCTTCTTTTTCACATGACTCTTGTGGATGTGGGAGTAGATACCTGTCTCCCTGTGTTAGTCTTGTGATGTCTTGGCAGTCCAGTGGTGTATCTTAACTGTTGCCAAATTTTATCTGGAATAGGCTCCAGATAGTGGTTGAGAAAATAGACTGATGAAGTTTATACCTATAGCATCTGCTAAAGTCTTGATTGGGATTGAAATATTTTGTTTATATATATAGTCCAACCTTTGTAGTCCTCAGTGTTTTGGCAATAGAAACCCAGTCTCGCAGATGGTAAAAAAAAACAAAACAAGACAACTGCTACCGATTTAAGTCCATTTTCAAAGCAGTTCTGCTTTGTTTTTGTTTGTTTGTTTCGATTTAGTCTGTTTAATTAACTCTGATCACATATGCAGACATGCTGATGTCGATTGAAGTCATTTCTTGGCTTCTTCATGTAGGCTGTACTAAAATTTGTTTGATCACAGTGACAGTTTTTATAGTGGTGAGAGCAGCGTCTTTGTAGTTTCTTCTCTTCATTGTGGAAAAAAACATCTATAGACACTTTAAACAACTTTTGCAACATGTTTGCATTGTGATCTTTGAAAATAAGTGTTGTTTCTTCAAAATATGCATACTTCAGTTGGGGTTTTCTAAGGGTATGGCGTAGCCTATTAGTTGTATTGAGATGTGAATTGTCTAGTTTAAGGAAAACATGCATTCCCCCGGACCAAAGCATATTTCTTACTTTGAAAACGGGAGTACCTGAAAAGGAATGTGATGTCCTCTTATGGCCAACCGCAAAAAGCGAAATGTAGAAAATCTCTCTGCTCAAAAAACCACAAAGACATGAAAGTGCCTTTCAAGTTTATATTTTCGAACCCCTCTTGACCAAGGATCTTTGCCTGCAAGTCTGGGACAGATCACATATTTCTTTCTTTTTTTTTTGGTACTAAGAAATAGTTTGAGGACAGAAGAAAAAATATGTATTCCAGAGTAGGGCTGGGCGATATGACCCAAAATTCATATCTCGATATTTTTTAGCTGCATGGCGATATAAGATATATATCTCAATATTTTTTTTTAAAAAGCCATAAGTTAAGAACAAAAAGAGAGTTCTTAGTCACACTGTGTCCCAGATGTCACACGGGCATTTTCTTTACATACAGCGTAGATGTACATGAAGAAATTACTCATAAATAAATTATCAGCATTTATTAAATAATCATGGTCCATAAATAAAAGAAAACAATGTTGTTTTTGTGCATAACAAAAAGCTCACAATTGTGCAGTCAAAATGTAAACTAATAGAAGCTGAGCATAATAACAAAGAGACAGATTTCACAGCTGCACCACGTCTCTGAACAGGTGCCATTTGTGGTCCTTATACACACACAGTACGGTAATATTACGTTGAAGCACAGTACGTATCACTCCGCGAGGCGGCTCCATCAAGCGGTGCAGCTCCTTAGCTTAGCAAAGTCATATTAAAACATTTTTTGACAGATTGCTGAGCGCTGTGCACCACATAAAATCGGTTCGCGGTCAGTAAGCACAACCAGAATTCATACATAAGGCGCACTGTCGAGTTTTGAGAAAATGAAAGGATTTTAGGCCGTGCAGCCCCTTCGGGCTGCATGTCGTTAGCGCGGTTAGCTCGCTAACACGTTGACGCCGTCCAGCCCCACGCACGGGGCGATCCGCGGTAACTCGCTAACGGAGATTTTCCGCTTTCATCTTGTCATTGCCTGCAGGTGAAGCTATGGGGGAGGCGGAGTTGTGTTCAGTGAAGGAGAGGCGAGGCCGAGTAACGTTTCGTAGAGACAAAAGTGGACGAAAGAGAGGCAAACCTGCGGCTCCACAACGTAACATAGACTATATCGATATAAACGATATTGTCACATCTTATATCTCGTATGAAAATATATCGATATTTTTAAAAAACTCGATATATCGCCCAGCCCTATTCCAGAGAGGCGACATGAATAAGATGTCTTTGGGGAAACTCCTGACGCTCCAGGGAAGAGGTGTCATCCTGCAGTTCTTTTTTTCAGAGGCCTTATGTGACACCCTCCTACTCTAGGGATCTGAGCTAGATAGCAAATTTTAAGTTCATAGTTTAATTTTCCCAGTAAAGTAAGTGATCATATCATTATGAAAATTACCATATGTGAAAGCTTCTAGCTGAAGCTGGAAGCCAGAAGATGATTTTTAATCCTGCAAAGCCCTGTTAGAGGCAAAAGCATGTGTGAATTACGACTTTATAGCACCTTATACTTGATAAAGTAGAAGAATGTGATTTAGACTTTTTGGAAGATTAAAGTTTCCGGCTTTATTCATTGTCAAAAAAGAGAGAATTCTCACATTTGATCTCACACAAAAAAGTAAATGTAAGCAGTATAACCTTACTTCATCTTCTAGGTTCATCATGAAAGACAGAGAGTGCTTATCAGTGCAGACAGCTGAGATGAGTATTAGTTGCCCAGTGACTGATTTGTTGTCACTGGGGAGCCAGAGTACACACAGAGGACATTATTCACTGGAAGGACTGTAAACTACAGATATTATCAGATGATTGTAGACATAATTCTCTTTCCACAGTGGATACAAACCAATGAGCCACAACATTAAAACCACCTGCCTAGAACTGTTCTTACAGGACAGGACATCTGGGGGCGGTCCACGTCGTGTTTGGCATACAATAGGATCCTCGCAATGGGCCCTTGGGGTCTTGTAGGTTATAAGATGGGGCCATGTTGGGCCATATGTAAATATTTTCCATCTGGCGACTGTTGATAATTGTGTGGTGTTCCATATACGCAGTGCAACCTGTACTTTGTGGCACTTGTTAGGTCAGAAATGTATAGAAAAAGTGAACAGTACTCAATATGAACCATACAATTCCAGGTCTTTATGGTGCTACATATGCTAGCTTTGCTTGATGAGAATTTTCATCAGGGTCTGTGTAAAGCTTTCGGCTTTAAAGCCTAAATTATACTCCATTGCAGAAACAGGAGAGTTGGGGAGACACGACAGCTGAGTAGCAGTTATAGTCATTCCTGTTTTATTTTGACATCTGCCTTAAGTCAGCCGTATAGGGAGCATCCAAAGTTTGTGGATTGTAATGTAAATTCTCTCCAGACGAGTTGGCACGATCACAAAAAATTAGGCAGGCATGCAGGCATCCAGTGTCCCTCGTGCTCACCATCGTATGAGGAAATTTAAGTCACTGGGACATTTGAACTGACTCCAATAAACTTCCAGATATAGAAAGTATAACTGAACTGTTAACAATTTGCACCTTCTAAGTTAAATATTCAAACAATGTAATTTCCAAGCAGTAAAACCACCAAAACCGCCAAAATAATGCCTAACAACCTCAAACACAAAAACTGTCCCCAAAGAACAATTACTGACAGACTCACCTGATATGTGTTCAGTCATCTATCCCATCAATAATGGTGTGGGTGCTTTTCCTGAGTGGTATACACATTGAGGTTCTTATCCTGCAGAGGGAGGTCATGCTTAGCCTGCCACTGTGTACACTCACCCGCCACTTTATTAGACACAACTATTTAAGTGCTCATTAACTCATATGTCTAATAAGCCAATCACATGGCAGCAACTCAGTGCATTTAGGGATGTAGACACGATCAAGGCACCCTGCTCTTGTTAAAACCCGGTGTAGAATGGAGAAGAAAGGTGATTTTAAGTGATTGAACTGGCATGGTTGATGTTGCCAGAAAGGCTGGTATGAGTATTTCAGTAACTGCTGATTGTCCAAAGAAGAGAAAATAAGTGCTCTTCTTTGATGCCAAAATAAACAGTAGACAACTCTGGGGTTCCACTCCTGTCTTTTAAGAGCAGGATGCTGAGATTTCAAATCACACCATTATTTGTTGTAAACAACATGAAAACATGGATCTATTCTGCCTCGTATCAATAGTTTAGTTCAGATGGTGGTGGTGTAACAGTATGGGGGATATTTTCGTGGCACTCTTTGGCCCCTTTTATACCAACTGAGCATCATTTAAACACCACAGTATCATTGGTGATGATGTCCATCCCTCCATGACCACAATGTATCCATCTTATGATGGCTGCTTGGATATCACAAAGCTCAAATAAGGTTAAACTGATATGACCTCCACAGTCACCCGATCTCAATCCATTAGAGGACCGGAGAGTGATCTGATGGACTGGGAGATTCACAACATGCATGTGAAGCTGACAGATTTCCATCAAAGATTTCCACATCATGTCAATGTGGACCAACATGTTTCCAGGACCTTGTTGAATCCATGACACAAAGGATAAAAGCAGGTCTGAGGGTAAAAGGCAGTTCTACACGATACTCATAGGATATATAGCCTGTATTTGTATAGCGCTTTACTTAGTCCCTATGGACCCCAAAGCGCTTTACACTACATTCAGTCACCCACACATTCACACACTGGTGATGGTAAGCTACATTGTAGCCACAGCTGCCCTGGGGCGCACTGATAGAGGCGAGGCGGTCGGACACTGCCGCCACCGGGCCCTCTGACCACCACCAGTAGGCAACGGGTGAAGTGTTTTGCCCAAGGACATAACGATGGAGACTTTCGGAGCCGGGGCTCGAACCGGCAAACCTTCTGATTACAAGACGAACTGCCAACTCTTGAACCACAATCGCAACCATATACCTAATAAAGAGGTCCATGAGTGTGTATGTGTTTGATATAAAGTACTCAGTCACTCAAGATTTCTAAGGAAACACTCACCTAACCACAAAATAAACCTTTGAATCCTGTAGTAGTGACTCTAACAACCAAATACTGAGTCCTTTAGAAACACCCCACACAGCAGCGATGAGAAGTGTTCATTTTATAGCTACGCTTATCTAGCTTGATATATCACTGAATAGCTCCTATTTGCTATTTCAGCACTTGAGGGAAAGTAGTCATAACAAGTAAAATATAATATGGTATATGTTTCTTGCTCATCATATAATCTTCCTTCTGAGGTGTATTTTCTCCACTGAAACATAACTGCAAGCTTCCCAAAGGAACTATCCATCTGAACGCACATTTCTTCCCTTTGGATAAGCGAGCCTGAGCTGGCCAGATTAGCAGCTGATAAATTACCTAAATTACTGTATATTCAGCCACCTGTGGAATTTTATTCATGAAAAAACACAACCATTACACATTTGAATAATGATCCTAAAACCTTGAGACTGCACTTGTATGTGTGTGTGTGTCCATGTGCCTAGAAGGACAACCACACTCCGGCTAGTCCATTTCTCACCTTCATTTTGCTACGTAATTTCTTAAATGAGAACACCATCTGGCATCAATTCCTCTGGAGCAGTAGGTGCTCCCCTTGTGCTCCCACACTGCCACCACTTACTATCCTTCCCTGCTAAAATCTAAATAATTTAATCAAGTCTTGAAATTGCATCCAGGAGCAATGACAAGAAGCAAAAACGAATGTATTGTTTTTTAGGATCGAGACAGAAGATGGGCTTTAAAAAGTGAGGCTACGTATTTTTTTTTTTTTTTTGGGGTGGGGGGGTTATTATAACCAAAAATACATTTTTGATATAACCAAAAATTCTTATTCTTCTATTTTTAGTGACATTTCTGATTGACTTAAAAACCTTTTTTTGTGGCCTTTTCCATGGTTAACAAATACATGGTCTCTGGGAAGAAAATGTAGCTGGGACTCACTATTATAGTATGTTAATAGGCGATCAATTTGCAGCTTGTGTTCTTAAGAGACCTATAAGCATGACTCAGGAAACATCCAGAATACTTATGCAACAATATCCACTCCACTCATTCTCTGCTGGTTGAATCCCAACCAATTTTCTTCAAATGGTGCTAATCCTCTGACCAGCAGCAGAGCTTCAAGATGCAAATGGTATTTTTAATAATTCAGTTTTTGTTCTATAGGGTATAATTGGGTTTCTCAAACAAGCTGCCTGGCCACCACCTGTAGCACCACCTTTACTAACGTCTGGGTTTGTCACAATACTAGAACTTAAGAAAATGCTGGATACCATTTGATACAATTTTTGATACCACGTGAAGAAAGTGATCAAATGAAGAGGCATAATTGTTTTTAAATAAAAATTATAACAATACTGTTCTGTGCAAAAGCATTCAGCTGCAGCCATATCTATTTCCTGTTTTTCTGGTGACTTGGTTTCATCGCTGATCAAATATGTCACAATTTCTGTCTGGTTGCTGGCAGTTTTCTCAGCTTCAATCAGGGACTTTAGGAGGACTATTACACTTTTTACTGTCTCCATATTGTTTTCTCCACACCCTCCTGGTGACATCATCAGCCGCATACATTTATGCTCACCATTACAGAGTGGATATCCCCTTCAGTATTCACCTGAAAAATGGGTCTTGGCACTCTTGCTTCTATATCAGCAATGGTGAAATAATTCAAAACCAGAAGCAGAATACCTGCAGTTTTTTTTTTCCAAAGTTTTTTTCCACAATATTCCATCTTTTCAAACTGTTCCAACAGCTCCTGCAGTATAATCTGCAAATCTCTGAGCTTCTGTACCGATATAGCATTAAAAAAGCAATAAAAACTGCAGCTGCTGTGGCAGGAGCACACCACACAAGGTTACAAAAATTAAGAGGTGCCCAATGCACAGAAGTGGTGACATCAATTTCAATTCAGCTTTGTTGTACGGTGACGTTCATGAGGCACCGGACAACAGGTATAATGGGTCCTAAATGTTAACCTTGATAAAATGGCTAACATTAACATGTCCACTGACTAAGTTAATATTTAAGATAACTTTAGTATTTTTAAACTGAAGCTTTACTGACCTGCAAAATGTCTCATAAAGATAGGTTTGTGCATTACTGTTTAGCTGCTAGTGGCATGTTTAGGTGCTAGTGACAGGAGGAGCTGTTTGCTGTGAAGTTGTGTGTCAGGTTTTGCAAATGAGTGTCTAATCCAATAATAGTTACTAATAATTAGAATATGAGTAATAATTTATTGAAGACCCTAATCGGTACACATGCTGCCAACTGCTGAAATTTGTTTCTGTCACTGAAAAAAAATTGTCATCCATAAGTCAAAACTTTTGGTTATTATCCAAAAGTTTCAGCTTACTCAGAAGTTTGAGTGAGCACATAGACATTTTGAGGTAATAACCCAAAATTTTGATGCTGGGGGGAAAAAAAGTACCATCAAGTTGTCTGTACTTGCACTTCAGTACCTTTCACTTTCTCCTTGAGTGTACCCCGTTTCAAATAGAACACTTTCTTTTGCACTTTTTGCCAGCACATCTTGGTTTGTCTTATTACTCCAAGAAGTCCAGGGATAGAAGGTGCTCAAAGAGAAAATGGGAAGCTGTGACAGTCAAGGATTGCTGCACTAACTAATAGAGACAGGTCAAGAAAATAAGACGTATCCCAAATGAGCATTCTGCCCACACAGAATATGATTTATCAGCAAGCATAATTTACAAGTAGTGACTGTCTGGACAGTGTATTGATATGTATTTCTAAAAATTTACCTTAGTGAGTGATGAGGAGTCCTGAAATGTTAGCCCACACAAAAATAACTGGATGCTAGTTTCCCTGTAAACCTGTTATTAGTCTCTCACCCTGAATCATTAGGATACTTTTAGCAGTGCTGTCCCATTTCATCAAGTGTGACCTGCCGTCTGTAGAAAGGTATCATGGGGCTTATATTGAGGGCAGCAGATTATTTCAGGAACAATGACGTGGGAGAAGATTTTAATGTTGGAGAGAACATATTTCTCCATAAAGATTGACAGTCAGCTTGTAATTTAAGCTTCTCAGTAAGACGGAAACCAGTCCTTCAATCCACTCCTATCCAATCTGTCACCTCAGCCATGATAAGATTAAAAGTTCTCTGGAGACATGCAAGTTTCTGAGAAGACTGTCAGCATTATTGGGGAGTTCATTATTTCCTCAGAAATCAATTCAGAAATGGTCTCAAGAGCTCCGACACCTCATTGGCTGCCACTGTAGCATGGTGGTGTGGGACTGATGTGTGGCAGCTGTAAGACTTCTCCATGGCATGTTTCCAGACAATGATAACATTGATTTCCTGATAAGATTTGGCAGCATGTGTTCACAACTTGATTTACTGCAGGCAATATTTATGTTGATCTATGAGGAGACTAAAGTATTGGAGTTGTAAAATAAAGCTTGCAATTTCAACCACGTATTCCATTGTCTGTGTTTATTGAGTGTAAAGAAATTCTAGACCTGAGGATTGATTAGGATGTTTTTGTTTGTTTTTAATCAGTAGCTGAATGTGTTTCATACAGAGGGTATTTATGTCACATGTCTAAAATAATAGACATGTTTATTTTCATCAATCCAGCTGTCTACATGAGTGTCATAACATTTTGGTTGGTGCTATATGCACGTCAATGTGACTGGGAGCATGGTATTTTGTGTATATTTTGTAGGGCTGCACGATTAATCGTTAGAAAATCGTGATCTCGATTCATACTTATGTGCGATCTCATTTCCAAATGACAACGATTTAAAAAAAAAAAAAAAAAGACGACGTCGATTGTACCGCATTTTGATCCGGGACGTAATCTGCATGAAAACAAGCGCTCACTCTTCCTGCTCAACAAATGACAAGGGCGGAGCCTTATACCACGTGATACAGAAGCTGTGCCGTGTGATGCTAAAATTAGCAGGGAAAAAACAACGGAGAGCATGTCAGGGATGACGAGAAAGTGACAGGAGAAAATCCGTCCCGGTCAACCACCCAAACATCAATAACGGGAACCTTATACAAGCAGTACAACATGTTGCAGCAACCACAAAACATGAGACATTTGTTGTTTTTATGTTTATTTATTGTTTTTATGTTCAGTCTCAACTGTTACGAAGTTGATGTGCAGTTAATAAGTGCAATAAATATTTATACTGGAAAAGAAAATCGTGAGAGAATCGTGATCTCAATTCTAAGCCAAAAAATCGTGATTCTCATTTTATGCAAAATCGTGCAGCCCTAATATTTTGTCTAAATTGCGTCTTGTCCTTTGCTGTGTTCCTGTATGTGTGCTCCTTGCTTTGTTTTTCCTGAGTTTCCTAATTGTGTTCTAGATGTTCAGATTCCTGGGCATGGTTCCCTGTTGGGCTGTCTGGTTTTGGACTTTGTGATTTTTCTGGTCCAAGATGTGTTAAAGCTTCTTTAAAGTTCATTCCTGACTCAACAGTCCTGCATTTGGGTCCATATAATTTGTCCTCCACACAGCATGTCGAGACACCAATCACATTAAACCATGCTTGCATTGGTTATAATGCAGCTTCCATTATTCTTTCTTAATTTATCTATTTCACCCTTTTCTCCACTGGAAACTGCAAGAGCCCATGTGTGCAGACAAAAGCTGCTGGGTTCTTAGATTGGAGAAGTTATAACAACAACTTTTTGTTAACCATGTGTATCTGCTATTTGCTTTTGCTGAAAGCTAATGTGCTTCTTTGTTCCTTATCTTTATACTTTTGTGTTTTAATGAATTAATTGTCAGTTTGTCTTTCATTGTTATAGGTCAAATTTTTACATGACTGGTAGAATTGGATGACATGTAGGATGAATCCATCTTTAATTCATTCAAATTACTGACTGAAAATTCACTACACCTGTGTAGAGTCTGACAATAGAGTTTGTCAGTTTGTCATTGCCTAGCCTATAGAGATCAGTGGTCTTCCCTCCACGGATATCTCTCCCCAGACCATCACTGACCCATCACCAAACCGGTCATGCTGAACAATGTAACAGGGAGCATGATGTTCTTCACAGTTTCTTCAGACCCTTTCATGTCTGTCACATCTGTTCAGGGTGAAGCTGCTGTTATCTGTGAAAAGCACAGGGTGCCAGTGATGGACTTGTCAGGTCTGGTATTTTATTGCAAATGCCAATCGGGTATACAGAAGCAGGCAGCGAGCAAAAGGCCCACGAGAGCAGATCGGGCCCTCAGGCCAATCTCACGAAGTTTGTTTCTGATTGTTTGGTTAGAGAATTTACACCAATGTCCTGCTGGAGGTCATTTTGTAGCTCTGGCAGTGCTCATCCTGTTCCTTCTTGCACAAAGAAGCAGATATCGGACCTGCTGATGGGTTAAGGACCTTCTACAGCCCTGTCCAGCTCTCCTAGAGTAACTGCCTGTCTCATTTGAATCTCCTGCGTGCTGTGAGAGACAGCAAAGCTTCTGGCAATTGCACATATTGATGTGTTGTCCTGGAGGAGTTGGACTACCTGTGCAAGCTCTGTAGGGTCCAGGTATTGCCTTATGCTGCCAGTAGTGACACTGACCCTAGACAAAACCAAAGCTAGTACAAAAAACAGAAAAGCTGAGGAGGGAAAAATGTCAATGGCCTCAACCTGTAAAACCCATTTTGGAGATTTTGTCTCATTGTTGCCCCTCTAATGCACCAGCTATTAATTTCATTAACACCAAAGCTGTTGTAACTGATTATAAAACCCCCTCTGCTGCTTAACTGACCAGATCAATATCCCGGAAGTTTAATTGATTTGATGCTATACTCTGATTAAAATGTGCTCCTTTAATTTTTCTGAGCATTGTACATCTAATCGTACACTGTTACTCTTAGTGAAGTTGTAAGTAATTAACTTGACATCCTAAACAGATATGAAATGTAGAAAATGTTTATGCCCACATTCTGACTCGCTGTAGTGATGGCAACATACTTCTTTTTATTGTCACGCAAAACATCATTGATGCCAATGATAATTTTCATTTGAATCAGTAACTTCTTCATGAGCGAAATGATTGATTATTTTTATTTTAACCATCCAAATTTGAATTCTCAATAGAAAAAGAAAAAAACAAACAATTGGTGCACTGAAATAAAAATTATTGCAGCAACTGTCAACCCAGTCTCTCTAATATAGTAACATTGGTTGCTCATTTGAATCAGAATTTTTTGGTCTTTGGCAAAAAGATTTTCTTCAAGTAGGATTGATATTCTGGTTCTTGTATGCTCTGCAACAAAACTTTAAAATTGCTGAAAATACTGATAATAATAGTAGATATTAACATATAAATAAGTTATGTAGTAGTAATGTACGAGATGATGAACTACAGCTCATCAAATCCACTATCTTAAACAAGCAGAATAGAGAGATGCAAAAGAATGTGTGTTTTGCACAAGATTGAATTAAAACAAATAGTTATGTGTAATCTTTCAGTGCTTTGTCACAGATCTTTTGAAACTGGAACTTGTAAATTAATCAAAATGTCAACCACATTAGCAGACGTATTATGCCCGCTCCACCTTGGTATCTTTGTTCTGGACTGAGCTACACACTGGAGTAGCTTTGCAAAAAAAAAAGAGAGAGAAAAGAAAGAAAAATCCCATCTCATCTATACTGGCCTTTCCGGGCCCATTAATTAATTTGCTGTCTATTAAGGGGTCCCTTCTGGGGGGTCCCTAAACAAAACTATTATTCAGTTTGTTTACTGACTTCCTCTTTAGCACAGCTTCAAAAGATTCCAGTGGTTTTCCAAATACTTGTGCTCCTCCCCTACGTCATCAAGTCAAGTAGCCGTCCTCGATCATCTTATTCACATTCAGAAGCAGATGATTCCCCCCGGACCACCATCCATCGCTGTAATGCATTTAAGCAAGAGACTCGGCGAGAGAGTATTTCTGTTTTTCTGTCAGTGGTATGACCCGAAGTTATACTGAAAGTCTGAGGGGCACAAGGTCAGCAGGGATAGAGACAGCACAGTCCCAACGTGGAGTCAGACAGAGCACCGTCCAGTCTCATATACTTCATCCTGTTTGTCAGGTAGTGAGTGATGACCAAATCAAATTAAATAAAAAAGTGATGACTTGGAGAGAACCACAGCTGCTTTTACTCATAATAAAAAAATAACAGCTTGCACGATTAAGTGAAGCTTTAAACAAGTTATCAAGGCTACAAATTCTATGCCAACTATCTTCCGTGGATCTAAAGTGTTTTCTTATTCAGTAAAAGCAAAGAAAAAATTCTTTAGACCCAAGAGTAGAAAAAGAACTGAAAACACGCATTTAGTGAAGTCTGAAGCCTGAGATTTTGGCTCGTAGTGGTTATTTGTACAAACGCTAACCTCATTATTTGAAATGCAATATAGGCCCAGTTTGTTTTTGATTTAACGCAAGTACTTGTTAAAAAAAAATCTTTCGATTAAAGTTGTTTAGCTACACATTAAGCTTTCCATCATTTCTGTGTACCGTATTTTCACAACCATAAGACTCACCGTACTAAAAGGTGCAGTCTCAGTTATGTGTGCCATTACTGTATTTAACACACACATAAGGCGCACCTGATTATAGGGCGCATACAAGTATGCGTGTTTAAAAATAAAGCGGGAGCAAAACTGAGTTTGGTACTCACATTTTTATTACCGGTAATTGTCATCATCATCAGCATACAAACATACAAGTATGCGTGTTTAAAAATGAAGCGGGAGCAAAACTGAGTTTGGTACTCACATTTTTATTACCGGTAATTGTCATCAATCAAACCCATCGAAGTCCTCATCCTCTGTGTCTGAATTGAACAGCTGTGCTAAATCTCCATCAAACATTCCAGGTTCACTTTCTTCACCGTCAGAGTCACTTTCCGTGCCGTGCGGCTCCTCGGAAATGATGCCGGCTTTTGCGAAAGCTCGAACAACAGTGCCAGCAGACATGTTAGCCCAAGCATCTACAATCCATTCGCAAATTGTGGCGTAAATCGCCCGGCGCTGCCTTCCACTCTTAGTGAAACTGTGGTCCCCATCGGTCATCCATCGCTCCCACGCCGCTCGCAGCCTTACTTTGAACGGGCGGTTCACACCGATGTCCAGCGGCTGGAGTTCCTTTGTCAGGCCTCCCGGAATGACAGCAAGCTCACAGTTCATTTGTTTCACTAGCTTTTTCACATTGGCTGTGAGATGGGCACGCATAGAGTCACAGATCAACAGCGATGGTGATGCGTGGAAAAAACCACCTGGTCTCCTTACATACACCTCCCTCAGCCAGTCTTTCATCATTTCCTCATCCATCCAGCCCCTTTCATTTGCCTTAATGATGATTCCTGCTGGAAACTTCTCTTTAGGCAAAGTCTTTCTCTTAAAAATCACCATAGGCGGCAGTTTCTGTCCATTAGCATGGCAGCCAAGCACAACAGTAAAAGAAGACTTTTCGTGCCCCGTTGTGCGTATCGCTAGCGTGCTGGTCCCCTTCTTCTCCACAGTGTGACTCACCGGGATGTCAAAAGTGAGCGGGACCTCGTCCATGTTTGTGATGTGGCTGGGCTGGATGTTTTTGTCGGCGATGTGTTTGCTGCAGTAGGAGCGGAAGATGGCCAGCTTTTCATTACCGGTATAATCCGCTGGAAGTTGCTGCGCTATCGTAGTCCTGGTCCGGATGGAAAAATGGCACCGTTTCATGAAACGAAAGCACCAAGACGGACCTCCTCGGAAATGTTCAATTTTAATTTCTTCTGCTAGCGAAACCGCTTTTAGTCGAATGGTGACCGTCGAAACGCTTCTCCCACTCGTTCTTTGCTCGATGATCCACCGCTCGAGTCTTTCCTCCAACTCGGGCCACCTCGCCTTATGTCCGCGGAAACTCAGCTGCGTCTTCTTGACCTGTCAGAGCTTGTTTTCCAGCTTCCTCCACTTGCGAACCATCGATTCATTAATCTTAAATTCTCTCGCGGCTGCTCGATTTCCATGTTCCTCCGCGTAGCTGATGGCCTTCAGTTTAAACTGTGCTTCATAAGCGTGTCTCTTTGCCATTTTCAGGGTTGTTAAAACAACGATGTTCCACATAATGCACATACCTGACCTTTTATACAGGTATGTGCGATTGTCCGGTATATACGATCAACGCCCACACTTCACCCTTTAGCGTTCTCATGGTGTTCTCTACTACGTCCTCCTTACAACACACAGGGCGCACTGCACTATAGGGCGCGCCGCACTTTTTAAAGAAAATCTAAGGCTTTTATGTGCGCCTTATAGTTGCGAAAATACGGTATCTGCTGTAAGCAGTTTGCTCAAAATAATCAAATCGGTCTTAGTCGGCTTTGACACAACCAAATTTCCGACTTTACAGAAGTAATGGGCCCTACTGTGTCAGTAATTTAGCAGGAATTGCTGTTTTCCTCAGTTAAATATGATCCTACCGTCTCCCTCAGCCTTTCACTGGCTTCATGGTTTAGTTTAACTGTGGGTTAGAGGAAAGTTGGCTCCCTTTCAGGCTCTCCTTGTAGAAAACCCTAAATCAAGTCCATGTGGCTTTTCTATTTTAATGCAGGCATCCCGCCTCCTTTTAGTCATGAACCAGATCAAATTTTTGGTTGCAAGTGGTATTCAAAGGCCTTGTAATTATGGCGGTATCTGGTGTTGCTCCGATTGCTAGTTGAAGTTTAATTTTCAGGCACATTTTCCCCACAAATTGAACTGGAAGAAACCTCAAAGCATCAACAGAGCTATTCTGAGTTCACTGTCCAAAACTGGCAGAATTATAATAAATGTGCATTCCTATTTGTGTGGGGAAGGAAAAGCTTAAAAAGTGCTTCTGGATCAAAAAGCATGCTGATATTTATCTCTGGCATTGGCAAAGAAGTGATTGGAAGCACTGTCTCATGGTTTACTATATATAAAAAAAATAGATGGGAGAAAATAGGTTTCTGAGGGAATATTTGATGTGTGCTTTGTAATTAACTTTCAGTATTGTATGTTCTCAGACTCCATGTTCGCATCTTGTCTGTTCATCTGAGTAAAATGGGATAAAAGAACTAAAGCCAGATAGACAAAGTGTTTGCCCAGTGTCCAATGTGATTCTTGGAAGATGAATAAAAGCTTGATTGAAAACAAGCATTAAGGCATACAAATCAGACTTCTTTTACAGAGAGTAGACTCACTTAGGTCCATAGCACACTGCGCAGCCACATTAATTTGGAGAGGTTCTTTTATATTCAAGATTGTATCTGGAGGTGCCTGTTAGCTCAGTAATTATTCGTTGGCTAATTGCATATTTGCCATGTTTATTTCTTTCTCCAGCCCATGAGAGACAAATAGAAAGTGTTATTTCTCAGTGAACCTCTACCTAAGTCACAACAAAACTAATTGCATATCCTCGACAAAAGAACAAGTAATTTCGTGATTGGGCTGTTTTGTTTTTAAAATCTGTGAACTCCTCAAAATTCAGCTTAAGGGCAAAGAATAAAAGAGAAAGATAGAGCTGCAAATAAATGGATTACTCCTTGATCTTAATGAAGTATCTGTCAATTAAATCTGTTCAGATAAAGGACATGGCAAAACTCAACAAATTTTAAGGGACCATTGAAAAGTAATGATCCATTCAAATAGTCTCAAGACAGGGCCAGAGTAAACAGGAAGTCCTTCTTGGAAACTGTTCGGAAAAGGCCAGGTCCTTTTTCTAAATGAATACTGGTGGCGGCTTTGATGAACCAGCATCTAGCATGGCTAACATCAACCAATCATTTCAATGACCTACAGAGCCGTACGATATAGAGAGCACCGAGGCAAGGTACAGCATTACAAGCTTTGAAAATGGATTTTGTAAGGAAGGCAGCCACTCTAAAATATATTTGCCAGGTAATTAAGTGAACACTTATAGCATAACTTTATTGACAAGCAGTTCTGCAGAAGATATTGACCAAATAGTAAAATGCATGCTTTCAAAGGTTCCATAATAAAAGCCCTGTTAAGAAATGGAGAAAATTATGTGATGAACACTGAAACATTTAAGCTTGACGTGCATGAAGCATTGAGATGTGTCATTTTTGTCTTTGCGTACAAAGATTACGGCTGTTACACATATTCTGTCAAAGTTCTCAGTCATCAGGGTCAAGTCAGTCTGAAGTGCTTGAACTCAAGCCAGCAGGACTTTTTATATGTTAATGAAGATGTTTATATCTCTCATCCAAAAGCCTTCCTCAGCTCAGAATGCTGATGGGCAGTACCAGAACCTCTAGAGAGGTTATCACAGTGGAGTTCATCCTGAGAGCCGTTCACCCACGCTGTCACCATGAGAGACGTTATGGTCACATCAGTCAAGATGGCAACCAAGGTGGTCACTGGGGCCCTAACGAGTCACATGACAACAGGTTGGGTCAGCAAATCTCAGGACCACTTCCAGGGTAACAGTCCCGCCATGAAAGTGGTCCTGAGATAGAGCGGGTCTTCTACTAATCGGAAGGTTTTTGGTTTGATTTCTGGCTCCTTCAGTCTGAATGCCAAAGTATTCTTGGGAAAGATAGTAAACCCCAGGTTGTACTGATGCATTGGAGTGTGTGAATGTTAGTTACGTATTTAAAAAAAAAGCCTGTATGAATGGGTGAATAAGACATGTTGTATCAAGAGCTTTGTGCGCTCAAGAAGAGTAGAAAAGCATCATAAAAGAACCGGTTGACTTGAATTATAGGTCAAACATCTGGTACCCCCCATCAGCTCTGTGGATGAGAGGTGACAGATTGTATTTTATATAAGCTCATGTTTGATTAACCAATGTTTGACGCTATGAGTGCTAAGAACTGGTGGATACCTCAGGACATCTTCTCTGTGATACTGGGTAGCTGATTTGATTAACCTTCTGATGTTGGGGCAGATGAGTGCAGTGATGCTCTCCTCAGTCGCTTCCCATTCACGTCACAGCGTAGCACACATTTCCAGGTGGAGCTGGAATATTTTTTGATGCCAAGCAGGGTACCCCTTGAGCAACTGTCAAAGCAGCATATGGTTTTGTTGTTTTATATTGACACTGTTGTTGAAAATGCTGACTTTCTAACACAGGCGGCCTTGAAAACAAACTCTTTGGTGTGCTTTAGGATAACAATGGAAATGAAGAGTTGGTAGAAAGAACAACTGTGGACATTTCTCATTCCTAAGATACATTAATGAATCAGTGCAATCTCTAGACATTCACGTACTGATTTAAATGCAAAAACACAAAAACTCTCATAGTTCTTCATCTTTTCATACAAATTTAAAAGAAATCTGAGAATGCAATGACTGCTACAGCTCTGCATTGATTTTATTTTAGATGCTGACATTTAGCAGACTTGGAGATGCAAAACAAATCCTCTCATCTGACAGCCTGTCTGTAATCCAAGGCTGATTTGACACTCAGAGCCAATATATGGAAGCAAGAGTGAAGCTACACTCAGTGCAATTCACAGTAGAAGCACTGAGCAGGCAATAGAAGTGACAAGACTAAAGATGTAAGCATATGTTAGCATATTTACGAGCATTGTCTGTGAAGAAGCCGATCACCCTCAAGGCCCATGCACATATTAGCCAATATTAGCCAAAATGTGTTGATTTAAATGGATTTCCACTGTAGGCAGCTCTGTCAGTGCAGGGCCAGTATAGCAAGTTATTGAATCAAACTGACTTTAAATCAAATTTATCAAACAATAGATGCTGCAGTTGAATTCACTATTAATTTATTCTCTAGTTTAAGCACTTTTTTTTTTCACAGGGAATTTTTTTGTTGAGGGGTGGGGTTGGGGAGGTTGTGGGACTCTGACTAACATTAAACATGGAAAAAAGAAGAAGCCAAAAATTTCTTTTTATGAAATATCTAAAAGAAGTGAGTCCCCTTAGACTCCAGTGTTAAAATGCAAAACCTTACAGTAGATAAAAACATATTCAACACTTTCAGTGTCTTTAGCCTCTTTGTGACTTGCCTGACTAGTGCACATATTTGAATCACCTTGTTGTTGAATTGTGCTATACAAATAAACTTGCCTTGCCTTGCCTTGCCTAGTCATTAATGACCAGTTGGAAATTGGAAATCAGGGCCTAAAATTACACATCTGTGAGTTTTATGGGTGCTGTCTTGTTTTCTGCAGAATTCGGTTGCACTAAAGGGCAAAATCATTGGCTGTTAAGCTCATCTGGCAATTTCATTTTACATTAAGAGTGTTGGGACAGATTTGGGTCATCCCAAAAAACAACTACCGTATTTCCCGGACTACAGAGCGCACCTGAATATTAGCCGCATAAGCTAAAATCAGGGGAAAATCCTGTTTTGTACATACATTAGCCGCACCTGACTAAAAGCCGCAGGTGTTTCAATGTTGACTCATCATATGTAAGAGAATATGCACAAAGGGAATTGTCAGGAAAGAGATGGCTGTTTGGAGACACACCCCTTTTATTAATATTTTGAAAAACAAGTTATGGGTACATATTTGCATAACTTTTTAGGTATATGTACAAGTAGCGGTAATTACAAGTACGAAACATGTACTGTGCTTCATAAATGAGTAACAAATGTAGTACATAGCAATAACCTACAGCACACCAGAAAAATAGATTCAGACTACCTTTTAGGCTCAGGTGCAGTGACACGGCTTTAACAAGAAGAAAAGTCAGTCATTCACCATCTTTCTCTTCTTCCTGCGCACTAAAACCACCAAAGTCCTCTTCTCCAGTGTCGGATACGAACAGGCTCAGGATGGCTTCGTCATCCACTCTCCGCTTCTCTCCTTCGTTGTCACTTTCAAAACCAAACAAATCCTCGTTGTCAGTGTCGGAGTCGAACACCCTCAGAAGGGCCGTGGCGGTGTCCTCCTCTCCATCATGCAGCAGTCCAGCCCTTCGAAATCCGTTGGTGATCGTGGATGTTTTCACACTTTTCCACGCTGTCAGAATCCACTGGTGGAGTTGAGCATAACTTGCTTTTCGCAAGTTTACCGCCGCTCATCATCCACGCCTCCAACTGAACACATAGCGCTACTTTGAAGTTTGTTTTTCCCGCTACTTCGTACGGCACTACGTTGCCTGGCAGACGGACATGTGACCAACATACCACTCTTGAACCCCGATCCTTCCGCCAGGCAACGTAGTGCCGTACAACAGCAGAACAAACAAAACAAATCCTCTTACGATATGACAAAAGTCATGGACAATCCATAGAAAAGCCGCACCTGACTAAAAGCCGCAGGGTTCAAAGCTTGTGCAAAAAGTAGCGGCTTATAGCCCGACAATTACGGTAGTTTGTTACCTTTGGTGTTGTGGCAATAGCTAAGGATTCAGTAAGGCTTCAAAATGGCGACTGTTCAACCAGCTGGTGATGTCCCCGTGTCTAAGGTCATCTTTTATGCATTCTGTGATTCCTGTGTATGCTTATTTTTCCAAGCAGTGCGTGCTGTAGGGCATTGCAATCATTATTGCATATTAATGCATGAACCTACCAAATATTCTGTTACCTTGCTTGCTTATAGGCAGTCTATTCTTTGAAGTACTGCTGGACACAGAAAACAGAAACCCTCTAGCTCCATAACTACAATTACACTACTTAGATTTCTGTCTCAGTCATATTTCGTCGTGTTATCAGATTCTGTTAGCATGATAAAAAAAAGTCATTATATTCCAGGACTATAGGGGTTTCTCTCCTCTTTATCGAACTTCCTTTATCTTTGTTCCAAGAACACAGACTCTGTCTAAATCTTTGCTTCTTTTTTATCCTCTGTGCACTTATCAAGCAGATTAGGAATTTCTACCGATGGTGATTTTTAGCCGACAGTTCTGTTATGACAGTGTGAGTGTACACGATTATGTACAGTATGTCTTCTGGTTCATTATCAGTGGGTCGGGTGTTTATTTGGGTTAGTTTTGGCTGTTTTTTTGTTAAGTTATTTACTCATTATAGGAGCTTTAGCAAGAGGAAGCAGCAGGGATGACTGATTATTAAAGTGCCAATACGACATGTGTTGCACTTTTTATAATGTGTTGAGCTTCCCTGGAAAAAAAAAGGAGCTGAAAGACCAAGATTTCAGTCTTTAATCAAGGCTGGCGTGCTCAGCATAGGTATATGATCGCTGGTTTATTTAACGTTTACATACAACTGAACCCGAACACTGGGCAGATGTCATTAATCACCACAGGGAGCCTCAGTGATGGTGGCCTGTTGCTAGTTAATTTATATGCTGTTCTCAGTCATAGACTGTGTGTAAAAGATAGACTTAGTTTCTTGGCCTGAGAAATGAAGCCAATATGAAAATGCCTTAAACCTCCATCCTTTCTGATCGCAAAGTGGACCTGCTTTGATTGCTTAAAGGCTTTTGATTATTTAGAAATTGAGTGAGAAATGACCATATTGCTCCCTTATTTTTTGACCTCAACAAACACTCTGTCACACATACACACTCGAACCCACCTAACAAATGTAACGCAAAGTCCAAACATATCATACATGCAATAATTACTACAGTATGGGTAATGACTGGAACTTGGATCTGTTGCAGAAAGGCTAACATCTTGTTTAGACCAACCTACCTACAGTGCTGTGAACAAGCATTTGTCCTCTTCCTGATTTCTTAGTTTTCAGCACATTTATTGCATTTAAAATGTTTCTGAACATGAAGCTAATTTTAATATTAGACAAAGATTAACCCGAGTAAATATAAAGTCCAGTTTTTAATTGAGGACCTCATTTTAAGTGGAAAAAAAAATAGTTATCCAAACTATCCTGGCTCTGTGTGAATAAGAGATTGCCCTCTAACCCTGATAACTGGTTGTGCCACCCATTTGTCTGATTTGAACATTGGGTTGATCTAAAACATATGAGTGTGGCAAATATACAAAAAACTAAGAAATGAAGATGGGCCAAATACTTTTTCACAGCACAGTAGATCTTGCAACACATATAAGGTGATCATGATGCATGTAGGTTGTCATTAATATCACTTGCAGTGTTTAAATAAGAGTTCATTTGAAAGTACATGAAACTGAGTTATGTGCTGAACCTGAAATTCATTGCGTACCCACTGTCAAATACCCAGGATTGTGATATCCCTAGCAGGTAAGTTAATAAACAAATATGTCATAACAGCATTTTTTTTTATTTTCTATGGCCAAAAATACAATGTTTTTCCTTGACCACCAGACTGTCATGAGCACAACACAAGCTCCACTTGTATTTCTTGCCTACGCAGTTTCAAGCTTAGCTTTGCAGCTGGGCTGTGCTCTGTCAGACAAGTATCTTATTACCTTCTAGCACGCTGGTTTCATCCAGGGGACGTGAGTTGAAAAAAATTCTACAACTGCCATCTCCTTGACATCCAGCATGGAGAAAGAGATGCATTAGGAATGAAGACAGAACAGTAACAGCCGGGGTATGAAATAAATTAGTTCAAACACTGACGTGCATGGAAATGCTGCTGGTGTCAGTCTGGACGTGTGGCTGTGTCACAGAACCCCATTTTATTCCCATGCCAGAAGTATTGCTGGAGTGTGAACTTTGACCCTATTTCCCAGGCTACAGCTGTGTCAAATTGCAAAGCAAGAAAACTCCCTCTGCTCCTCATTTTGTCCAATTCATCTATCCATTCTTCAGGACTGAAGTCGGGCTTTCTTTTGATATGATCTCAGCTATGCGGGTTTGAGTGTCTGGCGGTGGAGGTATCAGCTGACTAACAGTGGGGCTGTCATTTCTGTTCCGCAGTATTATTGCTATGAATACAGTGCAGCTCCCCTTTCCTTCTCTAATGAAACAGCACGTATCCCGAAAGTTCATGTTTTTCCACAGGTGCTGCACTCATACGCATACATGCACACAGCAATATCCCACATTGTCTTCCCTCCTTGTTATACTTCTGTTTTCTCAGATAACTTTTCAATGTTGTCAAAATAACGGCTTATCACCACGAGGTGCTGGTTGTATTTTTCACAGCTGTGAGCTGTGGGGGGTTTCTAAATAAAAAACTGAATTCTTAGTTCTTAAGTGACCTTTTTTTTGATAATGCTGCACTCTAACTCTCAAAGTTTCTGTAAGCTGGAAGGTGAAGTAGTTTCGTGCATGAAAATGAACCAACAAAAGTCTGAAGCCTTTAATGCTCGACTTGTTTTGACAGATAAGGAGCTGTTTTGCTTTTATTATGCAGTTGTACATTTCAGGTTCCAGATTACTTTGTACCATGTATCATGACTACCAGACAGCTGTGGCTGCCATATGCATCACAGCTTAGCCAAGGAAGAAAGGAAGCAATATTTAACCTAAAGTAATTGATTGTTGGAAAAAAAAAAGCAACTTATAAACAAAAGAAGCAAAAGCTTCAGCGTGACACAGTCTGTGGGTGCTGCCAGTTCAAAGAAAGAAAACCAAATGCAGTCTAACAAAGTTCCAGCTTGCTCTCGAAATCATAAAAGAAAATATAAAGTAAAACTGCCGGCACAAACCAAACAAAGCAGCAACACCCCTGCTCCCGGTATATCTAACAGATCAGGAATGTGCTGTTCTTGTTTTTGTAGTGCCTGCTTAAGGCATTCACAAACGAAATCAGCAGAATGCAAGTTACAATGAGACTTTTCTCTCAGTGGTGTTCAACAACAACAGGCACAGAGGTGGGCTGCTTACTTTAAATCAGCCATCGAGTAATGTCCTTGTCACCCTTAGGCAACTCAGCTATTGGGGTGGTCTCTCTTTTCTCCCGATTGTTTATGGACCATCTCTTGTCCCATCATGAATTGTTTCTAGAGCACACTGTGCTATGTCCCATGGCTGAGTGCTGCATGCTTCCAGTTGTTCAACTGCATCGTAATTGGAAGCAATGTGTTCATCACATATCGCCTTGAAGCCGACAACTGGTCACTTGTGGGCATTCCCAGCTTCAGGTCCTGAGGTGAGCTGCTAAAGTATTTACTACCAGGTCATATATCAATCAACGATACTCTTCGCTCTTATTGGTAGTTACCAGGAAGTTGAAAAAAGTTTATGTAAGGTTCCACCTAGTTCTGTGGTATTTAGTCACCCCATTGCTGCAAATGGTTTACAGTGTGTATGTAGCTTTAGTGTTGATGTGCAGACCTTTCATATCATGCTTGCAAGCATCTTTGTAGTGCAGCTGGAGGCGGGCAAAAAGGCTTTAGCTGGAGGGTATTTGCACAGAGAACATAGTTTGGTATACAGCCATTTTCCATATAGTGTACTTGGCCAAACCAACACAGTCTGTGTAGTCTGAGCAGCATTGTGAGAAGAACATCCTGTACAAAGACCTGACACTTTTTTACTTTCTAGCCTGTTGCGATGATTGCAGTCTGCTTGTCAGCATTAACTTAATTCCCATGGACCCAACGAGAAAGGCAGACTGTGGCATGAAAACACTAACGTGAGACTGATGGTAGCTTTCCAGTGGGATCCAAGAATCCCTCCAGAATTAGCCCCTGGTGCCACACGCTACACCACTGGAGCACAGTGGATTATCACGGGTTAACTGCTGCTTCCCTTATTGGGTTGACGCTGTGAGGCAAAGCTGGAGTGTCCTCTCCAGGCTGTGAGCCAGGGCAAGCTCATATGGAGAAGCAGTTCTACCCCGAGTAACAGGTTCCCTCTTTTCGCACTGCTGATGAGTGTAAAGGAATGGCGAGGGCGGATATAGTTTGACAGCCTCTGGGACTCCAGATGTCAGTTTTTCTTTAGGGTTAATTCTCAACATAAGATTTCAAAACAAAGACATACTGCCAAATAGGGCTGCACGATTTTGCATAAAATGAGAATCACGATTTTTTGGCTTAGAATTGAGATCACGATTCTCTCACGATTTTCTTTTCCAGTATAAATATTTATTGCACTTATTAACTGCACATCAACTTCGTAACAGTTGAGACTGAACATAAAAACAATAAATAAACATAAAAACAACAAATGTCTCACGTTTTGTTGTTGCCGCAAAATGTTGTACTGCTTGAAATTCCGTCTCCACCGTTGCTCGACGCTGCGTGTATAGAGCAGGTAGTGCAACAATAGAAAAATAGTTGCGGGACGGCACTGTGTAGCGTTTGTCTAGGGTGTTGATCATTTTCCTAAATCCCTCGTTTTGCACAGTGTTGATGGGAGCCATATCTTTGGTCAGGTGATAAGTGATAGCCTCCGTAATTTCTTTGTGCCTGCGGGAGTTCGACGGGTATAGGGAAGCGCTGTATAAGGTTCCCGTTATTAGTGTTTGGGTGGTTGACCGGGACGGATTTTCTCCTGTCACTTTCTCGTCATCCCTGACGTGCTCTCCGTTGTTTTTTCCCTGCTAATTTTAGCATCACACGGCACAGCTTCTGTATCACGTGGTATAAGGCTCCGCCCTTGTCATTTGTTGAGCAGGAAGAGTGAGCGCTTGTTTTCATGCAGATTACGTCCCGGATCAAAATGCGGTACAACCGTCGTCGTCTTTTTTTTTTTTTTTTTTTTAATCGTTGTCATTTGGAAATGAGATCGCACATAAGTATGAATCGAGATCGCGATTTTCTAACGATTAATCATGCAGCCCTACTGCCAAATATAAATACCGTAGACAATGACAATCTTCATTGGACAATGGTGGTCTTGACTGAAACACTGTTGAACATTTGGTGTGGAACAAGCATGAACCTTCTTTGTCTTGGCATTGGTTGAACTGGTATTTAATTTTTTAAGGTTCCCTCTAGCAACATATCCCAAAACCCTTTTTTTCCCACATGGTGCTTTTATGTTGAATATTTTGAGTTTAAAGAGCAAGGAAAATCCATCATTTCCCTTGCCGACAGGAACCTACATTTCATTTACTGTCGATGCCTGCGTGATGAATACCAGTTGGCACAAGCTCTCTGCATGTGTTCTCATGTAGCTAAACCCTCAGCCCTATAAATTACATACAAGAGCCATAAATACACTCACATGTATTCCTACAGCTTATTTGAACTTGGAGCCGACAGAGATGCCGTCTCCCGTATGCTGTACGAGCCTATAAAACCTATAAACGGGACTAAAAAGAAAAGGCACAAAGAAGTCATCTTAACTGTCACACATTAAAATTTGACTGACTGAAATCCACTCACACACTCTGAGACCCACACTTAAAAGTTTGAGATTATTTCTGGCTGAGAGCTTCACATGTTGACAGTTGGGGAGGTCTGTCAAGCAATCAAGTGTGTGTGCGCTTGTTTATATGCATATCTATATGTGTGACTGCACATATTTCTTTCCTATTGTGGCATACTGGATGAATGCCACAGCAGGGGCACTGGGCCGGCGTTATTCAATCCCTCTGTCTGTGGGCTTTGGCTGGGTGCCATGCCACATTACCGCCCACGGAGGGAGAAACTTCAAAGAAGGATTGCGGGCTTTTTCCCTGAGTGGAGCCACTGAATCTTATGCCTGTTAAAATAAAACTCCAGTTACAGGGCCATGTCCTAATTGGCTCCAAAAGCCATCAGTTGTTTATCTTAAAACCTAGCCTGCTGATTATTTTTACTGCATGCACTCTGTGTGAATCCCCCTCCAGGGCTCACATAAAATATGCCATTCGGTGGATCATTTTGTCCAGCGTTCATAAGAAGTCTACAGGACTATGACAGCTGTGGAAAGACTGATACCTTTGTAATGCGGTGTCTTGTTGTAGAGCTGTTCTCCACGCAAGAACAAATCATACAGACATAAACAGACGTCTGGACACACAAGACATTTCATGGTTTAATCTTTTCTGCTGCACTTTTTACATTTAATGAAATGCATATCCTCTCAAAAGGGCAGGTTTTTTTGTTCCCTCTGGTCTTCAAAACAAACGCAGAATGATATTAAAGAAGGCAAACATGAACTTCACCTTTTCTGCAAACAAAAGATTTATTGAAATGTTACATTAAAACCACAGCTACAGCGCTCGTATAGCAAAATGTTTGTTTAATTCAGCATACAGAAAATAAAGAGAGGGTAAAGTTCTAGCCCCAGGTGCTGTTTGAAACAAAATTACTTGATTGTGAAAAGTTTTATGATAGTTGCTCTGTGACATCTTACATAAGTCCAAAAGATGGATTTTTACTGCTTATAGCACTGCAACACTGGCGAGAATGACCCAGCTTTTCATCGTCTTTACTTTCATTTGTTCAGGGGATTCTTTCTCTTTTAATTCAATATTTATTGATTTTCTTTTTTTGTTGTTGCCCACAATATGGAATAAAGACAAAAAAAAGAACAGTTGCACTGCGTGTGGTTCTTCCCTTTCCACTAACACGGCAAACATCAATAGAAAAATCCTACAGCTAGCAAGCAGGTGGCTGTAAGCTGGTGTGTGGTGTGTCGAAGTGTCCATGAGCAGGAGGATGGAGCTCAAATTGCTCCCTAAGAGGAGGCTACCGCCTTGCATAGTTGCTGTGCATTTTAAAGTGTTTTTCCACAGCAACTTTAAAGATGTTTGCTATTTACTCATATGTGGTTACAGATGAAAGTAAGTTTCAGAAACCTATAAGGGGATAAATTTTTTAAACTAGCCTATAAAAACTCTACCTTTTGGTGGTTGTCTGTGGTCATTACAGGTTGTTGCAGGCAGGTGAGCGATGCCTAATCAGAAGCAGGTAGAGAAAACCAAACTTGATCCACAGGTACAGATGGGTGATACCTTACATTTCCTTTCCAATCCAATACCAGGCAAACCCAGTCTGGTGTCCCTGATATCAAAAGTGATACACGCGCTTGTGTTGTACAAAAATGAAATTCATTCAGGAAAAAGTACATGTTTCATATTCCAGGCATCTTGTGGCAGTTTTTGGTGTCACGGTCCTGGGTCGGATTGACCCAGCATTTTGAGTTTTTTATGTCTTGGTTTATTTTTGAATGATAGATTGTTCTTTATGTTTCTCTGGTGCTTTGTTGGGTTTTATGACAAATCTGTGTTTCAGTTATTTTGGTGTGTTTTTGCATTATGGATTGTTTTTTTTATTCTCTTGTAGGGCTTGTGGTGATGATGATGATGATGATTATTAGTTTCATGTTTCTGTTTATCCATGTTTAAGGATTTGTTGTTGCATGTATTGTTTGAGTTGCATGTGTTATATTCTGTCTGCCTCTTTGTTTAGTGGTTTCTTATTTCCTGTTTTATTGTGAAGGTCTATGACTCATGTGAGTGTGTTCAGTTCTACTGCTCCCCTGTCTCGTTAGTCCAATTTCTCCCAGCTGTGTCTCCCTCCTGTTTCCCTGATTACCACCCTGTGTATATTAGCCCTGTGTTTCCCTGTGCTCAGTGTCGTGTCGTACCCTCAGAATTATGCCTGTGTGTTGCAGGTCTCTGTTGCCAGTAGTCTTTGTTGCCAGTAGTCTTTGTTCAGTTCATGTTTTGTATTCTCCAGCAATGAAGCTGAGGTTTTGAGCTACAATTCCGTGTTTGAGTCCTGCACTTGGATCCACATCTCCACCTGCCCGCACACAGAGCCCTGACATTTGGAGAATCAACAAAACAAATACCCAGGACAAGCTTTACCAGAGTGCATGCTAAGTCCTTTTTTTTTTTTTTTTTTTTCTAAGCTTTATCCATGCATGCAGCATCTCAAAACGTCATATCCACATTAAGAAGAGCAGAGGAAGTGACTGGTTTGGTGTTTTATACAGTGCTATGTTAAAGGTTTTTTTTTTTTTTTTTTAAATCAAGCATCTAGTTCACTAGATTCTTGATAGTGCACGGCCTATGCACTCCATGTTGGAAGTTATTTCCTGCACATAGATGTGAAGAACGTGAATTAGTTATTTTATAAATACTCTTTCCAAATCTTTTCAAATCAAGCATGTCTCAGTTCGATCCGGTTTGTGCAGAAGGAAGTAGTTTAATATGGGTAAAATGTTCAACAGCGCTAATCGTTTACTGTTACTTACAAGATGGTCTTGGTAACCAATAGGTCACTCCGCCCTGTGTGTACGGCTCGGGAGTCATTAAATTACATTATATCAGTGTCTCTGACGGTTACCTCAGCGCTGCTGCCCTTCAGATCAATTCCCTCTATTACCGAGTCTCCTTCAATCTCACCATTCTTCCCTCTTTCACCGCTCCATATTTAACAAGATTGAACAAATGGCACCCTCCATTAACCAGGCATGTCTAAGTCATTTAGCGTTGAAGATCTAGGAGAGAGGTGTACCATTTTTTTAAACCTACCTCCTTTTACCCCTCTGTCTCTTTCACTGTCACTTCTTTCCTCTCCTGCACAGCTTCGGCCAGCAGATGAGGCTTGTGTCTCAGCTCTCTGTCGAACCAGCTGTCTTTAAGCCACGGATTAAAGGAATCACTTACCAGCCGCATTTTAATCCCTGCTGTCACACTCTTGCTCTCTCTTTCACACACACACTTTGTTGCTTCACGTGGGTCCATTAAATTGAATTATATTTGAATTCTATCTCAAAGTTAGATATATGTAATTAAACACTGACATTCATCTGTGAACAGATACATGGTGTTAAAGTAAGCCCATCCATCAGAACATATTCTTACAACATGTCAGCCATGTGTTCCATTACAAGCACATTAGATGGAAGTACTTGTCTAATGAAGTGATTGAGTGCTTCAGCAAGCTGGGGTGTGTGCCATCTGCTTGCTACATAGTTGCTTCAAATCCAACAGATGAATTTTAGTGCATTTGTCTTTCCCACTTCGGTCAGTTGCAGTGAGTGTAGTGCCGAAACAGTGTTTTTATTTTAAGAAAAATGCCAAATATTTTATGGTTTTATTTTCTTAAATTTGAGGATTTAAAGCTTTGTGTGTGTGTGTGTATAAGGAAGTGCAAGACTTTTAAAAAGTACAACAAAGCACAAATAACTCAATGAACTGCAGTCCTAAAGCAACATGGGTGAAAACGGTAATGTTGTATTACATATTGTGACAATGTGTACATGAAGGCAGCATATCACATCATCACAGTTCTTCCCTATTGCACTTTGAATAAATATTTTCTTGCTGAGACAGTAGCTAAACATCACACACCTACTCGCTGCAAGGCTGCTGCCAGTGCTGGCTACCACAGTGTTTCTGGTGCCCTCGTTTGTTTTTCGTTTCTTCCTATATTTATTTTAACTCTGTGCTCTTTTTTTTTTTTTTTAACTCCTTCAGTATGAGCTTTTGAATATGCCATCTTGCAATGTTCTTGATTTTCTGTGATGTCCCAAGGATAGTACCTTTCTAAACCCAGCATTTGGTGTGGAGGAATATAAGGTGAAAAGAAAAAGAAGGCAAGATAGCTCTGTAAAGACATCTCTGCTGGAGGAAATCTGGAGGTCTTTACAGCTTCCTGTTCATCTGCCACATTAAGAGTAGCCAGCTCTGCTGCACCACGGGGCCGTCTATCCTTGCTTGCCCCTTATATTCTACCGATTGTACTTTATGTCTGGCAAATTTTGCAGGTGACCCATCCCAGTGGGGATCACAGATGTGAGGCCTGTTTGGCTATGATGTGCTTTAGAAGAAAAACTCTTAACTCGAAACACTTGAGTTGAGAATTCAGTTCTGAGAAGGCCTCTCACCTCATTGTTCTCTGTAAATCACCAGAACAGCTGTGAATGTGGCATACTTCCATTGATTCCTGTATGCTAGGATTTGTGGACATGCCACCATGTAGTTAGTTTAATTCGTGATTTCTTATAGTATGCATTTGCTATGGACAAACTACAGCATGTATTGTTGTTCACAAGAAAGAGAGGGTAACCATCCAGTCGCTGCTCTTAACTGAAAATATGCTTGTGGGCAGAACCAAGAAATCAACAAGAAAGTTCTTGGCTGACCCTTTCCACCCAGGAAGCCATCTGTTTCTCAAACCCCCTCAGAAGAATGATACTGTTCTTTCTCAGCCAACAATATCTATTTTTTTCTTCTACTTATCACAGAGGCATCAGCTTAAGCACAGAAGCCCAGACCACTCTCTCCCAGCCACCTCTTCAGGCTCATCTGGCAGAGCACTGAGGTGTTCCCAAGCCAGCTGAGAGAGATAATCTATCCTATCCTGGGGCTTCTTCTCATAGTATGTGGCCCAAACACCTAATCTAGGATATGCCCTGGAGGCATTTTTGACATATGCTCGGACCATCTTAACTGGCTCCTTTCTATGTTGTATACCGAGACTGTAACCTGATGTTCTATGATTTAAACATCCATCAACTCAGCAGTCTAAGCAGAGCAGACCTCCCACTTCCTATCTACTTCCTCTAGCTCTTTTGCAGGGAACATCATTCCCAAGCCAGCCAAGAAATGTAATTTCTCCATCATGCCTGATTGAAAGAGTCAAATTAAAACCAGCTTTGCAAGCATGCTGAAAGTTGTGACATTATATCATTTCTGTACGCTTATAATTGGAGGCTGAAATGAGAACTGGAGATGTGACAACAGTGATCGGTGACAAAATTAACAGTTTACACTGATTACATTGGTTTTTGTTGCATGCACATATTTATTTTAGTCTGAATGAGAATTTCATCTCAGCAGATAAGCTTAATGTTGTGTTTGCATGCGTTAATGCATTCAATCAGGAAAAGTCAGCAATGTGTCGTGCATTTGTCTTCTATTCACAAAGACTGAGATCCATCATTTGTTCAGTGCATTAGCTGGTGTGAATTGCATTGTTCTGTTCTTCGAATTAAAAAACAATCTTTCAGCAAGGCACCAGTTCAGCTTAGTAGATGCCATTTTCAAGACGCTACGAAATGTTTGATGGTATACATTTAAATAAATAAAAATGACATTGAGCTGAGGGCATGCATGGGAGGGAGTGAAGGCCATGTAATAGTATGCAGTGATGAATTTTTGGATTTGAGTCCATTTTGGAAACGTCAGGTTAGTGCAGAAGTCAACAGTATATTACAACACTGGTCCATATGCTTTCATTTTAATGCGTAAATGTTGGATAGACCTTTAAAACATGTTAGCAACCATGTTAAGCAAAGTCTTTTCAGTGGGGCAGTAGTTGGTCTGAACGTAATGTGGCTAGCACAGCACACACAGATAATTGCCTCCCACCTCTGTTTTCCATTTAACTCACTGGAAGGAAGCGACAGTGTTGTACTGGCCGCTGTACTGTTAGTGATTATCTGCTCTCTGGTGACCACTTTTAAAGGGACATAAAAGCTCCTATGTATCATCTCTGATGGCTGCATTTTATTAGATAATGACTGCAATATATCAAATTCGGACCGTGAGAGCACCACAACCATAAGCACTGTGTATGTGCCCTCTGTAGAGAAGGCTGATTGTAAACAAAGTCACCCCAGTCTACTCTTCTGTTAATGTGGGTAAGCACACTTGAAGAAAATACCCTACTATGGAAATCATATGGTTTTTATGTAAATTCATAGTATAGTAGGAGGCAATGTTTTATTTGTTTTCCTTATGCACTGTTACTACATATACCACTCATCCTGTGACAGCTGGGATAGGTTCTAGTCCACCTGCAACCCTGAATTGGATAAGCCGACGGAAATTGATGGATGGATCTCTATGTATGAAAGTGCTCATGCATTTACATAAGAAGTGAAAACAATAGCCTGAAGCATGTGCCAGCTCAGTCAATTGAGCAAAACTATGCATGTCATCTGAAATTTTTAATTAAGTGCAAAATTATTCCCAAGTAACTTCAGTAAAAGCTGCAGATGTTGGTATTATGGAGTTAGTAACAAACTAAACACAAAATTTGGGAGGAAGAGGAAAAAATGGACTAACCATCCCTACAATATGAGTTTTGTTTTTGAAAATTTTTGCGTTAAAGATGAGGATCTATCGCTCGCGTTTGGCACAGAAAGATAATAAAGAAAAAGATCTAAACTTTTTACAAGTTCAATGCAAAGAGTGAATGCAGACACTTGGCAGGCAGCAACAAAAGCAAATATTAACCTAAAACTTACAGGTAATAATGCATACTTACACATGAGAGAGAACTACAACCATGTTAACCACTGCAGCACTGTGCTCTCCAGACTTACTGCATTAAAACCCCAAATCACAACAGAAATACTAGTTCATGGGATACAAATCACCTAAAGATGGTCAGTTATTAAATGTGTGTCCAGCTGTAGTACTTGTAAAAAAAAGTTTGAATATCATTTTGTATTGCATGGATGTGACGGGTATCTTTAGTAAGAACGAGTGTTTTTGAACCTAAAAAAGGGCAAAATGTTTACAGTCAAGTTGAATATGTTTTGGTCTTTAAGTCTGATGATTATCATCCTATTAATCAACTCCGTATTTAAGGGATTATGTTAGAATCACACCAGATTTGTTTCTAAATGAATCCCTCAGTCCATAACCCCCCTCCATTGTGTTTGGACTTTTTCAGTGCCAGAAATGCTTTCCCCTCAATCTGTTGCCCACAGGCTGTGTTACTTCTTTTATTCCATTTCCCCCGCATTTCACACCAAATGGATTTTTAATGTTACTTTATCTACAACACAAAACCTTTCACACACTGCATTCCTCACCAGGTTCCTCACCATGAAACCTTTTACTCGTGGGAAACGTTTAGAAAAAAATCAAAAGGATTTTCTGAGAGGTAGCTTCAGTAAGTTCTGTTAAAGTTTTGGATGTCAGGTTAAAGAGATTTTGAACTTGACTGTTGTTATTATTTATTTGCTGCACTACAATGGTGGACTACTAAACAAGATTAGTGAGGTATGTGCAGCCTAAAAACCAGAGTTTTGAATGACCTGTTTTCTGTTTTTCTTTAACCTGGCGAGATCACAATGCATGGAGTTTGCATGTTCTCGCTCTTGCGGGGGTTGTCTCCTGGTACTCCAACTTCCTCCCACAGTCCAAAGACATGCAATTAGTAGGGTTAGATTAATTTGTGATTCAAAATTGCCCATAGGTGTCAATGTGAGTGCGGATGGTTGTTTGTCTCTCTGTATTAGCTCTGCATCTATCCAGGGTATACCCTGCCGCTGGCAGCTGGAATAGGCTCCAGCACCCCCGTGACCCTAAAAAGGATAAGTGGAAGAAGATTTTTTGGACATGTTCCAAGTGCAAAATAGATTTTCAGTTGAGGGCATGTGTTTTACATCTGACACTTGCTGAGATTGTTGTTAGTGATGTTTCTAATATAAACTGGAATGGCACAGTAGTGAAAACTGGATGTTGCATTGTCACGAAGATTTACTTGTTTTAAATATGTGATGCAGACCTGTGAAAAACTAATAATACCCTCGACTGCCTCCAAAGGAGTTAAGAGGTTAACTATCAGGCGCTGCCCGTCAAATGCACTTGATTACTTGATCATCTGCAAGTGTGACCATTTTTATAAAAGAAGAAATTTTGGCAGATTGGCGTTTTGGAGCTTTTAGGTAAATGAAACTGAAAAGAGCACAAGGTTCATGACAGTACAGTTAGAAAAAGACTAAACAAGGGTGAATTGTTTGAAAGGGTTGCCAGGAGAAAAAGCCTCTTCTCTCTAAAAAAAAAAGAACATGGCAGCACGATTTAGGCTTGCACAGCTGCGTCTGTAAAAACCCACAAGAGTTTTGGAACAATGTCCTTTTGATATATAAGACCAAAGTGGAGGTTTGGCTGTAAGTCACTGTTGCTTGGCAAAAACAAAAGACAGCATATCAGCACTAACCGTCATGCACGGTGGTGGGGAGGTGGTGAATTTGGCTTGCTTTGCAGCCACAGCACCTGGGCACCTTGAGTCTACCATGAACTCTCTGTATATCAAAGTATTCCGATCAATGAAGCCTCAGTTTGACCAAAACTGAGTCATCCAGAAACAAATCTGCAACAGAATGGGTAATAACAAAAAAATTAAACGTGGTCTAATGACCCAGTCAAAGTCCAGACAGTCAAACTGTAGCAGGATCATGAAATAGCTGTGCATAAATGGCCACAAACCTCAGTGAACTGAAGTCATGTTGTAAAAAAAAAGAGTCATAGAGATAAGGATTACTTTATGTTATTGCTACTAAAACTGTTTCAACAGCCTACTGAATTACTGGGTGTTTTCCACAGGGCTGCATAGAGTCCTGTGGAAACTCTCTTTCACAATGTATATAAAATGCTAATATATAGGATTTTGTTTGGGCTCAAGCTGCCAAATCTGTTGTGTAAATTAGAAAAACTATTAGGCTTTTGGAGTATTACAGACAACATAGTGTTATGGAAATAATAATAAAGTAATCTGGGCAAAAAAAAATCATGTCCTTCATTATGGGACAGTGTCACACTTCAGTACAATCCCACTCTGTCCACTTCTTAAGTAAAACCTTTAAAGGCATCAGATTTAAAGTTTAAGAGCTGTTAATCTGTGCTGATAAAAACAGCAGCACTGAAAGCTAAAATGAATATAATCACTTATGTATTTATATACTTGAATAAATGTATATTCACTTAACGATTTTCTGCCAGCATTCCTTTCTCCTTACTTACATGTAGCACCAGTTCTGCTTTTTATCGTAATGATTTTTTATGTTCTTTAAATTTCTTCACCCGTTGACTGAAAAACGACAAACAACAAATGACGCACAAAGTGCTTCCTTTGTGTGAACACACACAGCCTGAAGCAGGAAGCCTGGTTTAACACAGTTAACAACCACCAGCTAACACCTAAAAAAAACAAACACAAAAAACCCAACAACACAAAACGTCTGGCTATTTTGAACCTCCCTATTAGTGGGTGCACATCTTAGGAAAGACGGATAGATGAATAGCACCCCACCCCACTTTCAACGGCTGCAAAAATGTTCTTTCAAAAGTGCTATTTGATTTTAATCTAAGTCAACAGCTCGACACCTTCCTAAAATGGGCCAGCAAGACATCATGGGACTCACCATTTCTGAACAAATAAGTGATGTAAAGGTGCAGAAAGATAGATTACGTTCTCACTCAAGTTTTGTTGGCTGTTCCAAGTTTATGTGAAGTTTAATATGTCTCCAAGGCAGCTTCCACATCACCATTTCAGATGCTAGAAACTGACAGTTTTCTGTGTATTTCTGTCAATTCATGGTGCCCTTCAACATCTAAACCTTACTGACTACACTTTCTTAAAAAAATAATATAACCATCTTTTCTAAAAAGAAATGGAAAATATTCGGCAGGGTCCTTGTGAAGGTTGCCCGGTAAGAAAAATGACAGTAGGTCATATGTGACTGAGTCTGTAGTTTTATATGATATTCTGCTGTTGTTAAATTAAAGTATTTCCACGTAATGCGTTGCTGCAAGTACTGTCAAGACACGAAGTTCTTTAGAAATATATCTTTCAGTATTAAAAGCTGTATTAAACACAGATTAAACCGATTTTAAATATTAAATTTAATTATGTCCTCTTCTCTCAGTTTTTTTTAAACTACCCTAATTTCGTGTTATCCACAGTGAAGAAGAGATAATAATGTTGAGGAATAAGACAGTCTGTGATTATTGCAGCAACTAGATTAAAAAATAGAAGAATAAAAAAAATAGACTGCTAATGCTGATAAAACTGGGATCTTATATCTATTATTATATCCTGTCAGTTCACATCAGCTAAACCGGAGCCATTTCTCTTATGCACATAAAATTGCCTTGCCAATATACCCACTGTGTCTTGACCAAGGCTGAGTGCTTCTCCATCTTGCTCGCGGTCTTTCTTGAGCTTGCGTATATATCTCAAGACAATGAATGGAAGGTCGGCTTCAATCTCCTGTTGATCTCTTTCACCTTCACACCTTTTGTGTTCCATTTTGCCTCCCATTCAGTTTCAGTCTTTGTCCTGTGGAGAGGCCAGCACCAGGACTGGCTGGAAACTGAAATGGAAATTGATTAAAGCAATGGAAATGTTGCAATAATTGATTTTTTTTTAAAGGCAAAACACAGAGCAGCAAACATATGCCCACGATATCATCACTTTAAAAAGACGTGATCAAGGTGTCAAGCCATTGTCCATTTACACATCCAGCAGACAAAGGCCTGCATTGGCATTCAAGCGCTGCTGTTTTTCAGGCTACGAGATGAATGTACAGTGGGGCAAAAAGTATTTAGTCAGCCACCGATTGTGCAAGTTCCCCCACCTAAAATGATGACAGAGGTCAGTAACTTGCACCAGAGGTACACTTCAACTGTGAGAGACAGAATGTGAAAAAAAAATCCATGAATCCACATGGTAGGATTTGTAAAGAATTTATTCGTAAATTAGGTGGAAAATAAGTATTTGGTGTAAAATAAATACAACTCAATACTTTGTAACATAACCTTTGTTGGCAATAACAGAGGTCAAACGTTTACTATAGGTCTCTACCAGGTTTGCACACACAGTAGCTGGTATTTTGGCCCATTCCTCCATGCAGATCTTCTCGAGAGCAGTGATGTTTTGGGGCTGTCGCCGAGCAACACGGACTTTCAACTCCCGCCACAGATTTTCTATGGGGTTGAGGTCTGGAGACTGGCTAGGCCACTCCAGGACTTTCAAATGCTTCTTACGGAGCCACTCCTTTGTTGCCCGGTTTGTTGCCTGTTTTGGATCATTGTCATGTTGGAAGACCCAGCCTCGTTTCATCTTCAAAGTTCTCACTGATGGAAGGAGGTTTTGGCTCAAAATCTCACGATACATGGCCCCATTCATTCTGTCCTTAACACGGATCAGTCGTCCTGTCCCCTTGGCAGAAAAACAGCCCCATAGCATGATGTTTCCACCCCCATGCTTCACAGTAGGTATGGTGTTCTTGGGATGCAACTCAGTATTCTTCTTCCTCCAAACATGACGAGTTGAGTTAATACCAAAAGGTTCTACTTTGGTTTCATCTGACCACATGACATTCTCCCAATCCTCTGCTGTATCATCCATGTGCTCTCTGGCAAACTTCAGACGGGCCTGGACATGCACTGGCTTCAGCAGCGGAACACGTCTGGCACTGCGGGATTTGATTCCCTGCCGTTGTAGTGTGTTACTGATGGTGACCTTTGTTACTTTGGTCCCAGCTCTCTGCAGGTCATTCACCAGGTCCCCCCGTGTGGTTCTGGGATCTTTGCTCACCGTTCTCATGATCATTTTGACCCCACGGGATGAGATCTTGCGTGGAGCCCCAGATCGAGGGAGATTATCAGTGGTCTTGTATGTCTTCCATTTTCTGATGATTGCTCCCACAGTTGATTTTTTCACACCAAGCTGCTTGCCTATTGTAGATTCACTCTTCCCAGTCTGGTGCAGGTCTACAATACTTTTCCTGGTGTCCTTCGAAAGCTCTTTGGTCTTGGCCATGGCGGAGTTTGGAGTCTGACTGTTTGAGGCTGTGGACAGGTGTCTTTTATACAGATGATGAGTTCAAACAGGTGCCATTCATACAGGTAACGAGTGGGGGACAGAAAAGCTTCTTACAGAACACGTTACAGGTCTGTGAGAGCCAGAGATTTTCCTTGTTTGAGGTGACCAAATACTTATTTTCCACCCTAATTTACGAATAAATTCTTTACAAATCCTACCATGTGAATTCATGGATTTTTTTTCACATTCTGTCTCTCACAGTTGAAGTGTACCTCTGGTGCAAATTACTGACCTCTGTCATCATTTTAAGTGGGGGAACTTGCACAATCGGTGGCTGACTAAATACTTTTTTGCCCCACTGTAAATCAAATATTCACTATTTCCGTTTCCATATGGGTGCAGTGGGTTTATCGCCTTTTTTTAAGCCAACTCTCATTACACATAGCAGTTTGATTTAGTGCTGGTGTCAATTTCATTCGTAAAAAAAGGAACTCAAAAAAGAAAATCAAATGAACACAAGAACATCAGTAATATTAAGCAGAAGTCTGGGCACTACAGGCCCTCAAACCAATTTTAATTATTCTTTTTGCATAGGGTCTTCTAGGATATACATACTGTTTCATTATGAGAAAAATTATGTTACTCTTAATAAGTCTGCGATCCTTATCCTTTTGGACATCATATGTACTCAAACTGCTGGAACATCTTGGATTAAGGATGACGTGCTAGTCAACATATGCTGCTAATGAGTGCACATGCAGGGCTTCACAGTTTCAGTTTCTCACTCAATATGCTCCTCACACCCTCAATAAGAACATAAGAAATATTCAGAAGGTTTTTGGGGGGGTTTTACACATATTTACATATTTAATAAATGCCTTATATCATTCCCAGTATTTTTGTAACTTCACCAAATAACAGGAGATTGACCCTTTTCTCTTTTTCACTCATCTCCATAATTTTCCAAGTAACTGCTTTGATCTTTTGCTCATGCCGAGGCTGCTGGCTCGTGGCTGGCCCTGAGCTCTGGATAGCATTAGCTTTAGCATATTTTCCTTTCTTAGCTTCTTTAAACTGTCTGTGTCCAGCTGGGTGTGTGATTTACTTTTGTGAACTTTGTGTCTTCACTCACAGCGTACTATATGTTAGCATGTAGCTAACATATGTGTGTGCCTCTGACTATTTGTCTGCACCACTGTCTACATGTTGGTTCATAATTAGACCACCCGGTCATCGATCATGGCCAAGTATGCTGGAAATCAGCCAATTCGGGTCCCTGCCCAGTCGGTGCATTTGTATTCAATTTCATACAGGGTTAACATTACCTCAGTATTCTGTTTAATTAACGTTTTTCACAACCTTTCACCTTTTTGGAAATAGAGCTGTATGCTAAGGATTACTTAGAAGGTGACAACAGGAAAAATGACATCTGCTGCTGTTACAGCAGGAACTAATGATGGTCATTATGGAATGAAAGATTTCCAAGACATAAGTTCAAAGGATATTTGTATTTTAATAAATAAAAGCCAAGCTTGTATCAGCTCCATATATTTAAACATTTAAGCTGTTGACCTTTAGTTTTTTTTTTTTTCCCTCATGTGGCTTTGAAGTAAAACGACCTTCATTCAGAGCAGCAAAATACCAGGAAAATCTCCATTAGAGTTAAAGCAGCACATTTCAATACATTCAAATAACCTGAGCAAGGACCAAGAAACAAAATCAACGTACAGTGATGACAATATGACAACTACAGGAAATAGCATCACCATATATGGTGCATTGTGTGCACAAATAGCTAGCTCATCTTGCCATTAATCACAGTCAAACCATTTGCAAGCTTAGTGGTGAGTGTAACATTATACTTTAAGTAGTGTTAAAAAAAATACACAACACGTAGTTGGCCCCCTAGATAAAAATAGTACTGTGGTCTCCAGTGAGGTAACTAGTGGTGACTAATGTGGGTGAATCTGTAGCTGCTGCCTGTGAAAAACACAAGGCAGACATTACCATCATTTTTAGTGGTCATGTTATTGTCCTGTATATTTTTGCACGAACATTTTCTTTGCAGCTACATTCCTCAGTCTCTTGTTCTGTTATTGTGCTTGTATGTGTTTATTTGTGTGTATCTAAACCCTTTACATACAAACAGGTTCAAAAGTCAAGTCAATGTTATTTAGCGAGACAACTGTACCGTTTTTTTTTGTTTTTGTTTTTTTTAATTATAGGAAAATCTTACTATTCAGAAACCACAAAAAGAACATGCAAATTCCACACAAAGAGCCCTGCCTGATGGTGGAATTGAACTCGGGACCTTCTTGCAATGAGGCAAGCAACCGTGCCACCATGCTGCCCTTCTATTCATCAATCACCAGAAATTACTTTCTGCTTCGCAGTGTTTTGAAGGGTTGTATAAATTCTAATAAGCCTAGAAGGTTTAGCCATATCCGTTATATAATATTAAACATATTAATGATAGACATGAACAAAATACAAAAAAGAAAAAACATAAAAGTAAGAAGCCACAGAATATAAGAATTTGCTCAGTATTCAAATAAAGGTCAAATCAAACCTGGAATACAAAACTTCAGACAGAGGAGCAACAGAAAAACCTGAAACAAGAGCCAAACTCAAACATATTAACTAAAGAATCTAAATTCAAAAGCATGACCAACCCCAGGGAACATAACACAAAATACTTAGTTTTTGAGGCATAGTTAAAAAAAACCAGTTGTTCTAGTATTGTGGTTTTTAACTATACAAAAAGATATGACGGAGCCACAAAATCAGTCGACATTAGAACTCACATGTATAAACAGCTGGAGTTACAAACGGATGTCTGAGACTACTCTGGAAAAGTCTCTTTAAATTTAAACATTTCTGTAGTCATATAAATGTTAAAATGAGATGTGAATACACACAACTGTGTGTTTTCTGTGGGAAGAGAAACTTCCAGGCCATTCAGCCAAATATTGTACATATACTTTTTTTGATGTGCTCTTGGTGCTGGACTCCAAACTGCACACAAATATCAATCTGTAAGTTTTAAGTTTTAAGGGTGTACTTAAAAACCATAGAAGAAGACCTTAACTACCTTGGCTGACATTCATCCGCAGATTGTTATCCTCTCGCCTACTGATCAAATTGGATCCCTTGGATGTGTCCAGTACAGTATAAAAAAAATGGCCACTGCAGGCAAGAGGAGGGACTGTGAAAGCTTGTAAAAGTAAATTCCATCCATTGCAAATCATTTGTGGTCGAGTGCACAAACCCATGGGGGTGACACTGAAGTGTTAAAAGAAAGATGGGTATCGGTATTTCAACATGTTACAGTTCGACACAAATGGCCATGAACAGACACTGACACAGATGGGCTCATGAGCCCCTTGATGAGAAACGTAAGCTCGGTTTAAGGTCAGGATTTGAAGTTCAAAATCTAATGGGGCAAAGTCCACAAGACATTTAGAGCAAGACCAGCTGGTGTTGAGAAGGACTGTGCTGGCAGCAGAAGCTCTCTCCTCTGTGTCAGATTTCACTGAGGCATGGGCATGAGAGCGAATCAAACACGTCATTGCTCTACAGTGGAGACCATTTAGATCATAAATAATGTTTCAACTAGTCACGTCATCACAAAGAGATAATAAAAACACCAGAATTGGTCAAATCGTCCGTTTTCCCTTTAAAATCTATTTGAGAGGCTTTCAAGAAAAATAAGTAATTAAGCGAAAGAGAGAGGCTAGTGAAAATTAGTATATGATTTTATTTAAATAAAGCAACATTTCTATCCCTCCATCCACCTATCTATTTTCTGCTAATTAACCTGGTCCAGTGGGTGGGAGGGTGGAGGCTGCTCCAAGGCCAGCTGAGAGATATAATCTCTGCAACGTGTCCTGGGTCTGCCCCAGGGCCTCCTCTCAGTAGGACATGTCTGAAACACCTCACACCCAGCAGGCATCCTAATCAGATGCCTGGACCACCCTAACTGGGTCCTTCAATGTAAAGGAATACAACTTGAGGCCATATGTGAGCGTAGGAATGCAGATCATGTGGTAAATTGACAGCTTCACTCTTGCCCTCACCACAGAAAAACGTTACAGCACACGCATAAGCACTGAAACCATAGCAATCTGTCTATCTAGAAATGCAGAAAACATCCTCTAGTGGGTCTTGTTCTCACTGTCAGGCACAGTGGAGCTTGACTGGAGTTGGCCACCACTGGTGCCCTATGCTCTTCACAGATGAGAGCTGGTTTACCCTGAGCACATGTGACAGACGTGTAAAGGTCTGGAGAAGCTATGGAGAACATTATGCTGCCTATAACATCATTCAGCATGACCGGGTTTTTGGTGGATCAGTGATGGTTTGGGGAGGCATATCCAGAGTGACACACAGATCTCTACAGGCTAGGTAATTCCCCCCCCCCCCCCCACAGCCAACAGATAGGGATGAAATCCTTGGGTCCATTATCAGACTCTACACTGGTGCTGTGGGCTGGGCTTCTCTTGGTACACTACAATTCTGGCTTCATGTGGCGAGAGTATCCAGGTAGTTCTTGGAGAATGAAAGAATTGATCCCTATATATATATATATATGTATATATATATATATATATATATTCAATCCCCTCAGTTCTGACTACCTTCCCTCTCTTTGTTACCATCCGACTACACTTCTCCAGTCCGAACGACATTCCAATGTCATTGCTGTATAGCCTGGTAGTGTGGATCAGTGAATCGATGTCTCGTTCACTCTTGGCATACAGCTTGATGTCATCCATGTACAGGAGGTGGCTGACAACTGCTCCGTTCCGTAGTCGGTATCCGTAGCCAGTCTTGTTAATGATCTCACTGAGGGGGTTCAGGCCTATGCAGAACAGCAGTGGGGACAGAGCATCTCCTTGGTAGATCCCGCACTTGATGGTGACTTGTGCTATGGGCTTGGAGTTGGCCTCTAGTGTTGTACGCCACATCCCCATTGAGTTCCTGATGAAGGCTCTTAGGGTCCCATTGATCTTGTACAATTCTAGGCATTCCAGTATCCAGCTGTGGGGCATTGAGTCATAGGCCTTCTTGTAATCAATCCAGGCAGTGCACAGGTTGGTCAGTCTGGTCTTGCAGTCTCGGCTGATTGTTCTGTCTACCAGTAGCTGGTGTTTTGCACCTCTGGTATTCTTGCCAATTCCTTTCTGTGTCCCGCTCATGTATTGACCCATGTGCCTGTTCATCTTAGCCGATATGATGCCTGACAGGAGCTTCCATGTAGTACTGAGGCAGGTTATTGGTCGGTAGTTGGAGGGGACCGGTCCCTTCTTGGGGTCCTTGGGGATCAGGACCGTCCGGCCTTCAGTTAGCCATTCCGGGTGTCTCTCGTTAACTAGCAGCTGGTTCATTTGTGCTGCCAGACGCTCGTGGAGTGCAGTCAGCTTCTTCAGCCAGTAGGCGTGAACCATGTCGGGCCCTGGTGCTGTCCAACTCTTCATACTGGAGAACCTTTCTTGGATATCTGCCACTGTGATGGTTACTGGACCCTGTTCAGGGAGGTCGCTGTGGTCTGCCCTCAGATCCTCTAGCCACTGAGCATTGCCGTTATGGGTTGCATCCTTCTCCCATATGCTCTTCCAGTATTGCTCCGTCTCCAGCCTTGGTGGTGCTGTTCTCTTATTGTTCCCTTGCCACTGAGAGTACACCTTTGCTGGTTCTGTGGAGAACAGCTAGTTTATTCTCCTGCCTTCTATCTCTCTGGTGTACCTCCTCAAGCGGCTGGCCAAGGCTGTGAGTCTTTGCTTGGCAGTTTCCAAGGCCTCAGGTATGGACAGCTTGCTGTATTTCTTAGGCACCTTATTTGTCGCACCTTTCTGCAACTCTGTTAGTTGGCTAACCTCCCTCCGTGCTACTTTGATCTTGCCCTCTAGCCTCCTTCTCCATGGAGGGTACTGCCCCTTGTGGCTGTTCAACTTGTAGCCAAGCATCTCACTGATCACTGCTGCCGTATTGTAGATCAGCTTGTTAGTGTCGGTAATCGTGGTTGTAGGTATTGCCCGTAGTGCTGCATTAACATCATCTAGCAGACCTTCTGAGGGTACTTCACGTAATCTTGGTAACCGGCTACGGGGGATCCAGGTTTCAAGCTTGGCCATGATCCTATTTTTCAGGTCAGTTCCTCTCGCACTCAACGATCCTTCTCCTATCGCACTTGGGGCTATGTACCCAATCTCGGGTGGGGGTGATGATATCTCCCCCCCTGACCTGGCGTCCTGACTCCTCCTTGCCATAGCATTTGTGTTGTACCTCGTCAATCTCTAGCTGTGAGAGCAGTCCCTTCTTTCGAATGTTGGAACACTGAGCTACTAGTTGTTTCGCCGTCATTGTGGATGTTGGGTATCGAAGAATCCATAGGTCCCTCATCCTATTCATGTAGCCCCTTCCGCCGGGGTTACTTGCGTAGTAGCATTCCAACAACGAATCGAACTTGCGATCCTCTGTTCCAAAGGCGTGTAGTTTAACCACTACGCTATCCAGCTGCTTATATATATATATATGTATATATATATACATATATATATATATATATATTTATTACATATGAATCTTCAAGTTTTTGACGAGACTGTTCCGAAACAGCAAGTGTTTAAGCTGGTGCTTGGGCATTTTGCTCCTGACGTGGCGCTGATGAACATCACCTTCCCCTCTGAGGTTTTGACTATAGCACAGTGCCATGCCAGAGGCTTTAACATCAGAGAGCATGTGTCCCCTAACAGCAGCTTGAAAGTCTTTACACTTGAAGTGCCCTTCACAGACCCTGCCGTGCTACAATCGAGAGGAATGGTATTTATAGTCTACTCTCTGGCTGGAGACGGAGCAATGCTGGAAGAGCATATGGGAGAAGGATGCAACCCATAACGGCAATGCTCAGTGGCTAGAGGATCTGAGGGCTGACCACAGCGACCTCCCTGAACAGGGTCCAGTAACCATCACAGTGGCAGATATCCAAGAAAGGGTCTCCAGTATGAAGAGTTGGACAGCACCAGGGCCCGACATGGTTCACGCCTACTGGCTGAAGAAGCTGACTGCACTCCACGAGCGTCTGGCAGCACAAATGAACCAGCTGCTAGTTAACGAGAGACACCCGGAATGGCTAACTGAAGGCCGGACGGTCCTGATCCCCAAGGACCTCAAGAAGGGACCGGTCCCCTCCAACTACTGACCAATAACCTGCCTCAGTACTACATGGAAGCTCCTGTCAGGCATCATATCGGCTAAGATGAACAGGCACATGGGTCAATACATGAGCGGGACACAGAAAGGAATTGGCAAGAATACCAGAGGCGCAAAACACCAGCTACTGGTAGACAGAACAATCAGCCGAGACTGCAAGACCAGACTGACCAACCTGTGCACTGCCTGGATTGATTACAAGAAGGCCTATGACTCAATGCCCCACAGCTGGATACTGGAATGCCTAGAATTGTACAAGATCAATGGGACCCTAAGAGCCTTCATCAGGAACTCAATGGGGATGTGGCGTACAACACTAGAGGCCAACTCCAAGCCCATAGCACAAGTCACCATCAAGTGCGGGATCTACCAAGGAGATGCTCTGTCCCCACTGCTGTTCTGCATAGGCCTGATCCCCCTCAGTGAGATCATTAACAAGACTGGCTACGGATACCGACTACGGATACCGACTACGGAACGGAGCAGTTGTCAGCCACCTCCTGTACATGGATGACATCAAGCTGTATGCCAAGAGTGAACGAGACATCGATTCACTGATCCACACTACCAGGCTATACAGCAATGACATTGGAATGTCGTTCAGACTGGAGAAGTGTAGTCGGATGGTAACAAAGACAGGGAAGGTAGTCAGAACTGAGGGGATTGAACTACCAGAAGGCAACATTGCAGACATAGAGGACTGTTACAAGTACTTGGGGATCCCGCAGGCGAATGGGAACCATGAAGAGGCCGCTAGAAAAGCTGCAACCACCAAGTACCTGCAGAGGGTCAGGCAAGTCCTGAGGAGTCAGCTGAATGGTAAGAACAAGATCCGGGCCATCAACACGTACGGCCTGCCCGTGATCAGGTACCCTGCTGGGGTAATAGGCTGGCCAAAGGAGGAGATAGAAGCCACTGACATAAAGACAAGAAAGCTCCTTACCATGCATGGAGGGTTTCACCCCAAGTCCAGCACCCTGAGGCTGTACGCTAAGCGGAAGGAAGGGGGCCGGGGACTGGTGAGTGTCAGCACCACAGTCCAGGATGAGACAACGAACATCCAAGAATACATTGGGAAGATGGCCCCAACTGACCGAGTGCTCAGTGAATACCTCAGGCAGCAGAAACCCAAGAAAGAGGGGGGAAACGAGGAACCATCATGGAAGGACAGGCCCCTGCACGGTATGTACCACCGGCAGATAGAGGAGGTGGCTGATATCCAGAAATCCTACCAGTGGCTGGACAAAGCTGGACTGAAAGACAGCACAGAGGCACTAATCATGGCAGCACAAGAACAAGCTCTGAGCACAAGATCCATAGAGGCTGGGGTCTATCACACCAGGCAAGACCCCAGGTGCAGGCTGTGTAAAGATGCCCCAGAGACAATCCAGCACATAACAGCAGGGTGCAAGATGCTAGCAGGCAAGGCATACATGGAACGCCATAACCAAGTGGCCGGCATAGTGTACAGGAACATCTGTGCCGAGTATAACCTGGAAGTCCCGAGGTCAAAATGGGAGATGCCCCCAAGGGTGGTGGAGAATGACCGAGCTAAGATCCTGTGGGACTTCCAGATACAGACGGACAAAATGGTGGTGGCTAACCAACCGGACATAGTGGTGGTAGACAAACAGAAGAAGACGGTCGTAGTGATCGATGTAGCGGTTCCGAATCACATCAATATCAGGAAGAAGGAACACGAGAAGCTGGAGAAATACCAAGGGCTCAGAGAAGAGCTCGAGAGGATGTGGAGGACGAAGGTAACGGTGGTCCCCGTGGTAGCTAGGCGAGTGGCTCCAGCAGATCCCGGGAACAACATCGGAGATCTCTGTCCAGAAGAGCGCAGTCCTGGGAACAGCTAAGATACTACGCAGGACCCTCAAGCTCCCAGGCCTCTGGTAGAGGACCCGAGCTTGAAGGATAAACCGCCCGCTTTATATATATATATATATATATATATATATATATATATATATATATATATATATATATATATATATATAGGCAAATTTTATGACTTGACTACTTCATCATGTACACTGGGGTTCACACTGAAAGGGCTGTAGGACATTGTAGTCCATTTACCACCGCTGTCCACACTGCTTTGTGATGTAAACATTAATTGCGTCCTACAAGTAAGGATTGGGTTTGTTTTATATTTTTTTCAAATTTAACAAAAACTAAGAAATCTGCTGTATTTTTATAAGTTGCTGGTAGAAATGTTGCTTAGTCAGTGTACCTTTTGGAAGAAGGAATTTCACAGTAATGCTCTAGCTATAATTTTGTCTTGAATCTAGACTTTAATGATGGTTTTAATTTTTTATTATTTTACTTTATCATTTTATCATTTCATTTATTTCACAGATTTCTATAAATCACTTAATTCCATACTGCGGATGGATTGTTTTACGCGTTTCGGATCTAGCAGCAGGTTTATAGATGTGATTTATTTTGTTTGATACAGACATTAACAGCTGTGTTTCCTTCCCAGAAGGCACGTACTGAGGTTTTACAATTGTAAGAGAGGAATGCAGTTTCTTAACTCTTTTATTTATGCCACTTGCTGACATGCAGGCTAATTTATACATGAATAAAGTCCAATAGTGTACTATAGTACAGTAATAGTAGTATAGTCACCATTGTCAGGACAGGATGTGGACCCAAATGCAGGGCTCAGGAGACAAAACATAAACATGTAAACTAAAGGGCAGTTTTCTTTCAGTTCTTGCCAACAAAAAATACAAAACAAAGACGTCAGCAGAGCCTGGGCAAATAATGTAGAGGACATGAGGAGACTGAGACATTGGCTGTATCCCAATTCAGGGTCTGCAGCCTTAAAGGCCGCATCTTAAGGCCGATTACGTCACAGCGACGCGACGAAGGCTGTCCCAATTCGAAGGCTGCTCGAAATGCAGCCCTCAAATGCGTCCTTCATTTCCCTGAATTTTAAGGACGTGGCGGTGTAGACTTCGTGGCCCAACATATCCCAGAATGCATAGCGCGGTGGTGGGTGTGGATAATTTTGCCGGAAAAAAACGGCGGATGAGGGGCACCCGAAGAGTAAACTTTAAGTAAGTACTGAATATTATGTCACTTTTTTATGTGCAAATGTTTAATAACGAAGAACATTAAAACATTACTGTTGGCCACATGTCGGCAAAGTTATGTGACATTAGTGACGTTTGTACTAACTTGGTTTTAAAGCCTTTACTTTAAAATATACGGCGTTCAATAGCTGAGCTTAATCTTACAGAGAATGATCAAAGCTCATGTAGAAACAAACAAATGAACAAAAGATTTTCTCCTTCATTTCTGTCAAACAAAGCTGTATGAAACGTTTCCAGCTGTTCCAGTATCATGGTTGCTAGGCAACCTGGGCAGCGCAACGGAGGCTAGACCGTCCCATTTCACAAGCCTCGCACTTCCGGCCTTAGCGGTCTTTAAGTACGCGGCCCTTGAGGATCGTTGAGGCTGCATACTTTAAGGCTGCAGACCCTGAATTGGGATACAGCCATTTTATACAAACACAAGATAACGAGAGGATGGGTAACAGGAGGAAACACAGCTGGGGATAATTATTGAGAACGAGGCAGGGGAAGAAGAACTAAAGTTGAAAGACTAACAAAATAAAACAGGAAGTAAAAGAACACAGGAACAGAAATGCACTCTTGACACAGAGAAGACAGGAGGGCAGGATTAATAAAACACAAGGACCCAAAAATACAGTCTACAAAAAAGGTACAAACTCAAACACACAATCAAAAAACATCATTAGAAGAACATACGGAAATCATAAGAACACTCTTAACTAAGAGGTTTCTTCCTGTTAAAAAGAAGTTTTTCTTCCCCACTGTCACCAAGTGTGTGCTCATAGGGAGTCGACTCATTTTTAGGGTTTTTTCTAATATTGGAAGGTCTTTCCTAGAAGTCTTACGAAATCAAGCGCTTTGAGGCGACTGACTGGCAATTGGTGCTATTTAAACAAAACTGAATTAAATTGAAATTCATTGAATTTTCTAATGCTAGCCAGAGCTCAGCTTCCCATCTTTGTTTGAAATGTGGACTAATGTGGTATTGTGAGCATCTCTAAATGTCCCTGTTCTGTAGCCATAGAAAACTAACCACCTGTTAAACTCACAAAATGACTGTGCATTGTTTACAACATAGAACAATACACAGTATTATAATATGCGAACAACTTCCAGTTAGCTCTGATTTTCTGCTTTTACTAGCATTTTTAACTTTTTTATAAATCTTTTTTATGCACAGATTGGAAATAATTATCACTACAGAGCTCCAAATATTTTTTAAATATTCATTCATTTGAATTTATTAATCAAAAATGATAAAAATGTTTACAGCTGCTCATTTAAATACCCTGTTTTGTTTCCACGGGCAGGTTGCCATGTGGTGCTTTGGTTCGTCAGTGTTCTAAAACATGCTTGACCTTGTTAGTAATTATTCCTTCGTCCTTGGCCTCTGTTGCGTCTAACGTGTGGGTTCAGGCAATGTGTCTTTTTCAGCTCCAGTCCTTTCAAAATAAAGCATGTGCATATTAAATTTCACATGGAAAGTGAAGAAATCTCCTTAAGGTAATAAATCATGCTAAATGACTCAGTTTGCCACTAATTGAAGTTGCTTAACTTTTGCTTAAAAATTAAATTCTTTCCAAAACAATTCTTCATTGAGCCAATTTTTTTTTTAACCTGAGAGTGATAATATGATCATTTATGGGAATATGAGCAACTTTCTACTTACAGTGAGTGAGGACCAGTGAACAAGCGTTTATATTTACACCACACAAAGAGTTCATCAACTTTGGCTTGTAAGAAGGTCGAGCCAGTGATCAACAGATGGAGCCCCTTTGGGTTTAAAATGATGTGGTCTGGCTCCTTAGCGCTGGTCTAGTTCCTCGTTCTGTGCCAAATATATCTGGCTCTCCAAGGAAGTCCTGTTTGTGAGAACTGAGAAAACAGATGAGCAAAATGCATCACAGGAAACGGATGATGTCAAGGTTCGAGTTAATTCTCACTTTTTGCTACCAGGCAATCTAGCAGCAATGTTTTTGTTTGCTATCAAATGTGTTTCTAAGGCTGTGCAACTATCCTTCTACCTCGCCTGCAATATCTCTCTGCTTCTATTTATTATATCCTGCTTCTTTCACCTCCTCTGTTTGCACAAGGACTAAATATTTCATTTCTAAAGGAAATACTGTTTGCTCAAAGTGTCTGCCACTAGTTGTGGATTTTTTTGAGCTCCTTAGTCTAACACACATGCTGTCATTGCCTGGCAGTTATATCATCCAAATGTAATGCTTTAAGTAAATGATTTCAGTATAAACCTGAGAAATAAAACGGAAAGCTGCCTCAACTGCTTTGGAGAGTGATAGCATCACCGTTGCTATGGCATACACTGCCGGGGCGTCGTTGAAAGAAATGGTTTAGAGAAATGTGCTTGGCTTAAAGCTTTCGATTGTTGTGCCACAAAAGGGGCAGGATTTTCTTTATAGACTTTTAGTGTAATAAGAGATATGTTTGACGACTGCCTTTCATATGCAGAACTGTGGGTATTTGTTTGGTAATCCACATATTTTTTGTGCTCAGCTTTGAACTATCACCATTATCAAATTGGTATATGAAATTTTGAATTTCAACATTGATCCATCAATTTTCTTTTGCTTATCCAACTCAGGGTAAAGAGGTGCTGCAGCCCACCCCAGCTGTCACAGGGAGAGAGGCAGGCTCTGGACAGCACACCAGTGTGCCGCAGAGCTACCTCACTGCACTGTTTTTCTTGGTTGTTTTGGTTTGGTTTTGTACCTTGTATTAAAGTTTACAATTAACCATTTATGTGTAAATGCCTATAAATTTACATTTAAAAATGGATAATGTACTAGCAGAAAATTGCCAGCACATTTTGTTTTGTTTTTTTTAGGTATTTATTTTTTATTTTCTTGTTTGTTTGTCTGTTTGGTTGTTTTGTTTTTTTACACCTTCTGATCTTTATCTTGTAAATTAGGGGGCCGTGTCCTCGGTCTCCTAATCAGATTAACCTAGCGGTGCATCACTGTTTAAAAACACCATGACTTTTGTACAGTCAAAATGCTGACCTTGAAGAACTGACCTTAAACTAAAAAAAAGAAAAGAAACAGGAAAAAAGGTTAACCGTTGGCCTCGACCATCTTTTATGTACAGTCTATCTATGGTGGCGTGGTGGTCAGAAATCGTCTGAAGTCTGTTGACTCAGGGTTTTGTATTTATTAATATTATCCTATGTTCTTGTTTATTCTGGTTATGTATTCTGTTAAGATTTGCTAGTTGTTAGGTTTTGGCCCTGCGGTTCAGTCAGTCTCTGTGTTTCCTCCGTACGTTTCTCCCTGCTTATCATACCCGGTGTTTGCTTGCTCTCCATCTCCTTCAGGTTTGTTAGTTTGGTTCTTAGTTTTTCCAGTTTAGGCTCTTTCTTAGTTCTATTTTTGCCACCTTCGTTTTTTGTTTATATTTCTGTTATCATAAATAAAGATCACTCACATCTAAGTCAGTGCCTTCATCTTGGGTCCTTCATTCATAACTCCACACGGCTTGCCCCGCAAACCGTGACAGAAATGACCTAATACTGTATAAAATCACAAAAGGATTTACAAAAGAAGGACAATGTGGCAGTAGTAGGTAACATACTAGATGCTGAAAGGATTGAGAAGTGTGATGATTTGCTGGGAACTAAGGACTCTTTAGTGCTAAGATGGATTTCTGAACTACCTTAGTTTAGTAAAGCTATCTAAACGTAAGAAGACTGCAGTTTTCTACTAAAACTTTACAGTTAAGCATTTTCTTCAAGCGCTTCATAGAATCTTTTAGCGGAGAGGAAAATAAAAGTCTTCCTGTGTCCCCGAGGCATTAAAGAAAAATGTAAACTCTAAAGTGGCCCCCGCTACTTCACTGAACGTTGAGAGACAGTGAGGTTGTGGGGTTAAGCGTCTCCCGATGACTCATTTCTTGTCAATAAGCTGTTCATCAGGGGAAAACAGGGAGGTTTTGTCAGATGGAGCAGCTCAGAAGCAGAAGGATGAAGCAGCCTGAGCTTTATATAGAGGCTAAGGGGATGGATATTGACCTTTAGTGGAATCAAGAAGTGGATTCTTCCCATTTGACAGGACGTATTCTATGGTGTTGGAATGACTTTAATCTGTTACAGGAGGATGGGGGAATTTATCTGAGATAAATACAGAATGCCTCTGTCTTTTTGTCTCAGTGTCCACTTTCTATAGTTTTGTGTCTGTGGGGAAAATCCTTCTTATTTTCCTCAGAACATGCCACTCTATACGAAGCATTGCCCAAACAGGCAAAGAATAAAAGTGAAAATCGGGGAAAAAAAAGATATAGAAGTATAAAAATAGAGCAAAGCAATAGAGGGACACATGATACTGAACAAGAAATGACTTTTACATTTACATTGTGTTTCTTTTTTACTCCTGATAGGATTACCGTAACCAGGGTTCAGAACAGAGCAAACCAATTTTATTGCAAAGATAAGGAGGTGTGAAAGAGAACAAACATAAGCTCAGAGGATTTAATATTTACTTTAGTACTTAATGATAATTTGTCTCTAAGAGAGCCTGAGAAGCACAGAAATGTGTGAATGCCTAAATGATTCAATTACAGCGGCACAAAAGTGACATCGCTGTATAATATAAACAAGTGTGGATTCAGTAAAACTACAGTAGAGTGCTTTGGAGCCATGTCAAATACTGCAGAGTGGTGTTATACACCCCAGTGACTTACTTGCTGCTTTGCATTTTGTGGGATGTTTACATGGGTGAGAAGTGGCATTATGTGTAATGCAACAGTGATTAACAGTTTTAGACCTTCCACTATAAAGCAAACGAACATCTCCTCACAGCGCCCTGTGACAGCATGCGCAATATGTAGTATAGTTCCCATCTCACATTGTGCTATTTTAATACTTTTTGAAGCCAGCAAAGGTCAAACAATCCAGTATTTCACAATGACCAGAGAATTTGTTTTTTTATTTCTTACTCTGTGGTGATAATCATCTTGTGACCTTTCATTTTTATCTTGCAACCAGACTTTAATCTTGCAATCCAAGGTACTTTGAGTCCTAAATTTGAAAGGAAAAAAGGACTATAGCACTACATTGCTGACATGCACACATTTCTTTTTGTTTTCAGTCTTTTGCTGGGTGTAAGATACAAAACACTTAAATGGCCTTTATTGCAGTCTCTTGGAGGCTTTGACGTGAGTTAGAAGCGTGGCTTTAGCTCATGAACGTGTAAGTTTTTAATTAGTTTTAATAAAGTTTGTAACAATTTACACTGTAAAAAGTGACTACCAGATTTACAGTCAAGTCCATAGGTTTTTACATAATGATACATGTCTTTTCTTTTCTTTCAAAGTGTTGCACAAAGGTATTGGGAATTGCAGCTCCTCTTACACACGGCATCGCTGTTTTTTTCTCTTGTTATTCCATGAGAAATTAAGCTGATGTAAGATCTGTTGATTTCAAGTGCTGAAATGGCATTTGGTATCTTTTCACATGAATTCCCAACATGAGAATTGTGCAGATGCCAGTGAAGGAGGCTTTTAAGCTGAAAAACCAAACCTGTCAAAGAGACAGCCAAAATGTTAGGGGTGAACAAATCTTAAAAAGAAGGAATGACAGTGACCAGCTCAGCAACACTAAAAGGCTTGAAAGGCCACAGAAAAACCATTCACAACATCTTAACAAGTCAACAAAAAAACTTCAGGAGGTGGGCTTACCAAAGAGCACAATAAAAGAGATGCTGTGAATGAGGTTTAACAACATGGTGCAAATGACAGGTTACACTCAAGAGCAAGATTAGATTAGACGTTGCCAAAAAACGTCTACAAGAGGCCAAATGTATGGACAAAGAAACGAGGTTTTCTTTGCGAAGCAGTCACCTGATTTCAACCCAGCAGAGCGTGCTTTTCAGTTACTAAATTCAAAGCTGGAGCCAAGAGACCCGCAAACAAGCAGCAGCTGAAGGTGACTGTGGTAAAAGAGTTGTCAGAGCATCTCAAGAAGGGAAACGGCTTTCGGTGATGCCATGGGTTCATGAGTTTGACTGCAAAGGATCATCCGAGCATTAAAAACAGAGTTAATTTTATTGACCTAAAATCTGTGTCATAGTTTTCATCAACAACCATTTTATTTCTGAAAAAAATACTAAGCTAACAAAAGATAATAAATAAATAAAAACTCCTGCACGAGGACAAAAACTGTGCTGAAATGTATTGACACTAAATAAAATATTTTGCAGCTACACGAGCCAATGCAAAGTAATTAAGTTGTTTAGAAAGGCAGGACAAGTTTGGAAGTGATCCAATATCAAGTAATATCCTTGTGCAGTAAGGTTAGAGGCACACATTAGCTCTGGCTGCGGGGAAAGAGTGCGACTTTCCTGTTTCTCATGAAAACGTGCCAAAACATCAACCTTAGGTTCAGTCTACTATAATCTTATGTAGTCAGCTAAAACAAAAAGAATTTAGACGTCTAAGTAATAATTAAAACTACATGAAATTTTAGCCAAACACTAAAATTAAAAAAAAAATGCTGTCAAAGTTAATACTGCTTGAAAACAGTCCTAATGTTTAACGTTGTTTGTCAGTCCAGTTATTTTTGAGCCTCTGGAAATGAAAAACCATGAATGAAAGTGGCTCTAAGTCCTAAACAGTGACAGACAATCCTAACAGTACTTTGGTGTTATTATTTTTGATTTACCTTTAACCGTGGCAGTCTACAGGCAAAATTATGAACCTAAGTGCATCACGTGAGGCAGTGATTTTGGAATACTAAGATTACTTCACTGGTTAGATGTTGGTTTTCATTTTGGGGATGCGAATATTTGTTAATTGTGGAAAAATATACAGTCTCAGCTTGGCTGCCTGCCTACCTATCCCACATTGATCATCACCCTTCAGTTCACCCCACTGAATGAACGCAGCTCTGTTGTTACTTGATTGAGTGAACTAAAATCTTGCTCTCCAACCCCCCGGGCACACCTGCCTCTCTCTCTGTCTCTGTGTTCTTGTTCCACTGTCTAACACTGTATCTCCCACTGATGCAGTTACAGCTGAAATAACAGCACAGCCCTCAGCTTTAACTTCTGTGCGTGGTGATTTTGTCAGACAACTTTGCAGTTATAAAATCCTTGAATGTTCACTGTTGATTACTACAGATAAAAATTGTATTTGTGACAGCCGGTCACATTAAAAAAAAAAAAGAAGAAGAAGCATCTCAAAATCACAGTTCCTCCACAGTTTGATAAATCAAGGCTGGTTTTATTTTTATCATGTGTGCCTTGTTTTCATGGAAGATTGGAAGAAGCATTATCCCAAAGTACAACAGCAATAATATTAAAAATGCAGTCAGCCACATCCCGGAGTGGGATAAATGAGAAACTCCATGCAGGATGGCCCTGACGTTACCTGTTAGGGCTTTTGCCATTTTCACAGCATGCCTCCTGCACGCTCACCGAAGTGTAATGTACTGTACTAAACCTACAGACTCGGGCCCCGCAGTCTGCTAGGAGAGCTGTGAAAAGCATGATTAAAAGTGCACCGTCGTAGTGAAACAGTGAACCGTTTGTTTATAGATGAGACATATAATTATGTTACATAATCACTATCATTATCAGTGAACACATTGGGGGGGCGGGGGGGTTTAACAGAAGTTAGTTTTTTGCCTTAATTTGCTGCTCTCACTAATCAGTTTGAACTCTGTGTATCATCGCTGGCTTCTTGATCTGGCACATAAATAACAAAACATAGTGTTTTCATTTTGTGTAAATGGGAAAATTGGGAAGGTCTACTGTGCAGGCGGAATTGGTAAATCGCATTATGAAAAGGATTGACGATGACACAAGGTGATGCACTTACCTATCTGTTTCTGTTTGCAAGCTTTTCTGTTTAATAGGTTGAGTCTGTGCTGTTGTGCATTTATTCTTTCATCTCTACTGTGTTGTTGCAGAAGTTCCTCCGTACTGCTTCATTTCTAGATTAAAACAACTCTGGGGGATCAAAGACTCTCATTAGGAGGCAGATACAAATCCCACAAAAATGGCTATATGTCAGGAAGCCACACATTCGAAACAAATTGCACAACGAGTCCAGAAGGATTTTCCAAGTTACTCAATGTGCACTGCCCTTTCCTGCAAGTAAATCACATTTTTTTTAAGTAACAGCCCTTGAGTGCTCTTAACATAAAGTAATCTAAACGCAGCGATTTCCACATATTGTGAATATCACCGTGAATGTATGCTTCCCCTGAGCACACGAAGTATTTCCTGCCATTTGTTTTCTTTAAACCGTGCAACATTACATTCACCTCTACCTCATCTGTCTCCCACACCCATGCTGCTTTGGTCCAACATCTAATCTTTATTTTGCTCATCTTGACCTGGGAGCGATAAGGACAAGCTGACAAGATCAGCTTCATGTTACTGTCTGTTAACTGCTCTCGCTAACTTGCTGCTGTGTTCTCATCAGTGTGCCCTTTTTTTCCCACTCTGTTGCTCTTCTATCCCATGCGCCTTCTGTTTTGTAGGAAACTGATTTAAATCATGTTCACTGGCTGACCTCATGTCAAGATATGCAGGGGCGACGCTGAGTCGGTGTTAGAAGGGGAGACGGGGAGAGAGCATGAGGGAAGGAGGTGAACGTTAAATAGACTGAGGGCTAAGGTGCAACCAGAAGCATAGACTGTCCTGAAGCTCTTAGCATATTTGAGTACTATGGCACAGTCCTCCAACAATATAAAAGACACAAAAACATACTAACAGGCAGAAGGCGAGATCACTATACCATAGAAAAGTGACTCACTCAGTGTGTATAATCAAACCAACAAACCAGTAATGAATTAATACGTAACAGGGATTTAATTATATGAACATGTGTGCATGAGTCACCCCTCTTTTCTTTACATTTTGCACAAAACATGGGAAATAGATGCAGTAATTTATTGAAACCATAAAACTTAAATCCTTTTTGTGCCAATTCCTTACCATTGTTGCCTTTTAAAGGGCCTGTCTGCTCAGTTTTGTAAGCAGAAGCAGTTGTGTTCAGCTTCAGTTCACACTGTTGAATTAGAAACCTGATTTAAAGCAATGGAAAAAGCAATGAAAGGGTCACAGGAATTTATACAACTGATTTGGTAAAAGCATAATAAAAAATATTGCTGTAGCTCTTACTAACAGTTTGCATTCTGTATGACTTCACTGGCTTCCTGATCTGGCACACAAATAACAAAACAGAGCATGTTCATGTAAATGGGAAAATTGGGAAGACCTACTGTGCAAGAGGAATTGGTAGATTGTATTATGAAAAAGACTGACGATGATACAAGAAAAAAAAGATATTTTTTGTGTTTGCTGGATGATGTGTTTAAAAGATTGAGTCTGTGTGCAGTTATGTATTTATTCTTTTATCTCTTCTGCGTTGTTGCAGAAGTTCCTCTGTACTGCTTCGTTTCTAGATTAAAACAACTGGGAGATCAAAGGGTCTCATTAGGAAGCAGCTACAAATCCCACAAAAAGTGGCTATATGTCTCCATAATAAGCTCCTCCTTTGGCCATTTTTATCTAAAATCTGGTATATTATAACTGTAAAACCATATAACTGTAAATGTGCCTTTTTAATGCCAATTCGTTGCCACTGTTGGCTTTTAAAGTTCCCACTTTGTTCATTTTTATAAGCAAAAGCTATTGTGTTCAATTTGACTTCTCATTGTTGAATAGGAAACATGTTTTAATGGTGGAAAAAGCAGTCAAATGGTCACAGGAACTCATAAAACCAATCTGGCTAAAAACTTTAAAAGCTCTTTCTTTTTTGGATGCAACTCACACATGCAGTTGGTATTAAAACACACATCGGGAGATGCGGTGCTTACCTGACCTGCTCTCCTACCTCGTTCCATTTTTAGGACGGTCAGATAGAATAAGACTAATAGGTAACACAGGATGCCCTTTATGTGTGTGTGTGCACATCTCTGTTTTAGTGCCTTTGCTTTTGGTCAATTTTATTCATGCGGCTCATGCATGACTCATGCATGACTCGCATTTACACACTCCCTGTCTCTCTTGTGGTGTGTGAAATCATAGTCAGTGGTTTGGTTTGATGTTTACAAGGCTGTACAACAGAAAGTTCCCTAGAGCATTAGCAGATCTTAAGACTTAAGACGTCCTTTTCATCAGTGGTCTCCTTTGTGTTGCTATCTTTCTCCAGTTTACCATTTACATTTCTTTTTCCAGTCTTGTCTTCATTTTTTCCTACTGTGCTTTTCTATTAAGTGTTTTTGCTTTGTTAAGTTCAAACTTTATTTGACCTTCACACAGTTCTGGTCTTATACAGTGGGGCAAAAAAGTATTTAGTCAGCCACCGATTGTGCAAGTTCCCCCACCTAAAATGATGACAGAGGTCAGTAATTTGCACCAGAGGTACACTTCAACTGTGAGAGACAGAATGTGAAAAAAAAATCCATGAATCCACATGGTAGGATTTGTAAAGAATTTATTCGTAAATTAGGGTGGAAAATAAGTATTTGGTCACCTCAAACAAGGAAAATCTCTGGCTCTCACAGACCTGTAACATCTTCTGTAAGAAGCTTTTCTGTCCCCCACTCGTTACCTGTATGAATGGCACCTGTTTGAACCATTCATCTGTATAAAAGACACCTGTCCACAGCCTCAAACAGTCAGACTCCAAACTCCGCCATGGCCAAGACCAAAGAGCTTTTGAAGGACACCAGGAAAAGTATTGTAGACCTGCACCAGACTGGGAAGAGTGAATCTACAATAGGCAAGCAGCTTGGTGTGAAAAAAATCAACTGTGGGAGCAATCATCAGAAAATGGAAGACATACAAGACCACTGATAATCTCCCTCGATCTGGGGCTCCACGCAAGATCTCATCCCGTGGGGTCAAAATGATCATGAGAACGGTGAGCAAAGATCCCAGAACCACACGGGGGGACCTGGTGAATGACCTGCAGAGAGCTGGGACCAAAGTAACAAAGGTCACCATCAGTAACACACTACAACGGCAGGGAATCAAATCCCGCAGTGCCAGACGTGTTCCGCTGCTGAAGCCAGTGCATGTCCAGGCCCGTCTGAAGTTTGCCAGAGAGCACATGGATGATACAGCAGAGGATTGGGAGAATGTCATGTGGTCAGATGAAACCAAAATAGAACTTTTTGGTATAAACTCAACTCGTCGTGTTTGGAGGAAGAAGAATACTGAGTTGCATCCCAAGAACACCATACCTACTGTGAAGCATGGGGGTGGAAACATCATGCTATGGGGCTGTTTTTCTGCCAAGGGGACAGGACGACTGATCCGTGTTAAGGACAGAATGAATGGGGCCATGTATCGTGAGATTTTGAGCCAAAACCTCCTTCCATCAGTGAGAACTTTGAAGATGAAACGAGGCTGGGTCTTCCAACATGACAATGATCCAAAACACACCGCCCGGGCAACAAAGGAGTGGCTCCGTAAGAAGCATTTGAAAGTCCTGGAGTGGCCTAGCCAGTCTCCAGACCTCAACCCCATAGAAAATCTGTGGCGGGAGTTGAAAGTCCGTGTTGCTCGGCGACAGCCCCAAAACATCACTGCTCTCGAGAAGATCTGCATGGAGGAATGGGCCAAAATACCAGCTACTGTGTGTGCAAACCTGGTAAAGACCTATAGTAGACGTTTGACCTCTGTTATTGCCAACAAAGGTTATGTTACAAAGTATTGAGTTGTATTTTTGTTATTGACCAAATACTTATTTTCCACCCTGATTTACGAATAAATTCTTTACAAATCCTACCATGTGGATTCATGGATTTTTTTTTTCACATTCTGTCTCTCACAGTTGAAGTGTACCTCTGGTGCAAATTACTGACCTCTGTCATCATTTTAGGTGGGGGAACTTGCACAATCGGTGGCTGACTAAATACTTTTTTGCCCCACTGTATGTGGAAACATGCATTCAGAGTAACCTTTGTGAACAGTTGGTAAGCAGCCCTGACAGTGAGATGGATGATGGATTTGGGGGTTCTTGACAGGATAGGACAATGATATTGCTCTGTGCTCAAACACACACACAAAAAATGAAGTACAACTTTGTAATAAACAGGTTCCCTGCCAAATAATACCAGGATATTCAAGTTTGGGTTTTTTCTTCCTCTTTCATTTTCAGAATTTCATCCTCTTCATTCAAAACCTCCACACACTTATTCGCCTTTGTTGTTAAGTACAGGTCACACTGGTTTCTACTTGCTATTCGAGACTGGCAATGGATGTTTGTGGGCAGGAATGTTGGACAAAAAATTATTTCCATAGGTAGTTGGCAGTAGATTTTTTTTTAATTAACAAAGGGTTTATAAATTGCAGCTAAAGCCTATTATAGATATATAGTCTAAATGCACAATTAGGGAACATTTAGGTTACCAAGCCTTTAAAAATTCATATGAATGAAACAGAGTCCAGGGGCATGTTCAGAAGGGGGGCATAGGGTGCCCCCAGCCCTTGGCTCTGTCGACGTGGTGTAAGCATGTAGCTGAGTTTGCTTGCAAAGCTGCAGAGTCATGGAAATGGCTGTAATCATGTTTTCTCTGTGAGGCACCAAAGCTAAAATCCATTCACAGTATTATTAGTAGTATTACTTACTTTTATGCTCATGCTAGTCTGATGTAGGGTTAAAAACTTCCTGAATTGGTAATAGTTGAGGGATTGGAGGGTTTGTTATATTAAATGATCTTAAAGGTTAGAACTGAGATGGACACAAATTGAAAATACATGTTTCTGTTACTGTTGCTGGAAATGCAATACAGCAGTACACGGGCAGTTATCTTTCTGTGTGTTTCAAGTACATTTGTACTATCTCCATCTCTCGTGTTGCCCTTAAATAAATCAAACAACCTTAAAACCAGTTCTTTACTTGTTCCTCAACTTGTTCTTTCTTCTTCTCATACAACAGAGACAAGAAATTTCTGAAATCTAAACTTTCATGCCACCCGCAGTGGAGAAACTGTGAGACTACAAAAACCGGATTGTTGAGACAAAGAGCCCAATAAAATGGCAGCAGGCTTGGCAGAATGTGTTTTATGCTTTTTGTGCGTGTGTGTTTCTCATTTGAGACCAAGAATATGGGGATGCAGACATTGTTTTGTGCCGTTGCTTCTTTATATTTGCATTTTTTAATAATGCACGATTAAAGAACTGCAGAGTCTCCTCCATCTGCATGAGCCCCTCGTGCTACAGTCAATCACAGATTTAGAGCGAATAAACTCATGTGGCTGGTCTCATTCCTTTCATCATATATAACATTTTCTTTCCCAGCAAGGTTTCTCTCTTCTAGTGTGTTCTAGTGTAATCAAATGTGGCTTTTAGTGTCATTTATTTGCCTACGTACCTTCACATTAGCATTAGTGAGTTTTTGGCTGCCACAATGTGTAATGTGTAATACTTCCAAATACATTCCATATATGAACTGAAAGGCAGAAACTGCATTTCAGGAGTCTTTTGTAAACATTATAAAAAATCTAATTATGCTCACCCAAATTGTCATTTTTTTTTTCCTGGTGTTGTTTTATTTGATTTGATTAATGCTCATTTTCCTCTTCAGTGGGTCCATAAACGCTCTAATGCATTTCTGTGATTACTTAATGCACACTGAACTGCTTAAGTGTGAAATGTGCGGCACATATTGCCTTGGCCTTTAACTGCAAAGTTAACACTTTTGATTGATGCTCTTTCAGCGAAAGTATAGCCAAAAGGTCCACTAATGCATACAAGGCCAAGTACTTCTGCCGCCATGTTTTTTTTCTCACACAAAACATTTACAGTGAGTGCCTCTACGTAGCAGCTGTAGGGTGATGCAGTGAAGTCATTCTTTTACTAGATTTACTAGGATTAAGTATTAGTAAGGTGGACCTCGAGCAAGTTCCTGAATCTATAGTAGCTGCAGAGGTGTTATTATATACCTGACCTTGTGCTCTAGCTGGCGAGACTCACACTGACTGAAACGTAACAACAATACAGTCTTATATCATTATTTTCCTGCCAGAACATTGAGTACGCTGACATTTTCTTCAGTCACTGAAAGGTGGGCCAGGTTGCTTTTGAACTTTAAAGTGCTTATCTAGAACCTCCTGCTCAGCAATACCTGCCCCAGAATCTCAATTCCTTTCACCCAGGTGACACACATATTATGTGTCAACTGTATCAAGCCAAAGCTCATATGCCATTCAGTATTCTGAATCAGCTCTTTTTTTATGTTTATTTTTGCCTCTCATCTTTCTAACCTTTGTACCACAGCAAAAGTGAACATTATGTCTCAATAGCAGATCTGCCCTCCAATATCCTTTTATATCCAGTTGCAGCCACCTGCCGTGAACACGGGTATTAAAAGCAACAAAATCGAACACAGTTGCTTCAGTTTTATTGGTAATGAAAAGAGGGCTGTCTGCCCGACATTTGCCAGGACATAAAAATATAAGGTAGCATTTATACGTAACCTTAAATTATAATGTCCACATAAGGGTAGGGTCTAAATATGGGAAGCATTCAGATATTGTAAGCAAACACATGAACAGCTTGTTTCCTCTAATATAGAAAAAAAGGCTTTTATGAAACCCAAGCCCTTGACGACCCCGCCTCAATGTGGGTGGGGTCGTCATATAACATTGACAGAAACACAACACAATAATGGCGATGGTATACCTGCTGCTAAACCAATGGTAAACGTCTACATCTCATCATTGGACCACAGCGTTGCCTCAATGCCAGGTTTCAAAAATGGCAGGTTTGATTCCTGTGAAGGAGTTGCTCTCAAGACCTATTGGCTAACGTCATTCCCTGACCAATCAGTGAATTGCAGTCTAATGAGGGGACAATTTCAGCCAATTTCCCATAACTATAGAAAACTCTAAAAACCAAGTCAAGTCAAAACCTTCCTTTCCGAGTGGAAATACTGGTGGAAATAAGAGATTGTAGAATCAGCGGAAACACCCTTCAACATTATTATGAGTATTAATGTTGCATGGTTTGTCCATCACAGGGACAAGTTTTTGGAATGGCACAAATATGACAGCCAGCTGATCCGAGCAGAGTCAGGCAAACCATTTTATATATTACATGTCTAAAAATATACATCTGAATATCAGATTTTTACATCACCAAATATCAGTCAAATGGGTCTTAAAAATCCTGTTTTTATGTTTTACCTTGTCTTGCTATAGCTCCTTGTTGCTCCTTTCTGATGAGTAGTGATCTAACCATTAAAACCGTTAAAAAACAGATTTGTCAGACCAGCCATCAGTTCACGGAAATTGAGGGTTTGAGCTGAAATGGATACCTGAGTGTGACGCACTGAGAGAAAAAGGAAGAGGATGGATTTAGCTGCAATTTAAACTCATGATACACAAGATCAAAAAATAACCTTCGGAAAGTTTTCATAATAAAATTGACAGAGCATATCTGAATTAATCGTGGTACAGGACTCTTGCAGTGCATGTTTCGACCTGATTGCATATAAATAAGAAACATCCAAGATCCTAATATTGTGCATACTGGCTCATTGTCAGCGAACAGCTGTTAATGATATTTGTTTTATTACAAAACAATGAGGCGGGGCGGGGATTCCCCACATTGTCGTCTACTGTTGTTTCCACCAAATACAGGGAAATTAAAGTGAAATTGCAAAAATCTGCCCCCCCCAAAAAAAATTTTTCCTGCAAATATTTAATATTTCAGGCTTTAAGGGGTTAATTTATATATATTACATAACATTTAAATTAATTATTTCACACCTGACTTGGTTTAGTCAGATGTTAGCAAAAGAATTAAAGTTTGCTCTCTGCCATTCAAACATCTTGCAATTAAAAAAATGCTGACAAATAGTGTCTAAATTTCTGTTAAGAGAAGGAAAACGGTTTTTCATTTGTTGGACGCACAAACAGTTGCACAGAAGCACAAAGCTCTTTTTGATCCTAAATATACAAATATGATTCAGTAGAGATCAAACTGAAGACGGTCTCAACATCTTTAGGGCACTTGAATATTTTCAGGTGCCTGGAGTGACGACTAAACTCTGTGTCTTCTGTTTCCCTTTCAGGACTGGCTGAGTAAGTTTGGGTACCTCCCACCGCCTGATCCTGTGACTGGCCAGCTTCAGACCAAGGAGGCCCTGACCAAGGCCATCAAAGCCATGCAGAAGTTTGGAGGGCTTAAGGAGACTGGAGTCTTGGGTATGTGGCTAGGTTGATTGCGAAGCTCTGCTCTACGGAAGGAGCACTATGGCTGGTTTTATATGTTCACTGATACCAGCGTATGTAAGAGTAAACGCCTGCGGAGGAAAATATAAGGTATGCCTTACAATAGAACGCATTCCTACCAACAGAAAAGCAACAGAGGCGAATCAATAACGCTTTGACACAATAACCACCGAACAATAAAAAGGTAGCTTTTATTTCAGTTCTTATGTACTGAAAAGCATTATATTGCACAGCTGTCTCCATGTCATGAGACACCTTGTAAGCATAAATCATTCTTGCTGCCGCACCACACAAAGCAGAATTACAGTACTGCTATGTACCTACTGTACTGTATGTGATTGATAACACTGGTATGTCTGAAGCGGAGCAGTATATTGATTAGTGTGGGTTTTACTGTTCGCTCTCATGTGAGGCCCTCATAGTTTCCCGCGGTGCATATTGGCAGTCTCACTCACTCGCACAGACGGCAATTCTCCTCTACAAACAAAACTCTTTACAGGCTACTCCCTCGCACATACACAAATATAGAAGGTAGAGAACAGGATACTGTATGTGAATAATTTGCTAGCCTAAAGCGCTGCTTCTCAAACTGTGGGGCGTGGACAGCCATCTGAGGAACATGATGTGATGCTAGGGTGAAGCTGAACATATTTAATGAATATTTATTTAAGTAAGACTCAATTATTTGGGGTAATTATCAGTAAAATGACCCTTTTTTGTGCTTCTGTAGTGGGGAATGCCAGAAATAACTGTGGATTTGGAGGATGTTAAACTTCTTCCTGGGATGAGATACAGTCAATCAATCTTTATTAGAAACTCAAGATCCAAAAAAATGTATAAAGAAAAGAATCAGTGTCCTAGAAAAATACATAAAGTTACATAATACTGTTCGGTAACTTTGTGGTGATCTGTTGTTCAGACAAAGCATCACAGTTTCATTCAGACATACCCTCTACTTTATCAGAGATAGCTCCAGCGCAGGCACAGCATTTCCTATACTCGCAAGATTGAACAGATGGTTCAGGTATCAGCACAATCCATTTTAGTGTCTCGTCACTGTGCAGAAATGCTGCTGTGGTTGTGGTGGAATAAAAAGAGAAATGGGGTTCAAAACGTCTGTGACAGGTGCCTTCTCCTGGATGTCCATCCGAGTAATCTCCACGGGCCGCTCCAGCGTCTTGGCTCTGAGTCCGGGCAGCCTCTCTTTCTTAAAGTGGCCAAAAGGCCGTACAAGTTCTTGGAGGCCTGCTGACTTCTGAAATGCAGATCATGACTGCGCTACATGCGTATCCATAAATATCACTAGTTCTGACATAATAGGTTTGCTATCACGACTTTTACTCAGTAAATGCCTGAAGGGGAAGTTGGGGAGCATGTATATGTTTTGGCCCAAATGGCTTCTTGCAGCCTTTTGTTCAGTCAGCTGTGTACGTATATGTGCTCATACAGTGTAACATGACTCTCAACTACTGAAGCATTCATTTTCAAACAGATGTTGAACAGTGATGGATCACATGTCCTTATTCATGCGCAAGCATAAAATGCATTCATACACTAGCTAATTAGTTTTCTCTAAAAATAACATGGTAACTGTGCCATGTATTTGAATTAGTTTATATATGTGCATGTATCTCTTCTGTCCTGCAGACCAAGAAACACTAGGGCTGATGAAAACACCCAGATGTTCTCTGCCTGACGTGTCCGAGACAGAGGGGACAGTGGGACGCAGGAAGCGAAGCTTGAACCCTCAGAACAAATGGAACAAGAGACATCTATCCTGGAGGTAGGGAAAATTAACAGGACGCTTTAAGGTGACACGCAAGCGTTGTCGCCCAGATACAATAAAACCAGCGAGTCCACAGACGGTGAATCCTTATTTTCATTCCCAGTGAGAGTAGCTATGTTAAGGCAGTAATGTATAATACAAATATGAAACCTAAATAGGAATCATCCTAATGAACAAAATAAATTCCCTCTTTCTTCAGATGTGATGCTTTTATCTGTCTGTAACCATATAGATAAATATTAGCTTTAAGGGATTTTTAGAGGTTTGTATGAATTTCAAGTCCTGCAAATGATGCATGATCCTTTTTTTTAGGACCTAGACCTTATTCTGTAAACCAGGGGTCCCCAATCCCAGTCCACGAGGGCCGGTGTCCCTGCAGGTTTTAGATCTCACTCTGGGTCAACATGCCGGAATCACATGATTAGTTCATTACCAGGCCTCTGGAGAACTTCAAGACATGTTGAGAAGGTAATTTATCCATTTAAATCATCTGTGATGGATCAAGGACACATCTAAAACCTGCAGGCCCTCGTGGACTGGGATTGGGGAACCCTGCTGTAAACGGTTACAAACCACTGAAAGCTTAGAAGTGCACCCAGCTCGTGAGGCTGGAAGGAACATGCCACTGGAAACATTTGCTACTTATATTTGACTGTTTTAACTATAATATAGTAAAAATCCTCTCTCAGTCTATTTAAAATGATTTCCCATCTGTGCATGCTTTATTAGAACAGATTAGATGTCCCTTATTAAAGTGGAAAACTTTGGTGTTTTTAATTGACTGAGAGTATTTTGTAAAAATAAATAAATAAAAAGAATACATCGAACTTAATATAATCAGCAAACGTGTCTTTCTTATTAGATCATACACAAACCTTTGTGTAAATTATTCATAAAGTTTTCATAAATGAGACAGGGCTTTTATTTTTTTTAAGTCTTCAGATTTAATACCGATGCCTTTTTTATAATTCCTAAAGAGAAGGGTCACAGTCTGCTGTTTATACAGTACATGATAAGATAATATGGGCATGTTAAAAGCAGCTGGGCCATCTGTCAGGGATCCAGCTTAGTGTTAAACAGCAGAGGAGGAGGCTGTGAAACATATGGTTGGCCTGAGCTGGTTCGCACACGCCATCGGGAGATGATCTAAGGTAGGTGGTGTGTCAGCCGGTTTGTTTTAATCTGTGTGTGCTGTGCAGCAATAGACATCAACCTAAAGAGCAGTGCAGGGGAAGAGAAAACGAATAAATAAACATTTTGGTACTACATATGCACACATAAATAAAGAGTAACACCCACGCTCTTCACTCCCATGTGTGGCTGGATTTTTTTCCCTTTAGAGATGGGAGGTCTTTTGATAAATATCCCCGAATCAACCTCTGCTTATTGTCACCCACTGATATTGCTGTGATATTGGCCTGCAGTGAAGCTGCTGATGGAAGGAGTCAGCCAAATTATTATTTTATATATGACATATTGGCAACGCTATACTTTATTATATAGGGTTGGAATGGAGGTTGTGGAGTTGCTAGTCTAAGTATTAATATTTTAAAATGGAAGAGAATAACAAATAAAAATTTGTCACAGTTTATCAGTAGAAATGTCTTAAAACTGCATTCTGTCTAATAGCCTGCAGGGGGAGACTCTTCTGTCACTTAAGTCAGTTTGTATAAAGGTCTGAGGGAAAATGACTCCGCTGCTCTCTTAATCTATTATTAATGCATTCGTGTCCTCTGAGTTACAAAGCTTAATTGACACAGAATGAGATTCAGTTTGTAAATTGTGGCCCGGTTTAGGTAAAAACAGATGAGAAAGCAGGGTATGCTTTGTGACTAAGCATGCTTTTCCTTCCCTTGATGGCCTAACTGCTCAAATCAAGGCTTTTCAAAAGATTCACACACCAATGAGCAGCAGCAAGGTGTCTGCGTGAACTTAAAATACAGTCTATGCATGTAGTACAAGTACAGATTTTACACTTGATTTTAGACATGATTTTACGTTTGCGTTATAGAGCTTGAGAACAGGCTCAAAAACAGTTGAGGCTGGTACTGCTTTGTGCTACTTTCATAGGATTTTGCAGGTACAAACTGTTTTTTGACAGCTGATTTCTAATTATTTGTAATAATTAGATAAATACAACATAAATATCAGTATGTGCATATGAATAAAGTAGCAAAATATATGTGAATGTTAATCAAGGGTTTACACAAAGGTTTCTTTGTGTATGATCTGTTGGGTAAACAACTATTGGTTGGCCAAGTGTTTTTATGTCACTTAGCATACAGTAGTTATAAGTTTTGCTTTAGGGAGAGTGTGGCATGCAGGACAGATGGGCCACAGCATCCTGCAGAAGGATGATGAAACAGGCAGGGTAATAGATCTAAGGTAGGACAGAAGGAAAGCAAAATGAAGCAAGAGGTGGTTGGAAAGCAGGACATCAGGGCACTTGAGGATTGAAGAAACAGGTCGATAAGCAGGAATTTTCCACTGGTGGGAGGGCTGAGCGCGCAAAAGGGACTGTGGGTGAGCCGTGATACTTAATAGCAGAACAGAAAGTAAAGCAGTGTGTAAAACGGAGTTAGCAAGATGAAGATGTCTGGGTAATTGTGAGCTGCACAGTGAAGTATTTGATTATAACCAATGTCATCCATCCTTTTTCTTAGCTGTGTATCCAGTTCAGGGTCATGGGTGGGTGGATAGCTCGTCAATATAATAATTTTTTTTTCAAAGATTAGCTTTTATCTAAACTTTATGAAGAAAGCTTTATTTTCACCGTGTGGTAGTGTGGCCCTAGATGTAGACCAGTCGATCCATCGGCCTTTCGACTACGCCCACAGCAAGGCTGACATTTGTGTTTAGGAAAGAATTTTTTGTTTGTTTGTTTGATTAGAACACGAACTATGATAAATTTAGTGAGTCATTAATTTCGATTCCACCAGTGAAGTAGTGCTGCGTAGCCAGCCCACATTTTAAAAGGTGTGAGAGCCAAATGTGACGTAGTGTTACATTTCCAAAAAGTGAAAAGTGTAATTTCCGTGGAAGAAAATTGTGCCAGGAGCTTTCCACTTTGCTACATTAATAACAGATTACTAACTCAAGTTGATGTTGGAAAATCATCCAGACTTTATTCCCAGGGATTACAGGTCAGGTTTATCCAGCCAGAATCAGCTGAGGAAAGTAAGCTTCTTCAGCAGGTTTGTGGCAGCAAAAGCAGCTGCTCAGACTGCAAGACGGGTGAGTTCAGGTGGATGAATCACTTGTCACCGGAGGCAGAAAGGTTACAGCTTTTTGATAACAAATTACCTGGTGACTTTGTCCCTGTGGCATCTCCTTGTTGAAATAATCCTCAGTTCACTTGGGGCTTTCGGTCAGAGATACAGCCTTTTTTTCAGGGGTGGGGTGGGTGAGGATGTAACTGCACATGGGTGGGTGGTTTAGGGGGACAAGTGGGGTGGGGGTGGTCCGCATAAGGTCTCAGATGACCTGGAAAAAGCAGTTGGCCGCAATCCAGCAGCACACCGCATTGAAACCATGGAGTCAACATCTGCTTCTGGGGACCGGCATGCACATAGCTGTGAGGTCCTGCTGTTTTATGACTGGAACATTTTTGCTTTTTTTCATATCACTCAGTCTCTCTTTTTACTCTGCTTCTCTCCATCCTGCTGCTGCAAACCTTCTGCTGTCAATCACCTGCTTTATGCTGCCTCCAGCCTGGCCCTAGTTGGCTCTGTGAAATAAGGCAGCTTCTTTTTCAGTCCAGTGAAGCCACCTTTCTACTCGCAGCTCTCACATTTGTGTAGCACCATAACGCAGCCAAGATGTACTGAAAATTGAGATGTACAGACTTGGTGTCTTTTAAAAAGAAGAGGAAAAGAAAAAAGAAAAGAAACAGCCTCTGGCTTCTGCCGAGAAACAGATGGGGCAATTATTCAGGTTTTATTATAAATGCCTGTGGATTATTTGTTGATTTCAGATTCATTCACATCTAAAGAGGCTTCCATATTGCATGGTTTATCAATAAAGCTACACAGTAAATTGATATAATATTCTATATAGAACAACTGCCTCAGGCATTGGAGTTACCACTGACATTTTTCATCCAGGTATTTAGCTTAATGTAAAAAATGCACGGATCACTGCTTGCTTCTGTATTGATTTGTGTGCCAACTTTTTCTTTTTTGCCGTGATATTATGCTTCGTATAATTATCCGACTTGGAAAATCACAAATTCAAACAGTCTGGTATTTTTTGCCATCTCTGTTTAGCACCAAGGTCACCGTTTTGTTGACTCGAGAACATTTAGGTTCATCGCCAATAAATGAAGCAAAGAGTCACTGTCCCAGTCACTTGTTCCTCGATGGGATCTTAGACAATTAAAAACTCTAAAACACTGTTAAAGCAGAATCTCAATAGAAAAAGGCAATATATTGTAATTGAACTTCCTTTTTTCTCAGTCCAGTATTACTCTGGGACAATATTGCATAATGGAGTTTGTAATGGCAAAACTAATTTCCTTCCTCATTACATATTTATGACTTAGATTCGCTAAAGACTTTGAAGAAATGCTATTTCACAGCCATTTTTCAAAGAATGAAGTTTTCCGTTTGCTAGATGAGATGTAAAGCTTGAAAATGGGAAAACATCTTAAATTCCCTCAACCATTTTATTTACATGGCATCCAGGAGGGTGATCACATTACTCTGCAATGAGTAACTTTTCCATTTTCTTGTCATTATGTCCATTATCTTAAATTATGAGAAGTTCATCTCACTGCAATACACATGGAGCCAATTAAAAATGTTAATGTATGTATAATATATCTGTCATGGTTGGTGAATGCTTTGGACCCAGGGTGCAGACCTGAAGCCAAATTAACCCTTTATTTAAGTGAAATTGGGACGATCCAACAAGCAGCAGTAACCCAAATCAAATACTAATAGCAGGGATAATTAGGTAATTAGTTAGTTAATTAGTTAATTAGCATGAGGCAATTACGAAAAGAAGACACAGGTGAAGAGAGTCAATGAATGAGACAAGGAGAAGAAAATCCAAACACAATGCACAGAAGATTATCTGGTAAAAGACTGAAGCAGGAAGTAACTAAACAGGGGACACAGGAACGCAAACTTGACAAGGAAGGGCGGGAAAAAAACCTCGGGGAAAAAACAATAAGGAAACTCAACCAAAGAAAATAGAAAATAAGCTTAGAATATGAAGAACAATATATAGAACAGAGCATACAAGGAATATAATAACGCACAAAAATAAAATATTAAACTCCAAGCTTGACTCCAAGCAAAGACCTGTCAGTTATTTGCTGTTTTTCCTCCTTAAACTACTTTTGAGCTGCTTGTGTCTTACTAGGCAGGTTTAAATTAGCCCAACTAAATGCGTTTACCACTAATGCAGAACTTAACAGTCTTGTTACTGATTTACAGGGGAAAAGTGTAACACTACAGGGGAATTACACTCAGGGTGTAATTAAATTGTCTTTGAAATTACAATGAAATTAAATTTACTTACAAATACTTACAGGTAGGTAAGCTAGAGTAAGGGGCTAACAACTAAGTTTATTTCACAGGAAACAATTTGTACAATTTCATAATGATTTTGCAGAAAATCAGTCAGTGTTTTCATAAATCACATGGTAAATATGCTATACTTTTGGGCTAGGTATAGATATGGATGATAATAGTTATAGGATAATAGCTATAAAAACGTCTGATTAATCCAATCCATAATACAACCCAGACCCGGAAAAATGCAGTGTACTTAAGATGCGGAAATATTGTTTGTTTTTCCCCAATATTACCAAGAAACTGCACAGTACTTAAAAAACTACTTAAATTTACTTACAATTTAATTATTTTTTATTGCCTGTAAAATACATGAAGTTATGTGCTACTTAAAAGTACTTAAAGTGTGTCTTTTTTATTTGTTTCCTATTATTATAGCTACCAAATTTACATATTTGTAGATGAAAATAATAATTATTATAATTTTATATCTAATCCATTGAAATTACTTTTAATTACAGGGAAATTACACCCTTTGTGCGGGCCATACTATAAAGTGTTACAAACTGAGCTTTATATATATATATATATATATATATATATATATATATATATATATATATATATATATATATATATATATTAGGGGTGCAACGATACACAAAATTCACGGTTCGGTTCGGTTCGATACTTTGGTGTCACGGTTCGATATTTTTTCGATACAAAAAAAATGTTCATGCATTTTTAATTTGTCATTTATTAAAATTATAAATATATATTTTAACTCAAAAGTACAGTTTTTAAATTTAACCCTAACCCTTGTGCGTGTTTTTTATTTTGACAGCGAATGCGCACCTGCGGACCACTTATGTGCACCCCTGGTTATTTAGCTCATCATATTGCAGCCACAGAAATTATTTTGTCCATGAAACCATAAAGCTGCACTTTCTTTTTGCCTTATAGTCTGATTTGTCATAACTTCTCCGTTTTGTGGTAAGCTTTTCTTTGGCTGTCACTTCTTCACCCTGACCTGTCTTGTTTGGCTCAGCAGAACTGAAATGCTTTTACACACTCACTCACATAAGCTCAGCGATTCTCTGCGCGATCAACCTCTCACATGTTTAAGCTGCGGGAGATTTCACTTGTCATGTTTGCATAGTAAGCTAACGATTAATAAGACGATGTCAGAGGAATTGGTGCACAAATTATCATCACTCACAGATCAGTGCTGTCGCTCTCTATACACAGTTCGCACGATTGCAAAGTGAAAGCAAAAAAACAAGCGCAAATTCAAACGCGACTTCAATATGTCACATATTGACAGTGGCTCACCGATGCCAATGACATAATTACCCAGCTACATTTCTGAAAGAATGCAAAAGCATTGACATATATTTTTCCTTCCTACAATAGCCCGACGGGCAGGGTAGCCCGACTGAAAAAATCGCTAGCCCCAGGATGTCAGGCTAGCGATATTGCAAGCCCTGTATCTGATTGAGGAATCACTCATCTTTGGAAAAGAGAGTTTATTACAGAGAAATGTCTCTTTCCAAAATAAAAGCTATACTATCCGCTTCTTCTGGGCTATATTCTCAGCAGCATAAGGAGAATCATGTGCTAACAGCTGTCTAAATGACTCGGCTAAAGTTAGTAGCATGCTTGTTGTTTTTGTCTTTGCACTAGGATGATGTCGGCGTAAATGTGCAGTCATATTCGTCGTGTTCCCACTAGTGCTTTCAGGTTAATCTCGTTGAAATGACCTTAACACCACAACACGGCAAATCTCCGTTAACGAGCTACCGCCGATCGCCCCGTGCATGGGGCTAGACGGCTAACACGTTAACGAGCTAACTGCGCTAACACACTAGTTCCCACCCATGTAATTGAGCATTGCATGGCACATCCAACATACTGTTTTACTTTAGTCCATGACTCGCTTACCTTCAGGGTCATACGTCACATGAAAACCAAAATAATTCCAAACGCCAGATCTGAATGAGGGTGGGGGAGGTGCCCTGCGCTCTTCCTTCTGACTATGCTGTCTGTGTGGAGCACTCAGTGGATCTGCGCTCGACAGTGCAGCCTAGGCGGAGTAGTCGAACGCAGATTCACTGAGCGCTCCACACAGACAGCATCGTCAGAAGGAAAGTTGATAAAATAAATTACAAATGTTGTATTGTTCGATACATATGCGTACCGAACCGAAAGCACTGTATCGAACGGTTCAATATCGATACGAATATCGTTGCACCCCTAATATATATATATATATATATATATATATATATATATATATATTTATATATATATATATATATATATATAATGACTTTCCTTTTCTTACAACTTGGTAAGTTGAAAATGTTCTTGTTAGATGGGGAAATAAATCTCGAGTGAGAATACTTGAGTGCCGGATTGGTGTTTGAAAAGCTGTTTTTTAAGCAGTAATATTCTGTGTGCTTTTATGATTTAAACATGATCACATCTATAAATCTAATGACTGAATGCCTGAAGATAAGCTCGGCTACTTGCATATATGATTTCTTCGCTTGCTTACACTCGTTTCTCCATCATTCGCTCCCCTCTCTTTGTTTTCCCTTCAACTCTATCCTCTGCCCGCCACTTAAGCTCCGCAGCAAAAGATCCACAGCCTGTCCAGCACTGCCTGCTCAGTGTGCACTTTGATGTTAGCAGTTCTTTCTAAACCTGTTCTGTTTGATTGATGTGTAAACGTCTGACAGTACACTCCGTTCTCAGGTATTTATTTGTGAGTCGATGATGCATACTCAGGAGCTCTGTTGCTGCTAAACAGCCCTTCAGCCGCTAAGCCTCTGATGACTACTGTTATACGCTGCTGCCAAAAACTCTTACATCTGCACTTTTTGTTGTTGTTTTGTTTTTACAAACTGCTGGCTCATGCGCTTATCACTCTGTAACTGCTCGTGAGTCACGGTCTGACGATTTCAAGAAAACAGACATTTACGGCACGATCACACGGCCGTTATCTTGATCATCCACAAGCTTATTTTTTCAATGCTGACCTGAAAAATCCTTCAGTGATACGTGTGATTCCATTACTGCCCTTAAAATCCCAACCTGATGCTTTGAACACATTACACATTGAACAACTCGGGCGGAATGGATCGTGGTTATATGTGAATATAGATAACACTATATATTGCACCCAGGCTACGACCTTTTCTTTTCTCAGATGGTGCCATTAATCTTAGCACTGCAGGGATTGGAAAGTGATGATAATAAGTCCTCCCTAAGGGAGACTGATCTCTTTACAGGTGGATGTGAGAATTGAAGTGTGGTTTAATGAGCAGCTGCGGCAGAATTAGTAATGAGTGTTGGCATAGCTTTCAGGTGGTGTTTGGGGCCATGTGGCAGCAGATATGATGCCAAAAAAAGTCTGTAGACCCCACAGCTACAAATAACAGCCAGACTCAAAGTGTGATTCTATAATTTAATATCCTCCCTGCAATTAAAAAAAGGGAAAAAAGGAGGGCGAATGAAGAGTTTTTATCCCAGCTTATCTGGTGTTGGAGACATGCATGTGTGTTTAATTTGTATGAAGATATATTAAATACTTTTAAAAAGTGTATACATTACACATTTCTAAGGTCCCTATAATGCCCAGGCTCTTTGTCTACGGTACTGTCACTATCAGTTTCAAAAACACACGAGTTGATCCTTTTGTTTTTTAGTTGAATCTATGAAAAGTGTCAAAGATGGTTTAACAGGCATAAAATAGTATTTTTTCACCAGCAAGGTGATTCCCAAAGATATGTTAGTCTGCATATTTCAGCACGGTGTGCAGTGTGTCTGTAAAAAATATTGAGACAACTGGAGGACAAAAGAATTCGTAGCAGATGAACAGTAGCTGAAAGTCATATCCTTAAGAAACAGGACAAAATCCAGCAAAGACCTGACACAGGAACTGAGAGATGCATCTGGTGTAACATTTCATCCATCTACAGCAGATTGGTGTCTCTCAAGAAGCCATTCTTAAGAAAGGGAAACATGGAGAAAACACTTGGGTATGCTAAATTACAGAGGACTTGGACTGAAAATCAGTGGCAACAGAGAAATCCCAGTTAGATTTTTTTTTTCATCATTGTCAGCATGTACAGAGGAGGTCAGGAGCAAGGTCTGCAGATATTTGTAAAAAGAATAAATAAATAAAATAAAAAGACTGATGCGCTGTCAGTGTTTAGGGTTGTATTTCAACCTGTGGTGTTGGGGATTTTGTCAAAATTGATGGAATTATGAACACAGAAAAGTATCATCTGATTTTGATTCACCATCCAGTACCATTTGGAAAGCATCTGATTGGTATTGATCCCAAACACACTGTCATTGCAGGAAAAGCATACCTGGATAGAAAAACACATCATGGAGCTCTATCAGTCAAAGACTGGCCTCCCCAGCTCCCCACAACAGAACAACTGAAGCAGTGTAGGATCATCCTGGCAGAGAACAAAGAAGGCCTGGAGAAGTATTCTTGAAGACTACTTTAAAAAAAATTACAAGACCTATACTGCAAATGTGTCAATAAACCATTGCATATATTTCCCATTTCCCTAGCAAAATATAAAGAAATGAGGGGTGGCTCAAGAATTTTGCATACTACTGTGAAAGGAAAATAGTTACCCTCAAATGTTAATCTAAACATACTCAGTCAGTTTACACAGCTACTGAGCAAACTACCCAATCACTTCTGATTTAAATGAAGTGAGTGATACATTAACCCGATATGACTTTACCTGGGTGGAAAATCTGTGAATCTCTTTGAGGTAAATTTTCCAAAAAGTAAAGTTAAGCTTGGGTGTGTTGTAACTGTATCATAAAGCCCCTACACTGACATGGATTTATTGAGGCCAAGGTGTTTAATAAACATCATGAAGGTGTTTACTCAGACAAGATGCACTACAGAGAAATGACAACCGCCTCATTTTTATGCCCCTTTGCACCATACTGTATGTAAACACAAGCATCACCCAGAGACTCCTCAGTTCATCTGAGATGCTGGGCAGGAATGCTCTGACCTTGGTGGACTTACCTGCAATTAGCACATATACACAGACCCATACACACTCACTCACTTACAGCTCGATGCTACGCACACATTTGGATATTTGGACACTTACACACCGTCGCGCTTCCCCATCTTTCATTCTCACAAACATCCACCCAAACGCGCAGACATACACAATCACCCACCCTCGTCTGTTTGAATTAGGTCTAATAAGCAGGTGAATTGTCTGTGGAGGCTGAGCCATTTGCAGTGACCTTGGCTAACTGTGGTTAGCAGTGAGGCTCAGATGCTCAGGCAGCATGAACAAATGGACTGCACAGCCACATTTTCCCAAATAAATCAAGGCAAGAAAAATTCTGCACTACTGTACACTGCAAGTTTCCCCACAGAATAGATGATCCGATTAGATTTTGAGGTGACTTTGCTGCATACATTTGCATATTAATAAGGAAAATCCCATTTTCAAGCTGCTATTTCCTTATTGCTTTAAACATTGTTAATGCCGACCATGTGTTTTGCGACAACATGTTGATATAGACATATTTGCTAATTAATGAACCCATTCGCATCACTGGATGTGTTAAAGGCATTGTGATAACAGCAGAACAGGCAGCTCAAGTGTTCGCTGCAGTGAGGATCAGGAGTAAATATCTCTTGATATGGGCTGAAACTATTAATGTTAGCTGTCAAGTCCTCGAAGGGATTTCATCAGAGAGGTGTGATGTTATAGGTGATAGTTTCTGTTTTAGACTTAAGGGATAAACATGCTCCATATTCATTATTACTCCACTGGATATTTTTTCCCCTGCCAAGTTACAAACCAAGGTGAATATAGGTTTTCATATGTTTTGTGCGTGTAGTATCAGGATCACACAAAAACACTACAAAACCGGATATCGTGAAACGTGGTGGGAATGTGAAACAGGGAGAAAATGAATCAGGATCACTTTTTTTTTAAATGACAAGACATTGGTGTTGACTGAGGATGCACTTTCAGAGCGCCCGTCTAGTTTATACAAGGGTATAAAGAAAAATCATTAAAGAGATTCAGTGCTATTAACCCTCTGAGACTTAAAGCCTATTTTATAGTACTGCAGTTGTGTCCATTTGCGTAGGTATTTGCCTACGCAGATGCTGTGCGGATGGGTACTGTATGCAGCCTACGCAAACGTGCCTGTGTGCAGACCAAGGTCAAATACTGATGTTGAAAGGTTCACTGAGATTTTTTTTTAAACAGCTTGAGAAGCGCAGACTTGCCTGCATTGGGCACTTTTCATTGTTTTTTATCACTCGTATTCATTTCAGCTATTTTATAACTTCTTTCTTCTCCGCGGCTGGTCGCTGTGAATCGCTACAACAAGGTAGACGAAGGTTCGTAAACCAGCGTGTTACGCTATGCATACTTGGGACCAACAAAAAAGCATGCTTAAACCACGAATCTTCGTCATTGATGACCCAATCACAGCATGTGATGCAACATGGGGGAAAAAGTCAAAACCTTTGATTTGTTTAAGCTAAAATTTAAATACATCTAAATTAACATGCGTAACAGCACAAATGCTTTCATTTATTTATCTTTTAGTTCATTTTCTATCAGTTTTGAACTTGATGATGTTAGACTGTATTGTGGGTTAGAAATGGTGCTACTAATCCACAATAGTACAATAAAAAACTTGAATACAATTAAACTGGGTTTATTATTGAAACTGTCAATCAGTCACAATTAGCAGAGCGTTATGGCAACAGGCCAAAGAGCAATTTCTGCTATCTGATTGGCCAGGTCGTTCCCATCCAGCCAGCCAGCTGATCCCAGCCACCACAGGGCGAGAGGTTTAGTACACCCTGGACAATTCACCAGCCTGTCGCAGGGCCAAAACTGTGTGTTGTTTATTTGCAATTTATGCATTTAAAACTGTTTTAGAAATCAAAATGTTCAGACATAGTTTTGAGGTTTGCAGAGGCATCAATTTTGTTTCCCATAAAGGTCAGTTTTTCCTTGTCTCGAAAACATAGGGTTAGGTTTTGGGGGCTAGGAGTGAGGTCATCATCAGTGATGACTTAGACCTCAGGGTACTGAAAGCTTACTTTAAAATGCAAAAAAACTTACCATACCTTAGCCTAACTGTCCCTTCCCTTACTTTACTTAAATTTGGCAGCTGTCCCCTTCAGATTAGTCTCCATGTGCATCTCTTAACCAGCACGACTGCTATTTTTCACGCTGCTCCCAGAAGTTAAAGAACTAATTATAGAGGACTGTAGTGGATTTGTACTGTGTATACTGCAGCTGTCATGACTGTAAGATTGAGAACCTCATGAGGAAATCATTTGTTACTTATACAGCTACCATTTTTTGGTTGAAATTGTGCTTAATTAGGAGGCATGTTTATTACACTTCCTAGCCACATACTCAACTTTTAGCTCTGTTTTGTCCTCCACCAGCTATTGAGAAGAAGTCTCTGTTTGTAATATCTCAGTGCTACTGTTTATGTAGTGGGTTTTTAGAGCTTTCTTTGCTGAAAACAGCTGCTGAAAACAGCCTTGGCCAAACACAACACTATCAGAGCAGAGTGTAAACTCAACAGTAGAGTTGCCAGCTACAAAATAGTTTTATTGAACTAAAACTGTCTTGTCCATCATAGTACAAAACAAAAAATACCAGTCCCAATAAAGACTGGATAAAAGATAGGCGGTGATAAATGAAAACAAAACTGAAACAGAACCTGCACATGTGTCTTGAGAAGTGATTTAAAGGATTAGAGAGACCTCGCTGCTCTGATTGCTGTGATCTCCTCTGGCAGGTGTTCAGGAGGTTGCCTGACTGTAAAGGTCCAGTGACCGTGAGCTATGATCTGAATCGTCTGAACAGCTGCTTCTCCAGCTCATGTGGGGATGAAAGGACTGAATGTAGCTTGAAAGGTTTTGTGACTCAAGTTATCAGAAAACACTTAGCAGGTCCTGAGGAGAGCAAATGCTTTAAAGATGGGTGAAAATAAGCTCTCATGAGGTCACAGTTTCAAACTTTGTTGGATATGTTTCCTATATTGATTCATTTTGAAAGTGTACTTGCTGGGTCACAGGGCATAGTTGTTTTCCTAAGAGTAAAGGTAGCTACAGACCTTTCACACCATAGTGTGTAGAAACGGTACATCCATCCGGCATTCATGTTAAGCACTGAATACTAGCTTATAGTTTGCTTGCTATAGAGAAATATAGATGGGGATAATTTTGCCTACTTTATGTTAGAAATATGCTCATTTAAACCAGTGCAAAAGCACTCGCCCCTAAATTCTCATTAATGTTTGAGTTAATAATGTTTAACCCAATGGAAAAGCACTGCCAGAAATATTAATGGAGCCTCATGAATGACTTTGTTTTGCTGGGAATATTAGCAAAAAACTCAGAAAAACAAAAGTACAATGAAAAAGAGGAAGGCTGGCATTAAAAAAAACAAGTCTGAAAATCACTGCAGCAAAAAAAAAATAACTTTGTTGTTCATTTATCTTTTTTTCCATTCGTAGAATTGTTAAGCACAACCGTAACATGAAACTTTATACCTTACCTGTATATAGACCCCACACATGAGGCTGTTTATTCTTTCAAAATGTTGAAGCATCTCATATCTTTTCATCTCCTTGTAATAAAAAAAGAAAAAAAACTGTTACGTTAATACATGATGCTTCTTTATGTTTGTTGGTATCAGCTGAGAAAGCAGCCAAAATATAGCTAAAAAAACACTATACTGGAATAAATGTAGTGAGATTTCACTGCTGTTATTCTGTGAAGCAGGAAAGGCCAAGGACCAAATCCTTTCATCAGAATTTGATACATTCACTTTATTGATGTAAATTAATGTGCGATATCCTTTGAAGTATATAAATAAATGAAATATGGATTAACTTAAATTTAAGATGGAAAAAAGGAGTGCAGAGTGCTTCATTTGGCACTCACACGAGTTAGATTTAGTGTACTATACTTTCATAAAAACAAGAATAAAATGTTCTTCTTTCAAAGAAGAGAGTTCACTTTCCCAGAAAAATGTTCTAATCAATAACACTAAAGCTGTACCAGAAGTCAGATGAAAAGAGTCGCCTATCTTGGCAGAGAAACTGAGTATTTCTAATGCAGCACTTCTTATACAGTACTATAAAGAGCAGCGACTCCACAGTGAAAAAGTAATGAAATGTTGCTGTAAATCATGAAAGATCAAAAAGGAGATTCTGATTAGTCTGATTAACAGAGTTCATAAAAACTATATTACTTTTCAGTATTTGACAGATATAAATGATATTTCTGTAAAACGTCTTCATGATGTGTAAAAAAAAAAAAGAAAAGAAAAGAAAAGAAAAAGAGGAAAGAAAAGAAATCTAAAAAAAAGTCTTGAAAGGTTTGGTGGCATTTGAAATGAAGAACTCGATCTATACTGTGGATAGATCGATCCATCTATTTCACATTCTTTCTCAGCATATATGTGATCTCTGTTTTCTCTCACAGAGTCAGGACCTTTCCTAAGGATTCGGCTTTACTGGGCAGGGACACTGTTCGAGCCCTCATGTACTACGCCCTGAAGGTCTGGAGCGATATTGCGCCCCTTAACTTTCATGAAGTAGCTGGCAGTGATGCAGATATTCAAATCGACTTCACTAAGGCTGACCACAACGATGGATACCCCTTTGATGGGCCGGGTGGCACAGTGGCACATGCCTTTTTCCCTGGAGAGAGGTTTACTGCTGGGGATACACACTTTGATGATGACGAGGCCTGGACCTTCAGGTCACCAGGTAAGGAACACACTTTATTAGCTACATCTTTCACAGATGCTGCAGATTTGTTGGCTGCGTTTGTTGGCTCTTTCCATCACATCCGAAGGTGTTCTTTTGGATTGAGATCTGGTGACTATGGGGTCCATTTAATTACAGTGAACTCAGTATCATGCTCAAGAAATCAGTTTGAGATGATTTGAGCTTTGTAACACGGTGGCTTATCCTACTGGAAGTAGCCATCAGAAGATGGGCACACTGCAGTCTTAATTAGATTAGGTTAGATTAGATGAAACGTTATTAATCCCTCGGGTGGGTTCCTCCGGGAAATTCTGTTTCCAGTAGCACAGCAGAAGTTGCATGTTACAGATACAATAAAGGGGAATGAGAGAAAGGATATAAGCATAAATATACCACATAATATAAATACAGAATATATAATAGGGATAAATAGGAATACCAGTGGATTGCACATTTGAGTGAGTCTATTGCACAGTGATTATTGCACAGTCGAATATAAGAAAGAATATTACGAATACTGCACAGTGAAAAAAAGCACTAAAGCTCAGTTGTTCCCGCCCTCCTTTGTCCCCCTGTTTCCCCTCCCTCTCTCCTCCAACAAGGAGTTAAACAGCTTGATGGCGTGTGGGACAAAGGAGTTTTTAAGTCTGTTGGTTCTTGACTTTGGGAGAAGCAACCTATTACTGAATAGGCTCCTCTGATTATTCACGACCGTGTGCAGAGGATGCCCAGCATTGTCCATAATGTCCAGCAGTTTCTTTAGTGTCCTTTTCTCTGCCGCTGTCACCAGAGTGTCCAGCTTCATGCCGACCATAGAGCCAGCCTTCCTGATTAGTTTTTCCAGCCTGGATGAGTCCTTCTTTGCCGTGCTGCTCCCCCAGCATAGAACAGTACACCAGCAACCACCGACTGGTAAAACATCCTCAGGAGCTTCCCGCAGATGTTGAAAGACCTCAGCCTCCTGAGGAAGCACAGTCTGCTTTGGCCTTTTTTATACAGGTGCTACATGTTGCATGACCAGTTTCAGAGATATGGGATAGGCATGATCAGCCTTTATGTTGTTTAAGCCAAATTCTGAACCTACCACCCAGAGATAACAGCAGATTTTCTGTTGTCCCATTTTGGTGAGCCCGTGCAAGCTGTTGCACCCAGTGCGGCCTTCTGCTGCTGTACCCAACCTGCTTCAGTGTTTAACATGATGCTCTTCTGCATACCTTGGTCATAAGGAGTAGTTATTTTAGTTTCTGTTGCTTTCCCAACAGCACGAAGCAGACTGACCACTCTACTCTGACAACTGGCATCAACAAGGCATTTTCACCCACAGGAACGGTGCTCACTGGATATTTTCTCCTTTTTCAAACCATTCTCTGTAAACCCTACAAGCACAACCGTGCTACGTTCAAACTCTCTTATATCACCTTTCAACCCTATTCTGAAACTTAATTTAAACCTTTTGACCATGTCTACACGACTAAATGCACTGAGTTTCGACCATGTGACTGGCTGATTAGATATTTGCAATAAAACGCTGATGAGCACTTGAAGCCAACAACATGGCCGGTGAGTTGTATTACTTAAAGAGTGTGCCTGAATGAAAAGAACATAAAAAACTGAAGGATGATCTGTTTCTGTGAGACACTTCCAGAGTACTATGAAATAAAGAGCCTGAAACGGTCTGCGTCAACAAAACTTTAACAAAATGAAAAGTGCTTGAGAACAGTTTTGAACTTCCATACTCACCAAGGTTTTTGTATTCAAAACAAGATTGCTGTACTTTGTACTTGTACTTTGGAACCAAGCTGCGCCTCCTACCTTTTATTCATGTTCCAGATTGTATTATCAATATTTTATCTGTTCGAACTAAGAATATAACATGCTGTGGCTTCAGTGTGGTGACTACAGCAGCATTGACTGTTTTCACAAGCTTGTTAGGAAGCATAAAAGACCTTCTTTCATCTCTTCCAACCGCCACAAACAAAGAATCCACTCCAACGTCCTACCCAAACCGAGGAAATCAGTTCTTTTTTCAGCAATTAGCACAAGCTGTTTATTGTTCACTGTTGACATTTATTGATCTAATTTTACTATGCCATGGGGCTTCTTTTTTTTTTTTTTTACAAGAATTGAGTCTTTAAATTTAAAAGACCAGAGGGAAATAGCACCATATTTAGGGTGATTAAAGTATTTTAGCCGACAGCAAAATGTTTCCTTTTGATTTGTGCCGATCAGAAGCTGAAATAAATGTCTCCACCAGACCACAAAGCACCACTATAATTTGTGATGTCAGCTAACAGCTGCACCAATGACAATCGATGAAAGAGTAATTGCGACGCAATGAAGCAGAGATGAGATTTCTAGGGTTGTGGGCATGCTCTTTTGCGTGGAAGTGCATTTTTATAGTCTTTAACTTCTACTGAGAGGTTTCTATTCCACTCTATTTCATAAGGAAAGGCAATACCTTCTACTTTTACTTTTTGTAAACTATTTATATTTATTAGTCAACTGCAGGATGTGCTTGCAAAATAAGAAGCATAGCTAAATTTGAACTAAAAATGGCTAAAAAAAAAGAATCTAAATCTAATTTATGCATGCACAGTCAATAACACGTATATGCATTTTGAATGTGGTTTATTTTTAAACTCTAATGTCTGACATTTTGCGAGTATTATTTGCCTTCTTGCCTTAGATGAAATGATAATGCTCACAGAATCGTATTTCCCAAAATACTAAACCTTTCTTTTGAAAAAAGAAACACCTGAAGATGTGGTATTAGTGCGATAGCTCCTTGAAACAATCCATTGTGATTGTTATATAATGCAATTTCCTTGTCAAATAAAAGTATATTGAATACTTAATTTAGACAAAAACCCAATCGATAAAGACACGTAGTCCAAGTCTGCAGGCAGGGTGATAGTTCAATTTCTTTGTTTGCTTTTGCCCTAAAACTAGGAAACATATGTTACCGCAACTCAATTTGCTTCAATTACATCTCCCAACAGCCTGCATCAGTGTCACGGCATGATGACGTGATGCTCCAGGAGTTCAGAGCATCGTCTGGGTCAATGTGGTCGTGATTAATGAGAGCAGGTTGCTAAAGAAAAGAGGGATCAGAGGAGCGCTCTTGTCTTCATGACCTCTATTGATCTCTTCAAGCCACACAATTGTCTTACACAGACAAACGCTGACTTAGAAGAGGTAATTTAAGCAAATAAAATTCTCTGTGCAAAGACTCGTGCTTCCAGCTACGAATTGCTCAGCGGTGGTGACGGCCTGATGGAAGACCGCACTAGTGTTAAAAACACAGATTCTTACTGTGAGCAGGAGAGAAAAGATGCTGGCAGTGAATCATCTTACCTTGTTAGATGTTCCAGCCTTCAAGGCTAGTGTTTCACTGCCTGTGATGAAGGGTGAAATGTACATCAAAAAAAAAAAAAAATCACATCAGACTCTTTCATTTGGTAATCAGGCATCTGCCTCTTCTTCTTCGCCTGTACTCCATAAAGGGGGGAAAGTGTCTTATGGCCAACCAGTGCCAAAGAAAATCCCGTTCGCTGCAGCTTACAATGTTTTAATGAAGTTAGCTCAGAATTCAGGTTTGTGTAAATGCTGCTTTTATTTTATTTTTTTTACTGTCTACTTAAATTCCTTGAAGCACTTTAGCACTTCTAGACCAAGATGATTAGAAATTATTGAATTTCAAATGTGCTTGTTCTTTGTTGCATTTTAAATTAACTGCAAAACTTTAGTAATCTAAAGTCTGACACTCAGCTTGTCACGGCTGGCGGAGGGAGCCGTGTGGTGTGGAGGAAAAGGAGGACCCAAGATGCAGCAAACTGATGATACGAGTGATGTTTTATTTACAAAGGTGGCGGTGACAAAAACAGGCAACGAGGTATGAGTACTTTACAAACGGAAACCTAAACTGGGAGAAACTAAATAGCAAACCTGAGACCGTACAAAGGGGGTGCGGGGCAGAGGGACGCAGAGACAGGACACCATGGAACGCAGATGAATGCAGAGATACGCAGAAATACACGGATGAGTGCAGACGAGCCGACGAGGAGCACAGGCAGACACCAACTATAAATACACACACCAGGTAATGAGGAAATGGCACACAGGAGGGGACACAGCTGGAACTTAATGGGCATAACGAGACACAGACCTACAAAGTAAAACAGGAAATCTAGAACCCGAACCGGACACAAGGGGGAAGGACACAGAATAACTAGAACAGAGGGAAATAGTCACAAAACACAAAACGCTGGGTCAACGACCCAGGACCATGACACAGCTCATTTTACAGCAATAAAAATCCATTTTATAGGTAATAAGTGACGTGCTGAATACGCCGACGCTTTGACTTCTCAGTCTGAGTTATGCTTTGGGGTTTTTTTTTTACTTTCTCTTAAACCTAAATTAACTGTTAAACATATTGATGAAATATCACTATGAACATTTTAGGTAACAGCTGGCCTGTTTGCTCTTCTGTCAGACAAAAAAACAGCAACATTATCATATACTCTGCTGACAACAATAAACCCAATATTCTCTCTTCCTGCATCCTCGGGGAAATGTCTGTCTCATTAACTGCTAAATGCTCCACTATGTTCAACAGGTGGTTGTTAACTTTGAGCCTGTTTACTGTGCGGTGCTGGGTAGTTACTGTCAAGAAGCTAAAACAATTGTAAAATAAAGCTGATTTAAGGAGAGTGACGCCTCGGCCTTGGCGTCTGCTTCTTTTCACGCTGATTCAGCCAGCAGCAGCTTAACTATTCAGTGGTCGAGAAGGAAACAGTGGCACTTATTTGGGCATCGAAGTGTGTGTTAGATCATCACTGCCAGTAACTGTTCATACAGATCATCACCCATTAACAGCATATGAAACAGCAACTGGTAGCTTGGTTGTCGTTCCTTCGGCCTTTTATATTAGCTGTAAGCCAATGTAACATTAGATTGAGATAATGTGATGGCTGACGTACTTTCACGAGTATCATGTTCCAAAGACCCTGTTTGTAGGGGGGGTGGGTGTTGGTTATGGATTATACAGCCTTGATGTTTCTTCTTGTTCAGGTCCTCATTAACACCTCCTCCTGCTATCCATTAAAGAAGAGACTTCACCTGTTTTGATGCCTGTATAAGGTGGTCTCTTTCCAAGATGCCGGTCTCCCTCTTCGCAGAAGGCTGGTGCATTTCTGTCAGTTTGCACCCTGGTAAAGTAGTTTCTGTGTGGATCTCCCTTCTTTGTCCCTTCATTAATTAGTCATTATTAAGTTAATGTTGACATCGTACAAGACTGTGCTAAAGTCTTTTTGTCAAAATTTTTATCTGTTGCCAAACCTGTTGCCACTCATTTTTAGTCCTGTTCTTTGTGTAATGTGGCACACCTTAGCCCTCCCTCCCTGGTTCCTTAATAATGGCTTCTTGGCAGCACCCCTACCTTTGAGACCATTTCTTTTCTGAAGATAAACTGAAGGGCCCGATGTCTCTCTTATGCTCAGATCTTTGGAAGATTTCTTAAGGACAGGACTTTGAGGTAGTGTTCATCTGCTGTAGGTTTTTGGTTTTTAGGCCTGCAGTTTTTCTTTTGTCTCCCACTAGTCCAATTTCCTCAAAATCTTAAAGAACCCAAAGCACACCATGCCAGGATATGCTAAGTTTTTGGATAATAGTGCTTCGGGAATCCCATTGATGCAAAAATACTATTTTATGTCTGCAAAATTGCCTTTAATGTAATCTTTACCATTTTTCATGGAATCTGCTAAAGAAATGGGAACATATTTTGTTTTGGCAGCAGTCTGCTAATAACAATGTGTCTAAAAAATACAATTTAAAATAAGTTCTTTGCTAAGTTGTTTAAGTGCCTAGAAAATAATTAAATCCATGTTTTCTGGAAGGGCAAAGTTAGACTGACTAACACAGTCTGATCCATTACAGTCAAACAGATCGTAGGTAAAATGTAAAATAAAAACATAGATAAGCTACAGAGGACTACAGAGTCGGGGGATAAGGAACAGTAGGAATGTGAGCCGTTAACATTAAAAAATATTCTCTCATCTTAGGCACTTGGAGTTTTACATTTTGAGCATTGAATTTGTTTTTATACTGGACCACGAGGAACAGTTGACAAAACGTCCTTTTCTCAGGAGAAAATTTGTATTTTTCGCTTAACCGTGGCTTTAGCCTTTCTCTTCATCAGAATATACTGTAGTGTATTATTAAGCTGGTCCTGAATCCTTGTGCTAGTCATGCTTTACGATGCCTGGGACAACTTTCTCAGTTTTGCTGTTGGCAAGATCTTATTGCAGATTCCCACCTTGGAGCTCATCCCTCTGAATGAGTTACCTGCCTTGTCCTGTTGTCTGAGTTTAATCCAATTCCCACGAGATCTCAAAGATATAATTACTTAAGTGCACCCATCATCTTTCCCCAAAGACACAATTTCAACAAGATTTGTTAAATACTTCTTTGTTAAATAGGTCTCCTTCCTGTTATTTCCTCTGCATTCGCTGGCTTATCAATTAATCAATCAGTTTCCTCTGGGTGCATACATGATTATTTAAGTCTTTCCCTCCCCCTTTTAGCACATTTCTAACTTCTGATTTTGACACCACTGATCGTGCGATTCTAAACCTAGAGAAAGTTTAACTGGACCTGGCATTTCTGCTACTTCACTCAGTTTTATCATATTTCACTGACAGACATTTTAGTATTCATGATAATGATTCGATACCTTCTTCTGCTTCATCTCTCTCCCAGGTGGGATACCTTTAAAGGTCAATCATTGGACCTTTTCAGTTTTAATTTGAAGTGATATCAGGCCATCTGCTTAACTTTCTTTCCACTGCTATGTGAGAAGCTTTACTTCTCTCTCATGACTGTTTGGCTTCTTTTTTTTGCATTTGGGTTTTTTTACAAAGTGGATTTGTTTAACTTTCCACCATCTCAATCCTGGCAAACCTGACATTGTGGTAATCGGCCACAGCTCATTTACTAAGAAGGCCAGTCACTACATTTTCCTCTTAATAGACCACCTCTGAGAATCTTGACCTCCATTTGAGTTTTAAATCTCATATCACTTTTTGTGAACGTTTACCTACTTTTTATATTTCCACATATAATTCAAAATTCTCAGTGTATCGTATATGAAATTTCACTGCAACCCTCTTAACTTGCATTACCTCTATAACCTGTATAACCTGGTCCAAAGAGTAGCGGGTGATCCCTTTTTGCCACCAATCATCTCGCACTAAGACAGCTGGAATAGGCTCCAGCCCACATGCAACCCTGAATTGGATAAGCAGAAGAAAATAGATGGATGGATGGAATTCATTTCAAAATCTGTCATTATTTTACTACCTTAAAAGAATATTTAAGGTACCAGCATGTTGTTCCAGTTCTTCTACTCTGTGTTTAGTCACTCATGTCTGCGAGCCAGATGTTTCTGCTTCTGGGTTTTGTTACAATCTGAAAATGTATTGATTAAACAGTTTTGTATAGCAGCTCTTCGGCCTGCTTAATATAAAGGATCATTTTTGCGCAGCTGCCAGCTTGCCTAATTTAGCTCACTAAATATTCACAAAGGAGCTGATGCAGATCTCCATTTCTCACAGTTAATTTTGACATCATATAATAGCTCTTTGCATACACTTTGCAGCTCAGAAGAAGTATTGTCTCCAAATGCTGATTATGGGATAGGCAGAGTTACATTTATTAATAGAGCCTGACCCGATACATTGAGAGCAATATTATTATTACACTGATTATCTTTGGAGGCTAGTAGCACGAAATTGGAGTAATCCAAAGATATAATTGAGGTCATTTCGAAACCGTGTCACCATTACATGTTTATTTTTGTCACACGTCTCACTCGGAACAGATTTTGATTTCCAAATGAAAAGTTGGGCATGCTTTTTAAATTACAGTACAAGAATCTTACTTCTGTCTAGTTTTCCTTCTTTGGAAGCTCAGCGGGGTTCATGAAACTTTGATTAATACTTAAAAATGTGAGTTTGCTTCTCTGGACACTTTTTCACAGAGTTCTAAAAAGTAAAGTTTATTTATTGATGTCAAGTTTGATCAGCTTTCTATTTGGGTTTTAGCAACGAGAGGTTGCACTGGAGTACTGCAGAAAATTAGGCCTTTAGTATACTTTCCAGTGTTCTAGATAGAAAGTCCGTCGGGGAAAGATGCAGAAGCAAAATATGTGGGTTGAATGTTACCAGAAGACTTTGGATGAAGTATAAAAACTCCGATCCAATACACAAGTACTTCTGCATAGATTCCAACATTTACAATAGGAATGCCTTGATGTTAGGAAGTCCTTCACCTTAAACCATCTTTAACTGCCCGTCCCTCAGCACCACGCCAGTGAATACTTTATAATTATTTTTAAGCTGTGTTTGGTGATTTGCAAGGAGTTTTGTTAGGTTAGGAAATCGCCAGAGTTGCCTTCATAGCCAAGCTTATATTAATAGACTTATTACATTAAATGGTGTAATTTCGAGTGTGGATAAGGAAACAAACAATAGTCTTTTGTGAGAAAGCCCAAGTTCTTGCAACCGTGGGCACTGCCTTGTGTTTCCTTAAACAGACTGTTTTTATGGTGTTGCAATTACAGGTTGTAATAAACTGCTTTTACAGACAGACGTTTTGTTTCTGAGTGTTACAAGTTTGAAAAAACATGTAGTTCATCATTTGTTTAGTTTGAGAAATCAGTTATAAAAATCATTGATAGAAAAAAAGGCCTCGGGAGCTTCTGAATCATCACCCTTCGTTAATTTACCACATGAACCAAGTTTAAACACAAATGTGTAATTTAAACATTTGTATTCAAAAATATATACAGTGACCACCCTGTTAAAGAAAACCTCTAAAACACTTGCTTAAAACTAAAAGTACTGGATTACTGAAAATTCAACCACTGAAACTATTTTTTTTCTTACAGTAAATTAGAAAAAAAAAACATAGATAGCAACAATAATAATTTTTTTTGATTAAAGAGCTGGTGCATACCGGTGGATTCACCATTACAGAAACATAAAGAAAGATTTTGGTAGTTGGCAGTACTACATTAGAGCAGCTGTGACGTAAACCTTACACTGGGTGGTGATCTAATAAATTTGTTAAGCACTGTATAAACCGATTCCAGATTGGCACAAGGTAATGCAAGGTCATAATAGCGCATGGATTGGCGCCAGATGAAAAGGATAGCCCTTGGCTAGTTGTGTACTTGTTTCTTTCCGTCTACCTTATGTTACACCATTCTTATTAAACTTTTAACCAAATGCTGCAGGCCATGTTTGCAGCATTCTGGACTCATCATGTCATATCCAAGAGAGTATTGTACCTTATTGCATTGTATTTACTGTGCATTAAAGTAGTAGCACTTTTTTTTTTAAATATTTTATCTTATAATAACCTGGAATTACACAAATTGTTGTCAGTGATGTTATTGTGCTTACTTTCTTTTCTTTTTTTGTCTGTTTTTTTTTCCAGGCATGGGAGTCTAACTCAATAAGTCTTATTCATCCACGTAAATCTCTCTTTGTCCGCAGGCACGAGCATTTTTTTTGTCTGTCAACCTCAGATGGGTTGTAAATGCGATGACATGGTGCCTACTTTGTTCTGAATCCCTGTTTTCTCCCTCGATCCTTTCATTTATCCACACTCCCTCTCTCCACCTTGTGCTCATGTAGATTAGAGTTGGCATTTGGCTTCTGGAAATCCCAGGTGCAGCAAGCACAAGTGCACTTCTCCAATTGTCCTTTGTCTTTTGACAGAGCACAGCGCTAAGACGTTCCCAAGTCGAGGCCAACATAAGGTTAACAGAATGCTGATTTGATCCTAGTCACCCAGGAACTCTAAGCTAGCTTGGCTCGACTCGCCCGCACTCACATTTTTGCGAATCTAAATCTCAAAAACCAGGTTTTGTCTTGCTTAGCAGAGCCAAACAAGGAGTTTTTGGAAGCGTTGCCGTTTCCTCTTAGCTCAACATCCAGGGAAATGTGTTTTAATAGCCTGCAGCCTCTTTGGGTGTCTTTCCACACTTAGGATTTGATTGGCAGCCCAGGGGCTCAGGCAGTATTACCATAGTTATCTCACTGCACCACATTCCTAACAGCACTCACAGCCACAGGAGCTGTCTGTCACGCTTCTTAACTTGCAACCTATAGAGTTCACTCATAAAAGGGATAAACACGCAAACAGTGGCTATACGGGTTTTACAAAAATCTGTAAGCAGCTAGGTGATCTCAATCAAAGCTGGAGGTGATACAGGCAAGCTATGGTTAAACTGCAGAGAAGAATATAGTAGTTTTCTGCTATGTCACAGTTTCACATTGATAACACCGCTGTTTTCTCTTACTGCCCTAAAAAGAGCGCAGGTTAGTTTTGAAATGTTTAAAGAAAGGAACGAGAAGGTGTTTCTTAGGTAACTTTTCTTGTCATGCTTGTGGCTTAATCTTTCTACCGTGGTGAAGAGCAGCAGTAATACTTGTGTGCAGCTACTTCTTTGATTGAAGTCAGTTCTCTCTTAAATAAATTAAGAATAGTTTCCAGAAGTGCGTCTTTATGTTTTATTCCTGTACCGACCTCTAATGTGCATCATTACTAATGCAGGTTTTTAATAGTCTCACACAGTCTTGTCCACTTTGAGCAGGTATGAGACCAAAAAAAGTCAGATATGCATGTAAGGCTAATGAGTGTTCCCCTCTTTCTGTGTCTGCCTTAGAATCTCATGGGATGGATCTGTTTGCAGTTGCAGTCCATGAGTTCGGTCATGCCATCGGCCTGGTGCACACATCAGCCATAGAGTCTATCATGAGACCATACTACCAGGGTCCCGTGGGAGACCCGCTGAAATATGATCTACCCTATGAAGACAAAGTCAGAGTCTGGCAGCTCTACGGTATGAGGTTTCCATTCCCTCTGCATACCGGGGTGTGTGTGTGCGTGTGACTGAAACAGAAAAGGATTGACAAGTTGTGTAGAGTACTGTTATTGATTAATGAAAACGTGGCTGGAGTTAATTGGACCTCTTTATGGCATATGACCTTATCACACCATTCCCTGATATACAGAGTATCAGTGAGCTGAGGGGAGACTAATGATCATGAGCTGAGAATGAAGTGCAGGAAAGAATGTTAAAGGACGGGACAGAATGGAGGAGAATGAATTGAACTAAATTAAAGATAGACAGACACTAAGACAAGACTGCTATATTTGGTTGTAATAAAAGAAACACGTACAAACGATGAACAACTGAGCAAGCAATTTTTAAAAATGTGCAAAATGTTCAATTCTTTCTGGAAATTGATGATTTTTATGTGACAATATAAGTAATCTTTTTTTTTCCTACATGAAGGAATAAAACAGTGTAATTTTTTGCCACGTTTTGTTTTTCCTCTTCAAATGAAATCACACGTATCCCTCTCAGGTGTCAGAGACTCAGTTTCCCATACAAATCGACCAGGAAACCCCTCCCAGACAGCTGAACCTCCTGTTCTACTGGACCTCCCCGAAAACAGATCCACACTCCTGTAAGTAGGACACCTGGTGTGCTTTCAGCACAGTGCAAATAATTTAATGATTCTGGTAGCCTAACACATAAATGATACACTTCAACCTTTCATCTTCTCTCTTTCTGCTTTTCTGGCCTTCTCAAACACACACACAAACACAAAATTGTGGTTTATTCTTTTTACAAGCCCCCTTGGGTCTTTCTGTTCACTGCACTAAAGATGTTGGAGTGGAAAGTGTAATAAACGTCCCCAATAGATTCACCCAGAAAAGCAAAACTAAGTAAAAACAGCTGCTTGCTACCTGCAAAAGCTGTTTCTCACAGCCCTGCCAATTTAGTGCTTTCAACAGCACAACATATCATGTTCCAGATGTGGTCATTAGATTGCATATTATTCTTATTGCATAATAAATTGCACATTATTTAACCATTTAAACTAATGCTATAGTCCATAATAAAGAATAAATGTTTTAATTGTTAGCCCTTTTAGCTAGATTTTATGTTTCATGCTATATTGAAAGCCGCCTGCTACCCGCTGCTTCCTGACCTCCATGCATACACACAATTTAAAAGCATTTTAAAACCAATGAAGAATAGAAGCCCATTTTCCATCAGTAATATTGGCCTTTCACTGTCCTCATCACTCACTTTTCACCCACTCCATGTTATCATGATGCGTGGAAAAGCTATATCATGCTTGCCAAGGGTCACAAATGCTGACCACTATAGGCAGCAGAGTTTCATTAAAAGAGCTCTGAATAGAGATCTTTGTTGATAACAGGAGAGCTCTCGCCCTCCCACTCACAGTGGCAGGTCTGTAGTGCTATTGCCTTGATAATTGGCAGGCTGACCACGTCAGTGCTTTAAATCACTTATTAGCTTGTGGGATAAATGTTCTGAAAGACCGCACCGTTTCAGTGTGACAGCATTTCACCTCATATTTAGCCCATTTAATTAAAGCACATAACATGCACATTTGTGCACACATTCAGAACATCTCTCATTAGATGAGTACGATCGTGACATTTTTCTATATGCAAACAGCTGCAACTCGGTTGGATCGTTTTGGGTTCCTTTATGTTTTATGTCTAGTGGGTATGCGGCATAGTAGCGAATATGATTGTAATTGTAGTAACTTCTTTACTACAACCTTTTCCATCTTTTGTCTTCATTTCTTTTTTTCTGCTTCTTATTTTTTCACTCAGACTGGCACGGGATGCTCCAGACAGATGCACCAGTCACTTTGATGCCGTGGCCCAAATACGAGGGGAGGCCTTCTTTTTCAAAGGTATTCAAATCTGAAAGGAGAAAGTCAGAGTGTGTGTGTAATTATGATTGCAGGATACAACCTTCCCAGTCCAACAAATGGTTAAATAATTTAATACAGTAAAACTAATTTGTTATTATTCTTAAAAATGGCCAAATATGGAGATCTGAAGTTACACTTATCAAAGATGGACACAGAGCAGCTTTTAAAACATGCTCTTTTCTTAGTTTTCCTTGGTTTGTAACAGTACCCAAAGGGCTGTTGCTGGTTTCCTCTTAGAATTCGTACATAGCAAAAACCTTGAAGATATTTTCAGATCAAGTTGAAGTTGCGAGAAGACATTATGTTTGCATTTGTGAGGGTCTTGTGCAGAAGTCTTCTGCAAGTTAACTGAGTCCTCTGCATAAGGAATGCATATTTGCATACTGACCAAACAAATTAAATAAAAAATAAATAAAGGAAATGGTATATGACAAATGGCCTAGTAGATGAAGGCAAGTCTGAAGCCCCAAAGCTCTCTGTTGAGCTCAAAGAGTTTTCTTCTTCTTCGGTCATGTTCTCTTAATAATGCACACACTTGGTGGTTGATTACTTTCCCCGTTTCTTTAATTGTTAGCAACACAGGAGGGAAAACCATACATTACTTCAGCAGTTCGCGCTTCGGAACAACAGGAACAGGAAGTGAAGTAATCTATAATCACCAAAATAAAATCATTTTCAAAATAAAATGACAATCAGAAAACGTCTTTCACAACATAAAATAAATTAATATATTTACTCATGAGAACACAAATCTAACACTCTCATTTTGAGCACTCCAACAGTCGAGGAGTTGCTTTGTTGCTGGATTTATTTTACATTTCTTTGCGGTTGTTTTGTGTTTCTTTGTCATCCTTATTTTTCTCTCTGAGAGTATCTTGTAGGTCTGTCATTTTAGGGCTCTTTGGGTTCACTTTGGTGTCTCTTCAAGATCAAACTGTGTCTGTTTGTAGTTTTGCAGCCGCACATCTTGATTGGAGAGTCCTTTCTTAGAGTCTCAAACTGATTCGCTCGCTCGCTTGCATTTTCTTACAGTAATTCCCCTGCCATTGCCTGAGTGTCTGAAGCCATTAACTGAACTCCATGAATCTAAATTGAACTAGTGAATGGTCCACCGGCGATTCCACTTAAAGATCAAAGGATGCCTTGCCGTTCTTCTAAAGGGAGAGTGTACTTTATTGTCCAACATCAGATATGGAGAAAAAGTGTTTTCCTGGATGAACTGGGTTTTGATTGTTGTTGCAGTTCAATGTGCAACATTGAACATGTGGCGAAAAACATGAGTTAAGAACATATGGTGAAGTTAGTGAGGCTGGGCGTGGGGCCGAGCGGTGGCGCCAGCAATCAACAGGAAGCCAAATCATGTGTGTTTCTATGAGGTTGAATAAAAGGCTTACACACTATCACAAATTCTCCAGTCCAAAGAAAATGAAGCCCAAACTGGTTGATGAACTGAATCTACTAAGCATAAAAAGTGATGTTTCTGGGGCATTAACCAGTCTGTATGGTATATTGAAAAATCAGTGGAGCAGCATTTTTGATTTTTGTTTTCTCTTTCATTTTTCATAAGCATACATGATGTTTTTTGGCTACGCTCAACTGGATAATAAATTGTTTTCCTCCTAAACTCAAGCCAAATTTTTCAATTTCCAGTGCTGCTAACTGGTTTATCAAAGTAGTTCCAGAAGAATCAACAGAAGGTAAAAAGTGCTGAGTTTGTTAATTAGCCAAATTGAAGGAGTAGCTAGCTTTTGTGATGTGACTACTGAAGATACAGCACACTCTGTGGCTTTCCTTCTAAATAAATCCTGCAGAGTATTGTTAAGAAGTTCTTATTGATCTTTACTTGCTATTTCTGTCCATCATAGGGAAGTATTTTTGGCGGCTAACTCGAGAGAAGCACCTAGTATCTCTCCGTCCTGCTCAGATTCATCGTTTCTGGAGGGGCCTTCCTCCTAATCTGGACAGTGTGGATGCTGTGTACGAGAGACCAGGGGACCACAAAATCGTGTTTTTCAAAGGTAAATCTATGTAACTTTATTCGATTACTCAGTCTGTGTGTTCACAAGTTGTTTTTTTGCTTGTTTGTTTCATTTAGTTTAGTTTGTAATTGTGTGGATACATCCTATCATATAAAAGGTTTGATTTTAACCTCTATGTTCATCACTCAGGTTTAAAATACTGGGTTTTTAAAGACAATAATGTAGAAGAGGGTTACCCTCGTGCAATCAGTGACTTTGGCTTGCCACTGGAAGGAGTGGACGCCGTCTTTGTTTGGCTGCACAACGACAAAACCTACTTTTTTAAGGACAACCGCTACTGGCGCTACGATGACCACTTGCGACGTATGGACCTGGGCTACCCTAAAGACAGCTCACTATGGAAGGGGCTGCCTCCACACCTGGATGATGCCATGAGGTGGTCTGATGGTGAGTAGACATAAAAACCAATGTTTATTTGTATGACTTTTCATCAAATTGACAGAAGTTGGCTTGCTGCCTGTATAATCAGTACTTCAATAAAACAAATCACTGAATGACACAGCAAAATATATACATATATATCTCACTGTTACTGTAGTGGTTAATCCACCAGTATGCACAAGGTTTAAGACTAAATTGTTTTATAAAAAAGCTTTAAAAAAAAGCTTTTTTATATTAAGATGTCAAATTACAGTTATTGACTTGTATTCTCGAATAGAAAATCCCCCAGTCATCGCTGCAGATGGACGCCCCGCCTTCAGCCTGAAGTTTCTTCCTGTTAAAAGGGAGTTTTTCCTTCCCACTGTCGCCAAGAGCTTGCTTATTAATGTAATCTGATTGTGTTTCCTCAACAATCAGATTACCCCTCTTATTGTAGGTCATTTTTATTGTGGCACCTTGAGGTGACTGTTATTGTAATTTGGTGCCATATAAATTAAATTAATTAGAGTTTTCAGAGAAGTCCAGTTTGCTAAGTATAAAAACATGAATTCATTTATCTTTAATTTAATAAGGTCTAATAAAATTCAGATTCATGCACATTTATTAAAAATAATATATATATATATATATATATATATATAAGTATTAAGCGATTTCTTTGCCTGCCATGACACTTAAAGTTGAGTTCAGGTGCATGCTTGTTTCTGCTGATCAGATGTTTCGACAACTTGACTGAAGATTTGGAAATGCACACATCTGTCTATACATTTTGTTTTCTATTTTAAATCTTTGGTTTTTAGTTTTATTATTAACATATCAAGCAAACATTTTTTCACTTTGTCACTATGGAGTATTGTGTGCAGAATTTTGAGGTGAAAAAACAAATTAAATCCGTTTTGCTTTAACATGAAAAATGTGGAACAAGTGAAGTGCTGTGAATACTTTTCAGATGTTTTTTAAAAGAGAGGCTTAAAGAGCTTTTAGAGGCTCCAGAGGGGCTCTGAAACTCAGGGAACATTTGCATTATTCTGTGCATCGTTCTGGAGTCGTGGAGTTTGGGAGATTTGGAGAAATACATACAGTGATATGTTTTATAAAGCAGATCAGCCCTTCAAAAAATAAATCCATGCTCACATGTTCAGACTTTTGTTTTTAATGATTAAAGTAAACAGACACGCACATTCATCTACACAAAATCTCACATTCACATACAAACTGTACACGAAAATGTGACTTACAGATACACCACAACAAGGAGCCAGAGCCCCATAAAAGGTGAGCTGGGGTTATAGTAAATGTAATGTAAACCCATATATTTACCTTGCCTACGGACCTTTTGGATGTTACTTGCTGAAGTTTCCAGACAACAAACTTTTTAGATTACAGACACTGAACCAGGCTACCAGAAACGGCTCGCGAGGCAGGCATCCCGGCTTGCCGAAAACAGCCTTGACCTTTACACTGCAAACACAGCGTAGAGTTGTGTTGGCTGTTATGAATCCACAAGATTCAAGTAATCAGTGCTGCCACTGTGAGCTCGGTGGACATGGTCAGATACGCTGGGAACAAACCATCTGAAAAAAGGCTAAGAAGGGATGACAGGATCTCCGGTTTAATCAAGAAGCTCCAGCTGAGAATGTTCGTGCTGCATTAGCCGCAGCAAAATCACCATCATGCTGTCGATCCTCTTCTGCAGATCCGTGTTCTGATGCCGCTCTGGCTGCTGCTGCTCCAAGATGAAAGTAGAGTTTATCTTTGGAGCGGTCACTCTGTTCGTCTTCTTTAAAATACTTGAAAGGAGGTAGAGTGTGAAAGAAGGCAAGGGAAGCACTGTTGATTTTACCTCGTTTGGGCAGCCATGCATTTCACAGACTGCCCTCATTGCATCAGCTCTCGGTTCAACATCAGTTATTATTCTACAGCCATCGGCCGCCCTGGTAAGCCCTCTTATCACTGAAACAAGGTCTCTTTCTGTCTCACATGCAAACACCAGTATACACAGCATAAACACAGAAGTGCACTAAGGGAATCATGTAAATAGGCACTCTACTGATCTCCTCAGACTAGTAACATCCTGCATTTTTTACGGCACGTTTAGTTTTTTACTTGATGTTAGTTTTTGATTTGAACATCTTAATTTATTTTACTTATCTCGTGTATGCCTACACATTTTATTTAAGTCTTAATTAAGAAGCAATTGTGTAAAATCTGTTAGCTGTGTCACTGCATACAGACAAAATTAGCTTAGTGAACTTTGGATTGTAACATATGCTGGTGGAAAAAAATCCTAGAGGATGCTTTTTTGCTATTTTCGCAGCAGTGATTTATTCCACACTTGTGTGTGATTAGCAACACGATTGGCTGGATTATGTTTCCCAGTTCAGCTGTAATTTAGAAGATGACTATGTGTCGTGCAGCAGCCATCTTTGGCATTTAAGAATCATAAATAACCACTCATCACTTAAACAGAGTGCTCAGTTTCTTTCCCTTATTTACATCTGTGTTATTAATTCTTTCAGATTTATATTATTTTCTTTATGATAGGAATTTATTATTGCAGTTTTAGCATTTGGTAAATTCGTGTGATTTATCATTTTGCCAGAATGCACATACTCACAGTCGATAAAATACTCTTAACTACTGTTCATCTTGTGATGGGAACACACCACCTGTGAGTTTCTTGACTCACAGGTGACTGACTCAGACTGACTGCACTAACTCTCAATTAGTGAATGTTTGGAAATTATTTCCATCTAATTTATGAATGTGGACAGATTGGAAGGTCGTTGCGGACTGTTTAAGGGACACAGTTTATTGTCATATCATCACTCGAAGTCGCTTGAAGGACAGCAGCTGAGTCTGAGTGGTCATACACCTGGTCCTTGTCTTTGAAGGGACGAGACTGCAAGGTCATTGCACACAGTCGCAGGGATTTTGGTCACACCCTGGTCTCCAGCTATTATTTTCACTAGTGTGAATGTAGCATAAGAGTTTGTAGGAGAGTGACCACTTAAGCGCTGTTCTGAGTGTGCGTGCCGTCCTCACATAGACAGCAGCCTGCACTTCTTTTTTACTTACTGGCTTTCTCATTGGCCACAGCCAGTACTCCAATCTTTGGAGAGTGTAAGTGCTCAACAGTTGTCACCGAGTTGTTGAGCATGACAAATGTTTCATTGCAGCAGCACGGGCACTGCCTTCTGTTTGTAGATAATTAGTCCAGTTCCAAAATGCAATTATGGTCTGTGACATTTTCTATTTCCATGCTGGATAGACAACAGAGGTATTGTTTTCTGCTAACCGCCCCAAATTAGCTCCCAGTGTTTATGACATATGGTTAGCCACTAACCCTTCAGAGTCACTTGACAGCTATTTGAAATAGTCATCAACAGTTACCGATGACCTTTTCCCAGACATAGCTCAGCATATTACCAAAAAGCATCATTCCACTTAATGTTTAACCAAGTCAGAAGTGCTTGTTTTTGCAGAGAAGTGCAAGCTTCAGCGACTATTGGGATTTGCTAGACACTATGAGAAATAAGTGTTTCATACTACGCTGTGTATTACACAAAGAGACATAAATATCAGGTGTCAGATGTTTTTGTGACACGTGCGTTGCCTGCCTTTGTTTGAGTTTTAACCAGAAGCTGGTTAATCTAGTACAAGAATCAGTCACAGAGTATTCCTGAAATGTCAGTACCATCGTCAAAATGATGGGGAGTCTCTGCTCTCATTTATAAAAAGAAAAACGTTTGATTACTTTGCATTTAAGATATTCATTTTTAATGCCCTCTGTGTGCAAGGATAGCTGTCGAGCGTCTTTTTAGCTTTGTCATTTTTTTGGTCGTTATAAATTTTAAATCATCGCAGAAAGCCTGATCTAATATTTACACACAGAAATTTAAATGAACGGCTGCTAAACCAAATAAAACAGCTCAAATACATACTGTGTGTGTGTGTGTGTGTGTGTGTGTGTGTGTGTGTGTGTGTGTGTGTGTATGTCCCTCCCAAGCCCACACTCCTGTTAGTTTCTCTGAAAGTGGCGAGCTTTACGCGAGGAGGTGGGATAATGTGATCATTTCTGGAGCATGTCACGCCTGAATGTGCCATGTCAGTAATGTTTATGGACTGTGTGCATCTGTGCCTGTAAAACATTCTGGTCTTTTACCTCCTGTAAAAATGTTGAGTACCTTCTTTAAGAACCACACACGTGAAAATATAAGCTTGTGCGAGCTCACTGCTCTTCCAGCAGAATTATGGTTGGCATTAGCGCGGCATTACCCATTGTGATGAGGCATTATTAGTTTGTACTGACAAAAAAAATCTTAATAAATAGAGAATTCATTTTCAAAAATCTGGTGCTTAGTGTTGGGTATGTATAAAGAAATGCACGCTTTTCTTTGGCTTTGGGGTTTGTAGTATGCACAGAATAAATTAACTAGTAGACTGAATAGTGTGACAAGTTTATTCTAAAAGTAGCAGTTTTTGATTTCACATTGAAAGTGTAAAGTTTTTGTCTGCCACTCTTAAAATTTCTTTCACAATTAGAAAGCGTTTTATGATAGAATTTAATCACAGAACAGCATGCGTGGACAATAATATTAGACTTAATGAGTAAAAGACTATGAAATCAGAAAAGCAGCTGTCAGTTGGACAATTAACAATAAGCCGATTTTGACACCACATCCATGCTTTGATAATTAAATGGAAAAATAATAATAACCTGAAACAAAGCCTATGCTATGTAAGTCTACAGGCACTAGGTACACCCTTACTACTGCCATAGGATTAAAAGGGTAAGTAGCTGCCAGGTGCTGCTAATCAGATGCACTTGATTAATTGATCATCAGCGGGTGTGAGCACCTCAATTAAAGCCGACATTTTAGCAGTTTGCTGGTCTGGAGCATTCAGCCGTTAACACAATGCCAAGGAGGAAAGACATCAGTAATGATCTCAGAGAAGACACTGTTATTACTCATCAATCTGCAAATGGTTATAGGGCCATTTCCAAACAGCTTGAAGTCCGTTATTCAGAAGTGGAATATATTCAAGACAGTTTCCAATATTCCCAGGAGTAAATGCCCGGGAAACTCACTCCGAGGTCAGAAACTGCAGAAAAAAATCCAAGAGCTACATCTCAGCCTCTACAGGTCTCACAAATCGTGTTAAATGTTAAAGTTCATGATAGTAAAATTTGAAAAAGACTGAAGCATGATTTGTTTGGAAGGGTTGCTTTGTTTCTTTTATGTTTGGTCATAAGCACCACATTTGGCAAAAATTAAACAGAGCGTCAGAGCACAAACATCTAACACCAGCAGCAGGACAAAGAGCCCAAGCACATTAGCAAATCTACAACAAGTTTAGCTGTAAAGAAAAGAATCAAGGTGTTGCAATGGCCCAAAGTCCACACCTTAACCTAAAATCCTGTGCTGGGACCTTAAAAGAGCTATGCATGATCATAGAGATAATATTTTAGGTAAAGTTCTCCAGAATCACACCACCAAAGTATTATATTAACAAGGTCCTGACATTTGCTTTGACTAGGCAAACGCTTCAGAGCTACAGATGATCCTCAGATGCAGGAAAAGGGTTGCTTGAAGTTCCTAAATGGTTATTAAAGGTCAAAAGCAAACAGTAATATTTTCTGGTAGAGAAAAAAAATTTTTACTTTTAGTTGCATTGTTTTGGAAGCCTTTGTGAAGCAAAGCCCCCTGAAGAATGTGTCATCCATTTGGCTGTCCATATTAGGCTTTGATTAAGCACTTGTTGTAGTTAAAACTGGCACAAAAACAGCTAATTAGCCAGAGGTACTTGGTTGTGTTTTTCAGGCCACTCTCAGCAGGAGTGAGCAACATTACTGATTTCCCCTGCAGCAACTCCCAGCTGAATGTGTGGAAGCTCTTTTCCCTGTCAGGTGTTTAGAGGTCTGTGTTGCATCTGAGTTGTTACCAGCTTCAGAGGTCCTACACCAAGCTCTGTGCTGTGCATAGCAATAGGCAAATCACACAAAAGGTAAGGCCCCAGCAAATCAAAGCTTCATGTTAGGGCACATAGGAATGTGTGCATTTATATAAACAAGAACACAGACAGTCACGTATACTCTATATACACCTTTGGGCATTGAAACTTAAGCTACATCAAAGCTTTTTATCTGCCTTTAGGCTGTTTCCAATAGGATAAGGAGAGAGAAACGAAGAAGATGGGAAGATAACTCATGGTGAGCAGCAGTGAGAATAGAGTTGAGGAGAGACACAAGCCATGGAAGAATTCACTTTTAAGAGCTAAGAAGAAAAGAGAAAAGACTTGATGTGAACAATGCTGAAGGGGACAAAAGCAGCAAACGAGGAGCCACATCAGTTATACGCTTGTCTATCTCAGTAGATTCAGATTTTATGCTCCCAAGCAACTGTAGAAGCATGTCTGAGGGAGGCAAACTTATCAAATTATTGTGCTGATCGTTACCTTACATCACACCTTACAATGCGTGCTTCTTTTTTGCATAGTGCATCACATTTGATGTAATTCTGGTCACCTAACATGACACAGATATCAGCGAGAAGCAGCTAGTGGGGAAGATGTTAAACGGTGCATAACGTTAGCTCCACGGGTTGAGAAAAATGTCTCAAGTGTGTCAAAAAGTATAGTATGGGTTTCTGTAAAGCTGTGCTTTTGTGTGTATCAGGTGGGGTTAAAGTGGTGTACAGTGTGACCTGAAAAATGGTCCTGAACAAAACCGTCTACAGCATGTGAACAGTATGTCAAAGTCGTGTCCTTAAGAAACAGGAAGAGATATATGAGACATTTGATCCATCTACTGTTCACTCAGGCCTCATCAGAAATGGTCTCAGTGAAAGGATGGCTGTCCAAAAGTCCTTCTTAAGGAAGTGAAGCAGAGTCCACAACATCTGGACTGAAAATCAGTGACAACTGATGATTCCAATTTTCAAATGTTCAAATTTTTTGGTTTATCAGTATGTATGTGAGTGCCAGAACCTCTTCAAAAGTTTACTTTTCAATGGACTGGTGGCTGTCAAGAAGCCCGTCTTAAGAAAGAAAAATTGAGGTGTGCCAAATTACAGAAGAAGTGGATTGAAAATTAGATGAAACAGGTTTTATGGAGTGACGAATCCAACTTTCTGACTCAAAAAGTTGTCGAAGGAGGTCAAGAGAGCATGGTTTGGGGCTGAATTTCAGCCACTGGTGTTGGAAATATTGTCAAATTGATGGAATTGTGAATGTAGAAAAGTACTCTCTGTACTCCACCATTTGGAAAGTGTCTGGTTGGCACCAGTTTCATTTTTCAGCATAACAATGATGTACTGGGAGAGCGGTAAAAACATACCAACAGTATCACTCATGGATTGGCCTCCCCAACGGGCACATTCAAAATCAAAACTTAATGTTCTTGCATTGAGGTCACTGCCTGCTAACCACTACACCTCCGTGCCACCCTAAGTTTATTCTGGTTTCTATGTTTGTATCATTAGCTCAGAATACATTTGATATATGCTTGATTTTGTACATTAAACTTAAAACTCATTATGTATTGCAGCAGTGCACACAGGCAGCGCTTCACTCCTGACAAACTGTCAAGGCTGGTTTTAATCTTTACGTTTGATCAAATGCACATTTTTAAAACTCTGAACATCTTTTTTTAACTTTTCTGGAAAATTATAAGCAAGCACTTAATAAACAGTCAGTTTGCTCCCTTCCCAGTTTTTAATTCCTGCAGCTTTTAGTGCAGAACCTCAGCCTTCATAACATCCGCGTCCCTGACCAGATCACTGGAACTAATAGCCCATTATGTATGAACTAACAGGCACATTTCCTTCTTGGGATGATTAACATTTTCCAGTCATTACTTTTGTGCAGGCTTTAACACAAAAACGGGGTTTTTTTTTTCCTGTTGGTCTCCTCGTAAATTCCAAGTCATTGTGGGTCATTTTGGATTTCACCAGTGACATCACACGGAAACTTCTATAATCCTGCTCATATATTCACTTGCTGTGTTTTTAATACAGTTACTGCAGCCAACTTTCCACCTTACGTGCGATTTAGTATTATATTGTTTCTCTGCTCCATGTGATCTTGTTCTGTTTATTCACATCCAAAAATATAACAGTATCAACCCTGTGTCCTCCCCCTCCCTCCCTCCCACTCTCTCTTAAGGCTCGTCCTATTTCTTCAAAGGGAAGGAGTACTGGCGAGTGCCAGGCAGTGACATGGAGGTGGAGGCAGGATACCCCCGCCTCATCGCAAAGGACTGGCTGCTGTGCACAGAGATGCAGTCGGACTCTCCGGACACACAGCCCAAAAGCACAGAGACGAGAGTCAACGTGCAAAATCACCCAGATCACGCGGAGAACGGATACGAGGTGTGCTCCTGCACCTCGGACACCGCATCGCCTTTAGGCGTCCGCCCATCCCCGTCTCCCGTCTGGCTGCTGCCGCCACTCTGGACGCTGTCACTGGCCCTCCGCTCCGAACTGCTATGATGCTAAAGCATGGGACACAGTTCTCAAGCTGGGTGCAAGAGTTTAATTATTAGTGAAGGGCCAGTGGACACACACTAAAGTACAAACTGGAAATTTCTGCTCATATAAGTATTGATTGGTATGTTTTTACCATTATTTTGTTGTTATTTATTTCACATGCCATTTGATGGTCATCTAAAGCGCCTTGCAGTTTGGGATGTACATACCAGTATCATACTATCAAACTAAGGTACCCCTGACAGGTATCAATGCATCCACAATGATAATGTTAGTGCCGTACTTGACAAATTGTTATATCTTTTTTGTTTTAGGTTTGTTTTTGTTGTTTTTGAATGGCTAAAAAGGCTTAACGCTGAGAAGACTAAATGAGTAGAGATTGTTTTTTTCATGTGCACCAAGTTTACAGCAATAATGAATGGCATTTGTTTGATGTGAAGTGGTTAAATAAAATAGAAACATTTTAATAAGTGACACCATGGAATCTGGTAATGACAGACATTTTTGAGAAATATGCTTCCTTGCTGAGAGTTTGATGAGAACATTTGCTTTAGAAAGACCAGGAAAAGAGGGGAATAGCTAGCTGACCTCAAGCTCATTGAACTAGCATTGTTTTTGTCATTTACAAGTCATTTACTTGCTTCAAGACATTTTTTTTTTTACCTTCCAGCATAGCCATAAATATTTAAACACCTATCTTCGCATCTAACTATCAGCAAGAGAGTAAAGAAGCATATTTGCCAAAGAAAAAAATTGTGCCTGGAAAGTAAAACTTCCTACCAGGCTACTATATGCCTTTCAAAACCCTGTCCGTCAAATCTATTTTTTTATCTTTCGTTTCAGCCTGACTGCAGTTAACATGATGGCGAAGTTTAGGGTTCTGATTCACCTATCCCGGAGAAAAATAGTATTTTTACGCAACCTGATATAAAAACCCCACAGAACGGCTCAAGCCAGGGTAAAGAATGACATCCTGGGATATAAATACTGTAGTTAGACAGTTGACTGACACCCCGGCACATATCGAGGCAGCCTGGCAAAAAAAAAAAAAGTGCCCTGTGGATGTGGTGTAGATAGTTTGTAGATGAATGGCCCCTGTGGGATCCTGACAGCCAGGCATAAATGGCACGCTGGATGGCAACAGGTAGATGAGTGGCATTTGAGGTTGTAAACAGGCAGGCAGGTGAATACCACCTGCTACAGCTACATGCAGGAAAGGGCACTCTGGGATTTGGAAAACAGACAAACGAATGTTATTCATGGCAGAAAGTCTCTCTCACGGTTGCTTAGTGCCATTATCCTTGCTTTGATCCTTTACCTAAACTCCCACACTCTTTGAGGAAATGATGTTCATATATCTACACAAAGTCGTTATTTTCACCAGAAGCATTCCCTGCCATTATCAGAGGCAGCATTTGCCTCTGCTTTGTTGTATTTTTTGTAATTAATATGGATAGATTGTGAGTCCATATTTGCTTTGATCAGATTACAGCTCACGGTTTCAATCCCAAGTTCCTCCTGGTGACATCATTGAAAAACCTCACAAAACAGCAACCAGGTTTATTGTTGCTGGTATATTTACCTACAGTTTAAATATAGACACAGATATATTTCAATGGAGATGTTCCATGGGTACTTCAATCCAAGTGGACTGTGTATATTTCAAGCTGTGTTTTCTAATGTAAAATATTTTTGTAGAAAAAACATTAAAGAATCCGAATGACTTTATTGGATGACTGTGGTGAATTATTTCAGCTACTCGATCATGTGGGCGGAGTGTGCAATTATTGAGCGGCACTTGAAAAGACGCCCAGGTTTGGAGGTTATGCACTAACTGATATCTGCTCTCCATCTTGCTAATGTTCTTAAGCGTGTTGTAATGGTCTCTGCTGCACATTTCAATATAGGTCTGCTGGCAGAGACAGGCAGCTTTATTGGGGTGTGATGGTTACTTTCACTTAGCCACCACAGAAACTGCACGGCACATTGTACTCACTCAATCTTGGCATGTAATAAGCATGTCATAAGCATTTTTATGTAACCTCTAATTCTATGACTCTATAGGGACCTATAAGTTGGAACAACTGGTTAAGAAAAAGGATGGATGTCATCCTCAAAAGTTGTTTGTAGTTGGATTTTTTATGGTTATTATTTTTAAAAAGCTCATAAGAGTAATTCTGGGGCGTTTAAGCTGTTAGAATAGATCCAAGTGGGAACAGTAATCACAGAGAAATAGCATAAAATGTTTTGCTAGAGGTGGCACGGTGGTGCACTGATTGGAACTGTCACCTCACAGCATGAACGTTTTGCATGTTCTCCCTGTACCTGTGTGGGTTCTCTCTGGGTACTCCATCTCCCTCCCACAGTCCAAAGACGTGCACATTAGGTTGTTTCTTAGTTGGCCATAGGTGTAAATTTGGGTATGGGTGATTGTCTGCCTGTCTACCTGCTACCCTGAATTGGATGGATGGATGGATGGATGGAATATGGTCCTGGATCCTACATCCTGGCATGTAGCCCTGAAGGATTTTACTGCTTGTTTTGTGAGCTGACCAGAGGGGTTTGCCAGAGTGTCATCGATGGTATCTGCCACCCTTTAGCTTTGCTCCTGGGCAGATGATTATACAGTGTATACACTTTTTTTTTCATGTGAAGTACAGTGGAGGGGTAACCTACTTAATCCCTCTTTATCCAAACACGTTTAGGTCCTGTTATGCTTTACCCATGAGTGGCTAAGATAGACACTGAAGGTAACTGCAAAAAAACAAAAACAAATGGCTACATACACCCCCGGGCCTCGGACCGGTACCGGTCCGTGAGTCGTTTGGTACCGGGCCACGAGAGTTGAGGCTCAGGTGTGAAATGTATGGTGTTCAGGGTTTTTATCGGTTTTCAGCGTTATTTTGTTATCGTTTTTATCGTTTTTATCGTTAACTCGGTTTTCCTGGGTCTTTTCACGTGTGTTATGAATAAATCTTCTTTTTTTCGGTACCGGTACTAGTTTTATTTTGTTGTATTTATCCGCGACACCTTAAAGGCCGGTCCGTGAAAATAATGTCGGGCATAAACCGGTCCATGACGCAAAAAAGGTTGGGGACCGCTGACATACTGCATACATATAATCTAGGCCATTGGATACATTAGCTTATTAGCTTAGATTACATTAGTTTATCAATAAATAAAAAATAACTTCAGAAAATGGGTGGTGCAGTGGTTAGAAGGGGGTCTCACAGGAAGATTGGGTGCTGGGTTTGAATCTGCCGGCTAGGTAGGAGCTTTTCTGTCTGTTTTCTCTGTACCTGTGTGGGTTTTCTCCAAGTGCTTTGGCTTCCTTTCACAGGAGAGATGAAACACTGTCTAAAAACATGCATGCTAGGTAAACTGGTGATTCTAAATTGCCCTGTGATGGACTCACAGTGACCCTGACGTAAACAAGCGATTAAGAAAATGGATGGGCTCCGACAACAGTTCCAGATTTTTCTTTAAAAGTTTATTAGATATGTGTCCTCACAGTGCCAAATCAAATACTAAGAGCGACTGACCAGAACACTTTGGCCTGGAGGGCTTTGCCACACAGAAAAAAAAAATAACTACATTTCGGAGGTGACCCAGTGAGTGTAATGGTCTCGGTCTGGCTACCAATATAAGAATTGTCTGGCTCTGCCACTGGCAATGAGGCCAGCAATGATGGTGACAAGTTTCACCCTCACCTCAAAATTACAGCTAATAATTTAACCTCCTGGGTACAGATGACCTCCACTAGCCTTCATTCTGTCTTGAGAAAAGTTTTGTTTTCTTGTTTTGTGTAAATGTAGCAGCCATTATTTCCCCCGCAAAAATGTTTCTGCTTGATTATTGTGTGAATTTTCTGTGCTGTGTCCTGAGATTACGAGCATAAACACAATTTCCTTTGTGCTTTGCTGTACACGCTTGAGTGGTGTTAATTAACTAGCGTGGCTCATCAGCCACCAGGAGAGCACCTGCTCCCGGGGGCAAATGCAGGAGCAGCAGGACGGGTCATTTTTTTAACAGCTGGCCCAGCTGACCCAGTTTGAGCTGGAGCCAGATGATGAAGTGATGATGAAGTCATTGCTTTTCTAAATTTACATTTTTATCAGCAATTCTACATTCACTGCATCACAGCTTGTATCGATTGGCCAAACACTAAACTATTTCATTTTCAAGCTTTCTCTGTCCCCTGAGGTGACCGCCTAACTGACTGTATGTCAATCACACATAAAATATAGCAGGCAGGATATGTCTCACTTTATCTGGATGTTTTTCCACAAGAAAAAGAACAAAATAAAGAAATTACAGAAACACCAACACACCAATGGAGGGATGAAACACCGTCCAAATATCATTTTGATAAAAGTGTATACTGTAACTGTGAGATTAATCGGCTAAGAATCCAAACAACTACGAATACATTACATCATCTCTGTCTGATGTCTGTGGCCCCGCGACCCAGACAGTTGTTAAATTCACACATTTCGAGACACCACGCTAAGTTCAAATGCAATACCAATGGTCTGTGTGGACGAACTGATCTGTGGAATTAAACAGCGTGTATATATGTAATTGAGTGTGTCCGCCATGTAAAACTGTTCCTGCAGTCGCTGCACTGTGGAGAAGTGATCCTGTTAACAGGCTTGGCTCTCAGCTGATGCATGGCATTGCAGTTCAGGGGGAGAAAAAACGAAAGAGCCTCAAAAGGAGCTGGCTCAAGCGTGCATGGTGTGAGGGAGAGAGAGGGAGTCATTTGGCAGACCTGTCAGGCTGGGCTGTGGCAGCCCTCTGCTGTCACATTCCACTATAGGTCATATTGAATTCAGCTCCCACACAAGCCGGGGGAAATGGCAGGAAGGAAGGATGCAGCCGTTCATTTCTGCAAAGTCCGAAGTTTGCGAAGAAGCGCCGTCACCGCTGCTGATGTGTGGTGTGACAGAATGACAGAGTGGCACTTGGGAGACTTCACCTCAACTTCGCTGGTGTTTGTGGATGAGAAAATTAGCAATGCGTGAAGACACACTGTCGTATTAGTAGTCTGAGCACAAAAGTCTCAGATGGGTGAGTAACAAAGCGAGAATAGTTTGTGTTTTGTTAGTTTTTGCCTTTGGATAAAACTAATGACAGTATTTTTATGTTTATTCTGCCACAGTTACTTTTAAGAGAAAAGCAGAGCTTATATTAAGGTCTGAGCACAAAATAATAATAATAAGAAGAAGATACAAAAGCAGTGAAAGGGAGAAGAGGCCACCTCATAACAACTGCCATGCGTGGTGGTGGACACCTTGCAGTCATTGAGTCGACCGTGAACTCCTCTTATACCAAAGTGTTCTAGAGTCCAAACTGTCTGGAAGCTAAACCTTGGGTCACGCGGCAGGACAATGATCCTGACCACAGCAGAAAAATCTACAACAGAATGGCTGAAAAAGGAAAAGAATCAAAGTGTTGCAAAGTCCCGACCTTAACCTGATTACAATGCTGTCGTAAGAGAGCTGTGTATAAACAAAGCCCACAAATCTCAATGAACCAAAGCTGCAAAGAAGAGTGGGTCAGAATTCTTCCACAATAATAAAGTCGTACAGCAAACAAACTACAAACTACTGAATCATGGATTGTACTTCGTTTTTCACAGTACTGCAGAGGATCCTGTGAAAACGTTGTTTCATATAATCACTGCAGTCGGTTAGTTGGCCATTTTTGTACTGGGCACACTGTGAACTGCCAAAGCTGATCACATGGCACAAAGTGAATGATGCTGTGTTTTTTAGATGGATTTAATATTGTGCCACTGGTGACGCTCATGACATGTCAGCTCTTTAATTCGGCTCAACTCATCCATATCACTAAGTGCTTAGATAATGAGATGAATGTTGTATTTTGTTGAGGGAGACACGAATCCATCAGGTTTCTTAGTAAATCCAGCATGCACAGTACTTGGACCCTACTACACAGAAGCCAACATAAGCAGTGAATGACTTCTGGAACGTGATGCTATAGAAAAGCTTTACATGCAGCCCGCGAATACCAAAGTCTCACTTGGGTCACTCACTTCTAATAGATTGTATTGAATTTCCTTCAGATTCTCAGTTTAATTATGTGGCCTAACCTATTGGCAGGGATTACAAACTCAAGCACAGCTTTGCAGTATGCAGACAAAACTGTTATGCTGATCAAGTGCGTAGTGGTAGCAAAGATGGATTTAAAAAACCAGTGACCTTCACAGCAAAATTGCAAGCTATCCATCTGTGTGGAAGGTTGAAGAGATGAGCGAGACACAGTGCACATCACCTGATGTTAGCTAAGTGAGGAGAGAGCTTGGCAGACGCACCTGTCCTCTGGCATACAGTCAAGGGAGCATCATGTTAGTCATATTGTGTGATACTGTTAATAAACAAAGGTGTGTACAGCTCAGTATTTCCCAGTCAGAAAAGGAAAGAAAGAAAACATACAGATATGGGAGATATGTGCATCTGATATTTATAAGATCACAGCCAGCATGGTACACAATCACAGTTATTTCTTTCAACTGGTAGGAATGATGTGGACTAAAGGCCTAAGTGAGACCCTTATCCTAAACCTCTAAAGGTAATGCAAAAAAATCTAAGAAAAAAACAGGATGTACTTCTGCATTAGAAGCAACTATCTTAAGAAACATCCTACTCAGAAGTCTTTTCTTTAGTCAGAGTGAACACCTGAAAGCCTGTGTGCAGAACCCTAATGTGGGCCAAGAAGAACCAATCAATCATTCTGTGGGAACCACAGAGCATGCTAAAATATTCAAAAAGAGAGCAAATCCCCGCCGAGGCAACACCTGCGATGGTGGCTGGTGGGTTGCGTGCAGAGAGATACATCAGCTGTCTTGTACACCCAATCTTCTCTGTCACAGTGAAAATACACTAAAGGGGGAGACGAGTCAAAACTGAATTAAGTTTTTCCTTTTTAAAAAAAAAAAGGCAGCATGAACCCAGCTCCAGCGTGCTGTCAGGGGTGCATCATTATGCAGACCTGTACATCTCTGTGAATGTAGATTGTTTTTTTGGCTCAGGAAAACCACCATGACTAATTAATGATTTCATGCAACAGCACTGTTGCAGAGTGCTGCAGCAGCATTATACAGTAACCGGCTGATATCTAGCCAAAACATGTTATAGGTTTTTCCTAGGAAATGAAAATAAATAAAAAAAATCTTTTAAATAAAACAAAAAAAACAACAACATTATTCCTACTATTTCACAATTTTTCTCCACTTCAGCCACCCAAGAGCCATTTTAACAACTTGTTGTTATTTCGTAATAGTGCTATTGACTGCATTTGCTAAGTGAGTGTTGCCATAGATTATTCCACATAAAATAAACGATAGGAATAAAATATGACTTTGTCCTGATGTATTTGTGGAGATGCACGAAATATTAAAATACTGGTCTTTTTTTTACGGTCCTCTACTGCCCTCCTCTGGTAGTTACAAATATGCCTCCATCAATCCCAACACAGATTTATCACTCTGTGCGGTCTGGCTCTATCCATTTTTTGATCTTGGCTGACACTGGGTGACCCAGAGTGCTGACCGGTTGCCAGTCCATCACAAACAGAAAAAGAGACTAACTATTCAACCTCACATCCACACCTAGGGTTGATGTGTAATAAGATAAGAAAAACTATGATTATTTTTTTATTATTTATTTTTTTGAAGTTTTTTTTTGTTTAGATGTTTAAATGGTCTCCCTGTGCCTGTGTGGGTACTCTCTGGGTCCTCCCAGAGTCCAAAGACATGTGTGTGAGGATAGCTGATGGCTCTGAATTGACCACAGCTGTGAATGCAAGTGTGAATGATTCTCTGTGTCTCTGTGTTAGCCCCATGAAAGACTGGCAACCTGTCCAGTTGTCATGGACCCGGGCCATGTGGGCCCAGTATTCTCAGTTTTTGTATGTTTTGTATTTCATCCCCTAGTCATGCCTTGGTTCCTAGGTTCTTCTGTTAAGATGTTCCTTATTTGGTTACCTCCTGTGTGCCCCTGTGTAACTGTGAGCCCTCGTGTTTTATTCCATGTCTTCCTCAGCCCGTTATGTCTGTGTTTTCCCCGTGCTCTCTCTCCTCTGTACTTCCTGTTTGACTCTGCCTGTCTCCCGTCAGTGTTATGTTCACCCCGCCCTGTCTCGTTATGGTTATCTGTGTCAGCTGTGTTCCCCGTGTGTTCCCCGTGTGTTCCCACTTTCCTCGTTAACCCTCTGTGTATTTCTGTCTGCGTCTCCCTCTGTTCGGCGTCGCGTTCTCCCTCATGTTGTGTGGATCTTCCTGTGTCTACCTGCAAGTGTTAGTTTACTTTCCCCAGTTTAGTTTTGTATTTCCTGTGTTCTGCCGTGCCAGCATTAAAGCTGTGTTTCTCGAGTTCATCCCCGTGTCTGTGAGTTTTGCATTTGGGTCCTCCTCCTGCTTGCCACACAGCGATCCATGACACCAGTGCTTCACCCACACTTTGCCCCATGACAGTTTGAATCAGATGTTAAAGCGTAATGGACAGTACAGGGCCTTTATTGTGCTGTAAGTGAAAACTATTATCCTGTTAACACAATGTCTTTTGGACAGATGTGGACAAAGCGGAGATATTTGGTCACAATGCTCAGCGTCATATTTGGAGAAAACCAACAAATGTTTCATATCACCTGTCGGGCATGGTGGAGGAGGGGGTGATGATTTGGGCTTGTTTTGCAGCCACAGGGTCTGAGCACCCTGCAATCACTGACTCAACCATGAACTCTTATATATACCAAATTATTCTAGAGTCAAATGTGAGGCTGTCAGCCTGACAGCTAAAGCCAAAGCACAGCAGCAAATCTACAACAGAAAAGAGCCAAAATGACTCTTGCTGTAATGCAGTGACCCAGTCAAAGTCCAGACCTCAATCTGATTAAAATTCTGTACTGGCATTAAGACAGCTGTGCATAAGCAAATGCCCACAAATCTCAATGAACCAAAGGAAAATTGTAAAGATGCGTGGGGCAAAATTCCTCCAGGGGAATATGAGAGTGTATTAAAGTCATATGTAAACAGTTGCTTCAAGTTATTGCAGCTAAAGTTGCTTTTACAAGCTACTGAAGCATGGGCCTGCATAGAGCCCTGTGAAAGCTGCCTTTTTCATATTACTTTAAAGTATTGGTCACCGTCCTTTGTGTCCTCTAGATCATTCTCTAGAAACCTCATATTTCATTTTGTACTTTTTGCATTTATTTCTTATGATTTCAATATTTTTTGGTCTTTTATTTGGCCTGAAGGCAAAATCACTGCTGAAAGGTATATACAGGTTTTAAAACAGTGTATGCTTCCATCCAGATAATGTCTTTTTCATGGAAGTCATTGCAAATTTCACCTTAGACGAAGTGTCATCTCACATTTGCCAAAAACATCTCAATGATCCCCAAGATTTTTGGGAAAATATTCTGTGCTCTTACAAGATAAAGGTTGAAGTATTTGAAGGTTTGAGTCCTGTTAGTGTTTTATAAACAGAACATCATACTAACAGTCACACATGGCGGTGGTAGTGTGAGGATCTGGAGCTCCGTTGCTGCTCCAGGACCTGGACAATTTGCTGTAATTGATGGAACCATGAATTCTGCTCTCTCTCAGTTCTTTGTCTCAATTTTTTTGCCCTGAAGCTCAAGAGGACTTGGGTAATGCAACAGGACAATGATACAAAAAACACCAGCAAGTCCACGTCTGAATGGCTCAGGAAAAACAATGGAAGGGTTTGGAGTGGTCAAGTAAAGGTCTGAAATCAAATTGAGATGCATGACCTTAAACAGGCCGTTCATGTTCAAAAACCCTCCAATGTGGTTGAATTCAAACAATTTTGCAAAGATGAGTGACACAAAATTTCTCCACAGCAATGTGAGCCCCTCGTCATCAGTTATTTTAAACACTTGATTGCAGGTGATGCTGCCAAGGGTGGCACAATCAGTTATTAAGTTTAGGGGGCATTTACTTTTTATTTTTATCTGAAAAATGTAAATGTTACACAGTTTCCATGGTATTGGAGGATTCTAGCTGCTCAACAGTCCTGGGTTATCATTGTCCAGTATTTAGCTTCATGCACTAAATATGTACCCTTCTATTACGAAGCCATGCTGTTGTAATGAATGCAGTATGTGCAGCATTCAGACGGATGCTGCATACGTCCCCTCGGCCTGTTTTTTTTTTTTTTTTTAATTTTTAAAAATATTTCAAAATGATTTAATTTTGGTCTTAAAACTTATAAAATTTCTCACTTTAAACATTGGACATGTTTCATCATGATCTAATGAAGAAAAAACATGGGTTTGTGATATTTGCAAATATTCGCATGCTCAATTTATTTCTATTTGGCACAGGATTCTAATGAAGACCATGGTTTAATAAAAAAAATTTTTTTAAAAAGACCTCATAACATTTTTTTTCTTTAAAGATTTTTGATTGCCATTTTTCCGTGTGAAATAACTAAGTAAACAAAGGCTTTAGTGGACCTGTCTTTCTCTCGTTTTCTGCTTCGGCCTATTTTTCCAGCGTACACATTAGCACGCATCCGCACATAATAGTTATCTGATGCATTGTTTTATACTGAGACGAAGCGTCTTCTTTTTCCAGTCTGATCTTGTTTAATAAAGTTAAAGCAAATCTACTCTTTCATTTTAGGGACGCTCCGTGACGTCAAACCCACAGCTTTAATCGCAATGCGCATGCGCTTTGTTTCAGAAGCTAGACTGCGTTCGACGGCACGAGCGATGTTGTGACTTCAGCGAGTCAGCTGCTAATTGCAGTGCATTAAGGGGGGTTAGCAATGGTCTCTGCTATTTAGACCTGTTTTTTTCTTTTGAGTTTAATACCGTGGCTCGTTTCGCCTGTACGGACGCTTAGGCGACAGAAGTCAGGACCTCCTGTATATAAACAAAACGCAGCGAGCTGCTTTTTAAGGTGGCACCACCGAGACAGCAGCTAGGAAAGTCGTTCGTTAAGTTAGCTAACTTCATGTTGGCCGCACTGTCAAAGATGGAGCTTGCTTCACGGCTTTGTCAGAAGTAACACGATTTAAATAAAAATAAAAACTTCAAAGCGTATCCGTGTTAACATGAGAGAAGAGGCCGGTTTGAAAGGTAGGCAGCCTATGGCAGAAGAAAGAGGGGCTGAACGTCGCTGCAGCTGGCCCCAGTTGACAGAGGAGAAAGGACTCTCTAACAAGAAGGGTGACCTGAGGTCTCCTGGTCATCTGTCCAGGTCTTAGTAGTGTAAAAGTAAAGACTTTGGCTCGACATGGAGACGGTGGGGAAATTTGAGTTCAGTCGGAAGGACCTGATAGGGCATGGCGCATTTGCTGTGGTCTTTAAAGGTAGACACCGAGAGGTGAGTATTACCCCTTTGCAAGTTTATAATACGTTTTATTGCTGCTATAAAGAAATCCGTTGTCTTTTTTTTAAGGCAGATTTGTTGCGCTGTTAAATGTAGGTCGCCATCTGGTGTAGTTGTTGTCATTGTACGCCCTTAAGAGGCCTAGTCTCACATACAGGATGTTCCTTGAAATAACAAAGCTGTATTAAAAAACGTTGAAATACTTTATTTAAATACTTGCGACACATTTTATGAAAGCATGCCTGGTTATTGTGTGACTGCCTTTATTTTTGTGGCTGGCTTGTGGTGCAGATGTTGTGTGTCAGCGTCGCTAATGTAAATATAGGCCACCAGACACGTATTGTTTTCCTTAGAAAGCTCCACACTGAGGCCAAATAGACATGTTCAAACATGTACTACACCCAGAATGGATGGATATGAAATGGAAATGCTCCATCCTGAGACGTGTAATCCACTCAGGGGATCATGTGGGCCTGAAGCATCTATGTTGCTTCTTTACTACATTGGCAGACAGATAATTTCACCCCGTTAGAGCTCTTCGCTCTCTGCGGACTTGCTTGTTTTTCCTAGGATATTTAAAAGTAGAATGGGAACCTTCAGTTTTCGGGCCATTCTTTTGTGGAACCAGCTTCCAGTTTGGATTCAGGAGACCGATACTATCTCTACTTTTAAGACTAGGCTTAAAACTTTTCTTTTTGATAAAGCGTATAGTTAGGGCTGGATCAAGTGGACCTGAATCCTAAGATAAGCTAAAACTTTATTGATCCTACAACAGGGAAATTTGTGCGTTACCACAGCTCAGGTACAGATAGCAGAAGAGCACAAAGTTTTGCTGCTATATGACTAGGCTGCTGGGATTCCCATAATGCATTTAAATATCTGGTGTTAATATTTGGCTCTCTCAACAGCATGTCCTCCTCTCCTCACCCCAGCCGGATGCAGCACATGGCTGCCCCTCCCTGAGCCTGGTCCTTTTAGACCAGGAAGTTTCTTCCTGTTAAAGGGGAGTTTTTCCTTCCCACTGTTGCCAAATCTCTTGCTTATAGGGGATCATATGATTATTGGGGTTTTCTGTTTTCTTTGTGTTATTGTTTGGTCTTTACCTTACAATATAAAGAGACTTGAGGCAACTGTTGTTGTGATTTGGTGCTATATAAATAAAATTGAAGTGAACAGAATAATTTTCATCCGCTGTTTTCAGTGCATTTTACAATACGGTAGTGAACTGCCTTTAATTTTGCTGCAAGGTCAGAAAATCCACTGCCAAGGTCACTGCAGTGACTTATATGAAATATGGTGCATGGGAGTCTGCCTTAAAAAGAGGAGAAAACCCTTAGCAATCAGACCTTCTGGCTGTTTACACTCTCAGCAAGTCATTTCCTTGTAGGCCAACACTTCATGGTAGTCAACAAACAAATATACCATAGTGTGACACTTTACATTTCCTTTTACCAAACCATACATTTGACAGATGGCAGTGCAGTGAGACAAAGTGCAGACACTTTCTGACATTCGAGCACACCTCATTCTCTGCAGTGTTTTATTTCTTTCTTCAAATGACTTGAGTTTCTGTGCTCCAGAAACATGACTGGGAGGTGGCAGTAAAATGCATCAACAAGAAGAACCTAGCCAAATCTCAGACTCTGCTGGGGAAGGAGATCAAAATACTGAAGGTAAGTCAAGTTCAGAGAGAGACAAAAGAACACCCCCTGCCTAGTGTTCAACATCAGATTGATTGATGTATGTTTTCGTAGTTAAATCTGTCACCTGGCATCTGAACCTGTGGTAATATGGTATTCACAGCTGGCCACGTGCCAGATGTGTTAGTGAAATATGAGGAGTGGTTATCTCAGCACGATTGTCTTACTAAACGCAGAGTTTGTTATAGTGAAAATGAGTACTCAGAAGCTTCTCACAGACTACAAGAATGCCCTGACCTGAACAAGCATGTAAAAAGAAATGTGATGATGATAACGATATGTGACCTGAAGTATTTTGTCTTTTCTGTAGGAACTCAAGCATGAGAACATTGTTGCTTTACTGGACTTTCAGGTATGTAGCATCACATTCACAAGTGTCAAAATCACATGTTAAGGTTTCTCATTTTTCCCTGTTAGACAGCAGCTGAAAGCGGAGCAGATGGGCTGCTGGATGTGGCTTTTCCACATGACCCACTTGTGTCTCATGCTAGTTGCACAGTTATGGCTTACCTATTTGTTAAATGAGGCTTTCCAACATTTGTTTGTTTTAAAACTGTTTGTTTCTGCTCTGGCGACTCTGGTTTTTTGGCCCGTTGAACTTGGCCAACCCTTCTAGTGCTTAAATTCTCTCTGCTGCTACGTGGCCTGTTCTTGATGGCCTCCTTTTATTAAGTCTTTCTTTGAAGTGTAGCAATTTAAGTTGTGCATGTAGGCAGAAACAAGTTGATCAGGGCACAGGCTACTGTGTTAATGCTTCTTTACCAGTTGTTCATGGTTAGAGAAGCAGATATCCTGGCTCACCATAATAAACAAAAGGTGTTGCATTTTTAATCAGAGTCCACACTCTCAGTGATGTCTCTGTGATGGCCGCACCTGCTAGTTAGTTTAGATATAATGTTCCTTACTTCCACACACAAACTCTTATCTGAACTCACCAGGTGTTTCTTCTGTCTTTGTAGTTCTTGATTAACAAACTGCCATCTGGTTAAAAAAAAACATCAAATGTGCAAATTCTGCTAATTTCAAAGGCTGCGTTGTTCTTGCAGACTAACAGCAGGTAGCTGATGCTGTGTCTTTGAAGAAACTGGTCTGGAACAAATCTCTTAAAAATGTTTGTAATTTTAAAAAGTTGCAAAGAAGTTTTGAAGGTTGTTTCATTGTGATCTGCTTATTTATTTTTAAATGAAATGTGAATCCTTGACTCTAAGAACTGAGATGAGATCCTCCTTCTCTGTTGTGTGAAGAGAAAATGAAAACTGTGCACATATTGAAAGTTTCATTAGCGGACTGAAGGTTTGAGCTATCATTCTCTGCCCATATCGGTTAAGCTTGACAGCTTGCTCATAATGGAAGAACAGTGTTGCATGCTATCATATGAGCTGCTTGCTGCTTACACACTAAAGCACTGAAATAATTAGCAACAATCATTTCTCTGGACATGCAGAACCTTAAAAAATACCCTGTTCTCTCTTTATCGTCCGTGCTGGCTGGGGATAGTTGGAGCTGGGCTCTAAGATTACAGGTTTGTTGTGGCACGACAGTGCTGATCTTCTTAGCTGGCAATCCATCCATCTATCTAATTAGGTCCTAAAGAAACTGACACCAAACCAAGCTCTGGAAACCAGCAATGAAAGGGACTGAAGATGGGTTTGCAAGTCAAATATTTGTGTATTGTAGGCTTTCAATTTTGAAGGGTTAGTGTTACTCATCTGGGTCCAGACCTTTGAATCTGTTTGCTGTACTCAGATCGACTGATCTGTCTTGATATTAAACCATTGTTTGACAGTTGAAAAAGTCAACTAGCCAGTCAGAGCCATGGCCACAAATAACACCATTGTCAAGATCTTCTCAAGCTGTACATCTAGTGACATATAGAAAAAGAAACCCTTTCACCTGCTGTCAGCGTACAACTGAATATTGGCTAAAGAATTCAGACTCATTCAAACAGGGTCAAGTTGGCAATCGCATGCAATCTGTTTCTGATAATAAAGCGATTCGTTGAAATTGAAGCTGAAGTTCACACGAAGTCCAACATGAGTCTCACAGATTTGAAAAAGAAATCTAGAAATTTTATTGAACTGCCAAATGACAACCTTGGTTTTATTTGGGAATATAATCAGTTGGCAATCAGCTGAGCCAAACCCCAAAGTCCAGTTTTCACTCGAGTGTGACTGAGTCATTATAACCCAGGACGTAGTTCAGATTTTTTTTTTTTATTGTAAGCTATTACAGTGCCATGGCAAACGGCAACAACACCAAACCTCTTATTTAACTATTTCATCGAATGTTATTTACCTAGCTTAGTGTTTCCCCACCGCCCCTAAACTCACTGGTTGCTTGTGTTTGGCCGTCCATCTTTAATAAAGCCAACGACAACTATTCAGAAAGCCTGACTCAGCTGAACTGTATAAAACAGTCTGGCCTCTGACTGCTGGCTTTAGTGAGATACTGAATCGAGGTCAGAGAGAGACTACAGTCGTCTGTTGCCATGAGATAAGAGAGGTTTTTTAAAATGGGCTTGACTACCCTTCACAAAGTTTTCCTTTTTTTAAAATAAGTTTTGGACTGTTTCCAAAGTGCACAATAGATGTTTGAGTTTCTGTGGTTCTAAGTTCTCAGTGTTGATTTTGCTTTTTAAGGATGCACTAATTGAATTTTTGGGTGGTATATAAAATCATTTGGCCAATAGCCAGTGCCTTTTTTTGTCTTTGTTTTGTTTGGTATTTATTTCCACTCGGATTCCTAATTTCTGATGGCAGACATACAATTCAAGTGGGGGTTTTTTTTTGTGTGTTTTTTTTTAATCCACGCCACCTCCATATTTATTGTGTAAGAAACAAAGAAAAAAAGAAAACAGGTGTTTCAGGGGTATCAGTTGGTTCTGCCTATACAGACCTGGTGTTTTAATCCTCCTCCCATTGTGCAACTTTTATAGACTTGTCGGTATCTGTATCTGGATTTTAGCCACTTATTTTCACTTTTCTGCAGCTGTTTAAGCTGCTTGATACTTCTAGTCTAAGTCACCTCGTTAGCTTGCTTTAACATGAGTGGTGTGTACAGGAACCATCTGTTCCTTCTGCTTTGTCTGCCACTGGCGTGTGTATGTTTACCCCCACTCTTCTTATCTCCCTTCTCTTTAGGAAACTGCCAGCTCAGTGTACCTGGTAATGGAGGTAAGCTTGCTGGGATGTTTGGCTTTGTTTGCTCAGCGCTGTATTGTCTGAACTCTAACAGGGCTAAAATTAGCTGTCTCCTCTGGCATCTGTGGGGGGGTTAAATGGCTAACAGCCACTACTCTTTTTGCTGTGATTTGATGCTGTTGTCCTGATTATGAATTAGAGGGGGAAAGTCCATAAATGGAGGGAGTTGTGAGTTCTCAAATTGCTTTTGATGCTTTTGATGCTCATACTCTTGTTTTGTGCATTTTAAATAATTTCTTCAAGGGAACATGCCAGACTATGTTTTATCAATGTAAATTTTGTTTATAGTATTTGTCAAAGCGATTAAAAATTGCTTGCTATTTTTGTTAATGTATTTTGTAAAAATACATATACACTCACTAAACTTTTTATTAGGTACACCTTGCTAGTACCAGGTTCGATCTCTGACTTCTTTGACTTAAGAACTGGCTCAGATCTCGGTGGCATAGATTCAAGAGGGTTAGGTCTATATCGACTTGATATCATCACACAGATGCTGCTGATTTTTTTGTGGATTCATGCTTTCATATTGTTTACACCAAATTCTGAACCTACCATCTGACTGTTGCAGCAGAAATCAAGACTCATCAGCTCCAGCAACATTTTTCCAGTTATCTGTTGTCCAATTTTGGTGACCTCCCCCTTTACTTGAAGTCCCAGTATCCTGTTTCTTAGCTGACCGGAGTGGCACCTACTGTGGTCTTCTGCTTCTGTAGTCCACCTTTTTTAAGGTTCGACATATGCATTCAGAGGTTTGCAGATGTCTTCTGCAAACCTTGGTTTTACCAAGTGGTCATTCTCCTGTGGCCTCAGGAAGGTATTTTACATGGAGAACTGCCGCTCGCTGAATATTTACTTTTTTGTGGATCACTCTCTGTGGTCAGATGATCAGGTGTACCTAACAAAGTGGCTAGTGAGTGTACACGACATTGACAGCCAGGCAGAAGAACTTTGGATTTCTTATCCTCATTTTAATCTTCTGCTGTCAAATGTGTTCTGTCATGTACTTTGCCATTAAAATAAAAATATACAATTGCTGTCTAGATCTATACCACAAGTCAAAAGCAGATTTCTTTATGCTGATCTGTGTGTCTGAGAGATTAAACTACTTGTGAGGCAGCATTTTACGGCCTCACCTGTCACAGCCCGTCCTTTTCTGGGTTCATTCATATTAATGCTGGGAATGGGAACAAGGGTATAAATCTGTAAACACATCACTCTTCGGCAAATCACTCCTCTGATCTCTGCTGCTTTCTAGTTGCTTCAGAGGCTGTGTGATCTCAGAGTCTTTTTCACTGTGGTTACACCTCAGTCCTCGGTGCTACCTGTGTTTTCTAATGCTATTCCTTTTCATCTCTCTCCCCCTCCCCTTCATTCCTGCCCTGTCACTATTTTTAACCACAGTACTGCAACGGCGGCGATCTCGCTGACTACTTACACTGTAAGTGCAACAGTTTATCTACTTATGCTCAATGTACTCAAAATGCTTCTTAATCCAAAAAATCAGTTAAATCAGGAATAAAATCTTTGCTCAAAAGTCTTTCTAGATCTAAAGCAGGCCCTGAATGCCCTTCTTTTATCTGAACACAACGATTATATCCGTTTCCTAGCAAGCGAGATGAAAACTGGACTTTTGGCATATTTTCATATGTATGTAAATGATGATATTTGGCATAGACATGTGTTCAGGAAAGAGCTTAAATTTCAGAAATAAGAGAACAGCAGAGCAGAAAGGTGGCACCTCAGGCACAAGAGGTAGTGGGACACGCCCACACAGGCACCTTCAGGAGAGAGGCCCTGCTAGGGCCGTAACAAGTGCCTAAAGAATATTCAGACCAGAGACACCTCTCTGCATTGTTCTTCTGTCTTTTAATAAACACAGTACAGTGTTTGATCATATACTTAGAGCCACCTTGTGCTCACTTTTGAGTCAGAATGGTAGAAAACTGGGAATTTCTCAGCACTACAGATTTTCCCAGCTTCGTCGTATCCTCACCAAACTTCTCTGGGCTTCAAATAGCCAGGACCATCAATCCATTTGTGATATCCGTCAAACTTCCTGTAATTTTGCACCCAGACTCTAAATAGAAATCCCATCCTATTCTATTAATAGCCAGCATGATTGAAAAATGGGTTTGGATCCTCTCCCCATTGTAATAAATGACCTAGACTGCTTCCAGCTCAAGGCGAATACAGCATGTCTTTAAAAGTCTGCTGGAAGGGACGTGGACATGGAGCAATTGTAGACAAGGAAGTGTCCATAACGCAATACTGTATCATTTTGAGCTGGAGACACAAAAGAGGACATGACAGTTGGGTGATATTAGAGAACCCAGGAATAAACACACGCTGCAGATAATTTAGGAAATGTATTAAAATGATCTGTTGCATAAAATCATTGTATTCCAACTATAAACTAAGAGAGATTCATTCAGTCCGTGATAGGTTTACCGATATCATCATGTTGTGTCCTCATTAAGAAAATTCTACTTGCATCGTAACCTGTAGGATTCACATCAAAGTTAGTGATTAATTGATATTTGCTTTGTCTTTTCCTTCAGCTAAGGGCACACTGAGTGAGGACACTATTCGGGTTTTCCTGCAGCAGATTGCAGGAGCCATGAGGGTCCTACAATCCAAAGGAATAATTCACAGGGACCTCAAGCCACAGAACATCCTGCTTTCTTACCCACCAGGATGCAAGTCACACTCCAACAACACCTGCATCAAGATTGGTAGGTTTGGTTATGTGAGAGTCTTTAAGGCGATTATACATACTGTTTGTTTTTGTTTTTTTAAGCATTTCAACACACTTTAGGAGACTTTAAGATTTTTTTAAGCTCTGTAGTATCTGTTGATTAATATGCCAAACAAGAATACATTTTTTTAAAGTGATGGCAAAACATTTAAAATATAAAACTTGTGGGATTTAAAGCAGCAGAACAATTTACAGGAGCAAAAAAATAATTCAATCTCAAAAGCTCCTTATGGAAATTCCTACAACGTAATCAACTTTTTTTTATAGACAGTTTTATTGCAATGGGATCTCATAATGATTTCCCTGAGGTAATTGATTACCCGAAGCTCAGAAGGCTAAACTTGTTTGAAGAAATTGATTACATATAGAATTTCACATTTTACCTCTGCAGTGTTGCTATTGTTCTTCTGAGAGTGCACGCTGTTTAAAAATGCCGCAAAGCAAAGACGCTTTCTACAACTACAAGATGCACTTGTGTCATCCAGTTTAAAATTGATTGATGTGGTAGAAGATGATATTGGTGCAACAGAAAGTAATCAATAAGTGTCTGGCTATTGGTGACTCTATTCTTAAAAACATGAAACTAGAAACCCCAGTGGACACAGTCAGAAGTATTCCAGGTGCCAGAGCAGGCGACATTGAAGTAAATTTGAAATTCCTGGCTAAGGCTATGGAGCAGGTGTGTAACTTTACCAAAATAATGTCATACTCTGTAGTTTTCTCTGATCCCATACCCAGTCGGACCAAGCGTGACATGTTTAGCTGTATGTTACTAATTGCTGGCTGTCCGAGTGGCGTCCAGCATGTGAGCTTCATAAATAAATGGAAAACTTTCTGGGAAAAACATGGTCTTGTCAGGAGAGACAGCAGTGGACACCAGCCGTTTAAAGTCTTCTCCCACAGAGGTTGATTATTTTGTTAAGTGTTACAGCTTCACTGTATACATCGCTCAAGGCAACAGATCAGAGATGCTGGTATAATTCACAATGTGCCTTAAAAGGAAATGACTTAAAAAAAGAAGAAGAAATGGTGTTTCATTCATTTAAAGTCTCCTTGTTTTTTTGTTTTTTTTTCACCTTCTTTTCTCTTTCCCATCACCCCAACCAGTCGTGGCATATGCCTGCCCCTCTGTGAGCCAGAGTTCTTCCCGTTAAAAGGACATTTTTCCTTCCCACTGTCGCCAAATGCTTGCTCATGGGAAGCTGTCTGATCGTTTGGGTGGGGCTCTAATATTGTAAGGCCTTTACCTTACAATATGAAGTGCCTTGATGTTATATAAATAAAACTAAATTGCATTAAATTGAATAATTATGAAGTATCTTTCCCAAGTGAGTGAGAGCGAGTGTGTTCAGCTGTTTGGAAGCTCTACTAGTCCCTTAGCCTATTAATTTTTTCCCCTCTAGAGACTGAATGCATAGCAAAGCCACCGCAATCTCAAACAAGCTGACTACACACACACACGCACACGCTGTACCTACACAAGGTTTTTTCGCAAGCGGTTTGTTGATTCGTTTAAGAGGCTGAGTGCATTTTAGACATTTAAGAGTTTTTGTTTATAAAATGTACTGTATATACGGATTACAAAATTATGACTTAATACTACAAACAAGCAAAGAAACACTTAAATGATCACACGAGGCTAGCTCCAAAAGTGAGTCAGGGCCCCATCTTGAAACGGTGTCTGGTATTAGGAGCTCATCTGACTAAAGGCAAAGTTTCTGTTGCCTTTAGCCAGATTTTTATTAACACCTCTGCACTGGGTCATCATTGTGTGATGACCCAGTGCAGAGGTGTTAAAGATAAGGCCCAAGGGCCAGAACTGGCCTGCAAAAAGCCAAATGTGATTTGCTTTGACTGCTAAGATGGAGAAATTTACGTCAGTTTTAAAGCCTTACTGACAAAAATAAGTCTCCTGACAAACCACAACAAAGCATTTAAATAATGCATAAGCAATCAAATGTACGACGCTGAGGTGTTCTCTCATTGTATTATATTAAATAACAAAAACTTGTATAGGAATACAGTATTAGGCTATGTTTGTTCAATGCATCTAAAAAAATAAAATCAACAAGCCAGTGTGCTACATTGATCTTCTGTGGTTAAGAAGTGTTTTAATTACGTCATAATTCAAAGTAAACTCCAGTGTGATGATACTAAATTTCCATGAGCTTAACTAAATCATAAGCTCGCCAAGACTCGCCCATTATCGCTCAAGTATTGCATATTCTTTCGTTTGTTTTGCTAGTCTGTTTTTCCATTTTTCTCTTATTTAAATGATTTTTTTTTTGCCACAATGTAAATATTATGAAGGTACACCTGGATTCCTTTCTGGCACCAAATATTTACTCATCCTCCTCTTTTCCCTTTTTTTCTGTATCCCCGCCGTTCCTTCCCTTCTGGACGTTTATGTCCACAGCGGACTTTGGCTTTGCAAGGTACCTTCAGAACAACATGATGGCAGCCACGCTCTGTGGATCCCCTATGTACATGGTAAGCACAATTTGGGTAATTTTTACTGATGAAATGGAAATAACTGTTTAAATGTGAATAAATGTTTCAGTTGGCAGATTCAAATATGGTGATTTTAGCTGTTTGAGATTGTTGCAGTCCTATTCATTCATTTATTTGTTACATTTTTAACTAAATGCGATTTGTAAAACAATACAGGGATGAATATAATATCAATTTAATAATCAATTGTCCCTCAAAGTTTTAAAATTGATCTCACCTCCCCTTTTTAATTTTTCTCACCAGGCTCCTGAAGTAATTATGTCCCAAAACTATGATGCCAAGGCTGACTTGTGGAGTATAGGAACAATAGTGTTTCAGTGCCTGACTGGAAAAGCTCCTTTTCAGGTAAAATAAAAGTTTACAATATCCAGAATGATTCTTGGCCAAGCCAGGGGGGGGAGGCAGGCAGGCACGTTTATTTTTATTTTTTATTTTTTTCCCCTTTCCAGAATTCTGAGAAAAAAGTCAGAATTCTGACTTTAATCTCAGAATTTTGAGAAACGAATTCTGTAAAAAAAAAAAAAAAAAAAAAAGAGTCGGAATGCTGAATTCTGACTTTTTTTTCCTCAGAGTTCTGGAAAAGAAGATGTGCCCACTTTTTTTTTTTTTTGTTTTTTTCCCTCCGGTGGCCCAGATCCTCTTCCGTAACAAACTTGAACTTGAAGTCAATCCAGTATTTGGTGTGTCCACTCTGCGCCTTTAAGAGAGCTCCAGTTTTAGGCTTTTCTAAACTGTTATGTTGGGGCTTATCATCTATTTCAAGACCTTCAGATAATCTTTTTGCTGGAGATTGTTATTTAGGACTGCATGTTTTGGACCACTGACATGTTGAACTTTGAACTTTAAGACTGAAACCAGGCACATGCATCCCTGATGTGATAGGATATGGATAAAAACCTCAAATCAAAAGTGCCTGAAACATTGGAATATCAGCTCATTGTGAGGATGTCATAACTAGCACACAGATTAGAAAATATTTTTGCTTTTGTCATTTGCTCCAAATCTGTGGGCATTCTTGCTCTAGCAGTACAGACTGCACACCAGCAGGGACAAAACAACAACTCCAGCATTGTGACTTCTTTATTCTCTTTGTCTTTGGCAGCTACAGTCATGCACTGCTTCTCTACTGAATTCCTTATAACTGCTCTAACATCACACATTAAAAAAAAAAAATTCTCCCTTTTGTTTTTCCTCAGCCTGTATCGGGCTAAATGTAGATTAAAGATGCCAAATGTGGACGTTGACAATGGTGTTAAAATGAAGCGTAATATAGCAAAACCTGTTACGTGTTGTTCCTCAACTGATCCAAAAGCATTTTTAAATTACCTGCTGTGTTTTCCTTGTTCTCTGATATGTGTACATAAAAGTTGTTACTCAAGTAAATGGAGTGTGTTGTTTGCAGTGCAGTGACAAAACCTGATATAATAAAAATGTATACAGCAATGCACTAGAATAGTGTAATCGTATAATTACTCTGTGTGTATATGCATACTCTTACAGTCTTTCTTATGTTTTTCCAATATATCTGTGACTTTTTGCCATCTTCAGGCCAGCAGTCCCCAAGATCTCCGGCTGTTCTATGAAAAAAACAAGAATCTCAGCCCCAAGTAAGAAATTATGTTGAAATGACGATATGTTTTTTTTAAAAAAATGATTTCGTAGTTTTCTGCATTTATTTTAAAGGTATTTCTTAGAATATAAGTATTGTTTGGATGTTTAGTGCAGAACCAATCTGAAAGGTGTGGCTTATTAAGATGCCATATTGTAGGTCAGCTTATCAAAGACCTGGAAAAAAGCCATAAATCATTCATTTATTCTTGTTTGCTAATACACATAAATTGCCTCAGAAATGTCTTAATCTAGAAAATCTATAAAGAGTTGAAGTGTAGGAGTTGAAGGTGGAGTTTTGCTGTATGTAGAGTTGTGACCTTTTAATCATTTGCATGAAGCAAAGACTGATTGTTGTTGTATTTGTTTTACAGCATTCCCAGAGAGACTTCAAGCCACCTGAGGCAGCTGCTGCTGGGTCTGCTGCAGCGCAACCACAAAGACCGCATGGACTTTGGTCAGAAAATGTTTAACGTTCATTCATACTCGACATATTTCACTCGTGCAAGTTTGGATCAAACTTTGCTTATGCAAAAGATGTTGTTACAGTTTCTTAGTTTGTTGCATGCAGAGGAAAACTGTGAACTTCCTCTCATTAATTATATTTATTCTCCCTGGTAGATGACTTTTTTTGTCATCCTTTCCTGGAGGCTAGCTCATCTGTGAAAAAGAGTAAGTAAGAATAAACAGCATTACTTCCTTAGTTAGGTCTAATATAGATACAAATACAAAATATGTTCCATTTGCTTCAATAGAAAATATAACCCTAAAAATAAAACAAGGTGACTGAAGCAATGTTTACAGGATGAGATCTGATAGTCAGGCCAGTCACGTAAAGATAGAACGGGTGTTATACACACTTTGTGTGTTCAGAATTAACACACAAAGTTTCTTTTTTCAGAAACTAACAACTGTGTTGAATTTCATTTCAGCAACTCCTACTGTGACCATGACTTGTTTGCCCAGCTCTGCATCAGCCAGCTCTTGTAGCAGCTCTTCCACGTCTCACCTCGCCTCACCACCGGTTTGTGTTTGTTATTTCTTATATTTCCTCCAGCATTTCCCCCAGAGGGGATGAGCACGAACACCAAAAGATCCCCAAAGAAGCCAAAAACTTTTTTAAATTTATCATTTTTTTTATGTGCACTAATTTCCCAAAGCGGCGACCTCTGGAGGAAAACAGAGATTTTTGTATTTACTTTTTTTTTGATGAGTGTAAAGTTTTATTTGCATTCATAGAAGCAACAACTTTCTCACCTTTCCCTTCTCTGATGACTAATTTATACGTTCCTCCTCTGTGTTTAATATGCCACCTTCTGTCTCCCTGTCTCTGTAGCAGTCGCTTGCTGAGATTCAGCAGTTGCGAGCCAAAGCTCTGGCCTCTCCCACCCAGGAGGCCACTGGTTTTCTCCTTAAGGACTCGTCTGGAGGTGGCGGCAGCAGCAAGAACTCATCCTCCTGTGACACAGATGACTTTGTGATAGTGCCTGCTCACTTCACCAGTAAGAAAACTTTTCTTTTTCATCGAGTCCCTGCATAAACATTACATGGAGCTCTTCAGTAGACTTGAATTCATCTTGTAGCCTTTTTTCTTTCCATAGACTGACATTTATATTGCATTTCTCAAGCTGAAGCGCTGTGCTATGAGGCTGTTCAAGTTTATAACAGTTTTGTTTTTGTTCAGCAGGTGAGCTGACAAGTGAGAGTAAAGTGCTGCAGGACAGCCTAATGAACAGCGGGTGAGAAGCAAAAGCTAGTTATTCATTAATATCCAGCACAGCGGCTGATATGTTAATTAAATGCACTTCTTTGGCACTGTTACAGAATCGGGCTTATAGAGGAAGATAAATTATGTTAGTAATCACACTTATATTAGCTGTGAAAGTGTACGCCCTCTAAACTGTTCATGAATAACATTGTGATGGTTTTATTCTCTTCTCCACTTTAATTAGCTCTCTTTTAGCATCAGCTGGTCTGTGTAACCAAGCCAAAACACCGCCGCACTCGCCTTCCTACAGTGGATCACCAAGTCCTGTCAGGTAACTGCACACAGCCAAATTTTTTCTTATGGTGGTAAATGTGGGGGAGTTAATTAGGTGATCTCCTGATGAATTTGCAAGTTTGCTCACCTACAATGATATTAACAGTCTCAAATTTTTATTGTAGTTTAATTTTAAAGGAGGGACAAAAATTCAAAAAACACATTATTAAAAAAAGGTTTAAGTGTATTTGTGTGTCACTGAATGGAATAAGAAAAACTTGACTTGATGGAGAAACCCTTGTTGGCAAGCACAGCGGCAAGAGGTTTCTTGCAGTTGGTCAGCAGGTTTGAAACCATCAACTTTGGCCCACTCCTCTTTACAGAAATTCTCTAAATCCTCCCGGTTGCTTGGCAACTCGAAGCTTCAGCTCTATCCACAGATTTTTCTAAAGGACTGAGGTCTGGTCTGGGCCACTCCATCACCTAACCCTCTGGAGTCTAGGGTTGAATCGGCTGTTTTTGACCACCTTTGATTTTACCTTTATATTTTTCTTTTAAAAACTGTTTACCATCCTTTGTTTGGTTTCAATGTTTTTAGCACAACCTCACGTCTGGCTTCACAGTAACTTCTGCGATATATCCGAATAGTTAGACTAATAGCTGAAACTACTTTCAAAATTAGAGACTGTGTATTTCTTTGTAAGTGAACAAATTCAACAAAATATCAAGTAATTATTTCCCCTATTGTATAGTTACATGGTGCAAGAAAGAAGCAGCTGGTAAAGTAATTTGGATTCAACTAAAGCACCGAAGGTTCATGCACCAAATTTTCTTCACTATAAACTGTCAGGTTTTTAATTAAGTCAGTTTTATTAGTTTAACAAGCTTAATTGTCCTAGTGTTTATCTCTCTATTACATACACAGTTACTCCACAACTGTCATCTTAATCTTTTGTTTTGTGATGTTAGTCGATGTGTCGTTTGTACGTAAACATTGTGCAAATTAATAAGTCACATCTGCTTCCTCTGGAAAGTGTTAACTACGCATGTGTGTACAAAAGCACACGGACTGTCTCCTCTCTTATCTAACTGTTCCCTTGGCACCCTCGGTTATTCTCACTGTTGTCAGGCCCAGCGAGTTCTCGGGAAGTAGCTATGGAAACCATGGTCAGTCATTGCCTATTCCAGTCCCCACTCAGGTCCAGAATTACCAGCGTATGGAGCAAAACCTCCATTCTACCAAACAGGATGGTTCGCCACGGTCTGCATCAAGAAACACACACACACACACACACACACACACACACACACACACACACACACATTTATAAATGTATAAACTCCACTGTTGCAAAACTAAATTTACAGGTTAGCTTTTAAACTTCTTGATGGAAGTGCAGTGACTCATAAGACTCACTTCATTAGGCTGTCAACACCAGTGCGCCGCTGCAGCAGTGGAAGCTTGTTGGGCTGTGCTAGGACTGGACCTTCACCACCATATGGGCAGGGGGCTGTCACCACCATCACCACCACCACCACCACCACCCGCAGGTTCTCCCTGGGAGGTGCCAGGACTTTGCAGCTCTCTCCTCAAGGTAACTTGAAGGCCATGCTTCACTTGCTTCTGCATCAACCTGGCTTAAAAATATGGAAGCTGTAGAGTGATAGAGTGCAAGCTTGGAGCTAACTGGTTGGTGCCAAACTCCAGTGACGATATTTGAAAGGTATTAAAACTACACCAGCCGGTCTTTTGTCTGTTTGTAACCATATTATAAATTATAGATATTAGTTATAAGCAGATCAGGGAAAGTTTGTTTTGGTGCAAATGATTTCTAGAGGAGCAAAAACTGTTAAGGAAATCTGAAAAGTGAGATTATTTCTCTCTTTGTTTGTTTTTTAAAGCTCAGTTGTACTTAATACTGTCATTTATAACTTGTATATATAAATCTACTTCTGTCATTTATATAGCAGAAATTATCTGAGTTGTTTAAGCTTTTGATGCACGATGACTTGCTGAGATTTTTCTTTGTTTTTGAGTATTTATAAATTGAATATGTGGGGCTTCTAAGCAGACAAAGACATTTTAAGGCATAAACTGGGGCTGTGTGAACATGCGATGAGGAGTTTTCTAACCTTTAACTGGAGGTTAAATTAAAATCCACTAACAAAAAGACCAAGCAGAGCAAATGATGATAAATTATTGAATAGTTTAACCTCTAAAATTATTATTGATTTCCAGTGGTTGGCATGAAAACTGAACTGCAGACAGAGGTGAAATACAGTGTGGTGGTGTTCTTCCTCTTGGGTTAGTGTGGTCAGAAGTTTTAAAAGTTATTGCTTGAGAAAATGAAACCGCCATCACATACTTTTCTCACCAGCTGCTTTCAAGTCCTCCTCGCACAGAACCTTCTCTTCCCAGACATGTATGCTGTCGGGGGAGTTAGACAGGACATGTCCATCTTTGCTAGCTTTGTTGTTTTCTAGGCCTGTCTGACACTTCATGTTGCATTGCCACCTGCTGTCTAGCAGTCCTTCTGTCCCACTTTGCAGCTCTGCAGCACACTGAACCCAGGCTGAATTCTCAGCAGCAACCACAGAGGGCAGGACTTGGCACAAGGCTCCACAGTGCCCCCTGTCTGTTGGACTGTGCCACTGGTGGTGGCAGGCAAAAAATCCGAAAGCAGCACTCGGACCCTCTGGGTACTCCCTCAGCCGGACTCATGGCTGTCCGCCCCTTACACTCTTCTCCCAGACTGAGTGAGCTGATGCAGCGTAATCCTCTCCCCACTATTCTGGGCTCCCCCTCCAGGGTAGGTCTGTGTTTTGTGTGTCAAACAGAGAGAAAAATTGTTTTTTTCTTTATGTACGCAAGACAAGACAAAACCACCAACTGGTTTAACCCAACCTTTCTAACCTTTTTCTTCGCCATGTTTCCTCTTCGCCCAGACCATCCCACCATTTGAATTCCCCAAGACTCCGAGTTCTCCAAACCTGGTGACCTTCCTGACACAGCAGGGTATGGTCATAGGCTCTCCTTGCAGCAGGACTGCCCCAGCAGAGCTCAGAGACCTGGTACACCAAGCACCCACACCGGTCACCCATTCTCCTCATTGCATCCACAGATGGAATGATGATACCAAGAGCTTTGGAAGGTCGTGTTTTGTTTCTGCTGTTCTTTGTTTTATGTTCCCCGATGATGCAATCCACAAAGAACCAGGGTACACAGAGAAGCTTGTGTCATGTAAAATTAGTTTAAAACAGGCAATGAAAAGCACACATTGCTGAGTTAAAATCTTTCTCTACCTTTTCTTTATTCTTTGGACTTTTTATTATATAGTGTACTGTTTTATTATCCAAATATGATGTAAAATTATATTACAGACTATGTAGATAGATATGGCTAATTAATAAAATGAAGGAAATGAATAAACACCTTGTCTCTGTGTCATGTTTCTTTGAAGCAGGTCTCAAAGTGCCGGTGGTCTGTCCGACGTGCTGCTGATGGCTGCGTTTGGACCCGGTGGACCTGCAGGTGACCGAGGCAGCACAGAGAACCTGACCTCTGAAAAAGCCATAGATATAACAGGTAGACATGACTGTTGCATGAACGAAAAAACACACATTGTTCTGCAGTTTAACCACTGACGCATGTAAAGGTTTGGAACTGATAGTGATTCATAGGGAGAAAAATGTCAAATTTGTTCCCTCCTTCTGTTTCTCAAGGATCCCCGGGTGGCGGGGGAGGCTCTGGCAGCCCAGCACAGGTGGTTTTCACTGTAGGATCTCCACCTAGTGGCAGCACTCCACCCTTTACCTCCAGACAGAGAAAATACTCAGGTATTGTGCATGAAAACATGTCGACAGAGCTGAATACAAGTAATTCATCTCCAAATCGCATCTGCAGCACGATGGCAGTATTACAATGATTCACAGTCGGGCAGTACAGAGCTGAGTTTTTCATTTTAAGTAACGTGGAAATTAAATGTTCTGGTTAGCATAAGAGTAGGTGTGTATATGTGTGTATGTATGTGTGTGTGTATATATATATATATATATATGTATGTGTGTGTGTATGTATGTATGTATATATGTGTGTGTGTATTTATGAACAATCAGGAAACATGAAAGCCAGCTGCACTGATGAAAAATGATTGCCTCGGGCATTGAGTGTAACATTTCTGCCGTCTCTTTCCCTGACTGCAGGCTCATTCACTTCAGGCAGCCCTGCAGGCTCCTTAACCAGCCGTCACCCTCTGACAGGCACCTGTTTGGATGGCTTTGAGGCTTCTTCCAGTCCTCGTTACAGTTTCCCCGATCCCATCACAGCCAACATGGGTGGTCGCGTCACCTTCGAGGCTCCCGAGCTGCCCGAAGAGACGCTGATGGAGGTGAGATGCCAGATTCCTCTGGAAAGTAATGAGGATGGAGTCTTCTGTGTTCAGAGCTTGTGTGTAGCAGTGACTTTTCCTGTTCTTGTGTACATCAGTCAGGGTGATCTTGAACTAAAGAATACTCAGTATCCCTTTAAAGAGTGTTGGCCATAAGGAAGGATGGAAAACATTGTCAATGAGGTTTTTGGGGGGTTTTTTTCTTTCTTTTTTTTTCCTTTTAGTTCACGACACTGTAGAAAAATAATTTAAGGTAAAAGCTGAAATGGATTTATGGAAAGCACTGAATGACCTGTCTCTTTTTAAATCTTGGGCTTTTTTCACCCATGGAGATTGAATGCAAAACCTCATTCTGGTGTCCACCGTTTAAAATTCTGTCATTATACCCTCCCCTCCCTTTCTCTGCCTGTCTTTCTTCCGTGCCTGTCGGAGTTCAGCAGGAGCATACAGACACTGTGCAAAGGCTGCGGTTCACATTGGATTTTGCTCTGTGTCTAATGGAGGTGGCTGCTGCCCGTGGTGCTACAGTGACAGGGGAGCAGGGGGACTTTTCTCATCTCTCTCTCCTTCAGCAGCAGAGCCTGGTAGCAGATCAGATAAGCTCGCTGAGCCGAGAGTGGAGGTAAGGCCGTATCTGCTGTGGCTGTGCCTCTTTGTTGGATCAATTGATACCTTGGCGATTTCCTGGCTTTACGCCGCGTTTGGTGATAAGCCTCTGGGGTCTTGGACATTTTTATTAAATTGTATTGGTGCCTCAGAGACTTACTATGGAAAAAAGAAATTGGAATACATTTAATTATTTTTTATTTTTGTTGCTGTAATGTTAATGTAATTGTAAGCTTATATGCTTGAATGCATCTTTGCTGTAGGACAAAAACTAAAGTAAAAGCAGCGGGTTGTAGTGAAGGAGTCATCATGTAGGTCATTTTGTGTTTTTATGCACCGGGACTTTTTTTGTTGTGTACTTCAGCTTGAAATGAAGAATATTTGCATTTTGCCCAGAGAGTGCTGGGAGCAAATAGAAAAGAGAAAACTGCCCAAGTGCCTGCTGCTCAGGACACCATGGCAAAAGTAAAAAGCCTGAGGCACTCTCATTTGTAGAGGATGAGATTTTTGGCATTCTCAAGTTTTTTTTTGTTTTTTGTTTTTTTTTTTCTTGGGAAGACTTTAATCTGAAGTGTAAATGTAGTTGTTGCGTTTGATGGTTTTTGACTGCCTCTAGTGAATTTTCTGATGCTGAATATTTCTTAAACAGAAACCTGTGATTCAGATTTTTATCCTACAAGTATCGATTGTGTTTAATGTGTCATTTGTCCTTTTAGAATTGAGTTTAACTTAAAGTACTTTACGTGTGATTGCCTCCTCAGTCATGCAGAACAGCTGGTTCTCTACCTTAAAACTGCAGAACTCTTGTCCAATGCCTTACACACAGCAATGGAGCAAGTTAAACAGGGCAAGCTTTACCCATCTGCTACTGTCAAACAAGGTATGAGCCTTTTCATTTTTTCAGTGGCAGTCTTAAAAACATAAAATTGCCATGTGCAGGATATATATATATATATATATATATATATATATATATATATATATATATATATATATAAAAAAATTATGATTCATGTATTTAGTTGTTTGTTTGTTTTTTTGTTTTTAATTTCTCTCCATATACAGTTGTGAGAAAACTAAATGAGCTGTACAAGTCCAGCGTGGCATCCTGCCGCTCACTCAACAGCCGTCTGGAGCATTTCTTTACCCGGAAGCATCGCCTAATGGACCAAATCACCTCCATCACAGCAGAACGGCTGCTGTTCAGCCACACTGTGCAGATGGTAAACCGAAAGAAAAGTCGGATAATTGAGAAATAGAGGAGAACATAGGGGGAAATTGAACAAAGAATCTTTAGATCTAAAAGTATCTTTATCAAGGTGCTTTTTTTGGCTCACCAGGGTTGAGTAGGCAACCCATATGCCGTAATATTATTGTAGAGGCCTGGGTTTGAATCCGGCTTGTCTTGTCTTTCCCCTACTTTCTCTCCCAGCTTTCCGGTCAGCTCTTAACTGTTCTGCCACATTAAAAGCTTAACAGCCCCCCCCCCCCCCCCCCCCCATTTGTGTGGTTAGCATTTGACATATTATTTAATATAATATTTTACTCAAAACAAGATCAAACCTTTGACCTGAGCACTCTGTCCTCTCAGGTTCAGGCTGCTGCACTGGATGAGATGTTCCACCAGGGGGAAGCATCAGTCCTGCGCTACCACAAAGCTCTCTTACTGATGGAGGGCCTGTCTCTGCTGCTCACTGGACAGGATGACATCATCAGTGTTAGCAAATGTAAGTATCACCGTATCACAGTAACAGAAAATGCCTCCACTCAGCATCAGCAGCTAAGAACCACCATTTAATTCAGGAATGTTCCTTGAGCTAATACTCTCATTGGTGGGAATCTGTGCAGATAAATTCAAAGTGTTTCATCGGTCCTGTGGTAATAAAGTCAAGTATGATAGGCTGCTTTATCATGACTTGTGCTTTTTTTTTCTCTTTCCCTTTGCTTTGTGTCTGCAGGTAAAGAGTGCATTGAACGGCGCCTCACAGCTTTGCAGGCAGGGCTCTGTATATGATAGCCCTGCACTATTTTGGGGAATGTGGAAAGTATGACAGTCGTTTGCGCCCCGCACATTACTAACCAAATTTCCACACGCCTCTCATGGTTCTCCAAACACGTGTTGGACGTAAAGAGGATTTTGCTTCCGGCTCTGAAAATGCCAAGAAGACTCCCCTCACTTCAAGTATCGCATTCAGGAGCAATTATTTCCAAGTATTCACATTAGCCACATATGGTACTTATCTAAACGCATAGCTTTTGAAGATCAACAGATATCCTTGCTATGACCTTGCAGTGCGGGACTATAGACAAAATGGTCACACAGGATCACAAACTGGAGGGGAAGTGCTGTGGACATGTGCTGATTTAAAAAAAAAAAAAAAAAAAAAGTTGGATTGTCCGACTATCATCCTCATCAAATCTACATCTGTTTTATACCCCTTGTTTGCTTTCCTGTGTTGTTTGTGTTCTTTTTTTTTTTAAGCTTTTTTTTTTTCCTCTTTTGGGGTTTATGTAATTATTTTCTTGCTGACAGGAAGTGTACAGTATGCGGCATTACTACAACTGGTGACCAGAAGTGCACACGCACTGTTTCAAAACCGTTGCCAAAATAACTTCTTTTTTTTCTTTTTTTCTTTCAAAGTTTTGTTTTTTGTGTATGTGTGTTTGCTTTAGATTAACTTTAGGTAACTAAACTGCTATATAGAAGAAGAAAAAACTATCTGACACTTTAATGATTCTATACTTGCTTAATATCAAAGACCATGCCTTTTTGCTTGCAAAGTGCGGTGTCGAAGGGATTAATTTGATTAGTTTTCTAAAAGGTGGCTGGTATTAAGGCAGAGAATGGGTCCAGAAAACACTCGTTACCCAGCGCTAAAGCGTGGGTATAGCTTTTAATTCAGAAGGGGCTGAACGTGGTCTCTTAGCATCTTTGATCACAATCATGTTTAAAATGCTGCAATAACCTGGACTATATTCTTCAGGTATACAGAAGCTTAGGTGCTGCTGGGGCTGGTTATGCCTTCACATGAATTCCACTTTTTTTTCTGTCTTTTAATCTTTTATCTGTCAACTCATTTAGCAAGTATAATCAAATCTGAATGTAGGGGCTGTCTGGAGAGAAACAGCATAAATATTAGACTGAATGTTAGATATTTAACATTTAGGCTGATCTTGGGGCTGAAGTCTGAATGTTTTTGCACTGTTAAAGTACTGTACAGAAAGACCGTGAGTGGAATATGGTAAATGTGTCCAGTTTTTGTAGATACTTTGACTTGTTTATGACAGGAGATCTGCTTATATACGTTTTTAATGCAGTTTTAGTTGTAATACATTTACTGTCAAAATGTAATGTTAGATGTGGGAGTGTTGACAAAGAGATGATATAAGCTATGAGAGAGTTCTATTTGAAGAAAATGGAAAAGAGATTTCTTTACACTGAAAACAAAAAAAAAATGCATTGATTGTGTTTGTGCTTTATTTTATTGTAGTGGGTAAGGTTTTTTTTACCTTTTGTTTGACTTCTGAAAAGTGACATGTTGAAGTGCTAAGATTTGTGTGGGGTTTTTTTTTTTTATTTGTTTTTTTACATCGAGCTTTTTGACATTCATCCCAACAACCTAAAATGCTGTCCAGCTGAAAAATCTCCTTCAGCTGCTTTAAAAACAAAAGTTTTTAAAGAAGAGTTTGTTTGCATGCTTTGGTTTTGTGAAGCAGTGCTGTTTGTGGTGCAGCGGATGAAGCTGTGACAGCTCCGTAACATGGGAAATATTTTAATTTTGACTCCAACTGAATGCGTGGATGTGGTTAGCTAAAAGTAAAATACCACTTTGAGGAATAAAAAGTGGCACATCTAGGACCTGTAGTACTTTCTTTCCCCTAACGTGTAATTTCTCGAGCTTTTACAAGTTAATGAAGGTGGGGTTGTGTGGTCACGTCTGAAGACCGTTTACAGTGACGCCTGTCAGCAGAAAAGAATGGAGGAGAGATTCATCAACATATCCTTTGTGTGCATTTTCTTTGTTGCCCTTTGTCAAGTTTCTGTGAAATGCAGATTTTGCTCTACATGTATGCAGATGTTTAAGTGTACATTCCACAAATCAAATCATCTACGGGCTCCCTGTCTCTGCACTTGCTGCTCTGTTCAGATCCCTCGTAATTTAAAAACAAAAACAAAACCTCAAGCATGTGTCACTTTTTACTGTCCCATACAATCATAAAGATGTTTGTCTCCAGTAGGACTCAAAAGCACCATGAAGACGACGGGTGCAAAACTCGAGATGCCTAAGAGAGTGCAAGTGAAGAGTAATTTTTACTTTGGTGCACTCGATCAGGAAACCTGTCACTTATTTGGTTAATTTGTTTTGTATGTTTGCTAAACAACGTACCCAAATGATTTCTTTTTAAACTTTTACGTTACTAATTCTGTAAAACTTGTAAATATTGTAATTTAAGTTATTGTTGTTGGCATGGAGAGAACAGCACCATACCACCTATACATTCCCAAAGACAAGGCCTTCAGCTCAGTCATCCACATTGTCTGTTTAATGTTGCAAAAGCATTTAAATGTTGTCATATCCATAACAGACACTAGCTCAGTGTCCCTGTGTGTGTGATGTAATATTTACTGTTTGGAAGCTACATCATGAATAAAGTGAAAGGAAAGATCATTAACTGTTGTGGTGACTTGGTTTACTTGACCTGAAGCTTTACATTTGTATTCTTCAACTAAATCGATTCGGGTTTAAAAACTTGGCATTCTTTACTTGCTTTTCAAGACTACTTTTATTAGAAGGCCCCCTGTGTTTAAGAGGCTGGCAGTGCAAGAGGGACTCTGTGGCTTTTGACCTATTTCTCAGTAAGTGCCCCCCAGTAGCATCTTATGCAACCGGTAAACATGAAAGGAAACAAAAAATTTTTTTTTGTATTTTGCTAGAATTTACCAGCACAGAATAAAACCATGGGAACATCTCAGTTTTATTTCAATGCTTCCCTTGTAGTGATAACAGCAGAGTTAACCACCTTCACAGTGACAGCTACTGCAGCTTTACAGAAATGAAAACAGCCACCTCACTAATGGTTGAGTCTATAAACCACAAACACAGTGACGTAAACCATCATAAACCACGATCCTCTTAACAGAAACTGGTGCTACCAGAAATGCATGATGGCACCTTTTTCCTTTGCAGCTTTCAGTCATGTGTGAGTGCTCTCAGTTAAAATAAAAATTAAAAAAAAAAAAAAGCTTGAGAACCACCTTTGTGAAAATTTAACCCACCTTTAAGGACATTTATCAGGAAGAAAAACATGGGTAGGTTCTTCTAAACAGACCTAACCCAAAGTTAGTAATATCTGGTTTAATAGTCGCCTAAAACATGTGCTCTACACATCATGAATTTGGGGTTGATGATGCCCCGGATACCTATCACTCCTTCTTCTCCTTGGAACTAAATACATGTGATTTTTCATCTTTAGCTCAGAATCATACACATGCTTAAAACTTGCAAACTGTCTATAGGTGGTTCAATTATAAAATAAATAATTTTATCTTGAACTCAATCAGGCTTTCAAAAACTGGGGGTGGTTATGAGAAGGTGACAACCACCTTCAAAAAAAAATATCATTTGTTTATTAATAGTTGAACAAAGTTTCAATGCAACTCAGTTATATTTATAAATAAAAATAGCAAACAATACAGTGAGTTTTGACATATGTAAATATACAATATAAAATGGTAAGGCAAAGAAAATCGGCAAGTACACATGCTAATCACAAAAATATCAGTCTAATCTTTTAGGTAGATTTTTAAGTAAAGACAACTAAACAGCGAATTTTTTACGGAAGCGTAGAGCTGCCACCCAGGCAAAAGAAAAATACAAGTGTATCACGTTATAAGGTGAAAGGTTTATTGTTCTAACAAGATACTTTTCCTGTTTGTACAATATACTATCATGTTTGTACAATATACTTTTCACGTTTGAACAACATAATATCACGTTATTACAATATACATAATTATCACGTTCGTACAATATAGGATCACGTTCGTACAATATAGGATCACGTTCGTACAATATAAATATTATATTGTACGAACGTGATAATTATGTATATTGTAATAACGTGATATTATGTTGTTCAAACGTGAAAAGTATATTGTACAAACATGATAGTATATTGTACAAACAGGAAAAGTATCTTGTTAGAACAATAAACCTTTCACCTTATAACGTGATACACTTGTATTTTTCTTTTGCCTGGGTGGCAGCTCTACGCTTCCGTAAATTTTAAATTTTTTATAAACTTCCGGTTGGACGTAAGATCTGCCTTGGCCAAGCGTTGTAGCCAAGGAGACCGAGCTTCTATTAAAAAAACAAAACAAAAAAAACTTTATTTATAGCAAGGACCGATATTAACATAAACTGCCTAAATACATTTAAAGTACAAGAAAACCGAAAACAAATCATTGGGGGATACATAATAGCAAAACACCATTTTTTAAGTTAAAGATAATAAATACAGTTTTACAAACAGTCTTGAATATTATGTAGGACTTCTACATTTAATTTGAGCAAAAACAAATTGAAACTAGTTAAAATACATATTAGAAGAGGAAATAAGATAAAAGAAAGGATGCGCAGCTGGCCTGAAAGATCGACGTCAGGGCTGAAAAAGAAAAAAAAAGGAATCTTGGTTGTCACGGCAACGTTGTGTATGATTGAGCGCGTGCCAAATGAGCGTGAAAATAGTTATAAGTAGGAGTACCTATAGCTAACTTTTCTTCACTGGAAAACAATGGGAAGGGTGAAACAGCGAGCTATTTCAGTCAGGGGAGGCCTGAAGTACTAAAGCGGAGAGCGATGTCAAGTCATAACCTGCCACCGGTGCGCCATTTGCCACACTGTACCAGAGTAGGGCGGCTAGAGAAGCCTTGCTCGCTACGACGCTTACCGGCTAACCCTGAACAGCGGCTCCCGCTACCTGTTATCAAGCCAGCGGGCAGAGCAGCGGCAGAGACGTCCTGTCAGAGCGGCAGCACGGACCTCCGGGTTGCTTCACTGCAAAGAAACGTCCAGTTCCTACAAGAACAGCACAAGGAAACACTGAAGAAGCTCCACGCAGAGATAGAGAACCTCAGACGGGAGAATAAAGGTGAAGAAACAGTGCATTCATAACTCTTGTATGTGTAAGTTAATTATTTGTAAAAGCATAGAAGTCAGTGACAGCAGTCCTGCCATAGGTCTTTTTAAAAGCAGTAAAAGCAGAATGCTTTGTGGAATGAATGAAGTAAGCAAAAGTAAGTTTTCACATGCCTTTAATTAATGCTGTAATTTGGCCTTTCTGAGATTTTTTAATAGTGGATAGTTAGACAGATAGAGCACTCAATTATTCCCTGTGGGGAATTTTGAAGGGTTGTGGCATTCAAGAAACCACCCTATTTCATGGCTCACAAAGTCAAATAATTATCTAAAGAATTCACAGAGTCTGTGACTCCTGTCTCCTGACAAGGTGCGGCAAGACAAGGTCAGGCTAGGTATGGTGGACGCATGGCAACTCCAGGGTTTAGTTTTAATGATTTCTCAGTGGGAGGTGGGCAGATATCCGGTGTCACTTTGCAGAGCGAGCCGCATGCTGTTCCATATAACAACATGTCACCACCCACCAGGAGACTCCCCAGTCATTCGTCGTTGCATCCTTGCTGCAGCAAGGCCTGTTTTGACTCATGGGTTGCTTACTGGTTGTTTAAGCCCACCTGCAGTGTACAGTACATTAAAGTTCTGTTGTTATGGATGTTGCAGAGTTGAAGTATAAGGTGATAATGGAGCCTCCTAAGTCAAGTAGAAAAGGTAACATGTTTAAGCACATGTAATGACTTATTAGGTTTTCATTTAGGTGAATTTCAATGTGCCACCTAAACTTAATGTCTGATCCTTCTTCTTCTACGAGTTGCACACAGTCGACAAAACTGTAGACCACCCACTCAGGGCAGTCAAGCCCATACTGGACTGTACATGGAGGAGCCACTGCAGGACACGAGACTCTTGCAGGACCAGGCTCTCGGGTGAGTGGTGGGCCTTTTTCAGCTACTTATCTAGCTCAGTATTTACAAGGTGTGGTTATATTTCATAAATGATCTTAGCTCCCCCCCCCCCCCTTTTTTTTTTTTCAAAGCTATGCACACAAGAACTGATGGATAAATTAGATTCAGATGCAGTAATATGGATATGATGGCACAACAGCCATTCATTAATAACTTACTAAGCAGATACTCAGATAAGCTCAGATAACAGGCTACTGTAAGGCAACCATCAAAAGCAGGAGAACACTAATTCAAGCTCTGTGTTTTAATCACTTTACAGAAAAACAAGATGTCAGCTGTCTCATATTAGGTAGTGATGTAGGTGCACAAGTATTATAGTGCATGTTAAATTAACACTATAAAACAGCATGAGGATATGAACGTGAAGCATGTAAAGAAGCAAAAGCCAGTATGTAATTAGTTATTTGTTGGTCTGGTCTGCAGTCTGAGCACTTTGATTTCTGGAATATGTGCCTTTTTACATGTCTATAAACTTCTTGACCTGTTAGTACCAGGTTGGCTTTTGATCTGGTGACTGTGGAGGCCATTTGAGTACAGGAATCCACTGTCAGGTTCAAGAAAGCAGTTTCAAATGATCTGAGCTTTGAGACATCATGAATTATCCTGCTGGAAGCAAAGTGGGCTAGTGAATTGAACCTAGTCCCCTGTCTGTGAGGGGGTGGGGGTGGGGGGAGTTAACAACCAGGTATTCTCAACCTAAACTGCCTTATACATGTTATACATCGCCCTCAATGACATTATCTCATTGACTTGCAGTAGCATTGGAGCAAGCACTGAAATTCTGGATTCAGCCAGGCAGGACCATGGCACGGAGGCCAATGGGCGCCTCATCACTTCACTGCAGCCTCTCCGAATTCACAGCAGTTCCTCCCAGCCCCCACGGGCCCCCACACTACAGGAGTGTGAGATCATCATCCGACAGCTATATAATGCTAACAGCTTACAGTCTCAGGAGGTAAGTGCCTGAAGGGCAACGCTTAGCTATTCAGTGTTTTAGTAGCTCTGTTTGTTGTGGCTTTTAAAATAGTTACTTAAAGTACAACCCTGTGTCATCTAGATCGTGCGTGTGAAAGCACTGCTCAGAGACATCGTTTCAAACAAGAAAATCACCCCAGAAAACTACATCATGGCTAAGGCCTACCTTTCAGATGGAACTCGGTGAAGTGGCATTATCATTTTCATCATCAGCGACATACAAAAGCCTTCAAAGCAGCAAAATTATGATAACAGTTTCTAATTTTCTTTGTGTGTTTCAGCGGGTCTTTAGAAGAAAACAAATTACCAAAACTTGGCCTTCAGTCATTCCCAGAAAAACAGTATGTAATTTTGTCTGATTTTGTATTCTGTCACAGTGCACAAAACAGATTCCTCAAAGCCCTGTTGTGCTAATTTTCACAAAACTTGGTTGCATAATAGCCCAGAGCTGCCTTTTGCAAGAGAGATCGAGGTTTCTGAGTCAAAAAGAAAAAAAAGCCAAGCATGTTAGTCACCCAGAGTTAAATCCACATATCATTTCCCAGGTGTGGAACATCTCAGTCTGGGGTTGTCTTCCCTGCCCTCAAACAGAGCCTTGGCTACAACATTGCAGATAGACAGAAGAGGTCCCGTGCTGTGCAGAGAGACCGTTTGAGAAGGGCTGTTCAGTGACAGGAACACAAATACCAGAGCATATTTCTGTGGTATATAATGAAATAAAGCATTTCTGATTGATGATGTTTTATGATGTCATAAAGTTGAGCAGGATAGAGTGGTCGCAGCAGGAATCGCACAACACTTAGTCAATGACGGCCCAGTTGGATTACCTCTTCCAGTAAGCCTTGCCAGTGTGAAGCAGCATGCCGTACGGAAGCGCCTCCCTTAAGTGGAATGCAACCATCATTAACACACCTGTGTGCTTCCTGTCATGGCATGTCAAAATGTCTGCTGCTCGGGAAAAAAACCCCTATACAGACACGTCACGTTTATTGACAATTATTGCTCATAATGATGTGTAAGATGGACAGATAACACAAATAATGCTCTATAAGGCCTGGATTTTTTTAGTTTTTCTACATAGCAGAAGGACTGATTTCAGCTTTTCACTGGGAATTTTTTTTTTTCAACCATTGAGTTTCAGGACATTTGTGGCTTGTTGTCACTTCACAAAAAAGCAAGCATAAAAGCACACTTTGTTTTTCATAAAGCCACTTTTTTTTGTCATTCAGTGTGCTAAAGAGCAGTTTAATGATTTTTACTGGCCAAGCATTAGTATTTAATCATTTACAATTTGAGTTTAAGCATAAGGATGAAAGGGTATAAATGTCCTCTGCACAAGACAGTGCTGTTCTTTTAAATTTTTCCCTTTGCGCCTGACTCTTCGGGATACTGTTCCTTTTAGTGGACCAATCGTGTGGAGAGTTATTTGCATGCTGAGTGTCGTATTTGAGATATAATGACACAAAATAGGCAACAGGTGATCCTGCCTTAAATAAATGTCCTATTGTTATGTTAGCACTGGTTTCTAAGGTCATACACCACTGCAAACACTGGATTTGTCAGTTTAAGAGAAGTGAAATGTCACTTAGGTTTTGATCGCTGAAGATTTGCCAAAGTGCGCAGTTTACGGCGATAATTAGATATATTAAGAAATGTATTTAAAGCTTTGATTTCTTTGTTTATGTGGAGCATTACTTGTGTTTAATTAAGCCCAACTGCGGTCCTCTTTACATGGTTTATGAGTCATTTTGTGCTTCACAGGCTGCGATCCCTTTATTCCTTCTCTCTAGAAGAACCCTCACAGGCTCCTTTAGTTGCTGATTCATGCATAACATCTATATTGGACATGTATTTATAGTATAAACACTGCATGAAGTTGAAACAGAATAAAATAAACAAGCCGTGGTGTGCCTTTTTATTGAACTTGCTTGTCATATGAATGCTGCGCTGAAAACAAGGAAGTTAAAATAACCAAAAGGAGAATTGGCCACTCGACAGGCCTGGCTACAGCAACGTTGTCAGTTCTGCTAAATTAGGCCGTGGTCTTGTATTAACTCTTCACTAACTGAATGAAAAAATAATTAGTGAGAACAAAAAAGTTTAGAAAGTTAAGGTAAGACTATGAGCATGCAGTTGTCACAGGTAATGTTATGTGATATTGTAAGAAACAAGAGAAAAGTGTGGTTTCTTAAAGTTTTAGAAATGCTATGAGGAAGTGGCTTGTTTAAAAACATGTGAACCAAAGCAACAACAAACTGAAACATGAGGAAGTAATGAAGTGGGTGAAAATTCTTTGTCTGAAGCCTTTATTGTGAACCTGGTGTACCTGTAGAAATCTAGAAGTATTTAAAGATATCTATGGATATCTATCTATCTGTCCATTTAGTAGCATGTAAACAGGTTTCCCTTTACACCTTTACAGAAACCTGACTGGATATTCTAGGAAACCAGGCTGAGAGGTGAAAGGTGACTCATGCCATGGAGGCTGTAACAGTGAGTCGCTCATCTATATAAACCCTTACACTGGTCTAAAAATGCACTGACACTTTAACAGCAGCATCTCGTGCCATAATTACCAGTGTACTGCTTGTCTGTTGTCAGTCTTCACATCAAAGCATGCTCAACTTTGAATTGAATGCCGGTGACAACGATCAGGAACGTGATAGGATGTTAAAATAAAATATAGGAGAGGCTAAGTATTTCAGAAGTGAAGGCTGGGAGGGGGTTCGCCACACTTCCAGAGACTGCATGGATAGAGGATACAGAGATTTTATAATATATGGTAAAAACTTAAGAGGATCTTGTTCCTGTATGTCTGTATGTGTGACCCTGGGCAGGATTTGTCAAGGTAAACTCTGTGTTTGTGTTCTGGCACATGAGAGCAAGGTTGCAACTGTGCTCAGGAGCTTTAGTATCTATAATTTATTCAAAATTAAAATAAAATAAGAAGCTTTTTTTAAGCAAGGTTTAGTCTCAGAGAAACTGACCTTTCCGACACAGGTCTAATCCTGCATCGTGTAATCATCCTCTTCAAAACTTGATTTAAATTATAATTAACTGCAGTTTGCATCACTACACTGGAATTCCTTTAACTTTCTCACAGGATACATAGTTAGGCACAAGCAGTAGATGGTTTGTAAAATGTGTAGGTTTCTTATGAAGTCTTAAGTGTTAGTGGTGTGAATGAATCGGGGGGAAGGGGCATTTATTTGCAGACTAATAGCTTACACACAATCTGACTCCCTGAAATTAAACTGTGGCGATGCTCTCTGCAGTGTCTTAGTGTATTTTTCGGCTGCAGAAGACGCAACGTCTTCTGCAGCCGAAAAATAAGCTGGGTGGAGAGGGGGCCTCTCGGGCCATAATTACTTTTCTTTTTGTTTCGCCTGCGCAAAGAACAAGATCACAGGTTTTGTTCACTAGTTCCTTGTGTAGCAACTCATCAACCACCGATTAGGTCAAGGGTGGTTGTGTCATCTGTGCATTTAATCTTCAGACTGCAGGGCATCGAGACTGAGCTAAAAGAAGCAGCCATTCAAGGTTACTGTGTTGATGTGAGTTTAACAGAGGTCAAACGTTTTATAAGCTATTGCAAAACCAGTTACAGATGGGGTTTTGGGTTGAAGAACCAGCTTTTCTAGGCTTTTCTGCATGTGTGCTGACCTGAAGTTATTATCCATTTTAGTATGGTGGGTTTTTGTAGCAGCTGGTACTTCAAAAGAGCACTTGAAGGACTGTGGAACTGCTGTTAGGTAGTCAAAATGTCACGTTTCATTACGTTTGGACCTGTAGTATCGCTTAACCTTAACCTGCCACACAGACAGACAACAAAATCTATTGATAATGGGATGATGGCAGACATTGCATTTTGCGTACATCCACTAGATGGTGATGTTTGTGAAGAAACCTTCAGTGTGCATCTACATACAAGGTTAGACAGCAGGTCAGATAAAGGTACTGTATGTCTCACCCTGCAAAATCCCACAAAACCCATCACTTAAATGAAAAGTTGCCCTAGTTTTAAATGCATCAAAGCATGAGGTTGAAGCCAATATAAGCCTTTTTACCCATAATTCGAAGTAAACTAGTCTGTTTTTGTTTCTCTTTTCAATTAGTTGCAGCACTGCATCTTTGTGGAAATGTGGGAGTTGGCAGGCTTAAGCCATTAAGTCTCGGTGGGTGCAAATCTATTAACATTCAGACAGTGTTTCAGTGATGAGAGCTGTTCTGTGCCAGCTGTAGCCTCATGAGGCACGGCCACTGAAAGCTCAGTCACCACAGGGACAGAGCTTCTTTACAGATCCTGCTTTTATCACTGAGCAAAACTTATTCTGCTTGGCTGAATGGCTTGCCGCACTCTGCTTGTGTTCTCAGATGCATTCTTTCTCTTATATTGTATTCTTCTTCTTCAGAGACACTGCCCCTTGCATTTAAATGCGCGCTCTCTCTGCAGCATATTCTGTTTTGGATTGGGTCATTTTGGGTGAGCTCCAAATCGATTTTTCACAGTTCTTTGCCAGATAATACTTATTATCGAATGAATGAAGGGGAAGTTAAATAACACCAGGAAATGAAAATAGGAAATAAGTACAATTTTATACTGGTGGTATGAATAAGTTGTTGACTGAGCAAATATACTGTACCTATGAGCTGCGGTTATGTGGCTAAAAAAGTATATTAAAAACACACGAGCTGACCACTGACTTAAAGGCACAGAACACAAAAAGATCCGAGACAATCATTAAACACAGTACTAGCATAAGAACACGTTGTTCGGCAGACATCTAACTTTTTTTTATTCAGAATTATAGCTTATTCTATCTGTGAATCATTTGATAGAGTAATGTTTCTATTTGTAGAAAAAAAGCTCAATCATGATGCTTCTCTTCACACACCTACATAACTACCTGTCAAAAGCACATATATTGGCACTTTCTACTCCACAATACTTCAAAGCTGCAATAGATTGCAAAAAATATGCTCCAGTGTTGTACGGTAAAAGTAGTAGTTAAATTAGCCTAGATTTAACAGAACCAGCTATGACTGTGAAACACTGCCTACACATATTTCCAATTAAGAATCAACTAATGACAGTGTGGGCATTTAAACTGAAATAACACCTCGCTCTCATACACATTTAGTATGTTACAGCAGCCTTTAACATCAGTGTTGCCTACTTAAGACCTGACTGCTTAGCCTCTGCTGGATTGGTTTAGCATTTATTTGAGGTTTAGCCATACTAAACTGTGTTATTATATTTTTGAGTCACACGCTGATTCCCTTTGAAGTTTTGAAAAGCAAACATCCAATTAAATGACTACGTCAAAGCAGGAACACTGAGTAAAAAACACACTTGTATCTCGACCTGCTCCACATTGCTATTTGCACTATATTCCCGAGACGATGGAACAGCAGAAGAATCTATCAGCAGAATGCTTCACTGAGAAATGACTGACACCTACTCTCGCGGAGCTAGGGGCTGTCCGTGGCTTCGCCAACCGCCCACCTCCTTCCTTCACTCCCCCTCCCCTCTCTCTCGCTCCTGCCGTCAGTGACGCGCTGATAGAAAGCGGGACCTGCCCTCCGGTCGCCATTTTTCGACCTCAGTACTTCTGGTAGCCTGTGCTAGTGGGGACGAGCGGAAATAAGGGAAAGTATAAAATAAAGCAATCGTTAAGCCGAGATCCCTTGTGAGCGGTCGGGGATGCACGCGACAGCTTCCGTAAACGGTCGTGGCTCCTGAGATGCACGCGCAAGAGACGAGTCGCTGCCCTGAAATCATTTTTTTGTGTGAAGACGTGTTGCGAGCCGCCATTTTTCTGCTGTGTTGCCTCAAAAGTCTGCTCCGACTCGAGAAAGGGGATTCGAAAACGCGTTTCCATGAAGTGTGTATCGCCGTGAGCTCCGCGGGATTTCGGCTGATAGTTTCGTGACCTGCCGTGGACCTTTGTGCACAGATGAGGGATTATCAGATGTAAGAAAAAGGAAGAAGAAGGGGGGAAAGTGAGGCCACATTTTCCGCTCTTAGAACTGACACTGACTGGAGGAGATACATTTATTAGAAGAGAAGATTTGGTGTTTTCTCGGAAGGCGGAACGAAAAGGGGAAGCTTCATTGATCGTTTGTTGCTCTGGCCCTCCGTCAATGGTAGCCTGTCGTAAGTTTGCTCGTTTTTCTTCTGTTATTTGGCCCCCTTTTAACAACTGCTCGGCCGCAGCCTGGACTGCTGAACACAGGGACAACAGTATGCTCCAGAGTTGGATCAAGTCACTGGCAGCCTGCATCTGAAAGGAGAAAAAAAAGAAAACAAAAACGCCAAGTTGTTTTTGTTTTTCTTAAACAGATTTTTTCGGTGCCTGAGGCGTTTTGTGAAGAAATCACTCGGAAACTCCTTCCAGAGCGACGAGTGCCCTGCCCTGAGTCTTCCAAATCCTACAGTTTGCTGTGATTGGCCAATTGGAACCACGCATACAGCTTTTAACTTATTGCCTAGCCAATCCTGTAGTATTTTCCTTTCTATTATTATTAATATTAATTTGTAAGCCACATTAACTTATTTTTGAACAGAAATGTCAACTGCTCGATTTGATTCCTCTGATCGGTCCGCCTGGTATTTTGGACCCGTGTCACGACAGGAGGCACAGAATAGGTTACAAGGACAGAGACATGGCATGTTTCTTGTTCGAGACTCGTCGACCTGCCCCGGCGACTACGTACTGTCGGTGTCGGAAAACTCCAAAGTGTCTCACTATATCATCAACTCTTTGCCCAGCAAGAGGTTCAAAATAGGGGATCAAGAGTTCGACCACCTCGCAGCTCTCCTGGAGTTCTACAAAATCCATTACTTGGACACGACCACGCTGATAGAGCCAGCCCCCAGGTAGGGAGGTCACCCACCACGCCTCCTCCAGCACTTTACCATACTATTTTTTTTAATATTTTTATCAGAACTAACCCAGTTTCACTTGGTTATGTCATAAAATCAGCACTATTACCACACATCTAGTTTGCTTGCTTGTTTGTTTGGGGTTTTTTTTTCTTTTAAGTTTTGGTACCACTGGAAAAATAAACCTCACTGAGGATTTGTGTGGTTTTACAACCAAACATGATACCACATTTTGGTAATTGAGGAGTTGGGTAATCGTGTTTGTAAAGGATTTTATTCAACAAATAATGCAGTTTTGTTGTATTCTAGGCTTCACAGTGATAACTTTTAAGGATAACAAATTAACATTTACTTAATTTCCTCATTATTTTTCGTTTTTGCTAAGGTATTCAAGTACGCCGAGTCCTCCTGTCCAGCCCATGGTTGGAGCAGAGGAGAATCTGGAGTATGTGCGGACTCTGTACGACTTCACCGGCAGCGATGCTGAGGACCTTCCCTTCAAGAAGGGGGAGATCCTTATCATCCTGGAAAGACCGGAGGAGCAGTGGTGGAGCGCCAAGAATAAAGATGGACGTGTTGGGATGATCCCTGTGCCCTACGTAGAGAAAGTGGTACGACCTTCACCCCACCCTGTCCAACCTTCTCATGGATCGCGAAACTCCAACAGCTATGGGATCCCTGAGCCCTCCAATGCTCTTGCTCATGCCTATGCCCAACCCCAGACGCCTTCTCCAATGCCCAACGCACCTGGAGCAGTTATCGCTCCGCTACCGTCCATGCAGAATGGCCCTGTCATGGCGAAAGCCATCCAGAAACGAGTGCCCTGTGCCTACGACAAGACTGCTCTTGCTCTAGAGGTATTGTATTTATTTGATCTTACCTGTTTTATTTCTTTGTTTTTGTTTTTTGTGTTTTTTCTAGGCGATCAATGTGATTTCATCATGTTTTAATGCACTGCTCATTTTTATAAAGGATGGATATTGTAATTAAATCATTAGCTTTTCTAAAATCTGTTTAGCTGGACCTTTGATCTGTAACGCAACATCATGCAGTAAATTAATATGCCAGGTAAGGGCCTGGAGTACAACACGCTATAAGCTTCTTTGCCTAAAGCAGCAGTATCCCATCTTCAGTCATTTCTTAATTATTTTTCCATTTGTGCCCAAATAAATCAAAAATGTCTGTGTGCAGCTTAGACTTTTCTACATAAATTAGAGTTTATCACCTCAGTCAAGTTAAAACACTGAAAAAACTTGTGTAGAAGTCACAGAAGCTAAGAGGTTTTATAGAAGACTTTGTTTTTACATTTTCACAACCTGACATCTCTCTAGGAGCTGTCAGGTTACTTAAACATAGACAACAATCGCCAATCTCAAGAGTTAACTCTTATAAAAATTAGGTTGTGTGACCAAAGCTTGGAGAGGCTTCTGTGTAAAACGATCACTTCTTTTTATACTAAAATTGCAAAATTAAGTAGTAGAGGGACCTGGGGAAACACCAGTGCCGCCTTCAGTTACCGCAGTAGTTTTGCTGGTTCAATGTGAGAAAGTGTCTACAGATAAGCTTCGCCCTTTCTCAGTCCTTTTGACATTCTAGCCTGTTGATGTGTGCTCACACTAAAAGAATAATAACCAAACTGTGGTTTTAGCATCTTGCTGCTTGCTCTTATCAGGCCCTTCCTGTTTGTTTGAATATAAAAAGTTATTATTACACCAGGAGACTATCTGCAAGTTCACAACTAGCTCTGGACACTGGCTGCACAAAGATGCTTTGGTTATGGGGTGCTGCTGTTCAGTCAGAATACATGAACCACATCTATTTTGTAGCCTTGGATAGTTAAAAAAAACAAAACAAGTTTCTGGCTTTGGATTGGACCAAAAGTCATGCAGATATGAGATGGGTGGTTTGAGAGAGCTTAATATGATTCTTGGAATGATGAATAATAAATGCAAAACAAAAGTTTGCAGATGTAAATGGGAGGGTGGGTGGGGAATCTAGTGAAACTCACCACAGCATTGTGGCTTTTGATCACTTGTCTCTGTGACTGAAGCTTACACTCAGTGCTGTCCATCTAAATGCTAACCTGGAAGCGGCTTTGACGAAAGCATTTCTCAGCAGTCTTGCCTTCCTCAGTGGTACGCTGTGGCTAATACAAATCTGCTCTGACTGTGGTGGCATGTCGAAACATGCAATGCAATGCTCAATATGTGCCTCAGAAATATAGTGGGCCTCCAAAACACTCAGCTCCAATAGCAGATTGAGCTGTAGTGTAGTTTTTTTTTTTTTTGTTGGTTTTTTTTATCTTTTTATTTTTCACCCCAGGGGAAGGATGAGAATGCAAGCTATCTTAAAATAGTGCCACTTCCATTCACTCCCATCAGTTTGACAGCAGTTATAGGTGTAAAATAGGGCAGTAGATATGGATACAGAGAAGTACTTCCTCCCTGTGACTCTTTCTTGCACATAAATGAGTGTAAATTGAGCATATCTGAATCCTGCTAAAGGTTAAGCAGTTTTGTGTGTGTGTGTGTGGGGGGGGGTGTTTCGTTGATGTGTTGTTAAGTAATCGACAGCTAATAGCAGTCACCTCAAAAAATGTCCCTAACCTCATTTAGACTCAAACTGCGATGCTGGTTGAGTGCATAAACAAGATGCATCAGCTGGCTAGTGTCTCTGCACCCTTCTGGGCCTGTTGTCGCCCATCTTTTATTAGCACCGAAATGAGATTCCAGCTTCCATTTAATAAATGTTCATGTAACTTACTGTAATAGATAGAAGAGAGGAAGAGACGAGGCCAAGGGACGGCTGTAAAGAAAGACGGGTTGCACCCGAATGAGCAGTCAAGAGTGAGCATGTGAGAACTGAAACTTGAGGCGGGACTGTGTTTGCCGCTTACGTTTTCTCTGTGATCATATGGTGTAGCAGTGAAGCAGCAGATGGAGCCATGGTTAGCAAGAGATGAAATATTAAAGTTAAATGTGGCTCTTCTCGGTACATGCATGATTCCCAAAAGTACATCTGAGATGATTATTGATGCAACAGTGCATTTGTTGGTGCCGGCATAGATGCTCGTATAATGCTTGCTGGCTCGTGTTATTAGTTAAGTGAAGAGTACATTTTCTCTGTTTCTAAGAGATTCCCCAAGCTGGTCTGATGGACCTTCAGGTGAACAGCTTTAGATGTTTTGTCCGGAATCGGAATTAACTCGTTTTATTTTTATTTATTTATTTTTTAATAAACCACCAGAGTCTGGCAAAAAGGAAACTTTGGCCCCTGAAGGCATTAAAAATGTTAACATGTGAGAATAAAAATAAACTTGACCTAACATTTTTTTAAAATGATTATTATTAATCAGGGATTGATTTAAATCCGATTGGCATCCATTTTCATTGTTGCTTCTTTTGTTTCCATTTCATTTATTTATATTTTAGTTGTAAATGTCACAAAACCAAAATTTTCTGTGACACTGCTTTGATTCTTTTTCCCAACTTGTAATCACCGACCTGTGTTCAGGGTGATATGGGTAATGCGTTCCCACGGTTCATCCTAGGTTATGCCATTTCATGTTGTCATCGCAGGTTTTAGAAATTGCCACATCTATTTGCATTGGCGAGCTCCACCTAACTCCAAGTATTAGTTTATTTCAACTGGACATAAGTAACCATAAAGCCACAGGAGGTTTCATTCCCCAACTTTGCCGTGGAAGTACTGTTAATACCTGATGTTGCACAGTGCTAAATTGCAATGGTTGGATTGATTTCCACAGAGAAAAAATAATAATAATGGTAGTTGTTGAAATCTGCATCATAGATAAAGTCTTTGACGTCAGTGCTTCTAGCTTTAGGAACAGAAAGCTCATGGTCAGATACATGTATCACCACTTTGCCACCAGCGCCAGTCTTCCTCAGAGTAAAGTAATGGAACTGTTCCAGATTCAGTGTTGCTGCATTCGTTACATTGTCCATGCAACAAATGCAGATTTGTTTCTTGGCACAGTCTTCTCTCTAGTGTGGATAGTGATAGCCCTTGTACCTGCTTAAAGATGGGCAGCACTTGAATGGTTCAATAGGTTCACTCTGCAGAGTCCTGATTTGAATTCTCTTAACTGAGCTTCATTTAAGGAATCTGCATATTCAATCTAGGTTCTGTGTGTTTACGGTCCTGTGAAGACTTACAAATGTAGACATCCATAAGGTTCTCTGAATGTATATATGGATACAGCTTTAATTACTGCTGGTTAGTTCTCTGGGATACCTTCGCTACTTATGTCTCTCAAAATGTGAATACTGGGGTGGGGCAGCATTCCTTAATCGAAAACCTCCTCCTGGTTATGCTTTTCCTTGTTCATTTGCGTAATCTGCAGCCTTGCTTTTTCTATTTTGCAATTCCCGACAATTTTGGTTTGCAATTTGACTAAACCCCAAGTCACCATTCGCCTGTCAACAAAGCTTTGCTGTTCACAGCTGTCGGTGTGTGCCCCCTTTCAGCCTCTGATTGATACACAGTATACGATCACAGACTCTGGCTATTAATGTGCGTCATAACTTTTGAATGAACTGACGCAGCTTAAAAAGCTTTATTGACTTTTTCTGCTGTACTTTTACAATTACACAACTCCATAACTTCAAGTCATAAAAGGTGATTCCCACAAGAGAGTTTCCTCTCGGTTGGGTCTGTCTTTATTTTTTTATTTTTTTATTTTTAAATCTGGAAGCTCTTGGAATTCCAGATTTGTACACCATCTATTTCAATGTATCCACATTTTCTAAGTCTTTGGTTTTTAAATATACTGTGTAGCATGCTGCAAAAAGCTCGGCCTAAATGGAGATGATGCTGTAGAAGTTCAAGACAAAGAAGAGCACCCAGAATTTTAAGTATCTACACTTCACCAGTGTTCATTATAGTTGGTTAATTCAAAAAAGGCATCAAAAACTTTCACTAGCTAAAGCGGTGTTTCCATGTTATGTTTTTAGGCTTTTTTTTCTCTCTCTCTCTCTCTCTCTCTCTCTCTCTCTCTCTCTCTCTCTCTCTCTCTCTCTCTCTCTCTCTCTCTCTCTCTCTCTCTCTCTCTCTCTCTCTCTCTCTCTCTCTCTCTCTCTCTCTCTCTCTCTCTCTCTCTCTCTCTCTCTCTCTCTTTTTTTTTTAATATTCAAAATACTTAAAACATGCATTCTTAAATAACAATGCTTTTCTGGCTGAAGATTTCTATCTACTTGACATAAGGCAACATTTAACACCTTAATTTAAACCTTATGAAGTTCTCAACGTACAAACCTGACCTTTTCTGACTTTTTGACAGATCTCACTAATACTTTTTATGACTGTATACATCATATACTTGTCATTTGAGAGTGACATCGTTGTAGTTCCAAAGTCCAGGACAGGATTTGAAGCTTCATTCAAATCGATGCCACACTGGTGTGCCCTCACATCGTATTTTCAGTCATGGTTTTGATGATGGACTTTTCCCCCCTCCTAATCCTGATAAAGAACATATGGCTTTAACAGATTGGGGTCACACGCAGTGTCACAAACCATCTGAGCGACAGCTCGGCGCTCTTCTGTCATCTTTTAACCTGCGGTGTAATGTGACAGTGGAGATCTGACAGTCTGGGTTTTATTTTAGAAAGCATGTATTAATAAATCAGACTGGATGTTCTGTAACCTCAATAGGGCTGCCACGATTTGTCGACTAGTCACGATTACGTCGACTATCAAAATCGTCGACGACTGATTTAATAGTCGACGCGTCGTTTGAAGCTTTGTAAGATCCCAAAAGACCCAGGAATAAGTAGCAGGATTTAAGAGTGTAATAACGGACTGAAACAGAAGATGGCAGCACTGCATGTACAAGGATGCCAGCTGCCGTTAAACCCCGAAGAAGAAGAAGAAGAAGCAGCTTTGTCCCAGAATTCATAGCGCGGCCCAGCTTAGTTTCCAACAATGGCGGTAGCTAGTTAGTTTTAATATTACTCTTATTATTCTTTCTGGGTCACAAAATAAACGTTTAACATATTTTCAGGTGAGAATGTAGCTGTGTAAACCTCAAATATCGGCTCAGTTTATCAAGACACCACATATTTTCAAAAGCGCTCCGACGTTTTCGGAGACATCTGTTACCCACTAGCTCGATAGCTAGCCGGGGGCTAGGTCACTAGCGCTGTGAGAACACCGGACTCCCGGCAAATTGTTTTCAAACCCACCGCCGTCTTTCGCTACTCAGGTTAAATATATATGAGTCACTTAGATAAATTAAAAATGTTGTTGTTTGGCTTTTTTTCCCCAGTATTTTAGTTGTTCCTGAGTAAATCGGTTTGTCTGAGATTAAAGTTATAGTTTTTACACAGCTGAATAGACCTCAAGCAGACAGCTGATTATCAGAAGTGTGAGATGCTGGAGAATTTACTCCGGTGTCCTGTTATATTTTAGATAGCAAGGAGTTTATTAAACTCCACCGAGACAATCTGCTAATTTCATTAAAATTGAATAAACTATCATCTTGTCTTTATTTTTAGTTAGCACCTTAAAAGCTTAAAGCTGTAAGCTAATGATAGTTATATAAGAGCAGATGCTGCTGGTGCAATAAGCTGTAGTTTTACGTCCAGTGGATGATGATCTGATTAGTCGACTAATCGCATAAATAATCGGTGACTAGTCGACTATCAAAATAATCGTTTGTGGCAGCCCTAAACCTCAAAGGGTTTATTGTTGTAGTTTGGAACAGGCTTTAAAACAAACATAAGCCACTTGTCATAAGGATTTCGTTTTTTTTAATTGGGCCTATGACTGACTACTGTAAGACACGGATTGTAGTTTTGTTTTACAAGTTTCTGACTAAAATGTTTAAATGGCACAAAACAACTCCCCAATACTGCATCGTGCAGAATGTCTTGTGTGTAATTAGGTTAGACTTTGACACCAGTTCTCCTGTAACTCTGCTTTCTTTTCTCAGGTTGGTGACATTGTCAAGGTTACGCGGATGAACATCAGCGGTCAGTGGGAGGGAGAGGTGAACGGACGGAGGGGTCTCTTCCCGTTCACCCATGTCAAAATCATAGACCCCCAGAATCCAGAGGAGAGTGACTGACCTAGGCGTTCAGCTGAAGCCTCTCTCCCGTATCGCCGAGTACCCGAATCTGCTGGCTGTCTCCATCTTTTCCTGCCAGTGTCACAGTTATGTGCTTGCCTGCTTGGGGCTGTACCATGATAGCAACCCCCCTCCCCCTTTCCTGTTGTTGTTGCCAGCCATTGCAAGGCTTTCTGACTGTTTACAGCTTTGGACATTAGATCCAAACTAAAACCTGACCCCACTTTCCCAGGTCCCTTTTCCCTTATCTTTGTTCCAGGCTGGGTGGCATTTTTGCATTAGTGTTCTTTTCATTTCCAGATCACTGGGCATCAGACTGTGTGTGTGGGTATGTATGTTTTTGTGTATGTGTGTGTCCACAATGGATAGTTAGCATATAACATCACGTCTTTTAAAAAAAAAAAAAAGGAAAAAAAAGTTTTCTCTTAATATTTGTTATGTTTGACGTCTTTGGGACTTTCGGAAGTGTTGATGTATGCTTGTTTTGTTGATGTGAGAATATTTGTATGAAATAGGGAAAGAAAGAATTATCCCTATGGACTAGGGAGAGCACTGAGGCAATGAGGAGCTAACCAGCCAGTCATGTTATTTCTCCAAACAATCAAGTCACTGTTGTACCTTAACCATTGCACAAGCACACACTTGTACACATTGGCCATGAGTTATTCAGGTAGACAGATTTTTGTGTGTGTGTGTGTGTGTTACAGATTAGGAGGAAGTAGAAAGAGATGGGGTGTGTGGAGGATTTGAGTTGGAACATGGCACGGTAGATCTCATTATCCCATCCATTCTACATCCTGACTGGCTGATAGCTTATTTATCTTATGTTACTAAGACATGACACGGCCATGTGACTTCATCATAATTGTTGCTATTTTCTAAATCATTGTCCAATGATTAATTTTATTTTTTGTTTGGATTTGTTGACATGGATAGTGGGGTAACCTTGCATCTCCACGTTGGTGCCTCTTTACTTGCTTGGAGATCATTGAAGACTAAGACACATTTTAGATTATATGCATTAGGAGTGCCAAGCTTTGAGCAGGGTTTCTAAAGCCAAATAGCAACAGCCCTGGCGAGCACTTTCCACAAGCATCTGACTACAAGGCTAAACATACTAAAAACATAGTGTCCACACAGTGTGGGCATGAGGACTTGAAGCCTTTCCACTGAGATGAAGAACTCAGTGGCGTAGGTCGGGGAAGGAGGAATGTCTGAGCAAGCCAATGAGATCCCATCAATGCCTTTTCAAAGTAAGACAAGTCTTACTTCTAGCGCATGCAATCCCATCTCTGGCCCTTTAGTTTTTATTGTGATGATACTCCTCTCAATGTAGGATTTTTATTAACTTTTTTCAACCAGCTTTATTCCTTGAGTATTTTCGGTCTGCACACCAATTATTCTTCTCCTTCATGCTGAGTAGTAGAAAGAATCTCATCACACCGTGCCACAGCCGATTCTGTCGAGCCGAGGATTAAACAGATGTGCAAACGGTGCAGAACCCCAGGTCTGTGCTGTAAAAACTGATCAATCCCACCCCTGCCCATCCTACCCCCCTCTCTGTCACTTCTTTTAGCGCTTTCTGTTAACAAAAGGAAAAGGAGAAAATCATTGCTCAGCAAACGACTTAGAAATCTTTTAGTTGTATCCCTGTTTTCCTTTTCGGTGAGTTCGTAGTAAGCTATGAAATCAAGTATTTTTGTTAATGAGTGATGTTATTAAAAGTAACCATGGGTGACATTTTAAAAAGGGAAAACGAATAAATGCCTGCTGGTTGCCTCTGTGCATGACCTCTTAGCCAGGGAGATCATATTTTTTTTTGTTTTTTTTCCCCCCTCGCCAAATGCTGCTTGATGTCATTAAATTCCTCATTAAATAAAAGTTTCTCGTTTAATCCCACCTGCTGTGTACAGACGCACCGTGTTGGGGTTTTCCTTGTCAAGCTTAATGAAATCTTACTAATTAAGCAATACACTCTGATAATTTCCCTTTGAGATGAACTTTGCTTTTTCCTCATGCTTCTGAGTTATTTTGTAATGGCATTAACAGTATTACTGTGCTCTCTTCACATATTTTAGGAAAGCTTGTCTTTTACTTAAAAAAATTGAAAGATTGTGCCTTTTATTTTCTTATTCCATTTACATGTGTTAATATTTCCCATGGTTAACACCTGTGCTGGTAAAGACCCTTTATGTACATAACAAGTAAATAAAAATGTTTACTTCTTTAAGTTTGCCCTCTGGTTCTGTCATCGTGTTAACAGATGGTTGGGTGTGACGCATGTTGGCTGCGGCTCGACATTAACAGTTGTGTATGTAGAGCGCAGGACAGTTGCTTTTTTTTTTCTTCTTTTTGACAGTTCCAGTTTCGATTCTCCCCGTGCCCAGGAGAAAGGAAGCAATTAATGAATTTTAATGAAGTGCTAATAAAAGACAGTCAGCTGACCCGCAGATGGGGGAATGGAAAAGTTTTCAAGGGCAATGTTTCTGGTGGTCATGCTCTGTGTTTGTTCCGCACTTTGCAAACCAGGTACTGAGCGGTATAAATCAGCAGGTCCACCAATATTTCTACTTTGTATGTGCTATTATGACTTCTGTAACAAGGTCTCTGCAAACAGTGTTGTGAGAAATGAGTGCCCTGCTGTCTCTGATGATCCTTTCTGCTGCTGGGGGACAGTACTGCTGCTGATGCGCTTGGCTAAATGCACTAAAATGATTCCTGCCACTGACTAGGACAGGTTAATGGGAATTTAATGATGCTAATAACTTAGCTTGAGCCTACAGACGGTTGCTCGTGTTAGTTTTGTTTATGCAAACCATTACTGCTCTTAACATAGTATCAGGTTTATTTTTTTATTTTTTTTATCTGGTGAATTATGAACAAAACCCAGACATTTTGGCACGCTAATATTTAATCCATCGTGACGCATATTCAGAAAAGTGGATATTGTTGCAGTGACCTATACACAGATACAATAACCAGCTCTCATCTTGCATGGAAAGTCCACACCCTGAAACGAATGCTGATGTCCAAGGCACACCAACGAATGTATGTACAAGTATTGAGTGCTACCCTTGTACACAGACAGCAGCGGTCTTCAAGTTGGTGAAACTTACATGTTGTCCATAAAACACTAGAGGTTGAACTGTCCTGTTTGCAGAGTGATGCTTTGTAGCCTTGATTTTTTTTTTTTTTGCATTTTGACCATTGCGTCAAATGACTCGAGGGGGAATATGGATGCAAGCAGCATTGCGCAAACCCATAAACCTGGCACTAGTTTTTACTAAAAGCTGTTATTGGTAGAGAAAATCTGAGGCGTACTCCTGACCAAATTTTAAATGGGGAGGCTTGAGTGGATAAATATTTGCGAATTTTAATTTTGTGTTGTACCTAGTATTGTCAAGTGATCTAGACTTGCTATGACACAAACCATCAAAAGCAGCATTTCTTTGACACTTCGTGGATATTAATGAAAGCGTACGGGCAAATATGTATCCATATAAGGCAGTTTGAATTTCCACATTGATTCTCTTTGTCCTTTTTGTCTGGATCCCTTGTACCTCATGTGTGGGTTAAGTTGCCATTAAAGCCAATCAATGTATTCCTCTGCACTGTGTAAGGCACAGGCCGCAGCGAGAACGACCATAATGAATCAAACCTGACTGATGCTGACCTCTCTTCGGGGCACAGTGTGCGTTAGTGAGGGTTTAAATAGATGTGCAGCAGGGTCGATAAAGGCCTTCCTACAGTCCATTATGGCCACCGCCCTCAAGCTAGCTGTGATGGCAGTTATTGTGCTGTAGAGCACTTGGCCCGCAGAAGTGAACGTACAGTAATTTTTCCTTTTTTAATTCTAATTTGAATTCATCTAAAATAGCCGACCAAATACACAACATTAATCTTCATAAGGTATAGTAATGAATGTGGTTTGTTTGCCCTCTGGACACTCAGCAGAAGCAGTAACTGACTTTATGGCACGTCAACTCTTTCCAAACACCATAAACAAAAAAACCCAAAGGGCACAAGCATTTTTCCCTTTAACCTTGTGGCGTTTTAAACCCCAATCTGATCCTCACATGTGATTAGAATGATGACCACTGATGATTATGAAGTATGACCTGAAACCGGTGACCGAGAAAGTCACTCGGATCTTGTCACTTCCTTGCAAGTGATCCAAAGGTAATTTTTCTTCAGTGCAATCTGAGATGTTCGCAACTACAGGAGCAGAGTCTGCTTTGCAATAACTTATCAGATATGGATGTTATGTACATTTTTGGTGGCAGCATAAATGGTACCAAATCAAAAAAAGATGATAGAATTCAGAAAGATGACCCGTTAAACATGAATTAATGGTGTCAGAAATCAGTCACTTACACAAGTGTATTTCCACCGCTTTAAAAAGTGCATGTTAAAATTCCAGGTTAGTTTCTCAGAAGCTAGAGTTGCCCAACTTAAAATTAAAAGGACTACAAGTTATGTTTGGCAAAAAATGTTCCATAAGTCAAAAACACAATAAGGAGTTTGCCTGGGTTAAATTAAATTAACTTCCAACTAAAAGTAAGTCACAGCTAGCCCTTCAAGTACACACTGCTCCAGTTTTGGTACCATTTGTGTCTGTGCGTTTGTTTAAAGGAAGAAGGGAAAAAAAGGAGTTCAAATCTACAACACAAAAAGATGCAAGTCTGCGCGCATGTTCTAGAAAACTACTTGCTGCAGTGTCTGCTCCCTAAAGCTTTATGAATGTCCCAGATATGGCTTTGCCCTGTCATTCGTAAAACATTTACAGGACAGACGCTCCTGCCTTCTGCTAGGGAAGCATGCCAGGCTATGATCGCATTTCCACACTAGTAGTCTGTCATTTCTTTATCGAGTCAGACACTACGCCAGGGCAGTCTATCATAGCTCCGTTCTTCTTGAACGGTGTCTGACACGTTGTTGCACATGGTGTTAATTGGACTCATTGAAGTGTGAGGTAGAGCGGTCTGTAGGTGTGTTATAGAACAGAATGGATCGTTTCACTTTTACATTCATTCTCACATTTATTTCTCAGCTGAGAGAGAAAAAACAAAACAAAAACACAATATACATGTTAACTTTAAAAAAAAAAAAACTAAACTTGAGCATAGACAAATCTCAAGTTAGACTGACCAAAAAAAATATATATATAAAATACAAAATAACACAAAAGCTAAAACCTCAAGCTAAACAGATTTTTTTTTTCGTCCATTAAAACAGACTATTTTAAGTTGCTGCTGTATATAATCCAAGCTAATGGAAATAAAACAAGTGGAAGGTCAGTTATTCCTCCATGTCTATCACAATCCTTTAGTTCTTTCGTATCGTCATCATCCAACAATTTCACTACCTTAAAAAAAGATCAATCTTTACCAAGTTGTGTATGACAGGACAGGGCTCTGGCTCCAGTCTGCTGTGGTGTTATACTGGTGGAAGTAGCCATGTTGTTGGATGCAAGGTTCAACTGCAGAACGTGAATTAGGAGGGGGGTGGAGGATGATCTGCGCACCGTCTGGATCTCTGGAAGGGTATGGGAGCATACCATACTCAGACCTGCATGGAAGAGTCACACGGAGGTTAAATGTAATGTGACTGATGCCTGGTGCTATTCATCTTGATCTCAGGTAGTCTTTGAGTGGGTAGAAGTGTACCAAGCATTTAAACAATACTGGTTATTTTTAAAATCAGACCTGTATGGTTGGTATGGCACGGAAGCAGGCACCATCTGTTCATCACTGCTGCAGTTGTACTCCCGCAGCACCAGGGGCTCAACGTGTATATTCTCAGACGGCTCCAGAGCTGAGCCTGAAAGGTGACCTCCCTTCAGTGACTGCTGTGTGGAGGCCCGACTCTCCTCAGTCTGTGTGAACTGAGAGGTGGAGAGCATCCTCTGCAGGCCTAAGAGGGAAATGCAACATTTAAATCTCGGGAGTGTCGCCACATTTTCACACTGCTTTGGCACAACTTACATCACCATAAATTATTTTCTTACATTTTCTTTTAGTATTCATTTAGTAAAAACTTGAAGATAAACATTACAGAAGCTTACTTGGAGAGCTGTTGCTCAAGTCATCCCTGTCCAGTGTGGGTCTCTTAGCACGGGGGCTTTTATTTGACAACCTAAAATATATCGTATATAATAATTTACATGTTCTTTCCAATTAATGTTAATTTCATGTTTACAATGACCTAAATTAAGAAAAACAAATTGAAAAGTATAACAAAATTTAAGTCTCCTGAGAGGCATTCTTACCTCTTACTGTGAGAATGAGTGCCTCCTTCCCTGAAGCCTTTAGCGAAGGGGTTGTGATCAATTTTCAGTTTGGTAATCTTTGAAGAAACAAGAAAAGACAGTTGAATTGGCATTGCAGAATTCTGTTAAATAAAAAGGATGTTCTGCACAAAAATTTGAATGTTATTGACTGTTTCTGGCAGATTTGAACCTTTGGGTTTTGGTAAGCAGTGACTGCAGTGAACGCCGTCTCTGGGAATGAGAAGCTCTGCACAGAGCCCCAGCGGAGAGTGTACGGGTTATCTGCCTGGACCACATGAAACCTCGGGTAGTAGCGATGCATGGAGAGCAGGATGATCTGATTGTAAGGACAAGAAAGCAAATGGTCAAATACAGTGAAGACGACAATATAGGAAAAAAAAAGGGGGGGGGGGGGGGTGTCTTACATGGCCATGCTGATCCAAGGTATTGTTGGTGAGCTTAAGCTTGGGGAAAGATAGTGGCTGCTTCATCCAGTGCCTTCCTGGCGCAGGAGAGTCTGGGTGCGTGTATGTACGACACGGGGGGTGGGGGTCTGCTGCTCCTGCGATCTCCCAATGCTCCTTTTTCCACTACAGAGAAATAGTGAAGTGGGGCAGATTCAAGTGTGAGACTTCAGGATGTGTATAATTAAGCAAACTCTTCACGAACCACAAGAAAACCCTACAAACTCACACATGGGGGAGAGAAAGAAAAAGAAAAAAAGCACTCCTTACAGTACTTGACAACCCAATACACTATGCTAAAAGGGAGTGACCCAGTTGGATGGGGATGATTAAAGGGAACAATGCATGAGCTGCTGAATCTATGGAAGGTCAACTACTCCTCATTCACTGATCGGTGATGCTAATTGATTGGGCTTCCAGCCGAGACTGCACTTATAGGCTTGCTTTGATATGCAGCAGTGAACGACCCAGAACGGGCAGACTGAGGTCTGGCTCCAAACTGCAGCCTTTTACAAACAGCACTCGGCTCACTTTAAGGCCAAGAAAGAAGGGGGGTGGGTGGGAGCGAACTAGCTACAGCACACAATCATCGCTTGTTGCATGCGATCATACCTTGTACTTGAAGCCATCTACAGGAACAATGTCCATCGTGATGACGTAGTTGGTAAAAGGCTGGAGCCTGGATACCCTGACGCTGCAGTGTGGAAACATCCTCCTGAAAAGGCACGCACCAAGTCAGAAGCAAAAATGTGGCTCAAATTAAAAATAAACAACTTTTTAAACACTTAATTTGGGGATTTCTTTTTTGCATGCAGGTCCATTTCAAAGTTTCTTCTACCCAGAAACCTGAAAAACAAAATGACGCGCAAAACAGGTCATCCACTTATGTGGCCTGCATGAAACAATATGTAAAAATGCACTTTGTGTAGTCCTTTTTCAGGACCTTGTATTATCACCACCAAGGTTTTTTAACCCCCTAAGACCTGAACGCTTTTAATGGCATTTTACCTGACTTATTGTTTCTGAGAAAAATGAGATCCACATATGAGGACATTCGTTTTAAATTTCGATAGAACAGTGGCAGTATAATGTCCTCGAATGTGGGTGTCGGGCCCTTGTAGAGCAAAGAGAGATCTTTGAAAACTAAAAGAAAATACACTCTGGAAGCTACATGAAGATAAACTGAATTCATTGAAAAGCAGTCTTTTCTAATTTTCAGTAAAATGAGAAAATGCTGCTGGATTAGTAACCAGATTGTGTGCTTCACATCGTTCCTGGAAATAATATTTTATTTTGGAGTCATGGAAGTGTTTTAAGGAAAACACAGAGGTCCTTTTGACTATTTATTTAACTGTACCCACTGGATGTGTAACATTCGTCTTCAAAGTTACACATGTTATTTTCTACTCTGTGTTCTAGAGCGTTGACACTAGAAATTAGCAGTTTCAAGTTTCAATCCAATGAGACATGAAGCCATTCACATGCTGCTGTCAGATTAAGGAAAGGGAATACCATGGAGAGGCTAGACAGGCCATGACTATGAAAGACGCAAGTCAAGTTTACTCCCTGAAGTGCCCGTGTCTGTCTTCCAGTGAATGCATCTGCGTTGTCTGATTGCAAGTAAAAGCAGCGATAGAAAATTTAACTGTATAGCACAGTGAACTCCCTGCAAAGGGACAGTCTGCTTTATTAAACAACAAAAGCAACCTCTTCCTGAATCAATAGGCAAAGATTTAAAGATGGGTGCAACTTAAAGCTTTCTTATCTGCTTTTATTAATGGTAGGGGAAGTACTTCTTTTATTTAAAGTAGCAATACCACAATATACCATTACAAGTAAAATACATTAATATATTCAGGTATTAGCAGCAATATAAGAGTCAGCATCCATTTATGTATTTTCATTATTCCTACCTGTAAATACCTACTAAATTGCCACAGGTGTGCATTTACAATAACACCAGACCCCTGTTGCATGTATGGGTTGCACGTGTCACTCAATCAAGTGAGCTATAGTGTGACTGACAGAAGTCATTTTATATGTGTATTCTTTAGGATTTAACTCAAAGACATCAGACGCTGCTACTGCAGGGCGATTGTGGCTCAAGAGTTGGGAGTTCGCCTTGTAATCGGAAGGTTGCCGGTTCGAGCCCCGGCTTGGACAGTCTCGGTTGTTGTGTCCTTGGGCAAGACACTTCACCCGTTGCCTACTGGTAGTGGTCAGAGGGCCCGGTGGCGTCAGTGTCCGGCAGCCTCGCCTCGGTCAGTGCGCCCCAGGGTGGCTGTGGTTACAACGTAGCTTGCCATCACCTGTGTGTGAATGGGTGGATGACTGATTGTGTAAAGCGCTTTGCGGTCCTTAGGGACTAGTAAAAGCGCTATACAAATACAGGCCATTTACCATTTCTTGCCTCAGCCAGAACACTGAAGATGGGTCAGTAACTCAAAACATACTGCCAAGGCAACAAAGAGGTGGCACACTAAGGCCATGTTGTGGTCTAGCCATTCTCCAGCCCCCAGTCCTATAGACAGTCTGTGGAGGGAGCTGAAGCATCAAATGCCAAGTGGCAGCTAAAAAACCCTGAAGGAGTTACAGAGTTTCTTTAAAGTGGAGTGGGCCAAAATCGCTCGTGAGATTATTTCACTCAATGCTTATTTCACTCCATTACATGCACATCAGTTAATAACTTTTATGGTTCTGTCTCTCACCATTAAAATGTTCATTTCTATTGAAGTGAATTAGCAGGGGGATCAAATAATCATATCGCCCAACGTTCAAATAAGCAGATAACACATAGTATCAGAAACGCCAATGCAGTCAACTAAAATTTAACTAAAGTTAATTAAAGTGAAAAAGACTGCTAAAAAAAATATAGCAACACCTTAAAAGAACTTCTTGAAACTGAAAGACAGCAAGATTTTCAGTGAGCCAAACTAGTCATTCTAGCAGTTCTCCAGCTGTTGTGAGAAATACTGATGTCATGAAAAACTGCTGAAGGCACAACACAAAGCACTCTTTAGTGAGCAGAACATGTTCCAAGTATCAGCTTCATTACCTTCCATGTTTTGTGATAATCATCTCTGTACCGATGCTGTGAAAGGACTGCCAGAGATCAGCGTTCTCCAGGGTCACCCTGATGCCACTGGGCTGGTATGGGTGAGCTAACAACGACATGCTCTCATTCAAACTGGAGTCTTGGAAATGAATAAAAAGAATACAAGTATACATGTAAACAGTTCTGCAGCTGTATTGATAGAACCTGGGAATGGTTTACTGCAGCATGAAAAGCCAGCCTCCACATCTGAAGAGGCCTTCCACAGGATCAACAGTTCTCCTCAAGCCAATAAAATATGAATGTACACTCTCTCTGTAAGAGTTTACCCTTTTTTTTTTATTGTTGTTAGTTTGGGTGCTCATCTCGCATAAGTTATTATTCACCTACAAATCATTACATTTTTCAGACTATAAGGCGCACTTAAAATCCTTTAATTTTCCCAAAAATCGACAGTGCGCCTTATGTATGAATCTGGTTGTGCTTACTGACCTCAAACTAATTTTATGTGGTAGACGGCGCTCAAAAATCTGTCAAAAATGTTTTAGTACAACTTTGGTAAGCTAGGAACCTGCACCACTTGATGGATTGGCCCAAAACTCTGTCCATCCATGAAAACAGAATTTATTAAATTTAACAAAGTTAGAAGTTAGCGCGCTAGTTTCCACCTAAACATGATATAGCATGTTCTGACTGAGAGATTTCTGAAACAAGTAAAACGTACTGCTCTGCTATCACTTCCAACATAAATGAAGACAGAGAAGTAAACAGCAGTGACTTTTTTAGGGTTACTGAAGTTGGGCTACCTGGTATATAATGATGTGGTACGTGATGGCTAACGACATAGCTATGTTAGCATAAAAAATAGTGAAGCTGGAGGATGAAAATTGAGTTTTTTTTGTATTAGTCATTGATATACATGGGAATAGAGCAGCTGCCAGAGAATTCAACATTAATGAATCAATGGTACGGAATTGGAGGAAGCAAGAAGAATGACTTATCTGATGGTTTTGTTTCGCTTAATGCGTCTTATGTATGAAAACAGACTGTTCAACAGTGCGCCTTGTAACCCTGTGTGCCTTATGGCTCGAAAAATAAGGTAATTTATTGTCTTTCTAGAAGATTTTTTGTGTGTCATTTTAAACATGCACATTCATGCAGTACATGGTGTGATAACTGAACTTACCAGCGATATGGTGCAGGTTATCATGTCCTCCTGTCATCTCCATCACAATCACCCTGTGAATCCCTCAAGCTTTTAAACCAAATCCAGCCTTGAAATGGTCAAACTGTAGTGAGAACACTCAGGAGTTTATATCCTTGATCTGTGGGCCTTGAACTCGATTGGTCATAAGAAGAGGGGTGGCCTTTTTTGATGGGTGGGAGGGGGGGGGGGGGGGGGGGGGTTTACCTGCTATTTAGTTTCTTTATTTTTCTTTTTAAAGGGCTTGTGTGCAACCATTTGTTGCTTTTTTTTTTCCAAACACTGCTATTTAAATTTGAGTCTTGGGAAGAAATAAGATTTTTCCATCATATTAAACCATAAATGTATCCAATAAATTAGTATGTTCCATTCTTTATTTGGTCCATTGACTGCATTTACACGTAGATGGTAGAAATCACGTCTGAACACACCTTTAAAGCCCTCAAAGACAGAAAGGCGGTTGATTTGGCTTTGATGCAAGAACTGGTGTTCTGCTATGTTCAAGGCACACAGTATGCGTGTACTAGACCTGAAACCCATAAAAATATTAATTCCCTACTTTTCTCCTGCATTCCCAAAGAAAACGGACAGCAACCATTTAAAAAAATGCGGGCTGGGGGGAGGGGGGGGGCACGACCCCTCTCGGCAGCTTTGAATGTGTATTGAGAACAAGCTGTTTGAGAGTTTGTGTCTAGCCTTGACAATGATGCTAAACTGGCCAAATGGCCTCATTTACTCAAGCCCCCGCCACACACCCACTCACTACTACTCTCTGGGAAGAGACAGGCAAGCAGTCAGAAGCCAGTTCAAATCAAAGACCGGTGGCAGAAGAGTTGAGCAGCTGTGTTAAAGTTTGAAAACCAAATGCTAAGGATAAAAACAGAAAAAGTGCAAATAGAAAACATCCCTATCTATCTATCTGAAGATCTCTCTGAGCCGTTTTTGATCAAGTTTCAACAGATTTATTTGCACTGAGAGTAATTATGATTAAAATCCTTCATCAAAATTGCCACAGTTCCCAAACAGATACAAAAATGGCATAATGTGCATCTTTTAGCCTTCCTCTGCTTACAAACCACATACAGTAATTCCCATACGTTTAAAAAAAATCACTTTAAAGAACAAAGGAAGAGGCCTGCTGATGCCAAATTTTAGAAGACAAATCTGGATGTTAAAAGTTTCTAAGTCTTTAGGAATGCATACTTCATAGTGCTGTCAGATTATTTACGGTCAGATTTCCCTCTCTACATTTTACAGCCATCTTATAAGGAAGAGTGGCTCGCTTGCCCTGTGAACACATTTCTCCTCCAAATAAAGGGCATGTTGAAACATTTCTCCTCTGCTTAAGTCAACTTCAGGCTTGAAGATGGAATTTGGTCTGCCTACGGCATGGATCACCTCTGAAAGTATGCCACAAAGTCTGTATGGAAAAGTCATAATTTAGCTCTGCTAATGACATTTCATGAGAACAAAGCCTTTTATTAGGAACCAGTTGCTTCTTTACAGGGACATTTGATTAGCATAGTTTTGGTCCCCTTACACTGACAGTTTACTGACTTCAGAGTTGTTCAGAGTGATCACCTTCATTTAATGATGAAACATATCCATCTTCTCTTCCAGGATGACACTACCTCAACCCACAGGAGGCATCATTGGCAGTTATGTAAATCATATCCTTTTAGTCACTACTAAATCCAAGTCAGCTTTAGACCGGTGTGTTGCATTGTTCTCACCACATACAGGAAAGAAGGATTTTCAGTCCTTGCATTAAAGCTCTAGGGAACTTAAGATTAACATCAATAACATGTTGAAGAGAACATGTGGTAGCCGAACACCTCACCAAGACATTTTTGCTGAGATTTGCCTTAATTCGTCACCCATCACCAAAGTTTACATCCTCCCTTTGCACTTTTACCCATGTGATTTAAAACGAATCAAACTGAAAACCACCAAATGATGTTAAAAGGTGAAAGCCACACTATTGTAGGTTGTAAGATATTATCACTAACATTTCTTCTGCATGTCTGTCGTTTTGCTATTTCCAATGCATCAGTTCTGCTGCAGTAAAAATATCTCATGCCACAGGAAATTCTGTGGTTTCAGCAAGTTAGTCTAAACTGCAGCTCAAAGATGCAGCGCATGACATCACCACTGGTAGTTTACACACTTGGCTCTGCTCAGCTCACTACCTGGTGGGCCTTTTCCTACACAGAGGAAGTATTTGCAGCCCACCAAAAAGGTTTTACCAGAGAAAAAGAGGGGAAAGCGTTTTTTTGTTTTTTTTTTACTTTTACACCAATTCAGGATTTTTAATAATGTCAACTCTAAGAAGCATATTTGTTTACAAAATGGTCACAAATAACAGGAAAAGGCATTGATTTTTGTCAGATAAGACGATGAATTCATCTCCTTCAAAAATACTGTAAATGCTTCAGCTAGAACCACAGTTACTGCCAAATGCAATAAATACTGAAGCACTTCCACAGGTAAGTGCTTACGAGCTTTATCTTATGATTGCCTATCAGGTATGCTTTTTGACTTGTGCTATGTTTAAAGTGATAAATGTTACAAGGTCAACAGTAATAAAATAGCTGGCTCCTTTTTTTTTTTTTTAAATGAAGGTGATACATGCGTGCAGATTCATGCATACAGAGATGCTGTCTGACTAACAGGATATGTGTGAAAAATGTGTTAAAAGGAGATTAAAAATTGTGAGACTGCGACGAGAATCTTTGGTCAATGCTGCCACCTACTGGACCCTAAATGGCATGAATACCTCCAAATCACTTTCCTAAAAAATCTGATGTCCTCCTGATCAAACGTTCTGCGTAATTAAGCCTAAAGTAGGAGAATTTAATGTTCACTTGAATGTATATTTATTATGATGAGACAGATTTTGAAGGATTTGTTTTTAAATTTGTGATTAAAAAGGAGGTCCAATATTCTAAAACTGTCTGAATTATGTACAGGCTTAATGCAATGACTAAGCACACCTGTGGCTTCTGTGGTTTGGATAAAACTGGGGGCTGCCAAAGTGAACTAATGAATTTAGTATTTTGATGAAATTTTAAAATAAAATGAAATGATGTTTCTCACCTTACGGAGCAATCAGACTCCTGCGTGGACTGACAACCAACTCAAACCACCAGCAAACAATTAGCTATGGCTTGGACTGAACCAAATGATGGGTGAGCACTCAGATGCTCTAATTAGTGCTGTCAAATCCAGAAAAGTGGAAAATAGGTGCATGCTGCAGGTGGGGAAAGAAAGCTTAACTGACAAAACTATTATTGCTACCAAGAAGCAGAAGACAAAACTGAAGTAAAAGGATTCTGTGAAGGTAAAGGAATCAAATCAAATCCATTCATTTCATTGAGAATTCAAATTTATTTATGTGGCTTTGAATGCAAACAACAGCTGCCTGTCTCTAATACTGTAAGGTAGTCCCTACAGTATTAGAGACAACTGTAAGGTGGTCCCTACAGTATTAGAGACAGGCCAGCAATCTGATGATCCCCTATGAGCAAGCACTTGGCAACTGTGGGGAGGAAAAACTCCCCGTTGGGAAGAAACCTCCAGCAGAACCAGGCTCAGGAAGGAGCAGCCTTCTGCCATGACTGGCTGGGTTCTCAACTGTTGTTTGCATGACTGAGATGGTAAGAGCCTAATTAACCCCATTATACCCCAATTATTAGTTATTTCCCTATTAAGATCATCATAGTCCAGTTAGAGCCAAATAAAGTTGGCACTGACATTAGGTTGTCTTCACCTTTTCCATTTCCATAGAGGAGAATTAAAGGTATTGTGCTAAAAATGAAAGTAAATAAATTAATATAGCTTGAATTTTGTTGACCAAGAACAATAAAATGCAAAGGCAAACGCAAATACAGTCATGCAAACAACAGTTGAAAACCCAGCCAGTCACGGCAGAAGGCTGCTCCTTCCTGAGCCTGGTTCTGCTGGAGGTTTCTTCCCAACGGGGAGTTTTTCCTCCCCACAGTTGCCAAGTGCTTGCTCATGGGGGATCATCAGATTGCTGGCCTGTCTCTAATGCTGTAGGGTGGTCCCTACAGTATTGGAGACAAATGTAGGGTGGTCCCTACAGTATTAGAGACAACTGTAGGGTGGTCCCTACAGTATTAGAGACAACTGTAGGGTGGTCCCTACAGTATTAGAGACAAGGCCAGCAATCTGATGATCCCCCATGAGCAAGCACTTGGCAACTGTGGGGAGGAAAAACTCCCCGTTGGGAAGAAACCTCCAGCAGAACCAGGCTCAGGAAGGAGCAGCCTTCTGCCGTGACTGGCTGGGTTCTCAACTGTTGTTTGCATGACTGAGATGGTAAGAGCCTAATTAACCCCATTATACCCCAATTATTAGTTATTTCCCTATTAAAATCGTCATAGTCCAGTTAGAGCCAAATAAAGTTGGCACTGACATTAGGTTTGTCTTCACCTTTTCCATTTCCATAGAGGAAAATTAAAGGTATTGTGCTAAAAATGAAAGTAAATAAATTAATATAGCTCGAATTTTGTTGACCAAGAACAATAAAATGCAAAGGCAAACGCAAATAGTTAGAGCCAAATAAAGTTGGCACTGACATTAGGTTTGTCTTCACCTTTTCCATTTCCATAGAGGAAAATTAAAGGTATTGTGCTAAAAATGAAAGTAAATAAATTAATATAGCTCGAATTTTGTTGACCAAGAACAATAAAATGCAAAGGCAAACGCAAATACATCCTACAGCATGTGACATCAGGTGTGCCACATAATGTCTGACCTCTTGGACCATTTTCCAGAACATGTGATGAATAGCCACAATTGCTAACTTGCACATGTTAGACACTGTGGTAATGGATTGTCCTAAAAATCCAGTTCCTCTCCTGATGATAGAAACCCCTCTATGAAGAATCCCATTATGTTCTTCTCTCCCTTCCAAGGGACTAGGTCTTAGGTCTGGGATCGTGGATTCAGCAGGGTCTGATGCATCTCGATTTGTATTTTCCCATAGCTGATGTCTTTGAATCACAGAGGGCTGCTGCTGTATATGTTCAGGGTGAAGAATTTCACACACTTGGTTTAAACCGCTATTCTGATTATGCTGTCCTCTGCAGCTGCTGAAGCGGGGTTCAGGTATATGATGATCTGGCAATGGTACCTGATGTTCGGGGTGTAAAATTTGGTTACCACAGCGAACTTCAGGTGCCTCGCATACAGTTTGGTCAGCAGTGGGTGAACGTTGGTCATCAAATCCCAACGTTTTTCTCATAATTTTGTGAGCATGAGTGCCCACAGTGCAAATCGCGCCCCAAACGGAGTTTGACATGTTTACAGATATATTTGCTAACTACACGCGCAAGATTAATGAAAACTGTTTTCTACGTGCGACCGTCCTAAAGGTAAACTGTGTCGAAGCACCTCTATTTATAGACTCATGTGGCAGAGCTGGTGACGTCAACCGTCACGGGAGACTGTGACGTGCGGTCGACCGTCACGTCACAGTCTCCCCTTTGAGAAGATCAAAGAATAGCTCCGTGTCATTCCGCGCATGCTCAGATCATGCGTATTGAAATGAACGGGATATTTATTTATTCATTTTAAATACCTTGCTATATAACAAAGGCGACTGCGCACTCAAAGGACGAGGAGAGTTCAAAATAGGGCTGTTCGATATAACGACACATATGGATGACGATATGAAAAAGTCTATCGCTTCATATTACGGCAATATTTTTTCATGGTTTTTATGGCTGTATCCCAATTCAGGGTCTGCAGCCTTAAAGTACGCAGCTTCAATGGTCCTCAAGGGCCGTGTACTCAAAGACCGCTAAGGCCGGAAGTGCGAGGCTTGTGAAATGGGACGGTCTAGCCTCCGTTGCGCTGCCCAGGTTGCCTAGCAACCATGATAGCTGGAAACGTGTGGTTGACAGAAATTAAGGAGAACATATTTTGTTCGTTTGTTTCTACATGAGCTTTGTGTGATTTAATAAGCATCTGAGGCTGAGACCACAGGACTGTAAAACATGATTGTTGCATGCTTGCATATTTCTGAAAACATCTTAGTGGTGTGGCAGCCATGGGTTGAGCCAGCCCTGCAAACCCTGTGGATGGACGATGCAGTGGACAGTGGGAGGAAGCATCCTAAAGCTCTCTTTGCAGACCAGCCTGTGTGATTCTCCACTCGCCGACCAGAAAAGACAAACGGCGGGTCTCAGTTGCAGCACTACATCATGCAGGTAGCTGTTCAGGAGACACTTGTGCAGCAAGCCTGGCTCAGACACAGGTTCCTGAAAGCTCCCCGTCTGCACCTGTGCCTTCAACTGTTTCGGCTTGTCCTGCTTGTGCCGCCTCCTCTCCTTCTTCTTGGTAGACATCAAGTGTTGCCACACAGATATTATGTGGAGGATGCAGCAGGCCCCCACAACTTTGGGAGGAAACAGAGGCCGACCCTCAAGGGCTCACAAGAAGATGGAGTGCCAGCGTGTTTTGAGGATGCACAAAGTAGGATCTTTAATATTTCTGGCCTTTGCTGAGCTCTGGCTCTGCTAGTTTCACTGTTTCTCTGTTGGGGAATCCTCTCACACTCAAACTGTGAAATATGCTCCACTCCAGTCCACTGAATGGCTGTGGAAAATATGAAAGAGGACATAACTTTACACATTAACTTCTAACAATTTAAGCCCAAAGAGTCATCCTGAGAAATGTCATTTAATATGCAGCATTTCATTATCACGTTAAAAAACAAACAAACCCCACATACTGCTTAAGTTGCTGCTCTTTGAGATTAAAAGATCTCATTACATTAACAGAAACACTGACATCCCTGCTCTACAGCTTTGCATTCAGGGGGTGTCCTTGTCACAAAGATCAATTCAGACACTGAAATCTTTTCAATTTTCTTTTTTTATTAATTTAAATTTTTTTCCAGATGTCAAACACAAAGTATAGATATCAGCACCTTGGAATCTACTGTGATGGCTTAAAAAAGTTGGAGGTCCAACAGCTTTGTATTGAAGCTCCCTCACACCTACAATTAAAATTTTAGTGTTGAAAATAATACATTTTATCTGTCAATACAAATGTCTGAGAATCTTTACCAATAATGCACCATTACATTTTGATCACTTCAGCTGTTGGTTATCGGCAACTGCAAAAGTTACCAGCCTGGCAGAGGGCATTTCATCAAAACAAAGCTTCTTAGAAAGTAACACGTCTATGACCTGGATAGAAAAGAACCACAGACTGAATACAAAGGATGGATTGTAGCCACTGAAATGAGAAAGAAAGGGCAAGCCTTTGCTGTTCCAGGACAGCAGGAGCTGAATGTAAAGGAGAAAAAGTGGAGGGTTTGGATGCTACGTCCATCTTTTGCATACAGTCTATCATCTAAACAGAGAGGCAAGTGACCTGCAACAGTCATCAGTGTTTCAGGAGCTTTTTAAAGGCGACGTATTACACATAAGAGCCAGATAAAATGAGCTGTTATGAAGAGTGTTTAAGAGAATTTCTGCTCTGCACTGGTCTAATTGCAGCTTTGACCAAAGTCAACAATCATTGTCTTACCACTTTGTTCAATCATCATCATTACATTCATGAACCAGGCTTATAGCAGCTGGTATTCTTGTTCATCTAAATACAACAAAACCCCCCAGAGAGATAACATAAACTGATTAATATTACTATCAATTTCCCTTCAAGTCCATCATACATAATCAAAGCAAACCCTGGAAAATAACAACCTAAAGAAAACACTGATGATATAACTGCAATTGTGCAATATTTAGAGACAAGTTATCTGCTGTGGTCACACAATGCTCTTATAACACTGTAATAAAACTTAACTCATGGATCAACATGTGGCATACACCAATCAGGCATAACATTATGACCACTAGCAAAGTGAGTAACACTGATTCAGACTATTCAACACGGAGGCCACACCTGGCATCTTGGTGCCAGATATCATGTGATGGGTCAGGGCCGCTTTGGCAGCAAAAGGGCGACCAACACAGTGTTAGTTAGGTAGTCATAATGTAATGCCCGATTGGTGTATCTGAAAGACTGAAATGAGACAGAATAAGGAGCCTTTCGTTCAATAAGGTCAACCTGACAGAGAGAAATAGCAGAGCCTTAAAATTTTCCATGATAGAGGACGTTTGTTCTATAAATTATTACATTATTTCTCCAAGAAGGAGCTGAGGCCGCTTTTACCTTAATGCTACATAAAGTATAGTTGTGTATCGTTTAGGGAGTGGGTATGTTTTGGACAGCTAAACCTGAGGTTTCTTTGTGAGCCACTTCCCCGTCTTTGTGGTTTGTTGAAAACGAAATGTACAGTGGCTGCAGCTCCTCTCTGGAACCACGCTGTTAGACAATAACTAATTACATTATTTCTCCAAGAAGGCGCTGAGGCTGCTTTTAGCACGGCGGGCCTTCTCTATGCTCTCAAAGGTTGGAGTCCCTTGAGGTAACTGTAGACGGTCATTTTCAGTCTCCATGATATTCTCAGCTTCCCCTAAAGACATCATGAAAAACACATTTAATGGGTATAATTAGTGACTGCAATCTTTTTTAAAAATGTCATTAATGAATAACTAAACACAATATTTGTTAAACATTTAGATGCATTATTTGGTAAACAGTAAGGTCCATTTGGACAGAGACTTTTTCTTTTTTAGCATTTTGGTTCTGTTCATTACCACAATTAATTTTAAATATAACAACTTTAAATATAATTAACTCAGATCCAGTTGAACTGCCGACTGTCAGCCTTAATTCAGTGGGTTGAACAAAAAGATTGCACAAAAATGTGAGAACTAAAATGCAATCCCATCATTTCAGGACATCAAAAGTAACTGGACAAATAAAATAAAATGTATTCATTTGAATCGTGCTAATGCAAGCGCCACACCTCAAATCAACTCCAGGGCTTCTATCTGCTTAATTGATAATGACATAACAAAGGAAGTGCCCACACCTGCCCATGAAATAGCCTTTCAGTCAAATGTCCAATTACTTTTTGTCCCTTTAAAAAGCGGGGGGCACACGTTAAGGGGCCGGAACTCCAAAACCTTCATCCGATTTGAATGTGGATTTTCTCATATGAAAGCTGGGCGTCTACACATTATATAGATGCCCATCATAGCGGAAAGTGGAAATTGTTTTGGTAAACAGACATTATTCACGTATTTAAATATATATATGGACCTAACTGTATATTAGAGCCTGTGTTTTCTGGATATAGTGAGTCTGTGTTCTGCTGTTCAAAGTAAAATAATCCTCTAAAACCAAAGCAAAGAATCACTATATAATGCTTGATAAGGATTTATTTACCCGTCTGTGCACCCTCTTTTTAAATGTTAAACAGGTTTCCTTAAGATGATGATGCCTGTAAGTGTGTAGCTTTACCTCTCATACGATTAATAAGCGTTCCATAGGCGCTGTCCATCTGGTAGGCAAATATGAAACTGAGAGGTATGATGGGAGCCAGCATGCCTGGGTTCTTTCTTTTAATAGCTCTAAAGAAAAATGATGATAAACAGAAGACAATATTTAACTGCAAAGATAAAAGCACAACACAGAGATGAGTCTGTGTGTGTTTGTGTCAGATCTTTGTGAGGTGTTAGAATCTCACCCTGCAGTTAGTCCCACTGTGGCCACCGCAAAGAAACTGCCAAAGTATTTCAGAAACTCTCTGGACCAGGCGATCTGCATCGCCATCTGCCGCTCTCTCATCTGGTTCTGCATCAGAATCTGGCGCTCCATCTGGGCACATGCACGCGCGCACACAGACACACAAAAATAAATTAAGAAGAAATGATGAAATAAAATTTTCCCTGCTTGGTAAGATTTCATTTTCAGTTATAATCAATTTCAGTCAATTACTGTTGATCAGAGCTGTAATAATCATCTGATTCATCAGTTAATTGTTTTATGAGAGTACAGACAGTTTAAAGAGATCTCCATAAGCACCAAAGGCTTAGTACTTTTTAAAAAAAAGCCCCTAAAAACTTGTAGGAAGTGTACATTACGTGAACAGAGATGTGATTAGTTGGGAGCACAGACTGAACTTCTATGTATGCTTGAGAAGTTTCTTTGGAATTTTTTTTAAGTCATGAAACTAAACCCTGGAATCCACTGCTGTAAACATGCCAACTACAAACACTACGCTCTAGGGAAGGAGGAAGTGACAAACTTTTCATCTCCACAATCTGGGTGTTTCGTACTCCTGACATCGACTCTTGGCTGTACACTCTTTAGGTTCAATGGAAATTACAGGAATGACTTCTGTAATTGACAGTGTTTGTTCTTTTAAAGCCAGCATCCGCTGAAACAAACTAGTGAGTAGTCTGAGCACACTTAAGGGTGTCCCCCTTTAACGGCCCATGTTGTGAATGAGTGAAGAATGCAATTATGAAAAGAAAGCATTTCCCGCTCCTCCACACCATGTGTATGAGCTGCAGGAACGGGAAATGGGGTGACACGTTCGCTGAAAGGTCAGCTTTCATGACGGCTTCATCTGGGTCACAAAAAAGGAAGTAAATGGAAGATAGAGGATGTTAAATTTGAATAAACTATCCTGAAACTCACTCCAGCATCTAAGTACATAGATGCTGCAGGGTCTCCATCTTATAAAAATGAAGCAGTTCAATATGCCCATATACACAAATACGTAACATAAGTAAAGATCACTGCACATCTTTGCTCAGCCACCAGTTTCACATTATTAGTTAGTTTGTCTCCAAAGCGCTCAACCTGAAATGGCCCTCTGATGTACTCATTCCTAATCATGTCCTTCATGGTCACTCCAAACAAAAAAATCTTAACATCTTCAACTCTGTCACCTCCAGTTTTCCAAACCACACATCATAGCATCTTAAAAACCTTTCCTTTCAGTCTGCAACTATCCATCACAAATTACCGCTGACACTCGTCTCCACCCACTGTTACTTTGGATGGTTGGATGCTATTTAAACTCATCCACTTTCACTGCCTCTGCTCCTTCAATATTCTGCCCATCTCCCTCTCATTTTTGTGCTGATGCCAAATGACTCATGAGTGTTTATAATAATGAACACTTATAACAACAATAATAATGATAATGTGTCATCTACATTAAAGACTTCAGGGTCTTTGTATAACATTCTTTACCATTTTCTGTTTCTACAGGCTGTTTGTATGGGATAGCTACGAACCCATAAGTGATAAATTAGCCCTATCAGTGTAGATGTGCAATTCAAAACTAGACAAACATATCTGCTGGTGGGAATATCAAAAGGAAAAGATTTGGTTTTGGCAAGCTCAGACAAGCAGCAGACTGTGACTCTGGGACAGGACTGGAAAAAGCAGAAATGAACCAACGCAGTCTGAGGGTGACATTTGTGAAGGGTGCAAGTATGAACACAAAGCGGGACACTAACTTGAAAACAGATGCACACAAATCATCATGATCTACACAGTGGAAGAAGGAAAAGAAACAGATGTAACATGTGAGAAAGAAAAGCAGAGCAAATACATGCGGAAAATATGTGCAGCAGGTATTCCTGATGAATACAAAATATTTCATGTTAGGGTTTTTTTTGTGGATTAAGGTTTTGTTTTTTTTTACATGTTTGCAAACTTTGACTTTTGGGCACTCTGTATGCTCTCATGCTTTTAAAAATGATTTGTCCAAAATTGGATATGGAGTAATGTTCCTAAATGCACTAGTAAATCCACAAAGAAAGGACTCAAGGACCTGAGGTGCCTAACCAATGCTAAGATTTCAATTCTATTGAAATATTGCCAGGGGATTGAAAATAGGCATTTAAAAAAGCATCTTACAGTTACAGTAATTTGGAAAGATTTCAGAAAGCTTTGACCCTCTTTGACTCCATCTTTCCAAAGAAAGTTCCTCCTGCTTAAGACAGCAATATGAACATCTGAGCCCAGTGGCGTATTTCCACAGAAGAATTTCTTTTTGTGACTAAAAATTGAGGAAGAGTGAGGTTAAAGCTGAGTGTATGCTCACCCCAGTCCAGAAGCCATAGCATGATCTTCACCAGGGTAACAAACTTTTTTTCTACCTGTGCAAGTTTCCTCTTTAAGTAGAATCACAGTGGTACCTGCTGTGAAATCACTTTGGGCTGGTTTTTGACTTTGGTGTGTAGTAATACTTAAACACTAAAAGAAAGATGGTATGCGTGTCGTCATTAGGACAGGGGTTTGTGTCAGTGTGTGGGACAAAGGAAGTAACGCACAGTGATCACACTACTCAGACAATGAGCAGTGTAGTTAATTACCTCCTCCAGAAGAGTAGTGGGAAAGTAGTGGGTCTAAATGGATTTGGTTGTAGTCATAGAGATTAAAAATGTTTGCAGACCTACAGTTGCTGTGGATGTCTCCTGTACTCATGGAGCTGATACAAAAATAATGCAAATAAACAAGTGCACAATTTAAACTTAGTCCGACATCATTTCAGCATCTGCAACTAGTACAATTTCAAAGTATGAAGGTAAAACCTTTTGGTGGGAAGGTTTGGGGCAATTTTATGTGTTAAAAAATAATTAAAAATCTGCTTTTTTTTTTTTTGCTTTTTCACTTTCACCATCTTTCACTAGTGAAAGATGTCACAGCAGAGGTCAGAGGTGATGTGCGAGTGGGTGCACTTTCACTCACCTGCAGCTGTGCATTCGTTAGCATGAATTCTTGTTGCTTTTTTAAATTGTCATCCATGGATTTGGACAGCAGGACACCCATGGCTGCGTTGGCGTTTCTGTGAATTAAACACGCAGTCATTCAAACGTGCTGCTCTGCTCTCATCACAACAGCAAACAAAATTCCAGAGTCGGGCTTAGAAAAGCCACCTGCTTCAAACTGGATTTGTTTCAGCATGTAGTGACCTCTTCAGTCCTTCAGTGTCTCTTCACTTCAGCTTTAGCTTTAAGCCTCAACTCATTTTAAGCTTTCCCGTTAAGTTAGCGAATAACAACACGACTACTGTCTACACAGAGGAAGTATTTGCAGCCCACCAAAAGGTTTTACCAGAGAAAAAGAGGGGAAAGTGTTTTTTTTTTTTAACTTTTACACCAATTCAGGATTTTTAATAATGTCAACTCTAAGAAGCATATTTGTTTACAAAATGGTCACAAATAACAGGAAAAGGCGTTGATTTTTGTCAGATAAGACGATGAATTCGCCTCCTTCAAAAATACTGTAAATGCTTCAGCTAGAACCACAGTTACTGCCAAATGCAATAAATACTGAAGCACTTCCACAGGTAAGTGCTTACGAGCTTTATCTTATGATTGCCTATCAGGTATGCTTTTTGACTTGTGCTATGTTTAAAGTGATAAATGTTACAAGGTCAACAGTAATAAAATAGCTGGCTCCTTTTTTTTGAATGAAGGTGATACATGCGTGCAGATTCATGCATACAGAATGGATGAGGTGCTGCAACTGAGACCCGCCGTTTGTCTTTTCTGGTCGGCGAGTGGAGAATCACACAGGCTGGTCTGCAAAGAGAGCTTTAGGATGCTTCCTCCCACTGTCCACTGCATCGTCCATCCACAGGGTTTGCAGGGCTGGCTCAACCCATGGCTGCCACACCACTAAGATGTTTTCAGAAATATGCAAGCATGCAACAATCATGTTTTACAGTCCTGTGGTCTCAGCCTCAGATGCTTATTAAATCACACAAAGCTCATGTAGAAACAAACAAACGAACAAAATATATTCTCCTTAATTTCTGTCAACCACACGTTTCCAGCTATCATGGTTGCTAGGCAACCTGGGCAGCGCGACGGAGGCTAGACCGTCCCATTTCACAAGCCTCGCACTTCCGGCCTTAGCGGTCTTTGAGTACACGGCCCTTGAGGACCATTGAGGCTGCGTACTTTAAGGCTGCAGACCCTGAATTGGGATACAGCCATAAAAACCATGAAAAAATATTGCCGTAATATGAAGCGATAGACTTTTTCATATCGTCATCCATATGTGTCGTTATATCGAACAGCCCTATTTTGAACTCTCCTCGTCCTTTGAGTGCGCAGTCGCCTTTGTTATATAGCAAGGTATTTAAAATGAATAAATAAATATCCCGTTCGTTTCAATACGCATGATCTGAGCATGCGCGGAATGACACGGAGCTATTCTTTGATCCTTTGATCTTCTCAAAGGGGAGACTGTGACGTGACGGTCGACCGCACGTCACAGTCTCCCGTGACGGTTAACGTCACCATCTCTGCCACATGAGTTTATAAATAGAGGTGCTTTAACACAGTTTACCTTGGTGCGTCTTCGGTAACAGCGACTTGTTTTTGCAAAGCAGGAGTCTTTGACAAAGGTAATACCTTTACATTTAAATAATTCAGGGAACATTTTTTTTCTTTTGACACTTGTCCCTGCAGCAGTTACAAAGTTAGTCAATGGAGAGAATAGCTCAGCGTTTAGAGGCTCTCATAGAGCAAAATAGAATGATTAATGCAAGGATGGACAACATTGAAAGGCAGTTGAGTGTACGAAAGAAAGAGACTGAGAATGTGAGGCGTGAGAAAGCACCACAGAGTGCTTTTGCCAACTTCGCAAGTAACGTAGGTCTAGGTCTAGGTCTAGGTCTTGCCATAACGGGCGCTATTTATTACCTGCCCACCTTGATTGGCTAATTATAACATAATAACTATACTGTGCTCTCATTTATGTTCAGTTTTATTTTGCCCTCACCTCCCAACCAGTCATGACAGAAGACTGCCCCACACTGAGCCTGGTTCTGTCACAGGTTTCTTCCTGTTAAAAGGGAGTTTTTCCTGTCCACCGTTGCTCATAGGGAATCACTTGATTGTTGGGGTTGAATCTTTGGATTGAATTTAATTGCCTTAAACTGAAAATCAAAAATTCAAGTGAGGGGTTGACCAGGGCTCGTTAGGTGGGTTGTTTTTTTTATTTGTAATTTGATAATTAAAATAAAGAAAAATTATATTTAAAAATATATATTAATTGCTCTGTGTGTTTACTTCAATGAAGACGTGTATTTTTTGTGATAGAAAAATATAAATTGTCCAAAATATTTGAGAGTTTTTAAATTAGCACTGCATGAGTTTAACTGTGGCACAGACAGCTGTCAATCCTGGTGAGTGAGAGTTCAACCTCCAAACTGAACCCAGTGTGTTACTCGCAGAATCACAGATTTACTCACATTTACTGATTGTTCTGTAGGGTCTTTACAATTTTCAGCCCCTTCAGGTGACTGTTGTCTTCTGACTCCATCTTTAGGGTTTAGTTAGATTAAATATTTAACCAGTTAATTCAAGAATGAAAGACACATTTATCACAAAGGCACTCTTATAATGTAGATTAAATGTGTGTTGACATAACATCTAGATATATGATTAGAAAGAGAGAAATGTTGTAATGACATGAACAAAGTGCAGTATTCCAAGATGGCATCAGAGTTTTAACACCTTTTATACTCATGTTTTTATAATTATGTTAAGTGTAAAAGCTCAAAGATGATGACATAGATGCATCTGTTTCTGTTATTATCACAATAATCACAACATAAATGAATATTGTGACATTTTTTCTGTGCTGTATTAAGGTTACCAGAGTCAGCTGGGGATTCATGAACATCATCAGTGATGTTTCTCCACAGCGGGCTCATCAGTACCTGGTGACAGAAGGTCAATCCAGCTCTGACTTGAGGCTGTTCAAGAATCAGCTCCACTTGATCTGGTTCCACCTCTACCACAGGCAGAGAAACACAGGGTGAGATATTTTTAAGTGACCTGCACGTCTTTTTGTACAGAACAAACAGATGTAGTGAAGCCGTAGCGTTGCTCAACCCGAGAATGATGATATGTGTTTGCGTGTAAACATAATAAGATTTGACCTTGGTGAGTTTTTCTATGACGTCACAGTAAAAGTTTCATATTTTTTTATTGGCTGAGGACCAAAGTTGCTGAGAATTCAAGTAAACATCTTATGATGTGTTTTCCGTCTTCTAGTCTGATAGTAGACATATATTTCACTTAATTTAGTCTAAATTACACTGAGTGCTTTTATTAGTAGGCCATCAGATTTATTGGAAAACATATTTATCACTTCCACCTCTTCTTTAAGTCAAAGAGTTATTTTTATTGATGGCATGAAGTTGGCTTTAAAGTGAGTTGTAAGGTCTCGGGGTTGATATTGTTACAGCATCAACTTGATCACAAACTCACAACCGTTGAACTAAAACACAATGTAAATTCAATGAAATAGAAAGACGGGTGAAACAGAGACATAAAGTCATCGATATAATATGCAAAACATACTGGCCCATGCTTTGAGGCAGAAATAAACACCTTACAGATATTTTTAAGAACATTTGAACTTCTTCTGACTTAAATTTGTCTCTCCAGCTTCAGCTTGCCATGGTCATACCTCAGCATGGGCATGCATCTTCCTCAGGTGCACCAGTGGAACCAACATGCAGTACAATAGTTCCTACATGAGAATTTCCACAATAAATGTCCTAATGACATATAAAATATGCATAGTGCAAAACAAAATATGTTAACTAAAAGTATGGCAGTAAAACTCCCACCAAATGACAAACCTATTGTGATTTCTGCCTAAACACATTATAGTAGGAACATGCTTACATTTTAGCATTTATTCTGCTTCTAGCAATAGCACAGTTTTGTGTACTGGCCTATCAAGATACGCTGGTTTGACAGTCCTTTTCCCATCCCTATCCAAAATTGAATCACAGAGAAAAAGCTTAACCATTCTAATACTTCCATCTACGCTTGGATATACCTCTGTTACTCTTGCCAGTTTCCACTTTTTCCTTGGAGAATTGTCTTCTTGAAGAATAACAATATCTTTCACCTTTGCACTCCTTTTATCTTTTTGCCAGATCTGTCTCTGTTGAAGAGTGAGAAGATATTCCTTCTTCCACCTTGTCCAGAATTAATTGGCTAAAAACTAAACTTGGCGCCATCTCCTTCTCAAGTACAGGTCCCTGCTCACAAATTTGCCAGGAGCGGGTAGAATAATGCTGGCCTTCATCATGAGAATATGATTTGGTGTACGAGGCTCTAAATTTGGGTCATTTAGGTTCTCTACTACTACTAGGTGCTATTCACAATAACCATAACTTCATAAAGACACGTTCTGAGTGAGGAAGTGTCAAGTCTCTTAGAAGTGTGATCTAGAATAGTCGTTAAAACGCATCTAATAGTCCTAATTTGCCTTCCCCAAAAACCTCTCATGTGGCTTGAAGAGGGGTGCTCAGAACAAACTTACATCTGCATTGTTTCAACTGTTCTTTGTCAAAATCATTCAGTGCATTTACAAGCTCTCCATCCATTTCTCCTTTTTTTTCTCGCGGGGGGCGCTGGAGCCTATCCCAGCTGTCATAGGGCGAGAGGTGGGGTACACCCTGGACAGGTCGCCAGTCTAACACACAGGGATGGACAACCATTCGCACCTACGGGAAATTTAGATTTTTCAATTAACCTATCCCTACAAACTGCATGTCTTTGGACAGTGGGAGGAAGCCGGAGTACCCGGAGATAACCCATGCAAACACGGTTGGAATTGAACTCAGGACCTTCTTGCTGTGAGGCAACAGTGCTAACCACCGTGCCACCGTGCTGCCCTCAAAAGCTCTCCCTTAGCACCAAAATAATTTAGTACCTTGGTCACACCTGATTACATGTCCACAAATAGAAATAAAACAACATGATGCATTCATAAAATGATCAGTTGTAAGGTCATCCAACATTTCATTATGTATTGCTCTAGAACACATACATGTACAAAGAAGACCATTCCTTTTAAGTTCTTTTCTACCCTCTTTTACATAAAAAGGTCCAAAACAGTCAATGCCACAGTAGGAGAATGGGGGTGTTGTTTCCATTCTATCCTCTGGTAAATCTGACCTCCCATGATCTTGACTATGTCTCCTGTACTTTGTGCAGGTTGTGCACTTGTAGATGTGAGAAGCAACTGAATCGCTGCATCCTGTAATGCATACTCTATTGGAGCGCAGCTCAGTGACAGTTATTCCTCTTCCTTGATGCTGCACCTTTTCGTGGTACTGTTTAATAAGTAAACACAACATGACTTGATTTGGGGATAATGGCAGGATGTTTGATATATGGGTGTAGAGTTGCTCTTGTCCTCCCACCCTAAGTACTCCCTGCTCATCAACAAATGGACTTAGGCTGTAGAGCTTGTGTGTCTTATCCTTCAGTTGAATGTCCTTCCCTCGAGTCAAGTCCTTGATTTCTTTGTTCTGTTCTGTTCTTAAATAACTACATTTTCCGTAGCCTGTCACACCAGCGTCTGAAAAATGGTGTAGTTCACACTGCCTGTGTTTGCAGGTAAGACACGTCTTTGAACTTTCACCTTTGACAAGTTTTGAAGATCTAGGATTCCCACAGTGACAGTGTTGATCTGAGAGTGGCTCGTCCCATTCTACTTTCTCTTGGCATAACTGTTGCAGGATTTGTTTTCCTCTTAGGATGAAGGGTGCCACAAATCCCAGTGGGTCGTACACTGATGCTATTGTGCACAGAATTCCTCTTCTTGTCATTGGGCGCTCTTTTACAGTTACTCTGAACTAAAACTCATCAGAAGAAATGCACCACTGAACACCAAGTGGTCTTTCCATCAATAGATCTAAGTCCTTAATACTTTCAGCACTCTCTTCTCCCGACAGTGACTTTATCAGATTTTCACAGTTTGGTATGAACTTTGTCTAATCTTAGTTTACCCTTGCTACACAATTCTCTTGCCTCTTTCACTAGTTTTATTGCTTCAGCTTCTGATATAACACGTACAAGTCCATCATCTACATAAAAGTTCCTTTGAATGAACCTCACTGTGTTTGGAGTGAACTTTTCCTCACATTGCGTGGCTAGATGATTTAAACCAAAGTTGAAAATCTTAGGCCTTAATGTAGAGTCCAGTAGGTGGCAGTGTTGACCAAAGAATGCTTAATTTCACTGTGGTCTCAGTTTTTAACCCTCCTGTTGTGTTGTTTCTGTGGTACAGCAAGGATATCCCTGAGTCAGTTTGTTTAGCCATCCAGAAGTGTCAGAACCCAAAAAATTCCAGTAAACTTTGCTGATATCTTATTATCAACTCCATTACTGCCCACAGGAACAGGACAGTTCACAACACCTGCGTTCTTGCACTTTACACGTCAGGTCAATAGAATACGGAGTGTGTGTGTGTGTGTGTGTGTGTGTGTGTGTGTGTGTGTGTGTGTGTGTGTGTGTGTGTGTGTGTGTGTGTGTGTGTGTGTGTGTGTGTGTTGGGGAAATATGTCTCACAGTTGCAAAGACAGATGTAGTTTTAGACCCTTCAGCCTCCACTTTGGCTGCCAGGTCAAACCATTTTCATTTTATATGCTGGTTACACTTTTTAATCCAAGCAGAAATTTTGTATAAGAAAGGTCCTTTTAACAATTTTCTTTTTACATTTTAAAACTTGAAATCAGGTCAATTCATCACAATGGGAAGGTTAAAGCTTTTCCCACATTAAGATCTGTCACTTTCATTTAAAAAAAACTGGAGCTAGCAATGTTACTACTGTTGACCTTGTAACATTTATCATTTCAAACATAGCACAAGTCTAAAAGCATACCTGATCGGCAATCATAAGATTAACTAAATGATACGTCACCTACTGTGTGGACTGCAGGTGCGTTGTTCTGTGACGTCACTGAAAATGTTTCCGGCTTTAAAGTCTGAGGCTTTCTCTGTGTGGTGTCTGCACTCCCACGGGTCAGACATGCCAGTTAGGAAAAAACAGGAGAGCATAAGGATGAATGGGGCAAGAAGCTTAATTATTGCTACCAAGAAGCAGAAGACAAAACTGAAGTAAAAGGATTCTGTGAAGGTAAAGGAATCAAATCAAATCCATTCATTTCATTGAGAATTCAAATTTATTTATGTGGCTTTGAATGCAAACAACAGCTGCCTGTCTCTAATACTGTAAGGTAGTCCCTACAGTATTAGAGACAGGCCAGCAATCTGATGATCCCCTATGAGCAAGCACTTGGCAACTGTGGGGAGGAAAAACTCCCCGTTGGGAAGAAACCTCCAGCAGAACCAGGCTCAGGAAGGAGCAGCCTTCTGCCGTGACTGGCTGGGTTCTCAACTGTTGTTTGCATGACTGAGATGGTAAGAGCCTAATTAACCCCATTATACCCCAATTATTAGTTATTTCCCTATTAAAATCGTCATAGTCCAGTTAGAGCCAAATAAAGTTGGCACTGACATTAGGTTGTCTTCACCTTTTCCATTTCCATAGAGGAAAATTAAAGGTATTGTGCTAAAAATGAAAGTAAATAAATTAATATAGCTCCAATTTTGTTGACCAAGAACAATAAAATGTAAAGGCAAACGCAAATACATCCTACAGCACGTGACATCAGGTGTGCCACATAATTTCTGACCTCTTCGACCATTTTCCAGAACATGGGACGAATAGCCACAATTGCTGACTTGCACATGTTGGACACTGTGGTAATGGATTGTCCTAAAAATCCAGTTCCTTTCCTGATGATAGAAACCCCTCTATGAAGAATCCCATTATGTTCTTCTCTCCCTTCCAAGGGACTAGGTCTTAGGTCTGGGATCGTGGATTCAGCAGGGTCTGATGCATCTCGATTTGAATTTTCCCATAGCTGATGTCTTTGAATCACAGAAGGCTGCTGCTGTATATGTTCAGGGTGAAGAATTTCACACACTTGGTTTAGGCCGCTGTTCTGATTATGCTGTCCTCTGCAGCTGCTGAAGCGGGGTTCAGGTATATGATGATCTGGCAATGGTACCTCATGTTCCGCGTGTAAAATTTGGTTACCACAGCGAACTTCAGGTGCCTCGCATACAGTTTGGTCAGCAGTGGGTGAACGTTGGTCATCAAATCCCAACGTTTTTCTCATAATTTTGTGAGCATAAGTGCCCACAGTGCAAATCGCGCCCCAAGCGGAGTTTGACATGTTTACAGATGACGAGTTCTCTATTGCTTTCCTTGATTCTTGCAGTATTGTACGATTGAAAGACGTGATTTGTTTATATTTGCTAACTACACGCGCAAGATTAATGAAGGCTGTTTTCTACGTGCGACCGTCCTAAAGGTAAACTGTGTTGAAGCACCTCTATTTATAGACTCATGTGGCAGAGATGGTGACGTCAACCGTCACGGGAGACTGTGACGTGCGGTCGACCGTCACGTCACAGTCTCCCCTTTGAGAAGATCAAAGAATAGCTCCGTGTCATTCCGCGCATGCTCAGATCATGCGTATTGAAATGAACGGGATATTTATTTATTCATTTTAAATACCTTGCTATATAACAAAGCGCGCACTCAAAGGACGAGGAGAGTTCAAAATAGGGCTGTTCGATATAACGACACATATGGATGACGATATGAAAAAGTCTATCGCTTCATATTACGGCAATATTTTTTCATGGTTTTTATGGCTGTATCCCAATTCAGGGTCTGCAGCCTTAAAGTACGCAGCTTCAATGGTCCTCAAGGGCCGTGTACTCAAAGACCGCTAAGGCCGGAAGTGCGAGGCTTGTGAAATGGGACGGTCTAGCCTCCGTCGCGTTGCCCAGGTTGCCTAGCAACCATGATAGCTGGAAACGTGTGGTTGACAGAAATTAAGGAGAACATATTTTGTTCGTTTGTTTGTTTCTACATGAGCTTTGTGTGATTTAATAAGCATCTGAGGCTGAGACCACAGGACTGTAAAACATGATTGTTGCATGCTTGCATATTTCTGAAAACATCTTAGTGGTGTGGCAGCCATGGGTTGAGCCAGCCCTGCAAACCCTGTGGATGGACGATGCAGTGGACAGTGGGAGGAAGCATCCTAAAGCTCTCTTTGCAGACCAGCCTGTGTGATTCTCCACTCGCCGACCAGAAAAGACAAACGGCGGGTCTCAGTTGCAGCACCTCATCCATTCTGTATGCATGAATCTGCACGCATGTATCACCTTCATTCAAAAAAAAGGAGCCAGCTATTTTATTACTGTTGACCTTGTAACATTTATCACTTTAAACATAGCACAAGTCAAAAAGCATACCTGATAGGCAATCATAAGATAAAGCTCGTAAGCACTTACCTGTGGAAGTGCTTCAGTATTTATTGCATTTGGCAGTAACTGTGGTTCTAGCTGAAGCATTTACAGTATTTTTGAAGGAGGCGAATTCATCGTCTTATCTGACAAAAATCAACGCCTTTTCCTGTTATTTGTGACCATTTTGTAAACAAATATGCTTCTTAGAGTTGACATTATTAAAAATCCTGAATTGGTGTAAAAGTAAAAAAAAAAAAACACTTTCCCCTCTTTTTCTCTGGTAAAACCTTTTGGTGGGTTGCAAATACTTCCTCTGTGTAGACAGTAGTCGTGTTGTTATTCGCTAACTTAACGGGAAAGCTTAAAATGAGTTGAGGCTTAAAGCTAAAGCTGAAGTGAAGAGACACTGAAGGACTGAAGAGGTCACTACATGCTGAAACAAATCCAGTTTGAAGCAGGTGGCTTTTCTAAGCCCGACTCTGGAATTTTGTTTGCTGTTGTGATGAGAGCAGAGCAGCACGTTTGAATGACTGCGTGTTTAATTCACAGAAACGCCAACGCAGCCATGGGTGTCCTGCTGTCCAAATCCATGGATGACAATTTAAAAAAGCAACAAGAATTCATGCTAACGAATGCACGGCTGCAGGTGAGTGAAAGTGCACCCACTCGCACATCACCTCTGACCTCTGCTGTGACATCTTTCACTAGTGAAAGATGGTGAAAGTGAAAAAGCAAAAAAAAAAAAAGCAGATTTTTAATTATTTTTTTAACACATAAAATTGCCCCAAACCTTCCCACCAAAAGGTTTTACCTTCATACTTTGAAATTGTACTAGTTGCAGATGCTGAAATGATGTCGGACTAAGTTTAAATTGTGCACTTGTTTATTTGCATTATTTTTGTATCAGCTCCATGAGTACAGGAGACATCCACAGCAACTGTAGGTCTGCAAACATTTTTAATCTCTATGACTACAACCAAATCCATTTAGACCCACTACTTTCCCACTACTCTCTGGAGGAGGTAATTAACTACACTGCTCATTGTCTGAGTAGTGTGATCACTGTGCGTTACTTCCTTTGTCCCACACACTGACACAAACCCCTGTCCTAATGACGACACGCATACCATCTTTCTTTTAGTGTTTAAGTATTACTACACACCAAAGTCAAAAACCAGCCCAAAGTGATTTCACAGCAGGTACCACTGTGATTCTACTTAAAGAGGAAACTTGCACAGGTAGAAAAAAAGTTTGTTACCCTGGTGAAGATCATGCTATGGCTTCTGGACTGGGGTGAGCATACACTCAGCTTTAACCTCACTCTTCCTCAATTTTTAGTCACAAAAAGAAATTCTTCTGTGGAAATACGCCACTGGGCTCAGATGTTCATATTGCTGTCTTAAGCAGGAGGAACTTTCTTTGGAAAGATGGAGTCAAAGAGGGTCAAAGCTTTCTGAAATCTTTCCAAATTACTGTAACTGTAAGATGCTTTTTTAAATGCCTATTTTCAATCCCCTGGCAATATTTCAATAGAATTGAAATCTTAGCATTGGTTAGGCACCTCAGGTCCTTGAGTCCTTTCTTTGTGGATTTACTAGTGCATTTAGGAACATTACTCCATATCCAATTTTGGACAAATCATTTTTAAAAGCATGAGAGCATACAGAGTGCCCAAAAGTCAAAGTTTGCAAACATGTAAAAAAAAACAAAACCTTAATCCACAAAAAAAACCCTAACATGAAATATTTTGTATTCATCAGGAATACCTGCTGCACATATTTTCCGCATGTATTTGCTCTGCTTTTCTTTCTCACATGTTACATCTGTTTCTTTTCCTTCTTCCACTGTGTAGATCATGATGATTTGTGTGCATCTGTTTTCAAGTTAGTGTCCCGCTTTGTGTTCATACTTGCACCCTTCACAAATGTCACCCTCAGACTGCGTTGGTTCATTTCTGCTTTTTCCAGTCCTGTCCCAGAGTCACAGTCTGCTGCTTGTCTGAGCTTGCCAAAACCAAATCTTTTCCTTTTGATATTCCCACCAGCAGATATGTTTGTCTAGTTTTGAATTGCACATCTACACTGATAGGGCTAATTTATCACTTATGGGTTCGTAGCTATCCCATACAAACAGCCTGTAGAAACAGAAAATGGTAAAGAATGTTATACAAAGACCCTGAAGTCTTTAATGTAGATGACACATTATCATTATTATTGTTGTTATAAGTGTTCATTATTATAAACACTCATGAGTCATTTGGCATCAGCACAAAAATGAGAGGGAGATGGGCAGAATATTGAAGGAGCAGAGGCAGTGAAAGTGGATGAGTTTAAATAGCATCCAACCATCCAAAGTAACAGTGGGTGGAGACGAGTGTCAGCGGTAATTTGTGATGGATAGTTGCAGACTGAAAGGAAAGGTTTTTAAGATGCTATGATGTGTGGTTTGGAAAACTGGAGGTGACAGAGTTGAAGATGTTAAGATTTTTTTGTTTGGAGTGACCATGAAGGACATGATTAGGAATGAGTACATCAGAGGGCCATTTCAGGTTGAGCGCTTTGGAGACAAACTAACTAATAATGTGAAACTGGTGGCTGAGCAAAGATGTGCAGTGATCTTTACTTATGTTACGTATTTGTGTATATGGGCATATTGAACTGCTTCATTTTTATAAGATGGAGACCCTGCAGCATCTATGTACTTAGATGCTGGAGTGAGTTTCAGGATAGTTTATTCAAATTTAACATCCTCTATCTTCCATTTACTTCCTTTTTTGTGACCCAGATGAAGCCGTCATGAAAGCTGACCTTTCAGCGAACGTGTCACCCCATTTCCCGTTCCTGCAGCTCATACACATGGTGTGGAGGAGCGGGAAATGCTTTCTTTTCATAATTGCATTCTTCACTCATTCACAACATGGGCCGTTAAAGGGGGACACCCTTAAGTGTGCTCAGACTACTCACTAGTTTGTTTCAGCGGATGCTGGCTTTAAAAGAACAAACACTGTCAATTACAGAAGTCATTCCTGTAATTTCCATTGAACCTAAAGAGTGTACAGCCAAGAGTCGATGTCAGGAGTACGAAACACCCAGATTGTGGAGATGAAAAGTTTGTCACTTCCTCCTTCCCTAGAGCGTAGTGTTTGTAGTTGGCATGTTTACAGCAGTGGATTCCAGGGTTTAGTTTCATGACTTAAAAAAAATTCCAAAGAAACTTCTCAAGCATACATAGAAGTTCAGTCTGTGCTCCCAACTAATCACATCTCTGTTCACGTAATGTACACTTCCTACAAGTTTTTAGGGGCTTTTTTTTAAAAAGTACTAAGCCTTTGGTGCTTATGGAGATCTCTTTAAACTGTCTGTACTCTCATAAAACAATTAACTGATGAATCAGATGATTATTACAGCTCTGATCAACAGTAATTGACTGAAATTGATTATAACTGAAAATGAAATCTTACCAAGCAGGGAAAATTTTATTTCATCATTTCTTCTTAATTTATTTTTGTGTGTCTGTGTGCGCGCGTGCATGTGCCCAGATGGAGCGCCAGATTCTGATGCAGAACCAGATGAGAGAGCGGCAGATGGCGATGCAGATCGCCTGGTCCAGAGAGTTTCTGAAATACTTTGGCAGTTTCTTTGCGGTGGCCACAGTGGGACTAACTGCAGGGTGAGATTCTAACACCTCACAAAGATCTGACACAAACACACACAGACTCATCTCTGTGTTGTGCTTTTATCTTTGCAGTTAAATATTGTCTTCTGTTTATCATCATTTTTCTTTAGAGCTATTAAAAGAAAGAACCCAGGCATGCTGGCTCCCATCATACCTCTCAGTTTCATATTTGCCTACCAGATGGACAGCGCCTATGGAACGCTTATTAATCGTATGAGAGGTAAAGCTACACACTTACAGGCATCATCATCTTAAGGAAACCTGTTTAACATTTAAAAAGAGGGTGCACAGACGGGTAAATAAATCCTTATCAAGCATTATATAGTGATTCTTTGCTTTGGTTTTAGAGGATTATTTTACTTTGAACAGCAGAACACAGACTCACTATATCCAGAAAACACAGGCTCTAATATACAGTTAGGTCCATATATATATTTAAATACGTGAATAATGTCTGTTTACCAAAACAATTTCCACTTTCCGCTATGATGGGCATCTATATAATGTGTAGACGCCCAGCTTTCATATGAGAAAATCCACATTCAAATCGGATGAAGGTTTTGGAGTTCCGGCCCCTTAACGTGTGCCCCCCGCTTTTTAAAGGGACAAAAAGTAATTGGACATTTGACTGAAAGGCTATTTCATGGGCAGGTGTGGGCACTTCCTTTGTTATGTCATTATCAATTAAGCAGATAGAAGCCCTGGAGTTGATTTGAGGTGTGGCGCTTGCATTAGCACGATTCAAATGAATACATTTTATTTTATTTGTCCAGTTACTTTTGATGTCCTGAAATGATGGGATTGCATTTTAGTTCTCACATTTTTGTGCAATCTTTTTGTTCAACCCACTGAATTAAGGCTGACAGTCGGCAGTTCAACTGGATCTGAGTTAATTATATTTAAAGTTGTTATATTTAAAATTAATTGTGGTAATGAACAGAACCAAAATGCTAAAAAAGAAAAAGTCTCTGTCCAAATGGACCTTACTGTTTACCAAATAATGCATCTAAATGTTTAACAAATATTGTGTTTAGTTATTCATTAATGACATTTTTAAAAAAGATTGCAGTCACTAATTATACCCATTAAATGTGTTTTTCATGATGTCTTTAGGGGAAGCTGAGAATATCATGGAGACTGAAAATGACCGTCTACAGTTACCTCAAGGGACTCCAACCTTTGAGAGCATAGAGAAGGCCCGCCGTGCTAAAAGCAGCCTCAGCGCCTTCTTGGAGAAATAATGTAATTAGTTATTGTCTAACAGCGTGGTTCCAGAGAGGAGCTGCAGCCACTGTACATTTCGTTTTCAACAAACCACAAAGACGGGGAAGTGGCTCACAAAGAAACCTCAGGTTTAGCTGTCCAAAACATACCCACTCCCTAAACGATACACAACTATACTTTATGTAGCATTAAGGTAAAAGCGGCCTCAGCTCCTTCTTGGAGAAATAATGTAATAATTTATAGAACAAACGTCCTCTATCATGGAAAATTTTAAGGCTCTGCTATTTCTCTCTGTCAGGTTGACCTTATTGAACGAAAGGCTCCTTATTCTGTCTCATTTCAGTCTTTCAGATACACCAATCGGGCATTACATTATGACTACCTAACTAACACTGTGTTGGTCGCCCTTTTGCTGCCAAAGCGGCCCTGACCCATCACATGATATCTGGCACCAAGATGCCAGGTGTGGCCTCCGTGTTGAATAGTCTGAATCAGTGTTACTCACTTTGCTAGTGGTCATAATGTTATGCCTGATTGGTGTATGCCACATGTTGATCCATGAGTTAAGTTTTATTACAGTGTTATAAGAGCATTGTGTGACCACAGCAGATAACTTGTCTCTAAATATTGCACAATTGCAGTTATATCATCAGTGTTTTCTTTAGGTTGTTATTTTCCAGGGTTTGCTTTGATTATGTATGATGGACTTGAAGGGAAATTGATAGTAATATTAATCAGTTTATGTTATCTCTCTGGGGGGTTTTGTTGTATTTAGATGAACAAGAATACCAGCTGCTATAAGCCTGGTTCATGAATGTAATGATGATGATTGAACAAAGTGGTAAGACAATGATTGTTGACTTTGGTCAAAGCTGCAATTAGACCAGTGCAGAGCAGAAATTCTCTTAAACACTCTTCATAACAGCTCATTTTATCTGGCTCTTATGTGTAATACGTCGCCTTTAAAAAGCTCCTGAAACACTGATGACTGTTGCAGGTCACTTGCCTCTCTGTTTAGATGATAGACTGTATGCAAAAGATGGACGTAGCATCCAAACCCTCCACTTTTTCTCCTTTACATTCAGCTCCTGCTGTCCTGGAACAGCAAAGGCTTGCCCTTTCTTTCTCATTTCAGTGGCTAAAATCCATCCTTTGTATTCAGTCTGTGGTTCTTTTCTATCCAGGTCATAGACGTGTTACTTTCTAAGAAGCTTTGTTTTGATGAAATGCCCTCTGCCAGGCTGGTAACTTTTGCAGTTGCCGATAACCAACAGCTGAAGTGATCAAAATGTAATGGTGCATTATTGGTAAAGATTCTCAGACATTTGTATTGACAGATAAAATGTATTATTTTCAACACTAAAATTTTAATTGTAGGTGTGAGGGAGCTTCAATACAAAGCTGTTGGACCTCCAACTTTTTTAAGCCATCACAGTAGATTCCAAGGTGCTGATATCTATACTTTGTGTTTGACATCTGGAAAAAATTTTAAATTAATAAAAAAAGAAAATTGAAAAGATTTCAGTGTCTGAATTGATCTTTGTGACAAGGACACCCCCTGAATGCAAAGCTGTAGAGCAGGGATGTCAGTGTTTCTGTTAATGTAATGAGATCTTTTAATCTCAAAGAGCAGCAACTTAAGCAGTATGTGGGGTTTGTTTGTTTTTTAACGTGATAATGAAATGCTGCATATTAAATGACATTTCTCAGGATGACTCTTTGGGCTTAAATTGTTAGAAGTTAATGTGTAAAGTTATGTCCTCTTTCATATTTTCCACAGCCATTCAGTGGACTGGAGTGGAGCATATTTCACAGTTTGAGTGTGAGAGGATTCCCCAACAGAGAAACAGTGAAACTAGCAGAGCCAGAGCTCAGCAAAGGCCAGAAATATTAAAGATCCTACTTTGTGCATCCTCAAAACACGCTGGCACTCCATCTTCTTGTGAGCCCTTGAGGGTCGGCCTCTGTTTCCTCCCAAAGTTGTGGGGGCCTGCTGCATCCTCCACATAATATCTGTGTGGCAACACTTGATGTCTACCAAGAAGAAGGAGAGGAGGCGGCACAAGCAGGACAAGCCGAAACAGTTGAAGGCACAGGTGCAGACGGGGAGCTTTCAGGAACCTGTGTCTGAGCCAGGCTTGCTGCACAAGTGTCTCCTGAACAGCTACCTGCATGATGTAGTGCTGCAACTGAGACCCGCCGTTTGTCTTTTCTGGTCGGCGAGTGGAGAATCACACAGGCTGGTCTGCAAAGAGAGCTTTAGGATGCTTCCTCCCACTGTCCACTGCATCGTCCATCCACAGGGTTTGCAGGGCTGGCTCAACCCATGGCTGCCACACCACTAAGATGTTTTCAGAAATATGCAAGCATGCAATAATCATGTTTTACAGTCCTGTGGTCTCAGCCTCAGATACTTATTAAATCACACAAAGCTCATGTAGAAACAAACGAACAAAATATGTTCTCCTTAATTTCTGTCAACCACACGTTTCCAGCTATCATGGTTGCTAGGCAACCTGGGCAGCGCGACGGAGGCTAGACCGTCCCATTTCACAAGCCTCGCACTTCCGGCCTTAGCGGTCTTTGAGTACACGGCCCTTGAGGACCATTGAGGCTGCGTACTTTAAGGCTGCAGACCCTGAATTGGGATACAGCCATAAAAACCATGAAAAAAATATTGCCGTAATATGAAGCGATAGACTTTTTCATATCGTCATCCATATGTGTCGTTATATCGAACAGCCCTATTTTGAACTCTCCTCGTCCTTTGAGTGCGCGCTTTGTTATATAGCAAGGTATTTAAAATGAATAAATAAATATCCCGTTCATTTCAATGCGCATGATCTGAGCATGCGCGAAATGACACGGAGCTATTCTTTGATCTTCTCAAAGGGGAGACTGTGACGTGACGGTCGACCGCACGTCACAGTCTCCCGTGACGGTTGACGTCACCATCTCTGCCACATGAGTCCTTAAATAGAGGTGCTTCAACACAGTTTACCTTTAGGACGGTCGCACCTAGAAAATAGTTTTCATTAATCTTGCGCTTGTAGTTAGCAAATATAAATAAATCACGTCTTTCAATCGTACAATACTGCAAGAATTAAGGAAAGCAATAGAGAACTCGTCATCTGTAAACATGTCAAACTCCGTTTGGGGAGCGATTTGCACTGTGGGCACTTATGCTCACAAAATTATGAGAAAAACGTTGGGATTTGATGACCAACGTTCACCCACTGCTGACCAAACTGTATGCGAGGCACCTGAAGTTCGCTGTGGTAACCAAATTTTACACGCGGAACATGAGGTACCATTGCCAGATCAGCATATACCTGAACCCCGCTTCAGCAGCTGCAGAGGACAGCATAATCAGAATAGCGGTTTAAACCAAGTGTGTGAAATTCTTCACCCTGAACATATACAGCAGCAGCCTTCTGTGATTCAAAGACATCAGCTATGGGAAAATTCAAATCGAGATGCAGCAGACCCTGCTGAATCCAGGATCTCAGACCTAAGACCTAGTCAAAGAGTCTCAGAACACCATGATGAAATTCTTGGTAGCAATAATAGTTTTGTCAATTAAGCTTTCTTTCCCCACCTGCAGCATGCACCTATTTTCCACTTTTCTGGATTTGACAGCACTAATTAGAGCATCTGAGTGCTCACCCATCATTTGGTTCAGTCCAAGCCATAGCTAATTGTTTGCTGGTGGTTTGAGTTGGTTGTCAGTCCACGCAGGAGTCTGATTGCTCCGTAAGGTGAGAAACATCATTTCATTTTATTTTAAAATTTCATCAAAATACTAAATTCATTAGTTCACTTTGGCAGCCCCCAGTTTTATCCAAACCACAGAAGCCACAGGTGTGCTTAGTCATTGCATTAAGCCTGTACATAATTCAGGCAGTTTTAGAATATTGGACCTCCTTTTTAATCATAAATTTAAAAACAAATCCTTCAAAATCTGTCTCATCATAATAAATATACATTCAAGTGAACATTAAATTCTCTTACTTTAGGCTTAATTACGCAGAACGTTTGATCAGGAGGACATCAGGTGTTTTAGGAAAGTGATTTGGAGGTATTCATGCCATTTAGGGTCCAGTAGGTGGCAGCATTGACCAAAAATTCTCGTCGCAGTCTCACAATTTTTAATCTCCTTTTCACACATTTTTCACACATATCCTGTTAGTCAGACAGCATCTCTGTATGCATGAAGCTGCACGCATGTATCACCTTCATTTAAAAAAAAAAAGGAGCCAGCTATTTTATTACTGTTGACCTTGTAACATTTATCATTTCAAACATAGCACAAGTCTAAAAGCATACCTGATCGGCAATCATAAGATTAACTAAATGATACGTCACCTACTGTGTGGACTGCAGGTGCGTTGTTCTGTGACGTCACTGAAAATGTTTCCAGCTTTAAAGTCTGAGGCTTTCTCTGTGTGGTGTCTGCACTCCCACGGGTCAGACATGCCAGTTAGGAGAAAACAGGAGAGCATAAGGATGAATGGGGCAAGAAGCTTAATTATTGCTACCAAGAAGCAGAAGACAAAACTGAAGTAAAAGGATTCTGTGAAGTTAAAGGAATCAAATCAAATCCATTCATTTCATTGAGAATTCAAGTTTATTTATGTGGCTTTGAATGCAAACAACAGCTGCCTGTCTCTAATACTGTAACATGTAACATGACAGAAATTCCTCCAATTAGTAGTAATACTTTAACATAACACAAATGTTATGATTTGGCACAAAAATCATGATTTGGCAAAAATACTATGATTTAGCAGAAATACTATGATTGAGCAGAAGTACTAAGATGTAGTAAAAGTACTTTGATTTAACAGAAATACAATTATGGAGGAGTAATACTTTAAAATGGGAGAAATATTGATACACACACACACATACACAGAGCCTAAAGGGAAGAGTATTTGTGCCATGGAGTGTTAACAAGAATGTGAGGTCCATATTAGAAAAGCTGGTAAAATCATAAAAGTTTGCAGAATTGTAATAAATGATGAATATGAATTACTGGTCTGTGACAGTGTATTAATTTGTAGGGAAAAAAACATGTTGACCAAGGTGGAATCGAACCCACGATCTTTGGCTTGCAGACCTGTGTCATTACCAACTGCGCCACTGGGAAAGAGAAGAGCCGCTTTGAAAAACAGGGTGATGAGGAGTCAGAATTAGATCACGGTGAGAGGCGAAAAACGCCGTTTTTTGGAGTTACAAAATGTTGTGTAACTCAAAAACTAGGTGGACTAGAAGCTTAATTTTTGTACTGGCTGAATCAGCTTTGGTGTACTTTGACTGCGATTTTCATTGCTCTTTGTACAACCGTCACTGAGATATGACGAGAGAGGAAACGGAAGACCTCAGATATGATTGGCTGGCTGGGGACCTGGCAGAAATATATAGAAATAGTATGATTAAGCATAAATACTACATTTACCAGAAATACTATATTAAGCACAAATCCTATAAAAAGCAGAAATACTATATTAAGCACAAATCCTATAAAAAGCAGAAAATACTATATTAAGCACAAATCTTATGAAATAGCAGAAATAGTATGATTTAGCACAATAGTAATAAGTTAAACAGAAAAATTGGAAAAGCAAAATGGACAGCTGAAAAAATGCTGAACATGCTGAGGGTCCCTCAAATATACTTGTTAAATGAAAAAAAAAGTTTATTTATGTGGCTTTGAATGCAAACAACAGCTGCCTGTCTCTAATACTGTAAGGTAGTCCCTACAGTATTAGAGACAAGGCCAGCAATCTGATGAAAACTCCCCGTTGGGAAGAAACCTCCAGCAGAACCAGGCTCAGGAAGGAGCAGCCTTCTGCCGTGACTGGCTGGGTTCTCAACTGTTGTTTGCATGACTGAGATGGTAAGAGCCTAATTAACCCCATTATACCCCAATTATTAGTTATTTCCCTATTAAAATCGTCATAGTCCAGTTAGAGCCAAATAAAGTTGGCACTGACATTAGGTTGTCTTCACCTTTTCCATTTCCATAGAGGAAAATTAAAGGTATTGTGCTAAAAATGAAAGTAAATAAATTAATATAGCTCCAATTTTGTTGACCAAGAACAATAAAATGTAAAGGCAAACGCAAATACATCCTACAGCACGTGACATCAGGTGTGCCACATAATTTCTGACCTCTTCGACCATTTTCCAGAACATGGGACGAATAGCCACAATTGCTGACTTGCACATGTTGGACACTGTGGTAATGGATTGTCCTAAAAATCCAGTTCCTTTCCTGATGATAGAAACCCCTCTATGAAGAATCCCATTATGTTCTTCTCTCCCTTCCAAGGGACTAGGTCTTAGGTCTGGGATCGTGGATTCAGCAGGGTCTGATGCATCTCGATTTGAATTTTCCCATAGCTGATGTCTTTGAATCACAGAAGGCTGCTGCTGTATATGTTCAGGGTGAAGAATTTCACACACTTGGTTTAGGCCGCTGTTCTGATTATGCTGTCCTCTGCAGCTGCTGAAGCGGGGTTCAGGTATATGATGATCTGGCAATGGTACCTCATGTTCCGCGTGTAAAATTTGGTTACCACAGCGAACTTCAGGTGCCTCGCATACAGTTTGGTCAGCAGTGGGTGAACGTTGGTCATCAAATCCCAACGTTTTTCTCATAATTTTGTGAGCATAAGTGCCCACAGTGCAAATCGCGCCCCAAGCGGAGTTTGACATGTTTACAGATGACGAGTTCTCTATTGCTTTCCTTGATTCTTGCAGTATTGTACGATTGAAAGACGTGATTTGTTTATATTTGCTAACTACACGCGCAAGATTAATGAAGGCTGTTTTCTACGTGCGACCGTCCTAAAGGTAAACTGTGTTGAAGCACCTCTATTTATAGACTCATGTGGCAGAGATGGTGACGTCAACCGTCACGGGAGACTGTGACGTGCGGTCGACCGTCACGTCACAGTCTCCCCTTTGAGAAGATCAAAGAATAGCTCCGTGTCATTCCGCGCATGCTCAGATCATGCGTATTGAAATGAACGGGATATTTATTTATTCATTTTAAATACCTTGCTATATAACAAAGCGCGCACTCAAAGGACGAGGAGAGTTCAAAATAGGGCTGTTCGATATAACGACACATATGGATGACGATATGAAAAAGTCTATCGCTTCATATTACGGCAATATTTTTTCATGGTTTTTATGGCTGTATCCCAATTCAGGGTCTGCAGCCTTAAAGTACGCAGCTTCAATGGTCCTCAAGGGCCGTGTACTCAAAGACCGCTAAGGCCGGAAGTGCGAGGCTTGTGAAATGGGACGGTCTAGCCTCCGTCGCGTTGCCCAGGTTGCCTAGCAACCATGATAGCTGGAAACGTGTGGTTGACAGAAATTAAGGAGAACATATTTTGTTCGTTTGTTTGTTTCTACATGAGCTTTGTGTGATTTAATAAGCATCTGAGGCTGAGACCACAGGACTGTAAAACATGATTGTTGCATGCTTGCATATTTCTGAAAACATCTTAGTGGTGTGGCAGCCATGGGTTGAGCCAGCCCTGCAAACCCTGTGGATGGACGATGCAGTGGACAGTGGGAGGAAGCATCCTAAAGCTCTCTTTGCAGACCAGCCTGTGTGATTCTCCACTCGCCGACCAGAAAAGACAAACGGCGGGTCTCAGTTGCAGCACCTCATCCATTCTGTATGCATGAATCTGCACGCATGTATCACCTTCATTCAAAAAAAAGGAGCCAGCTATTTTATTACTGTTGACCTTGTAACATTTATCACTTTAAACATAGCACAAGTCAAAAAGCATACCTGATAGGCAATCATAAGATAAAGCTCGTAAGCACTTACCTGTGGAAGTGCTTCAGTATTTATTGCATTTGGCAGTAACTGTGGTTCTAGCTGAAGCATTTACAGTATTTTTGAAGGAGGCGAATTCATCGTCTTATCTGACAAAAATCAACGCCTTTTCCTGTTATTTGTGACCATTTTGTAAACAAATATGCTTCTTAGAGTTGACATTATTAAAAATCCTGAATTGGTGTAAAAGTAAAAAAAAAAAACACTTTCCCCTCTTTTTCTCTGGTAAAACCTTTTGGTGGGTTGCAAATACTTCCTCTGTGTAGACAGTAGTCGTGTTGTTATTCGCTAACTTAACGGGAAAGCTTAAAATGAGTTGAGGCTTAAAGCTAAAGCTGAAGTGAAGAGACACTGAAGGACTGAAGAGGTCACTACATGCTGAAACAAATCCAGTTTGAAGCAGGTGGCTTTTCTAAGCCCGACTCTGGAATTTTGTTTGCTGTTGTGATGAGAGCAGAGCAGCACGTTTGAATGACTGCGTGTTTAATTCACAGAAACGCCAACGCAGCCATGGGTGTCCTGCTGTCCAAATCCATGGATGACAATTTAAAAAAGCAACAAGAATTCATGCTAACGAATGCACGGCTGCAGGTGAGTGAAAGTGCACCCACTCGCACATCACCTCTGACCTCTGCTGTGACATCTTTCACTAGTGAAAGATGGTGAAAGTGAAAAAGCAAAAAAAAAAAAAGCAGATTTTTAATTATTTTTTTAACACATAAAATTGCCCCAAACCTTCCCACCAAAAGGTTTTACCTTCATACTTTGAAATTGTACTAGTTGCAGATGCTGAAATGATGTCGGACTAAGTTTAAATTGTGCACTTGTTTATTTGCATTATTTTTGTATCAGCTCCATGAGTACAGGAGACATCCACAGCAACTGTAGGTCTGCAAACATTTTTAATCTCTATGACTACAACCAAATCCATTTAGACCCACTACTTTCCCACTACTCTCTGGAGGAGGTAATTAACTACACTGCTCATTGTCTGAGTAGTGTGATCACTGTGCGTTACTACATCATGCAGGTAGCTGTTCAGGAGACACTTGTGCAGCAAGCCTGGCTCAGACACAGGTTCCTGAAAGCTCCCCGTCTGCACCTGTGCCTTCAACTGTTTCGGCTTGTCCTGCTTGTGCCGCCTCCTCTCCTTCTTCTTGGTAGACATCAAGTGTTGCCACACAGATATTATGTGGAGGATGCAGCAGGCCCCCACAACTTTGGGAGGAAACAGAGGCCGACCCTCAAGGGCTCACAAGAAGATGGAGTGCCAGCGTGTTTTGAGGATGCACAAAGTAGGATCTTTAATATTTCTGGCCTTTGCTGAGCTCTGGCTCTGCTAGTTTCACTGTTTCTCTGTTGGGGAATCCTCTCACACTCAAACTGTGAAATATGCTCCACTCCAGTCCACTGAATGGCTGTGGAAAATATGAAAGAGGACATAACTTTACACATTAACTTCTAACAATTTAAGCCCAAAGAGTCATCCTGAGAAATGTCATTTAATATGCAGCATTTCATTATCACGTTAAAAAACAAACAAACCCCACATACTGCTTAAGTTGCTGCTCTTTGAGATTAAAAGATCTCATTACATTAACAGAAACACTGACATCCCTGCTCTACAGCTTTGCATTCAGGGGATGTCCTTGTCACAAAGATCAATTCAGACACTGAAATCTTTTCAATTTTCTTTTTTTATTAATTTAAATTTTTTTCCAGATGTCAAACACAAAGTATAGATATCAGCACCTTGGAATCTACTGTGATGGCTTAAAAAAGTTGGAGGTCCAACAGCTTTGTATTGAAGCTCCCTCACACCTACAATTAAAATTTTAGTGTTGAAAATAATACATTTTATCTGTCAATACAAATGTCTGAGAATCTTTACCAATAATGCACCATTACATTTTGATCACTTCAGCTGTTGGTTATCGGCAACTGCAAAAGTTACCAGCCTGGCAGAGGGCATTTCATCAAAACAAAGCTTCTTAGAAAGTAACACGTCTATGACCTGGATAGAAAAGAACCACAGACTGAATACAAAGGATGGATTTTAGCCACTGAAATGAGAAAGAAAGGGCAAGCCTTTGCTGTTCCAGGACAGCAGGAGCTGAATGTAAAGGAGAAAAAGTGGAGGGTTTGGATGCTACGTCCATCTTTTGCATACAGTCTATCATCTAAACAGAGAGGCAAGTGACCTGCAACAGTCATCAGTGTTTCAGGAGCTTTTTAAAGGCGACGTATTACACATAAGAGCCAGATAAAATGAGCTGTTATGAAGAGTGTTTAAGAGAATTTCTGCTCTGCACTGGTCTAATTGCAGCTTTGACCAAAGTCAACAATCATTGTCTTACCACTTTGTTCAATCATCATCATTACATTCATGAACCAGGCTTATAGCAGCTGGTATTCTTGTTCATCTAAATACAACAAAACCCCCCAGAGAGATAACATAAACTGATTAATATTACTATCAATTTCCCTTCAAGTCCATCATACATAATCAAAGCAAACCCTGGAAAATAACAACCTAAAGAAAACACTGATGATATAACTGCAATTGTGCAATATTTAGAGACAAGTTATCTGCTGTGGTCACACAATGCTCTTATAACACTGTAATAAAACTTAACTCATGGATCAACATGTGGCATACACCAATCAGGCATAACATTATGACCACTAGCAAAGTGAGTAACACTGATTCAGACTATTCAACACGGAGGCCACACCTGGCATCTTGGTGCCAGATATCATGTGATGGGTCAGGGCCGCTTTGGCAGCAAAAGGGCGACCAACACAGTGTTAGTTAGGTAGTCATAATGTAATGCCCGATTGGTGTATCTGAAAGACTGAAATGAGACAGAATAAGGAGCCTTTCGTTCAATAAAGGTCAACCTGACAGAGAGAAATAGCAGAGCCTTAAAATTTTCCATGATAGAGGACGTTTGTTCTATAAATTATTACATTATTTCTCCAAGAAGGAGCTGAGGCCGCTTTTACCTTAATGCTACATAAAGTATAGTTGTGTATCGTTTAGGGAGTGGGTATGTTTTGGACAGCTAAACCTGAGGTTTCTTTGTGAGCCACTTCCCCGTCTTTGTGGTTTGTTGAAAACGAAATGTACAGTGGCTGCAGCTCCTCTCTGGAACCACGCTGTTAGACAATAACTAATTACATTATTTCTCCAAGAAGGCGCTGAGGCTGCTTTTAGCACGGCGGGCCTTCTCTATGCTCTCAAAGGTTGGAGTCCCTTGAGGTAACTGTAGACGGTCATTTTCAGTCTCCATGATATTCTCAGCTTCCCCTAAAGACATCATGAAAAACACATTTAATGGGTATAATTAGTGACTGCAATCTTTTTTAAAAATGTCATTAATGAATAACTAAACACAATATTTGTTAAACATTTAGATGCATTATTTGGTAAACAGTAAGGTCCATTTGGACAGAGACTTTTTCTTTTTTAGCATTTTGGTTCTGTTCATTACCACAATTAATTTTAAATATAACAACTTTAAATATAATTAACTCAGATCCAGTTGAACTGCCGACTGTCAGCCTTAATTCAGTGGGTTGAACAAAAAGATTGCACAAAAATGTGAGAACTAAAATGCAATCCCATCATTTCAGGACATCAAAAGTAACTGGACAAATAAAATAAAATGTATTCATTTGAATCGTGCTAATGCAAGCGCCACACCTCAAATCAACTCCAGGGCTTCTATCTGCTTAATTGATAATGACATAACAAAGGAAGTGCCCACACCTGCCCATGAAATAGCCTTTCAGTCAAATGTCCAATTACTTTTTGTCCCTTTAAAAAGCGGGGGGCACACGTTAAGGGGCCGGAACTCCAAAACCTTCATCCGATTTGAATGTGGATTTTCTCATATGAAAGCTGGGCGTCTACACATTATATAGATGCCCATCATAGCGGAAAGTGGAAATTGTTTTGGTAAACAGACACTATTCATGTATTCAAATATATATATGGACCTAACTGTATATTAGAGCCTGTGTTTTCTGGATATAGTGAGTCTGTGTTCTGCTGTTCAAAGTAAAATAATCCTCTAAAACCAAAGCAAAGAATCACTATATAATGCTTGATAAGGATTTATTTACCCATCTGTGCACCCTCTTTTTAAATGTTAAACAGGTTTCCTTAAGATGATGATGCCTGTAAGTGTGTAGCTTTACCTCTCATACGATTAATAAGCGTTCCATAGGCGCTGTCCATCTGGTAGGCAAATATGAAACTGAGAGGTATGATGGGAGCCAGCATGCCTGGGTTCTTTCTTTTAATAGCTCTAAAGAAAAATGATGATAAACAGAAGACAATATTTAACTGCAAAGATAAAAGCACAACACAGAGATGAGTCTGTGTGTGTTTGTGTCAGATCTTTGTGAGGTGTTAGAATCTCACCCTGCAGTTAGTCCCACTGTGGCCACCGCAAAGAAACTGCCAAAGTATTTCAGAAACTCTCTGGACCAGGCGATCTGCATCGCCATCTGCCGCTCTCTCATCTGGTTCTGCATCAGAATCTGGCGCTCCATCTGGGCACATGCACGCGCGCACACAGACACACAAAAATAAATTAAGAAGAAATGATGAAATAAAATTTTCCCTGCTTGGTAAGATTTCATTTTCAGTTATAATCAATTTCAGTCAATTACTGTTGATCAGAGCTGTAATAATCCTCTGATTCATCAGTTAATTGTTTTATGAGAGTACAGACAGTTTAAAGAGATCTCCATAAGCACCAAAGGCTTAGTACTTTTTAAAAAAAAGCCCCTAAAAACTTGTAGGAAGTGTACATTACGTGAACAGAGATGTGATTAGTTGGGAGCACAGACTGAACTTCTATGTATGCTTGAGAAGTTTCTTTGGAATTTTTTTTAAGTCATGAAACTAAACCCTGGAATCCACTGCTGTAAACATGCCAACTACAAACACTACGCTCTAGGGAAGGAGGAAGTGACAAACTTTTCATCTCCACAATCTGGGTGTTTCGTACTCCTGACATCGACTCTTGGCTGTACACTCTTTAGGTTCAATGGAAATTACAGGAATGACTTCTGTAATTGACAGTGTTTGTTCTTTTAAAGCCAGCATCCGCTGAAACAAACTAGTGAGTAGTCTGAGCGCACTTAAGGGTGTCCCCCTTTAACGGCCCATGTTGTGAATGAGTGAAGAATGCAATTATGAAAAGAAAGCATTTCCCGCTCCTCCACACCATGTGTATGAGCTGCAGGAACGGGAAATGGGGTGACACGTTCGCTGAAAGGTCAGCTTTCATGACGGCTTCATCTGGGTCACAAAAAAGGAAGTAAATGGAAGATAGAGGATGTTAAATTTGAATAAACTATCCTGAAACTCACTCCAGCATCTAAGTACATAGATGCTGCAGGGTCTCCATCTTATAAAAATGAAGCAGTTCAATATGCCCATATACACAAATACGTAACATAAGTAAAGATCACTGCACATCTTTGCTCAGCCACCAGTTTCACATTATTAGTTAGTTTGTCTCCAAAGCACTCAACCTGAAATGGCCCTCTGATGTACTCATTCCTAATCATGTCCTTCATGGTCACTCCAAACAAAAAAATCTTAACATCTTCAACTCTGTCACCTCCAGTTTTCCAAACCACACATCATAGCATCTTAAAAACCTTTCCTTTCAGTCTGTAACTATCCATCACAAATTACCGCTGACACTCGTCTCCACCCACTGTTACTTTGGATGGTTGGATGCTATTTAAACTCATCCACTTTCACTGCCTCTGCTCCTTCAATATTCTGCCCATCTCCCTCTCATTTTTGTGCTGATGCCAAATGACTCATGAGTGTTTATAATAATGAACACTTATAACAACAATAATAATGATAATGTGTCATCTACATTAAAGACTTCAGGGTCTTTGTATAACATTCTTTACCATTTTCTGTTTCTACAGGCTGTTTGTATGGGATAGCTACGAACCCATAAGTGATAAATTAGCCCTATTAGTGTAGATGTGCAATTCAAAACTAGACAAACATATCTGCTGGTGGGAATATCAAAAGGAAAAGATTTGGTTTTGGCAAGCTCAGACAAGCAGCAGACTGTGACTCTGGGACAGGACTGGAAAAAGCAGAAATGAACCAACGCAGTCTGAGGGTGACATTTGTGAAGGGTGCAAGTATGAACACAAAGCGGGACACTAACTTGAAAACAGATGCACACAAATCATCATGATCTACACATTGGAAGAAGGAAAAGAAACAGATGTAACATGTGAGAAAGAAAAGCAGAGCAAATACATGCGGAAAATATGTGCAGCAGGTATTCCTGATGAATACAAAATATTTCATGTTAGGGTTTTTTTGTGGATTAAGGTTTTTTTTTTTTTTTGCATGTTTGCAAACTTTGACTTTTGGGCACTCTGTATGCTCTCATGCTTTTAAAAATGATTTGTCCAAAATTGGATATGGAGTAATGTTCCTAAATGCACTAGTAAATCCACAAAGAAAGGACTCAAGGACCTGAGGCGCCTAACCAATGCTAAGATTTCAATTCTATTGAAATATTGCCAGGGGATTGAAAATAGGCATTTAAAAAAGCATCTTACAGTTACAGTAATTTGGAAAGATTTCAGAAAGCTTTGACCCTCTTTGACTCCATCTTTCCAAAGAAAGTTCCTCCTGCTTAAGACAGCAATATGAACATCTGAGCCCAGTGGTGTATTTCCACAGAAGAATTTCTTTTTGTGACTAAAAATTGAGGAAGAGTGAGGTTAAAGCTGAGTGTATGCTCACCCCAGTCCAGAAGCCATAGCATGATCTTCACCAGGGTAACAAACTTTTTTTCTACCTGTGCAAGTTTCCTCTTTAAGTAGAATCACAGTGGTACCTGCTGTGAAATCACTTTGGGCTGGTTTTTGACTTTGGTGTGTAGTAATACTTAAACACTAAAAGAAAGATGGTATGCGTGTCGTCATTAGGACAGGGGTTTGTGTCAGTGTGTGGGACAAAGGAAGTAACGCACAGTGATCACACTACTCAGACAATGAGCAGTGTAGTTAATTACCTCCTCCAGAGAGTAGTGGGAAAGTAGTGGGTCTAAATGGATTTGGTTGTAGTCATAGAGATTAAAAATGTTTGCAGACCTACAGTTGCTGTGGATGTCTCCTGTACTCATGGAGCTGATACAAAAATAATGCAAATAAACAAGTGCACAATTTAAACTTAGTCCGACATCATTTCAGCATCTGCAACTAGTACAATTTCAAAGTATGAAGGTAAAACCTTTTGGTGGGAAGGTTTGGGGCAATTTTATGTGTTAAAAAATAATTAAAAATCTGCTTTTTTTTTTTTTTTGCTTTTTCACTTTCACCATCTTTCACTAGTGAAAGATGTCACAGCAGAGGTCAGAGGTGATGTGCGAGTGGGTGCACTTTCACTCACCTGCAGCCGTGCATTCGTTAGCATGAATTCTTGTTGCTTTTTTAAATTGTCATCCATGGATTTGGACAGCAGGACACCCATGGCTGCGTTGGCGTTTCTGTGAATTAAACACGCAGTCATTCAAACGTGCTGCTCTGCTCTCATCACAACAGCAAACAAAATTCCAGAGTCGGGCTTAGAAAAGCCACCTGCTTCAAACTGGATTTGTTTCAGCATGTAGTGACCTCTTCAGTCCTTCAGTGTCTCTTCACTTCAGCTTTAGCTTTAAGCCTCAACTCATTTTAAGCTTTCCCGTTAAGTTAGCGAATAACAACACGACTACTGTCTTTAACCTAAATGAAACTGTTGTCCGTATAAACTTTTATATTTCATGACAAGTTGGAGAACTTAAAATAAAAACTTTACATACCCCAAACACTTTGAAGACTGTAAGCTAAATGCTGGGGAAAGGACTCCGGAGTGGATCGTCAAAATAAAAGCCACGCGCACTGCCTTTTTAGCGGAAGGAAATGACGTCTTACTTCCGGCTAAACTAACTGTTTTTTTTTGTTTTATTCATTCATTTATTTGCATTCGAAATATAAAGAGTAAGTTGAATGAAATGAAAATAATAAATAATAAAACATAAATAATAGAAAACAACAACAACAAAGACTGTAATACAATTAAAACACACAGGAAATAGTTTTTAGCTTTTCATTTCAGTTTTAATTTTAGTCACATTTGTAAAACACTTATTTTAAAACAAACACAAAAGCAAGTTGACAAGATCAACCAAAACAAAACAAATCTATGATGATTTTGTCAAAGTATAGGAAGGGACAGAATGATTACTTGAAGGCTAAAGTGACTTAGATGGTGTAGTTTGGCTCCCTCTATTGGTTCTCATGGGTCACTTAAATAGTAGCGTTACACGTTGACTCGTTGAATGAATGGCTTGATTTAAGATACGTAAACTCCGGGTGGTGGAGAGTTTTTATTAAAGCAATAATAATAATAATACTAATACTAATACTACTACTACTAATAATAATATAGCAGCCTAGTAGTCTCTTAAAACCTTTGGATTGAATGGTAACTGGGTTAATTATACAAGAGTTTTACTTCAGATAGCTTTGTTTTAATCATTGACAGTATAGTTTTAATCTTGAATGATCATCAATGGAAGATCATTCAAGATTCAATGAAAATTATACATATATTAATGCATATGACACCAATTTGTAAGCTAAATATTTAACAGTGTGGATGGTGGATACATGACCAGCAGAGAGAGGGACTGACTTTCAAAATGAATTCCTGTCAGTTTTATTTATTCTTGTATTTGAATAACGGAGTAGCATTAATTTAGCACTAGTAGTGATATAGTTTGAGATATACTCGGAGCTGCGGTGGACTTTGATGAATTCTGAAACTTCTTCTCTCCTGAAAGTGAAACAGAAGTTAAACTGCCAGATGAAATTTCATCTAGTCACGGCTGGAGTTTTTGGACTTTGAACCACCTGAGCCATCAGGTGTGACATGATCCTACCATGAATTTGCGGGAAAAATAGCATCCCATGCTTGTTCTTCTTCAGTTTTCCCCTCTGAATTCATGAATCAAAAGCAAAATGAACTGGACTTATGTGATAGTTTCATGCTGCAGTGACTCATATCAAGCCAAGCTATCATGTACCATCAGTGAATTACAACGGCAGTGGGAACTTCTCATCTGTCACCTTCCTGGCAACTTCACATGACAAATGCTAACTTAAATAAACCGTGTAGAGATATGTCACACAGAGAAGTCACAGTGTTAAGTACATGTGTGAACGGTCCTCACTGCGGACAAAACTTCTCCATATTACATCTGTTTATTTTTCTTTTTGAATACAATAATTTACTTATTAATCATTTTAATTAATTACATTTAAAGGAAAAATAAATAAAAGATGTCATGTCAGTGTTTCAGATATCCTTGCCTCGCCAACACCGTGTCTTTGTCATAGTACCTTTTACAGACAGACAGCTATTTTACCTGTTTTCCGTAAGTGAAAAAGACTGTGAAAATAAAGCTTCTCGTCACATTAGCTGATATTCCTGATTCAGCCAAGAGGTAAGCACATGGGAAACCCAGAAATGTTTTATGGTTCGATGTTATGCAGGTTGGCACAGGATAATGCCTGGATGACACCCTGCTGTATATTCCACATGAGGGATGACTTGACATGCAGGTAAAAATTCCCTCAGATAAGGTTATTTCATTCAACTCCAGCTTTCCAGCTTTCAGCACATGACTTGTTAAGTGTTGTGTAAACATCTTGGTTTTGCGCGTGTGTTGATTTAAACGGTACTTTTTTACAAATACATTTACATGCCAAATGAAAATTCCACAGTATTGACTGCTCTGGGGTATTGAGTCAAATACATGTGGCTTAAACTCATTGGGCAAAATTCTGCTTTGTTTAAATTTACTTGTTAATATTGCACTATGGCTTTTGTGTTTATATGCAATACTTCTCATCAGAGTAGCTGTTATGTTAGGGTGGCATAGTGCTGTCATGGTTAGGACTGTCCCCTCACAGCAAGAAGGTCCTGGGTTTGGGTCCTGCGTGGACTTTGAATGTTCTCCCCATATCTCCCCGTGTGTGGGTCTACACCGGGTATTCCTGCTTCCTCTCACAGTCGGGTGGATGGATGGATAAGAAATGCTGAGGCAGCAGTACTTTCAGAGCTCATTTAACAGCTTCACAACCAAAGGTGGACTCAGCACCCACCTATAGCTCTTCTCATGGTCTTAATGCATGATCACTACACAACTTCATCAGTCAATCGGTCTGTTGGTTGACTTTGAATGATCCCCTTAAAACTAATACGTTGGCTTTGCTATATGAATTTTGCAACCCAACCTAATTTAGATCAAGTAGTTATGTATTTTATCTTATTCTTTTTCTTTCTGGATATTGTTTATTGTTGCCGTCATTAGTAATACTGAAAAAGTAAAACTTTAGTAGAGAAGCTTTGGTGGGATCCAACTTCTTCCAGGAATGTGCCTGATTTACTGCCAGCACAAGAACCAAGCTCTAACTGGAACTGAAACAATGAGCAACACCCTGGTGGAGTCAAATGTCTTCTCCAAGCCCACAAAACACATATAGACTGTAAACGTGTAGACACATAGCCACCTAGGTGAGGGGTTTTTAGGCATGTCCTGCTGGGAAGAAGACATGGGGGAGACCCAGGACACACTGGCCTGGTGGCCTAGGAGGGGATATGTCTCTGCTTAGACTTCAACTCTGATGACCCAGATCCAGAAAAGAAGATCGATAGATGGATAGATTCTGAGTTAAAAACTTAATCAAAGAGTTACAGAGACACTATTAATAACTGTAGTTTTTAGAGGTGTTACGTGATAATAAACTATACTAAACACGTTTAAGGGGAATGAGTATGGCAAACACTGAGCTGAGGTTAATAAGATCATGTCTTGCTCATTACTTACCATCAACAGCGTATTACTATGATGTAGTAGAGGGGAAAACCTTAGGTACTGGCCCTGCTGGTGTTAAGTATGGAAAGGAAGGATAAAGCATTAATAAGTTACTAATAAAGTGATACTGTGCTATTAATAAGCAATTTGTAAATGATAAATATTTAACTTAGCATACTGAAATTAAAATAGTTACATGCAGTTTAAAAAGAACATCTATGAAGACAATGAACAAAAATTACAAAGTATTATAGTATAGTATTTAATTTTTGCTGCTTCAACCCTGAGTCAAAGTATAAAAAAAAGCCAACGACATCATTGATTGATTGATCTTAACCACAACCCATGGTAGTAGTTAATTAGTTTTCTCAAGTCTTGATAACCAGAGAAATGTAACCATTAGCCATTATAAGTGGTACATTAAATAAATAAATAAATACATTTTCTAAGAAAAAAGTCCTTCTTGATTCTTTCCCCCAAGTTATAGAGTTAGGATTATGACCTTAGACCGAGAGTTCAGGTGCTGCTGCTGGAATTTTACTTATTATTTACACTAAAATATTTACACAGCCTATTTTCTTTAAGTAGAGGATATCTTTGCTAACTCTTTCATCACTAATGATGATATTGTTATGAGTTTTACCTGGATTAATATTTACAGTAAGTGGTCAAACTGGGTGATACTAAGGTAGTATAAAAAATTCCCGATAAAGGACGCCATAGTTTGGGAGTCCTGACCACATAGACAGAAACAAGTGCGTTAAAAAAAACCCACAAAAAACTAACCAGTATTAGTTTCGGACACAAGCTACAGGACTCGAATGTTGCTCAATATGTGTTTGCTGATCATTAATGTTTGAGCCACTATATTTGGAGGAGTTTACTGTCGGGAACATTTTGATCGCTTCTTTATCGGTGTGTTACAGTAATCACAAGTCAGCTTCCGTGTGAGCAGCGGAGAGTTAATTTCGAGCCGTCTAAGCTTTCCACGAAAAAACACGCCGTAATTTCATAAAGAAGTTGAGCTGAGTACAGTAAAGGAAGGAGGCGTGGCCACTTCTCCTGCCTTAACTGTTCGAAGGGACTGACGGAGGGAGTTCAGATCACATTTAGAGCTCAAGGAAGAAGGAAATAACTAATGAGAACACAGCTGGCTGTTTTTGAATGACCTACAGGTAAGAGGACATATTATTTATTTAGGACAACTCAAAAATTTATATATATATACACATATATATTTTTAACACTAGAGCAACACCATCAATAATAACAATATTAATAATGATAAAAAATAATAATGTAAAGATATTCTATGTTCTGTATCTTTTTGCATGTACAAATGAGCCATGTACATTTTTTCTGTTTTTACACGGGCCATCTATTTTTGACGTTAACATTTATTTTTGTCTTTGGATTCTGTTTCGACTCATCTGATTTATCTGTGTATGCATACACGTACTCTAAAACTCCCTTACTATCACGTATCAGATAAGACTATGGTTAACCAAACAGATGACAGATCTTAACAATCAGAGTTCTGCAGAACTGTAGTTGTCTTTCCACTTGGGGAGGAAATCCCGGAGAAAATGTCTATTTATATCCTACTTACTCACCTATCAAAGTTGCTTACTGTGTAAGCAAACAAAGATGCTCTTGTACACATTTGCAGTTGCTGTTAAGTTATATTTTTTCCATAGAAGCCTGGTACAGCTACACTTCCAGATATAATGGTGTGGTGGAAAGATGTTTTATGTAGAGAGGTGGGCTGTTATGTGAGGATGGTGCGGTTGAAGTGTGCTGGCATGGCTTCAGTGTCAAAACAAAAACTTCCCGGTGTTATTTTTTCCTGTTATAAAAGATAAAGAAGAGGGAAGTACTTCTTTGGAGCTGAGTCATGCTAGATTGGGATTACCATGTGATATAGTGTCACACAGCTTTTTGCCAAATTAAGAGGCAAACAAGGTCACACTGCACATCTGGTTTTCTTCGGTAAAGTGACTCATGTTTCATCACTAAAGAATCTCAGCATCTGGTAATAATCCCTTTTTTCATCCTCAGATCTCAATGGACTGGGCCCTTATTATAGTTTTACAAGTGTTATTTCAGCCCTCTCTCTCAGGTGGGTGGTAAATACATTTTTTGGATATGTAGAAGCAAAGTCAGAACAATAACTACATATTTGACACGTGAGGCACTTACAGCTGCAGAGTGAGATTATGTAAAAAGTATAAGATGCTTGTAAACATTTTAAGACTGGAGTGTTTACCTTCATCTTGGCATTATTTTGTGTCATTTCCGTGCAGTCTTATTCACTGTTGAGGCAGAGCAAAGCATGTATACGTCAGAGTTTGGAGAAAGTGTCGTGATGGGCTGCAAGTTCAACCCTAAACCCTCCTATCCTCATCCTGACCTGAACGTGACCTGGCACTGGATCAACTCTGACTCCGTTCAGGACGTGATCCGGCTGGATAATGGCGTGCCGCGCTCGGAATCTCCAAAGTATCGGGGACGAGTGCAGCTTCTGACCGAGGAGCTGGCGGAAGGCTGGGCTAAGCTGAAGGTAATTCCTGGCACTGAGCTACTCAGACTTACATAACACATGTTGGACGGCTTACCACTTAATTCCTACTAACTTTACTCCGAGCATTAAGCTTGTTTAAACTTGCCAGCTCTTCTTCATCTTTTTAAAAATTACTCTCAACAGGTTTAAATTCCCTAGAAAGTGCCACAGGATAACTTTACTGGAACTTTACAGGGGTGTATACTCATAAAATGACTAAGTCTGTTTAATTTTTTATATTATAGTACAGAATAAAACCCTAATAAGAGAGGCAGAGGGAGGGATAGAGCTGAAAAGTTTTCCATTTTGGTTTCTTTAAGAGGGCATAACAGAGGACTCTTGTTCTTTTGTCACTTTACAGATGTCCAGTCTTAGAATCAGTGACGCCGGGAAGTACCAGTGTGTGGTTCATTCAGCGGATGGAGCCGACTATAAAACTATAGCCTTGTCTGTTGAAGGTGAGAAGTACATGTGTTGCAGTGTAGGCCTGTTACTTTTCTTTTCTGAAGATTTCACAAGCATTGTTCTGGGAATGGTCTCGTAACTGCCAAAGCGCATGGTCATTTCTGGCCAGTTAAAGTTTCACTCAAACTGAAAATGAAATAAAGACCACTATTAGTCAATTTTGTAAAAAAAAAAAGAGAAAAGAAAAAAGAAAACAATCTTTGACAAACTCAGCACATACTGTTATCAATCTTGCGTTACAATAGAACGTCATTTTCTTCCCTAGCATCTTATAAATCAGTGACCAAACACATTGAGAGGGCAGCAACAGGTGATGAGGTCCTGATAACCTGCCAGTCTGAGGGATACCCTAAGTCAACGGTTGAATGGCAGAATGGAAACCTGAAGACACTCAATCCCAACACCACTGCTGAATCAACACCAGACCAGATTTTTAGAATCACCAGCCAGATAAAAGTCAGCTCATCAGAAAAAAACAACTACACCTGTAAATTTACAAAAGACGGCAGCTCTGCAACAATTTATATTCCAGGTAAGCGTTCGTTTCCAGTCTTGAAATGGTACATGGTATTTACATGTCCTCCTGCGTGTGCATGAGAGTTAGATGCAGCTTATAGCTGTGCCTTTGAGATCAAAAGGAGGGCTTCCTTTCAGGAAGGCGTTGCAGAAGTGGATTTCTTCCAAAACAATACTCACAATATTTAACAGGAAGGGGGATGTAACATAATCCCAGCTTTTCCAGGTGGGAATCATCCAGCTGTACTGTGTGCCTCCTTTAAAAAAAAGGAGAGAAAAGGCTCCAACATTACATACTGTGCCTGTTTAACTGATCAGGAAGTGAAATAGATTTTTTTTAAACAGTCCCCAAAAGAGCAGACGACACTAAAGTTTAAGTGAAGCTCTAAATGTTCAAAGCTACCACAGGAAATATGTTCTCATAACCTGTGTTCCTGTCATCACCAACTTCCTGTTATGATTAGAATTTTGATTTGTACATGTTGGCTTTTACCCCCACCCTACATCAAACTGCAGAGACTTAGATATGTAGATATGATTCCCCCACTTTTTCCACCGCTTTCCTGGAATTCAAAGACCCTCCCATGTGTTTCTGTGAAGCCGGTGGGTGGTGTGTGTCTGGTGTGTGGATGTAGGTGCGTAGCAAATCTTCAAATGTGAGACTTTTCCGTGTCTGCATGTAGGGTGCTCATTGTTTTCACACCAATATGGAAAAAATATATATTTAATCATAACACGTATCGAAACCGTTTCACTTTTAATTTGCTTTGCGTGTGTCATATTTATTTCTTTGATGAAAAACTAGCCACATTTTCCCATGCGGTATTTCCCACAGGAAGCTTTATTGTAAGTCATATTGTAATGATAAACACAAAAGGGTTTAATGATGATCCTGTTGAGGGAAATGAGAAATATATTTTAATTCATTTCTTATACATATAAAATGTTCAATGCTAGAGTAAGAGAAATGTATTTTTAATACAAGAACAAATAAATAAATACATAAAATATGTGAAAGAAGATATTTTTATGTGATCATATCTGCCATTGCACCCGCATAACGAGGCACTATAGCTGCCATAAGGTTTTGTCCTTGACCAGCAAAGGGGAAGTTTGTGGTTATATGCCTTTGGTATGTTTGGTTATTTCCAGAGCGGCTAAAATTGCTAAAGCATAGATATTACCATGAAATACTAATCCCACAATGTTTTGACTCTTTTCACAGATGAAATACCACTTAGTCCTGCAAAAAGTGATGCTGTCATCATTATACTGTGCATAGCAGTGATAGTGGCATTCGTCTCTGTCGGAGTGGTCACCTATCGACGACGAAAAGGTAACCAATCAGTCCCTCAGTTCAGCACAGACAGGAATGCTTACATATCCTGTGTCGTGCTGCAGACAGAAATGTTGGTTTCAAACAAAATGATGGGTAACAATTTAGTGAGGTGTTAAAATACCACAGATAGCAGCAGTTATCTTGAATAATGGGCTTAGATAAAAACAGTTATCTCAAACAATGGATACTTTGCAAAATAGTTAAGAAACAAATTAAAAATGAAAGCCAGTCATCTTGCAAAACCTGTAATACAACATGTAGGTGATCTTAATGCAAACCTGCATTTCCCTTTGCCACAAAAACAGACAAAGTATTTAACACCTCGCTGCAAATGCTCGCTCTGGTTTCATTTTAAACATTCAGTAAAACTGCATAAAATGTGCAACGACAGAGCTGACATCGGCTAAATGATTTTAACTTTAATGCCCAAGAAAAACCAAAACTTTGTTGTTGGTCTTGTGCCAAACAGCTCACAGACAATCTGAATTCATTACTCAGCACTGCAAAACGTATCTTTCCTGTGTCAAAGGCTGCGCAGCTCTGACTGGGAAAAAAAGAAAAGAAAACAACACATGCATACTCCCGGGAACACTGGTGACACTGTAGGTCATGTAAAAGAGGAAGCATCTGTGAACGTTTCAGGAGGTTCTTGTCCGATTTGTTCTATAATGCTTGTGATTTGAACAAAACTTTGCTGGAAATTCTTTAGCATGTGACCTGCAGTGTTTTTTTTTTCCTTTTTCGTGTGACCATGACTTAGCTTTTTACATTCTACTGCGTTTCGCAACTATCAGACCAGACCGGCTAGATTGTGGGAAACACCCAGTGTGGTTTTGGTTTATCTACAAGGGGAATTCAAAGCTAATTGTAAACGCATGGGTGATTTTTTCAGCACGAGTTTATATTATTGTTCACACACCTCACTCAAGTTCACTGGAAAACTTATTAAACATATTTTCACATATGAATGTGTAAAAATGACGTTTTACTTACAGATAGATCAGGAAACTGTCACACAGTTATCAGGAAGGCATGGATCTTTATTGTGGTGCTTTCAAGAGCATATGATAATATTGGACATTTTGAGGAATAATTGAAACTTCAAAGCCAAAATATTAGAATCAGAATCACAGAGACTTTATTAATCCCAGAGGGAAATTGAGTGATCATATCTGCCATTGCACCAAGCACTGATTTAAAATAAAGTGTAGAAACAGACATATCGATACAAAAATATAGAGAAATACAGAGATATAGGTATAAATATACGTACCTATTTTAGCAAATATAAGATCAATTAAAGAATGTATAATTCAAAACAAACCAAACCCAACAACCTCCATACATTCAGTGTATCAGTGCTTAAAGACTACATCACCTGCTGTACCAGTACATTGCATTAAAGTGCACTTTTTTGTTACAGGGTCCCACAATCACAGCACTCACAGCACCAGGAACCTCCTGGAAAGACCTGCTCCTACCGCTGCTTCCCGTGAGTTCCGTGGTTATGTTTTTATTGCTGTTTTGCTGTTGAATTTCTACACTGGTTATAAATAAAACTGAGTTCTTCAGTGTTTTTCTTTTTATCTTACTGTCCTCCGTGTTGTCATATTTCTAACAATGCTGTTCCGTCCTGTCAGGTCTGAGAAGTTATGACGACAACTATGAGAACGAGATAGCTCCTTGTAATGAAGGTAGGTAGCTTATCAAGTTGAGAAATATAGTTTACAGGATTTATGTGCCACTGAAAGATTATCTGAAAAGAAAGACCTGCAGGATATTTCACATCTTCAGCAAATGACTGACTGGACTTCTTTTTGTCTCCAGGCGACGTTGAGGAAAATCTGGGGTTGAATGTGAAAACGCATTACTCAGAAAGCTTTCTCAGTGCAGAGCGAAGGAATCAATGCACCACTTTCAGTGCGGAGGAGCTGCCTCGCAGACTGCAAAACAAGTGAGTCATAAATACATGCGTCCAAAATGATTGGGAAATAGACGACTATGCATTTATCCGATATCATTTCCCGTACACGCAGCCTTAAAAAAAAAATTGTTCTTCTTTCCAGAAAATCGCCTTGAATGAATCCTCTTTTCGTTTACTTGCAACCACCCAGCATTGTGCAGAGCTGTGTGTGGCGTGCTACATGAAGTCATCTCAATTAGTGTTCTATTAGGTAGTGGTCCTTGTTAGCAGTAACACCATCCTCTATGAATCTACAGTAATGGATAGCACATTTAAAAAAATAATGAGGTTATTGTATTTTTAGGGGTTATTAATCAGAATCAGAATACTTTATTGATCCCTGGGGGAAATTATTTTTTGTTACAGTGCTCCATTATAAACCAACATTAAGACAAGACAGACAATACACTAACTAAGAATAGTACAATATATACGTATATATACATACATAAGTCACTCATAAAGACAAGTTTATGGTCACAATTAATTTACTGTGTGGACTTCAACTAAATTTGTGTTGTATATTCAGCCACAGCCTTCGATTACTTACAGATTTAACTTAATGAAACTATATAATGCTGGGTTTAAACACAGTTCCTGTGACAGCTAAAAACTTTTTATAATACACAAAAGGGAATGACCATGGCATGGCAAGGCTTTTGTTTTCTTTTTTTTGTTCCTACATTTGTGTTTGCGAACAGTACTTCTGCCTATTTAATGCTAATTTATGATAGTTGACTGACATTGTCATGGCTATCGGTTTATCCAAGGCAGCAGTTGCGAAATCAGTGAGCGAGCTTGTGAAGCTCAGCTCAAGAACATTTTTTGAATGCACTGATAGCTACAGTACATGACGATGTATCGCAGTAAAGTTTTTAAATGCAAACGTTGTTATGCAGAAGTCACTGTGAGGTAAAGTAAAAGTAATCTGTAATAAGCCCAGGATCTCGAAAAAGAACTTAAACCTCACAGCCACACCATGCTCTAAATTTGTTTGGGGTTTTGTTGACTTCACAATCTCGACTTTGCTTTTTTTATTTTCAGTGAAGGCCACCCTGTGAATCTTCCTGCTTTACTCCCGGGTCCTGGTGAGACATTTTTCCTTGAGGGACTTCCCGGAAGCGGGAAAACAACTGTAGCCCACATCCTGATCTCATCCTGGACTGAATGGCCCACAGATTCCCTTTCCAACTTCCTCGACCTCAGCGCACTTCATCTTCTCTTATATGTTGACTGCAGCTCCGTGAAAGACGACTTGTTTCAGGAGATAACAACTCAGCTTTCACTCACCAAAAATATATCAACAGAAAAGTTGAGAACTCTTTTAATCACATCTGGCAAGGCTCTGCTTTTGTTGGACAGCTACAAAGAAGGAAACCAATATTTCGACGACTCATTAAGGAAGTTTCTAAGTGAACGAACAGGTTGCAGGGTGCTGGTCACGGCCAGCCCAGGACACTGCCCCGTGCTCAGGCAAACGGTTGGGAATGAAGGAGTTCGAAAGCTTCAAGTACAACCTGCAAAGTACTGAGTTTAAAAATAATATTGTGACCAAAAAAGAAACACTGTACATGAGTTAGATTTTTAACAAATGAGGCAAGAGTTTTGTGTGTGTGTGTGTGTGTGTGTGTGTGTGTGTGTGTGTGTGTGTGTGTGTGTGTGTGTGTGTGTGTGTGTGTGTATATGTGTGTGTGTGTGTGTGTGTGTGTGTGAGAGAGAGAGAGAGAGAGAGAGAGAGAGAGAGATAGGCATTTAGATTTTTTATAAGCCCAGATATGCTGCAGAATGTATGTACTGCATGATGATGTGTATTCAAAGTGATGCTTGGGAAGTTATAGACGTGCAACAAATTATAATTTTGTATTCTTTGTTGTCTTGTTTGTCACTTTCATTACTGTGCAATATGTTTTTTCAAAATTCTTTTAGAGAAAGTACATCATTGTTACTGGAAAAGCTGCATAGTGAAAGCAGTGATAAGAAACTGGTGTTTGCAGAATCTATGAACGCGGCAATTAAAATCTCCTTTTTCAATACATGTAACAGTTCAGATACAGCAGTGGTTTCTGTTTTAGCTCAGTGTGTGTGCATGAAAAAGAGAAAGGTCATAGTTAAGGCATCAGCTAGACTGCAATCAAAGCAGCAACAGCTTCTCTCTGGTGTCAAGAGTAAGAGGAAGTGACACTTTGAGTGTTCCTGACAAGAGATCATTTATGCCAGTAACATTTAATTTAAAAAAAAGAAAGGGTCTTTTTTTTAATTCTTTTTTTAAAATTTTTGTAGGTTCTTCATTTTGTGGAAAAGCTAGCATGTTTACAAAATTTCAAATGGCATCGAGCCAGTAACTTCTCTCAGCCCTGATCTGTTGCACTGGTCGACATCATCTTTTACTAAACTCGATTGTGCGCTTTTTCGCTACGGCTGGTGACTTTACATGATCTCAAAAAGTCCCGAGTCAGCAGTAAACAGCATGTTGTTGTTTCGTTTATCAAATGCACAAAAAGCGATGAACGTTTGTGTGGTAAATAGAGAAGTGAAAGAAAACATGCTTTAAATAAGAGAATGATATCCAAATAATGTGGCTTACTGTAGTTTACAGTCACACACGTGATGTGCGATTAACACTGCAACAAAACAGACGGGGAAATATTCCACCAAAGTAGTTTGTTGTCTTTAAGCTAATACACAACTAAAATGTGATTTTAAAAAAGGAAACTCAGCAGAGATGGGTTTGTAGAAAGCTAAAACAAGACCAAATCCCTAAAGACTCATCACATAATTTTACATGTAGGGAAGAAGGGCCTAAATCAGGGAAGCATCCAAGCAATTTGTCATTTAGCAGCCATAGTAGTTAAACCCAGTAAAAAAAAGAAATTTAAATTGTTGTCACAAAAAGACCTCATATGTTTGCTTTATTTCCCCATTTGGCAGTTGATTGGCTCGGTTTCCTGACAGATTTTTTTGAGAGTCCAGGATGTACAAGAAGTGTCTAAAAGATCATTACAAGTGGGATAGAAGAAGGAGAACCATCTCAACAGCACTTTATTACTTGTTGTTTTTTTTCTAAGCCAAGATGGCTAATAGCACTCCAATGCTAAGGCACGGTGGAGGCTGCATCATGTTATGGGGCCGTTTCTCAGTAGAAGGAACTGTTGTAATGGTCAGAAATGAGAAAGAGCGCATGCAACCTAGTCAGCCATCTACTTCTCTTTCAGCACAAGACCTTTACCCCAGACAGCATCTGTTTAAAAAAAAGACTTACCCAACTCCAGGCTTTGCCCTTGTGCACTTTGACTTCAATTCTTCACCATTTTTTAAAAATACAAACTTCTGTCAGATCTGTGTGGAAAATCACACACAACTCTGGGAATACCCGGCTGTCTAACTCCTGGAGTTTATAAAAAAATTCTTCTATATAACTCCCTCTTTATATCCAGTAGAATTGATTAACTGATTATTTTTGAAACAATCTGTGACTTCATGGTTTTTACTGGTCAGAATATCATCCCCTCTTTAGATGATATGCTTTTATGACAATACAACCACTGCTAAAGATGAAAAAGTGTTTTTATGTGTGTGTGTTTTTGCATATTCTTAACGCAAACAAACTTTTTCTTTGAGAAAATGTCTCCTTTTTCATTAAGCTCACCTCACATCTCTATCATTTTTCAAACTAAGCAGTTCCACAGTAGTTTACAGTTGATTTCTAAAGCCAATTAATTTGTATACAAATTTGTTTGTGAAAAAAAACCAACTTTTTTTATACATTAAAATGGAAGATTATTGGATGTTTTTGAAATTTTAAAAGAAAAGGCTTAAATTAGATCAGCAAATAAGGGGGAACCAAAAAGCAACAATCCTGGAAACCTTTGCCGATGACCTGTAAAAAAATATCGATGTGGACTAATTTATTTCAATAATGCAAACCAACAAGAGCACTGTAAATTAGATGATCACAGTCCTCATTAGGCAAACATAACAAGCATAAAACAGTATTTTTTTTTTTAAATTTTATGCATGTGTTTCACTTTCACAGACAGCTCAAGTAAAGGCAGATAACAGATAATCTATACACTGTGATGTAAGGGCAAACCTTCTGTAAGAAGCTGAGGTGGGGCTGGGTGGGATCTTAGAGGCTGCTGTTCCCTGGAAAAATCTGGCACACAATCTGGAGCGCAGGCATTATCCAAGAAAACCTGCTTTAATGCAAAACCAGGGTGCAGTGTAAACTGGAAACTGGCACGTCATCAAAACACAGATCATTACTTCCAATCAGACCCTAAGAAATCCTTAAGTTGGTGAAGTCATGACTACTATGCCATGGTATCATCCTCATCATTTTTCCCCCACATGTGAGGCTGCAGATATTTAAGTCAAAGGGAAGAATCTGACTCAGAGTCATCTGAGAACAACAATTTCTGCAAAATCTGAACAGCTGAATAAGTCTAAATCTTACAATTTGCTGGTCTGCTAACTCAGCTCTGTCTCAGTCACGATACAATCTTGAAAAACATTCAAGCATGAATAAAGGGGAGGAAAAATAAAAGCCAAATGTATTTAAGAATACATTTGTAATGTTTGCAGAGCTCTGTGTGCAAACTCAGCAGTTTGCACACAGAGCTCTGCAAACGTTTTGGTTCTTCTTCCAGCTTTCATTATTGACTGATCTCTGTGTAAAACTGAGACTAAAACCGGACGCACCCTGACACACTCAACACGCTCAATGTAAAGAGCAACTTGGCAGCCTGCATGTGTCGTACTGGGTACGTTTATGATTCACTTAAATATTTTCCTCCCAAAATTTAGTGATGTGAAAGGGAAAACACGACATACGCAATAAATCTGTTTACGTGCCTTTCAGTCACAAACTTGTTCATGAACTTCTTCGGCAAAGCCAGACAGCAGACAGTAAGGTGGTTTTGTGGGCTGCAGATAGGAAAACGCAACATCCAGAACGCAGGAGGGAGAGAACTCGAATAAAACTCTCGCTTTAATTGGCGATTAAATAAATTCAAAAACACAAAGTCCAAAAACCTCCGATATAATCAAACACTACGAGTCAGACAAGGTAATTCTGTACAACAGAAATGGACCCAAAGCAGATGACATGTCGAAGAAGAAAGGGAGGACTGTTTTATTTATAGCCTATACTTACAACTCGATGGGAACAAGAAACAATCCGACAATCAGAAGGTCAGAAATGAAACAAGGCACCAGTGAAAACTTTTATAAAACAAAACAGGAAGCAATCCAAAATATATCGACTAAACACACAGACAACAGAAAGGAAACAAACTAATCGAGTGGGAAGGTAAGTAAGTAAGTAAAATTTATTTATATAGCACATTTCACACTGGAACTCTTTCCCATGTTGCTTGTCTGTGTTTATTGTGCTATGGTGTGTTGATATCTGTGCATTCCTGTATTATCCTTTTGTGTTACACATTTCAATGTTTTTTTTCCCCCTAGCCTGACCTGTCTCCCCAATGTGATGTTTGTGTATTGTATGTACGGTCGGCAAGGTCTGTCATCTCGGTTGTGGGCAAAAGACCTGCAACTGACAAATAAAGGCTATCTCTCTCTCTCTCACACACATATAAAAATCACAAAGTGCTTCACAATAAAATCAGAAATACAAATAAAATAATATAAAACAGTGAAAAAATTAATTAAAAGCTTGTTTGTTTATAAATGTCTTCAGCTGCTTTTTAAAGGAGTCAATGGAGTCTAGACAGTGTAAAGACAACAGCAGGGAGTTCCACAGCCTCTGTGCCAGTGCCTGAAAAGTCCGACCCCCACGTGTTTTAAACCTAGTACGCAGGACCACCAGTAACCTCTGACCCGACGACCTAAGTGCTCGGGATGAAGCATGAGGTTTCAGCAGGTCAGAGATGTACTGGGGAGCTTCACCGTGCAGAGCTCTAAAAGTTACAACTAAAATCTTAAAATGAACCCTAAAATTTACAGGCAACCAATGAAGAGAAGCCAAAACTGGAGTAATGTGTGACCTCTTGTTTGTGCCAGTTAAAAGTCTTGCTGCGGCATCCTGTACAGACTGAAGGCGATCCAGAGCTGATTTGTTAAGACAAGTAAAAAGACCGTTACAATAATCCAAACGAGAAGAGATAAAAGCATGAATAATCATCTCAAGTTCGGCCTTTGACACCAGTAGTCTGAGTTTAGAAATGTTTCTTAGATGATAAAAAACAGTTCAAGTTGTTTAGAGTGTTTCTCAAGAGACACTGAACTATCAAATATAACACCTATGTTTCTGAGACTCGACTGAAATGAAGGGTCTAAAAAACTGATATGCTGCTTAATTTCTGAGAGCATGTGATCAGGTGCAATAATCAAGGTCTCTGTTTTATCTGCATTTAACTGGAGGAAATTGTCATTTAACCATTGTTTGATTTCTGACAGACAATTATTTAAACACGACAATTTATAAAACAGAAGTTTTGAAAGAACAGTATAATATAATATAATAAGAAATAAAGTCAAAACAGAAAGCGAAATGTTATACAAGACTGAGTCTCAAATGATAAAGCCAAAAGCAGGAAGTTATAATGACCAAAAAAAACAACAACACAGCACTAAAGAAACAGAAACCAACCTTACCATAAACCACAAAAATAACAAATCCCAGGGACCATCACAGACAGGAGGCTTTTTCTTTAAAGCCAAAAGAGGGTTTTACCCTGGCAGTGAGCAACAGAAAATCTGCCCTGAAAGGAGAAATATCAGACCCTCGTAACCACGAACACAAATCCAAATAAATGCCACATTTACTTGAGATCAGAGAAATAGATAAGAAAGGCAATAAATATGACTAGACTGAACAGCAAAGCCACCCACGATTATTACACATTATCAGATTTTATTGCCTTGTTCTGATCAGCAGCTGCCTGTAAATGATCTAAAACAACTTCCCCCAAACTCTAAATTGCTAAAGCAGAATCTGCTTATTCGGGGGGTTTTTGGTAAGCCTCGGATTTTCTGCTCTTCGCAGCAAATTCAAAAATGGATCATTTTTTAGTTTAATCATTGCGCCTTTACTTTGTTCACTGGAACTGCTGGAAATTTCATTACATTTGTCTCTGACACGGCTTCATCATTTGGGATTGAGTGAAGAGGAGGGAAAAACACTTACTGCCATGAAAGAGTCAGGAGCTGAAATAACCTTTTTTTTTCTGAATCATTACATTTTAGTGTACACACACACACACACACACACACACACACACACACACAGTCATCAAAAAAAATCCATCAATCCTCATTCTTCTACATTAGACACATAACAGACCGCATAATCGAAGCAGTTTGACCACATTTTCAGAAACATCAGGACTCAGCTTCATTTAGTCAAAAATGCCTCTTCCATAGCTTCCACATTTTAGTATCTTCTTATTCTTAGGAAAACCCAAATTTACGGGAAGCACCAAATGTGTTGCGATATTTTGGAGATGGTTACAGACAGAAGAGAAGTGGTTAATGATGCAAGAGGGGCTTCTTCTTTGTGTTAACATAATTTCACCACCCTCAGCTCTCGCCAGAAAACCATTTGCCAAAGAAACAAAAACTGAGCTCATACGTGCTCTCTCTCAGCTACAAGCCTGCGCCTACATCAGAAGCCTCATGTATTTCATGGCTTTAAGTCTGGGTGACGTCTGGGTTTATAAAGCTAAACGGTGAGTGTAAACCAAAGCTAAGTACTTACTGGGAATTTACTTTTCAGAGATTTCTGTTCATTTAATCAGTGTTTACAAGCATGTTGGTCCAGCCATTAAAGCCTACTTACTGTGGGATCCATCGTTGCCTGCTGTGGTTATAAAAAGTCATTAAAATGTTTGTAAAAAATGTAAAAAAAAAAAAAAAAAAAAGAAAAGAAAAAAGAAACCAAGATAAATCATTTCAGAACTTTTTCCACATTCAATGTGTCCTATAAGCTATACAGTCCTGTTATAAAACAAACCAACATCTCTTAGTTTACTTTCCAGTAGGAGTTTCCAGACGTTAACTTAGTTGCAGCAAAATCCATCATCTGCGTAAGCATCAAAGAGATCAGTTGGAACACAAAAGAATTTCCAAGACATGAGATGGGTCACGGAAAACAAAGACGACGGTCATCAGTAAGTGAAGAAAACAGGGACAATATGGCACATTACATAAAAACTGGAAAGCCCCTCCAAAACTGGTGAAAAGAAAAGAAGAAAGCTGGTGAGGGAGGCTTCCAAGAGGCCTGCAGCAACATTAGAGAAGTAGCAGGGTCATGTACTATATGTGACAACAAGCTCCATATTCTGTATATACATTAGCCTGGGGGAGTTGGGTTGCAAGATGGAAGCTTTTTCTTATAGAGGAAAAACATCCATTTAGGCTCAATTTTGCAGCAAGTCACTAAAAAGCGTGTGATCTGATGAGCCCAAACATCTGCTGAACAAGGTAGTGACTATTCTTCTTTAGCTAGAACAGAGGCATCTGCTAGAAAGCTGAAATAGAAGATAAATTTCACCTTTCAGCACACCACCACTACACATGCACCCACGGAAAAACAAAAATGGCTGAACCAGAAGATGATTAAAGCTTTGGAGTGGACCGGTGAGAGCCCAGACCCGAACCCAGCTGAACATCTGTGTGGGGTCCTGGAGAGAGCTGTGGACAGGAGATGCCCTCACAATCCGAAGCACTTCCACAAGGAAGACAGTGCAAATATTACAAAGTTAAGATGTGCCACGATGAAAGAAACTTTCCCTAAAACAAGTGAATGCTGTGTTAAAACCAAAAATGTGTTTCCACAAAGAATTAGTTTAACCTCCTAGGACCTGATGTCCACATATGTGGACATCACATTTTGGATTGTCTCAACCAAAATACTAAATTTTGCTCTACAAGGGCCTGATATCCACTTACAAGGACATTATGCTCCCAATGTTTTATCAAAATTTAAAACAAATGTCCTCATATGTGGATCTCACTTTTGTCAAAAACAAAAATCTGGTAATTCTTTGTTTTTACATTCATCAGGTCCCAATCAGAACAAATACCAAAGAGAAATTAAAAATGCATGCCGTGAAAGAGTTCAGGTCTTAGGAGGTTAAGGGTGTCCGTATTTATTTACCAACCAGGTAAAGGATTTCAGTTTTCAGCTGTATTAAGTTACAGGTCACGATAAAGGTGGAAAAAGTTCTGAACTTACTGATCTTGGTCTCACTTTTTATGCACACACACAAAAACAGACACTTTCTTTAGCCACTGTACACGAGGGTCCCACTAGATGGTGCAATTGCACTTCTCATGCAGGCTCACAGTGAGAGCTGTGGACTTGGTCTGCTACTCAATCCATGAAATTTGATTTACTTGTGTGGCTAATCTGGATTTCAAAAAAAGAAAACATGAACAAAAGCAAGCAATATTTGCTGTGATTCTCTCATTGGGAAGGATTTTATAGCTTCCTTTCTTCTGTCTTATCTTCAAAGTGATTTATCCCCTAAGAAACCCTGATGTCTGCCAAAAACCTGCCTAAACTGAATCAATTAAAGTCACTGATCAAACTGTTGTCACTGTAAATGTAATGGTCCTGTACTGAACTTCATTTAACAAGGAAAAGAGTACATAAAATATCAAAACAGTGGCCAAAAGAGCGCATAAATATTACAGTACAACTATTAGACATCTGGTTTTATGCCTTTTTGTTCTAATTGAAAAAAACTTTCTTTGAAATCAACGTAAATCTATTGATAAGCGATCAATCACTCGCCAGTAACAGTAAAGATCCACTTTGTCCAGTTGTCCCAGAAAATTCTCATCACCCATTCAAAAAAACCCAAACCTTGCCCTGAAACCAAACTCAGCTGCTCTACGCTCCACATCACAACAGACCCACAAGTCGCACACACGCAAAACGAGAGTTAACCCCCATCAAAAAGAACGATCTCCTTCATGTGTGCCCCCCTCCCGCACTTCCTCCCTCAGTGTCAACCTCTCAGACCGACAAAGCTTCATCATTTGGTAATTAATATTCTAGGAAAGAGGGGAGCATCAGGAAACAATTATTCAATAATGTATGAATGTAAATGCACACTCCCTCCACACAAAAACACACACATATGCACAAGGGCATATACATCACTGTGATCGACTCTTCCTCTATTCCAAGATCAGATTACCTTCATACATTAATACAACTGGAGTGAAAGCAATGAATGTGCTGGCTTGCACACAAACACTCAGAGATTCAGCTGTGATGGGTGTTCTCGTGCAAAAATCCAACGCGGAGCACCGCGGTTTTAGCTCTCGCAAGCTGATCGGCTTTGTTTGCGAACGTGCATCTTCGTTTATCACATTAAAGCACCAGAAAATGAAAAAAAGTCAGTGTACTCCGAGGTCAGCACGGTGCGTTCACTCAGACTGAGTATTTTAAATATCAATGCAAACACTGTGAGGAGGTTATAGAATCAAAATCTCCTTTAAAAGTTTCTCGTGACAATATATTACATGCATGCAGCTCATGAAAGGAATTGATATGAAACACCCCCACGACAGCACATAGCAGCAAGTTATGGGAACGCACAATACACTACTACAGCTTATGCAAGGTTCTGGACAGCAGGGAAGACCAAAGAGCAGATACAAAAAATGTATTGAAAACAAATAATTTAGAAATTGTCTTGAAGTGGTTTGACGCTGCATTTTATCACAAAAACATATCTCTTTTAAATAGTAGATTCAGTAAAAGATGAGCTTGGAGAACAGTGAAAGGGGTCAACCAGGACACCAGAGCTCAAGTATCAAATTTCTTGGCAGTTAAATTGGCACTGTGGGTTCAGTCTCATTGCAAATAGGTCACAGGTTTGATCGAGATGTCAGATTTTAAGCCCTGGACGGTTAACCTAAATGTACAAGGTCACTTGAGGGATTATTTTTTGCTTAGATTACAGTAGTGGACAGTGTTAGGAACGATGGAGCCACGTGTGAGTACCCCTCTTTGATGTGCCACAAAGCTTAAAAAAAAAAAGAAAGAAAAGAAAGAAATGAAGATGCCACTGGGGTTGTTGAGGTCCATTCTGAATCCTCACTGGAGTCTGGTCACACAACTCCAGTTAATATCCACACACTCTCTGTGCTGGCACTGACCCAGTCTGTTTGGTAATTGGGATCAGATGAGTGGCAGCAAAAGCGAAGCGACCAGGGTTCCTCCAGGACCCGCGGTAACCTGGAAGCATTTATTTTATGGAAAAGATGTTTAGTTAAAGTGCAGCGCAGCAGCCTACAGCCCGGCCCCTCTAATGACCCTCCAGCTTTCTTGCCCAGGCCTGGAGACAGAGCCCTGTGATGGATATGACTGGCGAAACAGGCGCGCACACACACACACACACACACACATATGCTTCCAACACTGCGCTATGTGATGGATATGACTGGTGAAAGCTCTGAACACTGCTTCCTGAGTCCTTCACTTCCTTCCTCGCAGGCCTCGGTCAGCCAAGCTGAGCCAGGTTTCACTAGACTAGGGCTGGATTGAGTTGCAGATTAACAGGCTTCCTGTCCAGTCCGTTGGCTGCGTTCATCTGCTTTCCTACAGGTCACTTTTATTGATGACCGAGCAGTGACGTTATTGAGGATGGATGGGTCTCTTCAGGATGGATGAAATGCTGGAGACTGGCCGGGAGTGTGGAGAAAACAGTGTTACCAGCATCAACACTTACACTTTTCCTTTTATCAGCTATTGTCCCTTATCATGAGGATTTACAGAGTACAAACTGGGTTACATTTAGGTCATCGGTAAAATAAAGGCTAAATGTTTTGCAGTTCATTGCAACAGGATTTTTCACTTCTTAAAAATGTCTTAAAGGTGCTGAAAAAATGATAAAATGTAACTTAATGGTCTTAATGACAGATGACCTACTAAAATAGAGCCTTTTCCAAAGGATATTTTACCTGCTGTGGATATAGTACAATATATACAATATAATATTGTTGTACCACAGGTGGCTCTATTAATCTTTAGATTTGAAAATGGAAGAAAAAAAGAGGAAAAAATTATTTGTTATAACAACATTGCTCAAAAAGAATTTTTTTCATGCTTTCTATTAAATAAACTGATATATCTAGAAACCAAGTCCATTGCCATTCCCTCCACCATCTCATCACTCCAAGCCTCCAGCACCACCCACCCCACACCTCTCATCCTCTCTCCTTCCCTCTCCCTCTCTCCTGCTGGCAGCCGTTGATTACTCTCGTCTCCTGGGGGAAGGCTTAAACTCCTCAGAGATAGTAATATCGAGGGCACTACTGGCTAGTCACTTCAGATCAGGGCGGGGGGAGGAAATGGCGACGGACATAAAGCTAAATATATAATTCCTCCCATGCCGGTAATCACGATGTCCAGACGATTTGAAATGACAGTTTAACCACTTTAGACTGAGGCACGCTTTGTTCAGATTTGAGAACCAGGAGGTGTGTGTGCGTGCAAGTGTGTGTGCGCTGGAACGTCTGGTTGGTCCCTGTGATGGTTGGGGAGCCTCTTCGCGGGTGTAGTAGCTATCCAAAGAGGCCCCGTGTGGTCCTCTCTAAACGCACCGAGGGGGTGGGGCGGCGGCCGCTCCATTGAGTTAAAATGGCTCGCATACCAGACAGGAGCAATTCTGTGAATGACTGACGTGCCAACAGCTCCGGAAGGAAACACTCTCACTACCCAGTATTGGTTTACGTGATTATTAGGATATCCAGCTTCCTCCTAAAATGGTCGATCATTTCCCTGTTAGAGGCAGCAAGAGCGCCCACCTGGATTAAGCCTGAACGTGGTCCACATGCCACCAGGCGCAACCAGGCCTCACGCCACGCAGCCCACCAATTACACACATAAATATTAATAGGCTAATCTGCACGGATTCTTTTCCTCAGAGCCTGTTAGTACATCCCTGAAAGGGTCAGAGACACTCTAATTCATTTAAATTTTAAGTTCAATTTGCATATGCAGAGATTTTTTTTCCTTCCAAACAGGCTCTCGTTTCCCCCATCATCACATCGCAAGAGGAGCCTGCATTTTGTATTCATACACTGATTGGATCCTTGATGAGATCTTCAGGGTGGCTTCTCACACTCTGGTGCTCTTCACACTCCAGAGGAGATGAGAAGAGAGAGGGGAGAAGGAGGAGATGAGAGGTGTGTATGTGGGATCAATCCAATTCTGACTACGTTGAAGTGGTCCGCTCCGTCATCGCCCAACTCCATGTCCTCCTCGTCGGTTTCAGCTGCAGCAGGAGCGCCGCGGCTCGGGCTATAATCAGAGGCGGCACAGAAGGAAGAGAGCAAGCAGAGAGCCTCCATATAATATAGACTCCTGCTCCTTTTTCGAGACATACACAACATAACAGAATTCATATTACGCTATTGTCACCAGATTCCCTCAACATGTATGAATAATGCAGGAGACAAATCTGCATGAAAGGTGAGAGAGAAAGAGCACGAGTGTGAGCGCAGGCGAGTCCACACCCAAGCATTTCACATGCACTTTTCAGTCACGCACGCTGGCTTAGTTTTACTTGCACTATATGTCCATGCCCAAATGCATTTTAATGCTTCAGGTCCATTTTCCTGTGATTAAATTAATTGTGTGTTTGGGCAACGAGTTCTGCCAAACGCAGGTGACCTAAAGCTCTGGGCCTGAACACTTCCTGTGCAGACAGAGAGAGGACGGAAGCTGCTGTTCTCGTGCTACGCTCAGACACCAGAATATATATGTTTTTAAAAACAACCTGAAAGTTTTCCCTGCTAATAAACACTTTGAGCACTAAAATGCACTTTTAGTTAATTTACCGTACAGCGTTTTTTCTTTAGCCTCTCTAGGTCTGATGGTACCTGTTCTTCAGGGGTGCTACTATCACAACTAATTGAGTGTCATAGAAAATAACAGCCAAGAATATTTGATAAATAGGCTGAACTTACTAAACCTCGTAAACACTTCACATGTATAAGCCAATGCTGAAGTCTTCACAGCAGCAAGGGTCTACACTTCGCAGCCATTTTGAAATGCTTTTGGGCACTAACCTAGGTAGTTAATTTGAAGCACTATCTTAATAAACATTGATTTCATTGGTCACATAGATGCTTTATGTTCAGTCAAATATCACAAAGATGCTCAAAAACATTGAGCATTTTGAGACTAGTTTTTTCCCTCTTGCTAGTTAAACTTATATCAGCATTTCTGCTGAAATTCTGTCAGAGTTCAGGGTTTTTTTTATGTCATCACTCAAGCTTATATACTGTATGTGTAAATACATGAAACTGTTAGTTAGACATAGTGAATAACTAATACAGAAGCTAACTAACATTAAAAAAAAGTTGCGATTATGCTAAAAGTATAGCTAGCAGCTAAACTTTTAGCTAACAATATATTAAAACTAATTCAGTAAATATAGTGAATACCTGCTGAAATACATAGACACTGGCTAAGATTATATCTAATTTTTTTTAAAAGCAATTTAAATAGCAAAAAAAGAAAAAAAGAAACATCACTAAAATTGTTAGCCTGCAGTACAAACCTTTCAACCTTTCATTCTTTACAGAGGAATTCATGAAAGCTAGTTTCCACCGCTGAAAAAAGATAATTTTGCCATCTGTAAGTCAAAAACTCAACTTACATACCAACTAAAACTTAGATTGAAATAATACATCAAAAATTAAACTTTGCGTGGCAAAGGTTTGTTTTTTTTTTTTAAATACAGAAACAATGCTTCCATTGGTTAAAGCAGTAAGCTAATACTTGTGGACAGCAGAGACGTTTAACAAACAGCACTCGAGAGACTTACAGTAGTATAGATCCAATTATCAGTTTGAATATGAGCAGCCTGGTTTTAGTCCATCAACAGGGCTGTTAGGGTGCAACAGTTGCAAATAGCTTAGCACCTACAGGCTAACTGTATGTTAGCAAACTTCACATTTTCTACTTATATCAGTCATAAAGGTTGTTCATGGATTTTAACTCCTCTGCTGTAGAAATTATTCTTATTTCAGTTGGTTTTGGTCCTTGTTCTTGAAAACCTGGTTTTAATAGTCAACACTTTTAAAAAACTTTTTATTTCAGTAAAATGACATTTTTATAAAGGGCGTTGTGAGTAAAAGCAGTGATTTTTGGGTGTGTGTCTGGTTATCTTTTCCTCTGCACACCAGCCTGGGATAAAAGCCTCGGCTATCAAATCAAACGTTTACTGAACTAATTTAGACTTGTATATTTTTGTGAGGAATCGCCAAAGGACACACCAAAGACACAAAGACAAACCTCCGCCGCTCTCGCTCGCACACGAGCGCAGTCTCAAGCACATGCACGCACGTCAAAAGGCGGTGCTAGTAGTAGTAGTAAACATTTGAAAGGAACAGGGGTAATTCACTTGATAAATGTCAACCAAAATGAAGCTATCAGCTGAAAGCAATTTCCTTGTGCTTGCCTGTGTTCTGCGCCAGGAACTTGGGAGATTTTCACCCCTCCATCGATCATGAAGCCTCTGTTTTAGGCCAAGGTACACAATGCCCTCAAATTGCTGACATATGGACCTAGAATCACCACGAAAACCTGCCATTTCCACCCCACCCCTCCTCTGTCCCAACCCAGCCACTCCTCTGCTAAACTCTTGTTTATCCAGTGACTCTGGACTGTTTAGGCCATTAAAGAAAAGCCATTGAAGGAGACAGAGCAAATATAATAACATAAAAAAGTCACAACCTCTAACCAGAAACACAGCGTGGCTACCAAATACCAAAGAGAAATGTGGTTTGTTACGGTTTCTCAATTCATTTTTAATAAGTCTGAAGGCACTCTGATTAAAATGTAATTAGCTGATGCAAAATTGGAGCTCTGTGGTCTCCAATCAACTGTGTAGCTGTAGGACCAAGTGTGTGGGCAAACTTAAAATAAAACCTGTCTGACTTGTGGGCCGCCTGTGACCAGTAGCGGAAGAAGCAAAACAAATCACGATAAAGACGATGACACCGACCACATAATGGCTGTAAACAGCACATACATGAAAGCAGGGTTTGTGTGTGTGAGTGTCGCTGGGTTTCTCATTCAAACATATGTTGGTTTCAACAGCTATTGCGCTACAGTTCCTGAGTGCAGCTATTTCAAGGCAAAGGCCAAGTGCACAACATTAAAAGCCTTCTCCTAATGGACAATTGTGGTGCCAGGGCCTAGGGGTCTGTGCGCAGGAAAAGTCCATTATCACTCCAACTAATGGAGGAGGGAGCGACTTCAAACATAAAGTGGAGAAAATGAAAAGAAAACAAGAGAGAACAAGATGACGCACATGGTACAAAGCAGCGTTTCTTTAATGGACTCCATCAATAACGTTACGTTCCCAACTTTATTGTGTTTAAAAAAGAGAGTAGCCATATTATCAATCCTCAACATGGACAGAAATTAAAGCCCCCTTTTTCCCCCCCTCAAGTGCATTTTTAACAGACTTGGAATCAATGTGAAACAAATGTTTGGCAGCATCTTAATGGCATCTGTTCGGTCGACTCCTACGTCTCTGGAACAAACTCGCTCTCGCTCTTGCCACCAAGACAAACCCGCAGCCAGTTTACATTGAGACGGGTGCGCTTGCTTTTATATAAACAGACAGGCCCTGTGGCAAAGGGTTTGATTAGGAGGAGGCCCACAAATCCCATTAAAAGTCCATTCGTTGCTTTCTCGCTGTTTGTTTGAAGACAGGAAGAGTAACAAGGGAGGAGGGAGGTGACGGGTAGTCTGTTGTCGTTTTTGTACCAGTTTTTGTTTATGCAGATATCACGACGCAGCCAAAAGAAAAAAAGAAAAAAAGAAAAAGAAGAAGGTGGTCTTACCCAGTGATGTGGGCAGGAACAAGAGCCCAAGATGTGGTTTGAACAAAAACTACCTCCCCAACATGATCCAGTCACTGTCTATTAACAAGATGAAAAAAAAAAGGAGGATATGTTGCTGCTTTTCAGTGTGTCCTCTGTTTCACAGTGACACAAATAACAAGTTCCACAGTCAGCCTAACAGCTCCTTGGTCTTGGCTGCAAGCTGCTTGTCGATGTCTGCTGCAATGTTGTCTGCCATCTGCTGAATCTGTGTAGGCAGAGAGAGGGGAGGAAAAAAACAAAAGTAATGAAAGTTAACGCTTCAGAGAGCAGAGGTCTAATAAGAGGTGGCGTGAAACAGCTCCAGAAAAGGATGAGGGTGAGCGGAGGTGAGCTCCATTCGGGTGGAGGCTAGTTTCTCATTTTGAATGTAGTTTTCAAATAAAGAAAATACGATCAATAGTTAACTTATCAGTGAAGTGGACTCACTACACTTTTCCTTATTTTCTGTAATATGTGCTCTTATGACAGTGCATGCTGATCAAGCTCAAAGAGAGCTGACATCCTATGGTCGTCTCACCAGCTCCTGCTGGTCAAACCTGTTTGCAAGGGGCAGCCAATCAGGCAAATGTTTCTTAAAGTGGGAGGAGCTAAAACTGCTTGAATTGGATAGAAGATGAACTGAGAGGCTTCACCATGTCCCCGTATAAAATAAAACTTTTTGTAACTTTGCGATGATAAAGTTATCATTTGTCATCAGCTGTATCCTTTCAGTGTTCATGTTTTGATTGCAACAGCTGGTAAACTCTAACTAGGCACTTCAGTTTGGTGGTGGGGGGGGGGGGGTTTGGAGGGAAAACCTCAGAGCAACACATTTCTGATGAGTTTTTCAAATATATTTTTTTCTTAGAGTTTTGTGCAGCACAACAAAAGTGACTTCTGGTCGTGCTGCATTCAGGGAAACATATCTGACAGAGGAAAAACTATTTGATCTTTTCCTCACCTCAAGCTATACTTTTTTTTTTTTTTTTTTTTTAAATCTCAGGGAATCCCTCGTCTCCTACCTGTTTTTCTACGAGTCGTATTGTGTCTTCTGAGTGTGCTTCCTTTGCTTTTTTGACCTGTGTGACAGCATTAGAGCGCACTCTCCTCAGTGAGTCTTTAGCCTTGTTGCCGAGCTGTTTGGCTACCTTGGCCAGGTTCTCCCTGTGCTCCCGAGTCACTCTGCAGGGAAACGGGAAAAATGTCAGAAATGAGAGGCAAAACAAAAAAACGAGAGTACAAAAAAATATAGAATTCAAAGTTACAGGGAAAAAAAAGGGAGATGGTCTAAATACTGAAATGAGACTTCTTGCTGCATGCCAGCAGCTTTGACATCACTTTTGGCGTATGCTGCCATCTGCAAGCACAAACCGCCTGTTATGCATCTGTATTTACCATGTTTATTTAAGACGAGATGAAGTCTAATACCAGCTCGGTTTGACCGCATTTAAGCACGAGCTAGGAAGTAATTACTGTGTTTTGTAGAGTACGGTAAGAAGGTTTTATTAAAAATATCCTGGAAACGACAACATTTCAGTAAGAGACACTAACAAGCAGTCACAACTTTGTGTGGCACGAGCAAATACACTCTGAAAAACAAAATAATGAAAACTAAGGTCCTCACTTGTGCAGATGGGGACGCTAAGTGCTTATAAGCATGACGTCTGATCCTCTTAGCTCTGACTTGCAGCAACCACCAAACAATCTTCCTCAGACCTTAGAGCAGAGCCGAAACATCCGTCATCCTAACAACTTTGCATTCGCTCTGCATTTGTTAATCACTTAGAAAGTCCTACTTCCCATTTCACTCTCCCTCTTTGTCCTTAATTGGCTTTTTTTCCCCTTGTTTTTTGCCTCAGGGACTATTTGCAAACAATCCAAGTGCGCCGTCTATTTACTGCAAACAATACGGCCTAATTACCGATTCCAGGGCCAATCAAGAAGCGCCTTCTCTTTGGAAATGCAAATGTAGGCTTGGAGCGTGCCGAGACTGATTGCAGGGGGAAAAGCAGTCTGACTCTCGTGTCCCTCCTCTGCCAGAATAACACCTGCTGCTCCATGCGCACACACACACTCATGATAATGCATGCACATAACCACAAGACAGCATTCATGCACTGAGACGCACGTGCACGTGTGTATATGTAAAAAAACATACTTTATATACACAGGCAGAGCGGTTTAGTGAGTGAGTGACTGATTGTTTTGTGTCGGGTTGTTTGATTTGGCCGGGGGAAAGAGAAAGAGACTGGCCCAACCCTCACGTCGTCACACCGGGGGTCTCTATACATGTACAGGCAAAAGTCAATAAACCTGTCAGTTTAGAGCACGGAGACGAGTGGAGGAGGAAAATAGAGGAATACCAAAAGAAAAATAAAGGTGAATGAGAAAAAAAAGAAGTGAAAGACAGAAAGTGCTAAAGGGAGCAAAAATGTTTTCTGGCCTCCGGCGTGTTTGTCTGCGAGTGCGTCAAAGAGAGACTCACTTGGGAACGGGCACCTTGATGATCGTCCCGTCCACCTCTGGGTTTAAGTTCATGCTGCTCTCTCTGAGGGCACGGGTGGCCGCTGCTGTAGCCTGGGGGCACATGCACACAGACACACACACACTGGAGTGAATAAAAAGCAAATCTACAAGTGCAGGTAGTGGCTTAGCTCCAGCTGGCAATCATTAAGGTGTTGTGTGTGGTGTGTATATGGTGTGTGTGTGTGTGTGTGTCAGGGAAATCCCATGTAGTGTGGAATTGCCTCGGGCCACTGTCAACACTCGGCCCCGTGGGACAGGACTGAGAGGTTGCAGGGCAGGGTGGTGACTCCTGGTGACCCCACAGGAGAGTCTGCTTGTGGATGATAGATCAACACACACAAACTTTGTGAGTTTGTGCTCAGTTGTACTTGAAGGTTTTCTGGTAGAATCATTACCACATTATTGTTATTATTATTATTATTATTAATAAAAGTTATTTATACTTTGTTCGCCTGTGTATATGGGGGGTGTATTTATGCATTGTTGTTTTATTACAATGACAAACATGTATATATTTATTCACCTTAATAAACAGTAAATGCAAACATGTTTTACATATGTACATGACACAGACAGGAGCTATAAGATTATGAGTTACAGATGTGAAAGACTCATGAAGCATGAACTACACAAGTTATATTGAAGTATATGTAGAATGATTACTGTGTATAATTTCCCCCCCCCCCGCTTCGGATACACAAAACAAACACTCCTCCCTTAACACTTGTTATCCTGTTGCCCTTTACGAGTCCTTACCAAGAAAATAGGAAGTGCTCAACTCTGCTCAGATCAGCAGGATGCTGTGTTTGTTGCAGGGCGCCCTCTGGTGGACAAACTATGCAACATGAACACTCACAGCATGGTTGAAGGGTGTTTCTCTCATTTTTACTTTTATGAATGCAGATACTGATATCAGCCTGCAGCTATATCAGTCACAGTCTAGAAGTAAGACCCCACCAATGGATCGTTTTTTTTTTTATAATAATACAACATCCAACTACTGTTAGCTGCATCTCTATGGTAACCGTTGAATCCTTAAACAACAGCTTGGGATCTGTCTTGAATTTATCAAGATTTATTAATTTCCCCCCAGACTGGAGCTGTCATCATTATAATGAATTAAGATTGGGGGAGATTAAAAGGAGAGCGCTGTGTGGACACTGGTTGAAGAGGCAGCAGTGCTGCATAGAGATAGAACAACAGGATCAGAGAAACTACTGGACCACAAACACACAACAACAACAGTTACGCGAGAAGCTGGATTTTGGTCTTTTTCCCAGAACTAAGAAATACACTTAAAACTCAAAATGACATATTAAGACATGTTTACATGTGTAAAACTGAGACATTATCTACCAAGTGAAGCTTAAGTTAAGCAATGACTGCATAGGACCATAAAGCTACAGTTAAAAGAGTGCATAGACACAATGGAGAGGAACAAAGCCACACTCCTCAAGCTAGCGCAACAGCCTCATAACTCAGTTTGCAAAGCGAGCAAATGTGCAATGCATGTGGAGAAAAGAAAAAGAAAAAAGATTTCCTCCTCTTACTTCAACCGTCACTAACCCATCCTGCTTTCTCAACAGCTCCTTCTGGCCTCATCCACTGGGGGAAAGAAATGGCAGCAACATTAAAGGAATTTATTTGTGTGCATTAAATTAATTCAAGGGGTTTCTTTTCTTTTGTTAAAGTCATCCGGGAAACAGGCCTGCAGTTGCACTCTTTGAGCGAGGGGTGATAGATTCATCCCATACCTATGTTTGATTGTTCTCAGCATCAAATTCATCACCATTTCCCCTCTCTGACGACCACTCCGGTGGTTACTAAAACCCGAGTGGAATTTCTCTGTGAAGGCTGGGCAGGTTCTGGTTAATATGTTGGAAAGGAAGAGAAATTACACTGAAGTTTCACATCAAACGCTCACGACTTGGTTCAAAGCAAATAGGCGAAGGGAGAGGAATGTGTGTGTGTGTCTAAAAAAAAATTTAATGCTTAAACATGGACACACACACACACCAAATTGCCTCCGGATCCGAGCGTAGTGGTTAGATGTTGTTCTCTGTATCGTCCCAGCCTGCTCTTAATGAATGAATGGAAAACAATGGCAGGGCCTCTGTAGTTCCTGGTAATGGATAGGCATCATTATAAGCCTGTTAGCTCTGAGTACTGACGACTCACCTCTGTGTGGTACATGGGTAACACGGGACATGACAGGGTAGCGTGCGTGTGGATGAGTGTGTCTGTCAGTGTGTGTGTGGTCTGTGGTTTCTAGGGTTTCTGGGAAGGAAAAAAAAGAGACTCCGGATTCAGGTGGAAAACTGACTTCACAGATTTGAGGTGTTGATAAATACTTGGATTTGCATGTTGTTTGTATGCTGTGGTTTCACCTGGAGAACAAATGAGGGAAACCACAGCCCTCAGGTGACTGGCTGTGGAAATAGAAGGTGCAGGAAGATATTTAAAAACAGGTTTTTGTTTGGCAAGTTGTACTGGAAAAAAAAGAAAAGGAAAAGAAAAGCTCTTGGATGTCGTGTGCAAAGACGCTTCTTTTAACTTTTTTTACTGAGACAGATTTTTATCGTTTGCCTTCACTGCCTCTTCTACCCATTTTATATATAGAAGAAAAGATGCAGGCTGTATCTGCTGTCATCATAGCCAGTGTACAGTCACTTTACTTAGGACCTGCTAATGCCCCCAATTAAGGAATCTCTGTTTTACAGAGATGAGAGCAATGAATTATTCTGCCACAGTCACATTAACCTCCTAGGACCTGGCGTCCACATATGTGGACTAGAGATGGCACGATACCACTTTTTTATGTCCGATACCGATACCGATATCATAAATTTGGATATCTGCCGATACCGATATGAATCCGATATAGTGTGTTTTAATCAACAAAACTGTTTTTTAAATATCTTGCTGTATTTTGTATAAGTTCATACTCAAGTTTAAAACAACAACTACACTAAAGCTATTCTGTTATACCTGTATCCAAAAAAAATATTTCATAGTTCAGCAATACTGATCAATCTAATAAACTTAAACCTACACCATCCTCCCTATTCTGGTATTTTAAAGAGTACTTAGTGTAAATATTAAGCAATCTAACTAATAGGGTTCCAACTCCCAGCAACAACAAAAATAAATAAATAAAAAATAGGGAACCACCCCTCACGCTCCACCTCATGATGCTTAATCGACGTAATCAACTTTAATTTGATGCAGTGTGAAAAAAAATGCACAGAAATCAATTATTTTTCAAGAAATATTAAATAGATTCAACATCTTTCTTCAACAAAATTGCAGACTGCACAGATGGTACCTTCACAAAGGAAAAAGTACTATAGCTTACTAGGGTATATATATTAGACTTAATAGTTACTATATACAGTAATGGACTTCTATTCATTTTGCATCAAATTAAAACTTTGGCTGTCAGATAATTATTTATTAAAAGCTAGACATTTTAAATAAGAATAAGAAAGAAAAGTATGTCTTTGTGCCCCTTTTCCCTGTTAATGCCCTATCGGCCCCCCTGGCTAAACTTTGCTAGATCCGCCCCTGCTCAGTTACCAGCCGTCAGCTATGTAGAAAAAGATCCTGGAGTAGAAAGTAATAATAAATAAATTCTAACAACAGCTGATCAAGCTTAAACGTGCTGCTGTTGTTCAGCCGCTGGTTTCCTCTTTCTGGTGCAAAGTGGGCCAAAAGCAAACAACAGACACGGACTCCCGACAGAAAAGCCGATCAGCTGATCGTTAAGCAGTTTCATGATTGAAGTAGCAGCAAGAAGAGGCAGTCGTTTGTTAAGCTTAACGCAGGAGTGCTTTACAAACATTCAGAGATGGACTTACACACTTGCTTTACTTCTCTCGGGGATAACTTTGTCGGAGATGAAATGCCGGGTTGCTAGCGAAGCTCCACATGCTATCCAGACCACCTACAGGTCCCGCATGCCACAGCCGCTCTATCACGTGATGCATACTGCTCCGACGTGCTAACGTTCTGAGGTGAGTTACGGCGTGTTGCAAGTTTTGTGAGGTGCTTTCGTGATATTTAATGGATCGGATTACATTTTTTATTTTTCTCCGATATCCGATCCAGTAATTTAGGTCAGTATCGGACCGATACCGATACGTAATATCGGATCGGTCCATCTCTAATGTGGACATCACATTTTGGGTTATTTAGACCAAAATCCTCAATTTTGCTCTACAAGGGCCTGATATCCACTTACGAGGACATTAAATTGCCACTGTTCTATTGAAATTTTAAACGAATATCCTCATGTGTGGCTCTTATTTTTCTTAGAAACAATAATTAGGTTAAAAAAACCCTGGTAATTCTTTGTTTTTACATTCATCAGGTCCCAATCAGCCCAAATATCAAAGAGAAATTACAAATGCATGCCATTGAAGAGTTCGGATCTTAGGAGGTTAATGTTCAGGAACATTTCTGTAGCCAACATAGCACAACAGCAAGCTGTGCAGTTTGTCCACACACTGCATAACCAGACACTTTTAACGACAGACTGCATATAAAATATTTTTGGTGTTTTTGGGGCCGCAAGTGACCATATTTGAAAAGGTAGAGTGCTAATTTATAAGCTAATTATTATTAAAGCCTGATTATTACCCATTGTGGTTCAATCACACTTATTTACAGAGTAAAAATAGTATGGCGGCCTCTTCCAAACCTCCTAGGAAAAGAATTAATGGTTGCCCGGTGATTGCAATGAGGTTTTTGCTGCTGCTGGAGACTGACTCCTAGTAGTTGGGGTGACCAACTGGTTACCCATGTTTTGAGGGTGTTGCTCATCCACCTGAGCAAGGACTGAGAGATTTATTAAGGTTTGCAAATAACTGCAGACTGATCTGAGTCAGTCTGCAGCGGTGAGTGCAACTTGTCTGCCACAGGAAACTCGACTCAATATATTCTGGTTATATTCCTACATAGAAGCAAGGTTGCTGAGTGTCTTGTTGCAGTTAAATTGCTGTTCTAAAGCAAACGTGGCACGATCTGTGGAGGGATTTCTGAATGAGTATTATTCTGATGAGGTTGAATCTGAATGTAAATGCTAATATGAATTTCTATGTATACAGACAGCAACAAAATCTTCTACAAACAACAACAGATTTGTGATTTTCACTGATTGATCCCAATCCCTGTGTTATCAAACACAGATTACACATGATTGTCGACTGGCCCTGTTCAATCGGAGACTGACAGCAGACTGACTCCATCACTTGACTGTCCTCCGCTTTGAAGACAACTTACTGCGAGTCGTCGGAGGCCTGGTCCCCGTCTTCACAGGAAACATGACTGTGAGTTCGTTGCTGTGACAGCGTATTACGGCTTTCCCCTTCGTGTGACTGTAGCATGAAAAAGCTGTGTAAAGTTGAGTGACTCACACTCTACTCGTCATCATTCAGCCCTGTTTTAATGAACACTCCGTCTGAGAATCTTCGGATTAGTCACACCTGTGTTTACTACTACTAATCTGTGTCAACATGGCTTCTGTGAAACACTGACAAGGACCGTTTTACGGCATTATAAGTGCTTTTACGTTTCATTCATAATGTCATTTAAGTATTTTTTTGCCAATATAGTTGCATAACTGTGTTGTTGGCACATTTTTTGCATTAATTGTGGCTAAACGATAAAAGTTTAACCATTCTTAACTTATCCTCCACGGTCATTTCTCAGCTTAAAGTACACTTTCTATTATAAGCAGCATCCATTAGTTCTGTCTCAACTGCCCTCGACCACAAAAAGTACAAAACACGGAGGTAGGCTGCGTACAAACTCAAGTTATGTCACAGCGACGCAACGAAGGGAATCCTAACATGCAATTGGAAGAATGCGTCAGGTGGATCCTTCGCAGTCCACCCAGATTCACTGCACATTGGTTAATGTAGAGTATTTTTGGAGAAAAGAAAATGACGGTGCAAGTGAACAGTACAGGAATATAGTTTTAAAAGTATGTGCTGGGTTTTATCTCAGTCAAACATCCAACAGTTCAAAACGTTAAAATAACAAAGAATGTTAAAATGTTCAATTCTGACAACGTTTCAGCCAACTTATGTGACATGCAGCTCAGGTCCTGCATGCTTTTAAAGCCTTGACATTAAAACCAAAGAAGTATGTAGCTTCTGTGTGATGCTTGTGGTCACAGACAGACACCCGGTCCTAAAGAAGTCTATGGGAAAATGACCTTTAGCCCTGACCTCTATAAACACTTTCCTGCTGAGATTATTCACTCAAGCACCCATTTCAGGTGATATTTTAGTCATTCTAAGTAAGAAGGTTTACCCAGGATATGCTCATTTACTAACCTCTGATTGACAAGTCATTAGCGATGAGCACTAGACCTGCGAGTCTTAACACCAATACTTGTGTCCTTCACACAAACAAAGTCAAGGAAAATTCCTAACAACAAAACAAATACAGTCTATTACAGATAACTGTAAAACTAGAAAACCAGCAGCACCATGACAGGATGTTAACACTTTTGGAGGGAGAAAAAAAAACAACCACCTGAAAGATGAAGATTGTTTAGAGGGGTCTTGTTTAGAGACACGGTGGAAGGGAAATGCTTGAGGGAGCAGCTCAGGAATACTGGAGCTCAACGAGTAGAAGGAGTCTCTCTGGGAGGCTCAATGTAAACCTTAAAAAGAGAAAAAAAAAGGAGACTTGGATGCCAAACTGTAGCACTCTGGAGAGTCTGACAAAGGAGATGGCAGAGAGAGAGAAAAACTGGAGAAGGAGATGAAGGCTGTGGAGGAACAAAATAAACTGTAGGAAGAAAGAAAGTGCTGGATGAGGAAAAGGAAGAAGTTAAGGTGGCAATCAAAAAACTGAAAGAGGAGGGAAAAAAACAACTGAAGAAGGTAAAGAAAGACGTGACAGAAGCAAATAGGAAATATGACAAGAGAGAGAGAAAGATGAAAAGACCGAAGCTGAAAGGGGCCAAGAAAAGACTTAATGAAAAGCACAGGCAACCGTGGGAAGACAAGAAAGAATTGGAGGAAGTGCAAAAGGCAGTGCAAGAGTGGCTGAGAGAAGCAGAAAAAGAAAAATAAACTTGGTGAGGAAAAACAAGTTGTGGAGGACACAAAACAAGTATTAAAAGGAAGTGCAGAAGGAAACCGAGGGCAAAAAAGTGAACTGGATACAGTCAAACAAGAAATGGAAGATACAAGAAAAAAAGGATAGGCAGTGATGGAAAGAAAGTGGAGGAGGTGAGGAAGAACCTGAAGGAGACCAATATGGAGACTGAAAATTGGACCAGATGTGAGGAAAGACAGAAAAGGATGAGAGGAAGCAGCTGAAACACAAAAAATGCAGATAGGACGGTGGAGTAAACTCCTCTTCCTTGCCACTTTCTCTTTATTGGCTCCAAGCTCCCTCCGTCTCCTTCATCCTCATCGTCTCCCTCCATCAGCCTTCTACTTTACTGCCTCTTCCTCTCAGGTATGCACAGCGGTCCAGTGACTAACATTATGTTACATGTAGTTTTCCAGGTAAACTCCATCCCAGTAGAAAACAGTAGAATTGTAAACCAGTATAAATAATAATTTTTTAAAAAATGAATCAAAAGAAAATAAATGCATTTTTATTAAAAATCATTGAAAGTTCATGCGTGTGTCGGTGTCTCTTAATAAACAGAATACAGTAATTAGACCTCAGCATGGCTGCTGGTTGCTGGGAAAACACTGGTGGTTATGATTCAAGAAGGACTAAAGCGGATTGTTTGTACGAGTTTCTGTTGTTCCCAGCCTTCCACTATGAAAAACACCAACTTATGATATTGTCTGATGATGTCACTGTGATGACTTAACTGAAAAAAAATAGACTGTCGGGAAGTTTAGTTTTACTTTATTTTTACGATCTTAGACATAACTCCTGAGAATTGAGTCATTCTTTTTTCATAAGTGCCCGAATTTCAGAGCGGTGTTTTCCGCAGGTTGATAATATGGTGGCTGTGGGTGGCGTGGGCAGAGTTTCTCTAAACACCTCATAGGCATTCAGAGTGACTGAAATGGGCCTTTAGAACAAACTATTACCAGAATCAGCCCATCCTTACTTTTCACTCCATCTCTCTCAGGTCTGTTTGAGAGTTCAGACCTGGTATAAGGGCTTAAACTCAGACTAAGAGTTTAAATTTAGTTTAAGAATCACCCTCAAATAAAGCAAACTGTTTAAAGAAGTGAAATCATTTATTTCCTGTTGTGTGCTTCCAGATTATACCAACACCGCTGGGCTTGGTTTTTTTAGTTTTTCCTCCACATAAATGACATTTTGGCATCCATCCAAAGGGGTTTAAACCAGAGCCAAATGGAAAACAAATACATGTTAATTTGGGTTTATTTACACAGGCAAAATAGTCAATTTTATTAATGAAATAGTCCTAAACAGTAAGAAATTGCACACATTTCTGTGTCTCTGTAGTGAAACCGGTGACCGCACTTTATTGCTGTGCACAGCCAATCCCCCAAAGGCCCATAATGAGCCAGGAAAACCCTGGTTATGCATATTTCCGTATTGTATCCTGTCTGAAGCACTTTTCCTCATTCATACATATGTGGAGATATTTTCATTGCAACATTTTCAGATCATTTTTTTCTTGTTTGTCATTTCAAATCAAATCAAATCAAATCACTTTTTATTGTCACATCACATGTGCAGGCACACTGGCACAGCACATGCGAGTGAAATTCTTGTGTGCGAGCCCCACAAGCAACAGAGATGTGCAAACACAACAACACAAACGAGCAAAATACAAGAGAATAATACAAGAAGAAAAATTTGCAAGAATAAAGGACTGTGCACATATTTCCGTTCAATATTTAATGAGATCAAAGAAAATGTAGCAGACAGCAGAAAAAGTTGAGCATATCGGTCATTAGCGTCTCTGGATATATGACTGTATAGTGACACATGCAAGCATATTCAGCTTTTCCAGACCACCAGAAAGTCTGGCCACCAAAAAACGTGAAAATCTACAAAGCAAAGGAGGCAGCGAAAAGAAGCAAAAAAAGAAAAATAATCAATTCCTTCCTAACCTGGGGGTAAAATGAGGTCATTTCCTATTCTGTGACAACTCACACTAAGATATATCCGCGCTGCAGTACACACATACAGACTTTTGTTGCTATCTTTCACCCCAGAACAAAGGGCTCCCCGAGTGATCAATCAATTAGCATCTGAGACACAGCATAGTGAGAGAGAGAGGTAGGTCAGGTTTCATTTACAGAGTGATGTGAGATTCGAGTTCTGGTCTGGCTTACTTTTCCTTCTGTGAGGAGGACCATCTATCTGTCTGTGCGTCTGATTATTTTTACAAAGCTTAGTTACTGCGCGCTTGTCCATATGAGACAAACTGATACCGGTAGGAAGAAATCATAGCTGTGTGTGCTCTGTTTGACTGTGTGTGTGTGTGTGTGTGTGTGTGTGTGTGTGTGTGTGTGTGTGTGTGTGTGTGTGTGTGTGTGTGTGTGTGTGTGTGTGTGTGTGTGTGTGAGTGAGTGAGAGAGTGAGAGAGAGAGATCGTCTTACTTCAGGGAAGCTGCTCATGTTGACCATAATGAGCTGAGGTGACTTCATGGAGATCTGGCCCAGCTGCTTGAGAGGGAACTTCCCATCTTGAGTCGTCACCACAATGTGATCCAGAGCTCCTAAACAAATACAGGTCAATGGTCAATGCCAGTGTTTACTTTCTTCATTTATTTACCTTCATGGACAGTTTAGGCATCATTGTTCTCACTGTGTGCACTGTAGCATCCCGATTTCTCCTTTGTATTCGTATCACAGGATTAACCGTTCTACTGTAAGGCAGATTTAACTTATACATTTAATGTACTTTAATTCTTTTTCTCTTACTGTTGTTTTTAATTATGAAATCCATCTTTCAGAAAGATATGATATGCATTGACCCCAGAATTATAATTATAGATTCATTCTCATTTTCTTTACATTTTTCTTTGAAGGAACCAGACTTTTTTTTTTTTTTTAAGTAGTATTAAGTAGTAGTTCTCCAGGCACTCTGAAGGTCTTTCAGAGTGTCTCTTTGGACATTGGCTGTTTTTTTCCATTTTTGAAGACCATAGAATCAATTTTAAAATGTATTTTAAGGCATTTTGTTACTAGCAGAAACACATAATTTGTATAGTTGGGGGGGAAAAAAAGCCAAATGTAACATAGTTTGATGGGAATGAAATAATAGTTTAGCACCAACAAGGTAATTCCCAAAGAGCTCTTTGCGAAAAACTTGGCAAATCATGGTTAGGAGAGAGGTACAACAGTCAGCATCCACAGCCATCTTTAAAACACGGCGGAGGCTCGGTCACAGTCTGGGGACGCATTTAAGTGAGTTGTGTTGGCAGAATCGTCTCAAAATTGCTCCAGCAGCACCTGGAAAGTATCCGATTGGCAGTTATTCATTTATCAGCAATGCCAATGATCCCAAACACGCTGTTAATGCAGTAAAAGCATACCTGGATAGAAAAATATACAATTGAATATTGGTCGTGGACTGGCCTCCCCAATGCCTGGGCCTCAACAGTGTGGGATCATTTTGATACAGAACAAAAGGCAGCCAACATTCAAAGATGAGCTTTGAATTAAACTCAAATGAAATGTCTTAAATGTTGTATTTCCATGTATATTTCAACATGTTTGAGTGAATAACTGCACCCGTTTCCCCATTTTTATAGTAAAATATAAAGAAACGGAGGCTGGCTCAAGACTTTTGCACAGCACTGTAGCTGGCCATGTTTTAATAACTCATTTCTACGCACACATGCATTCATATTCACATGCATGCTTATGGCTGTCCTCTTTTCAAAACAGTAACCTAATTATCGCCTCTCTGTGACGCATTTAGAGGAAAGCTGTAAATTGTAGCTTTAAAATCAGGTGAAAGCAAATCCAAAAAAAAAAAAAAAAAAAAAAAGCAGCCGTTACCACCACGAAACAGCCCAGTTGATTACTAACAGAACAGTAACTGTATTTCTGGTTAAAGCCAGGTTAATCATTCATTCTTGCTTCACAGATGGAGGGAAATCTATCTTTAATCACTCCATAAATCAGAAAATACTTTCAAGAGCCATAAAAAAAAAATCAAGTCTTTTACAAACAAAGTAAAATTTGTCTCTTAAAGATATATTATCAAATGGTTTCTGTAAAAGCCTTCAAAATATAAACAGAGAGGAAAATAAGAGTTTGTTAGCGCTCCTAAATTGGAAGATTTCAAGCTATGAGTATGAAAAAAGATCTCTTTTTGATCGGGTCTTCTAAAATCCTGTACTGTAACATTCGAATTGTCAATTTTAAACCAGCATTTGTATTGCAGTGATTTGCACATTTGCTTAACAAGTGAATGATTCCCAGTCTGATCCATGGAGGAGGCAAACAACGCCTTTGGGCTTGTCTCAGGAGATAAAAGAAAATCTACCAAATCAAACATGCGGAGCGATGCTACGGCGACTACTTACGAGTAACAAAGCAGCTGCAAGTAGCTTTATATCACTTTAATAATCAATCAGAGGCTTTTTTTCATTACAACCTTTCTGAAAATATATGTATGATAATACAGATGGAGTATTTTATCATTAGATATTAACTACTCTGGAAGAACGACCAAAAGACCAGTTTTGGTCCCAAATGTGTATTTTGGAGCTTAAGCTATGGAAGCAAAATAGCTCAAATTGAAAAATAAAAATGGTCTGACTATAGAGTTTCACCCTGTGTGTTAACACCAGCACTGGCACATAGTTAATAAGATGTTGCTATGGTGTAATGGAATAGATGTGGGGAAAAATCATTTAGTCCTTTGGACAGATTAACAGATAGACAGAGGAACGTGCAATAGCACAGTAAAAAAATATTCATTTTGAGACCACTGTCAGACTCTTAAAAGTTTCCATGATCTATTGTCTCCCCTCTTTGTCAACACTGAACGAAACTAATGCATGTTTGCCAACACAAGCTGACTTCTGTCCCTCCCTCCCTCTCTGCATCCACCCACTCCTCTCCATCCTCCATCTGGCTAACCTCAGACGCGCTTGTTTCCTTCTTCTCCACCTCTGCCTTACATCACTCCCTCCCGGCTCACCCGGTGGGGGGCTGCGCTAGTGGTGTGTGATTGTGGAAATGTGAGGTGAACCGAAGGTGAGCCAGTGGTGTAGTTTTCTCTAAAAGATCAATTTATCATATGATTTCAAGGGTTAAAAGAGAGAGACATATCCAATCAAAAAGTAAGATACAGCTGCAAGGAATTAAAAATAAAAGGTTGGTATGATGTGATAACATGGATATCAGCTGACACGCTGCCTACTTTGCTGCCAATTATACAGTCTCCCTTTTTTACTTTGCTCATGCCCATATCTCTGCCTGTCTGACTTTGTTACCTGCACCTTCACAACGAGCACCAGCACATCTGCAAGTACTTTAAGCAGGCAGGCCGGCAGACAGTCGGTCATTGCTACAAAGATGGATGGTGAGAGGGGGTGGCAGCTGGTTGAGATATCGGATGAAATTTGGCTAAAATGCTCTTTATTTTTTAAACACGTTGAGTTTTTAACGATACCAAAAACAGATTTTAAGCTGTATGCTGCATCTGGGTGTTGGTGTAATCAGGATACGTACCACATTAATTTGCACTTTTTCCCTCTGCGTCTTGTCATGTCAAATTCTCCTTTTAAAAAGGTGCTGTAAAAATTTATATCAGTTCCCATCTCCTTCGCCTATCTCAGCGAGTGTTTGTCTGAACCGTTGCAAACTTGCTGGCTGTAATGTCGTTCACCCGAGTAAGCCCAGTGCTCAGTTTGAGGTTGTTTGGATGAGCAGTTCTCGCCTTTTGGTAGTTCTCCCTTTCCTGGAGTGACTGCTGCCTGCTCCAGTCAGTTTTTTGAGGAAAGGGGTACTGTGCAAAAGTCTTGAGCCACCTCTCATGGCTTTATATTTTGCTTCCAAGAAGCCAGACTTTATTGTAATTCTTATAAAAGTGATCTTGATCAATAGTTCTCATTTTCTTTGAACAATGACTCATTTTCAGTCCAGTCTTTGCACCCCATTTTTTTGTAATTATTTAAGTCACTTAACACTGTCCTAAGAATCGTTCAAGGATGAACGCCCAACCTAACAAAACACCAATTTTAAATGCACTTTTTTGCTGAAATGAAATTTGCACCAATTTATATTTTTGCACCAACGAGGTGATTACCAAAGAGTTACTAACTGAAAACCTGTCATATATTGGCATGGAGCGCTGTGCAGTGTATGCCAAATTACAGTAGAACAGGAATGAATCCATTCTTAGCAACAGTTCTTAATGGGATGCAAATCCAAGTGGAAATTTTTCAAATTATCATCAGTATGTATGAAGGAGATCAAGACTAGGCTACAACAGTGAGTGTTTACAGGCATCTATAAAATACAGTGGAGTCTCTGTCATCTTCTGATTGACAGTGGTTCATTTTTCACCATAATGATGATTCCAAGCATGCTTTCACTGCAGTAAAAGCACATCTGCACAGAAAACACACTGGAACACTGAGTCATGGATTGCCTCCCCAGAGTTCAGACCTCAATATTACTGAAGCAGCTTGGGGTCGCATTGACAGAGAACATAATAAAAGGCAGCCAACAACCAAAGAAGAGCTCTGAATGTCCTACAAGTAGCCTGGAGAACTATTCCTGAGGACTACATAAAGACATTCTTAGAAAGTGTGACTCAGAGAGTTCAGGCTGTGTTGAAGAATAAAGATGATTACATCAAATACTGACTTTCAAACTTGTACAAACTGACTTTGGATTTGCAAGTCTCCAATTTTCCTAGCAAATTAACAAAACGAGGGGCGGCTTAAAACTTCTGAACAATAGTGTAAATGGTTTTTGTTTCACATAACAGCAAAGCTGTGGAGTAATAATACTGCATCTGTGTGTGCTGACCGGTGTTCTCGTTTACACGTGAAAAGCTTTACTTCTGCTCAGATTGTTGAGGACAAAATGTTGCACTGATTTGAATCCAATGAAAGGCAGCACTATGATTTTGTGTAAGTGCTCTGACCTGTGCCCGGTTGTGTCTGATTATAAGTGTCCTTGTTAGAAGAAATTTACAAATATAGGTGCTGTCGAGAAATGCCAACAGCACAAAAAGGGCGATTACCAACATAACCATTTTCTGACGCGCTACAAACACTAAATATGTTGGATTAGTGCTTTTTTTTTTTTTTTGCGCTGTCCTAAATCATACATCGGCTTCTTAGTCATGAAAACTTTGAGACCTCCAGTCCAAACCTAAACTAAACTAAACTCTGGGGTTTTCCTGCATATAAAATTCTGTTCTATTGGCCTTCTTCCAAAAGAAAATCACCAGGGCTGTGATAAATTAATACTTCAGACGTTTCTTTTTAAAGTGGTTTTATTTTATTTACTCCAGGATAAATATGCTTTTCTTTATCAAATGGCCAGGGGTAAAAGGAAAATGTATATAGCTCTGTTAAGTAAGACTCATTACCGTATGTGGACTGATGTGCTTTTGTGTGTAGTCTCAGCACAGAGTCGCGTTTTCAGCCAGGAAAAACTCGGTAAACCTAATTCTAAAGTTTCCCTAAAACCAAGTCTTCACCCTCAAACAGGCTTTTGAAGGAGTGTGAAAAAAAGGAGGCAGGCCAAAACACTCTTTTACAAAAACCTGTAAAAATTTCATAAATCTGACGTCCAAAACCAGTTCTCACAAAGACAGCTGGACATGTTTTTATTCAGTTTAATTTCTGCAGATCCACGCTCCGATCCAGCTCAATCACACACACACATGCATCTAATGAGTGCATCCTCATAGCCGTGCTCTTTCCAAAACGGTAATTTAATGATTTCCTACATGTGATGTGAGCAGCGGGTGTCCACATGCATTGCAGCTTGGGCGGATTACAATTACCGCAATGAGAGTATATGCTGCTTAAAAGCTTAAGAAATGGCGATATCCATGTTTCAGCTTGTTGTTTTTACCCGTCTGCGAGAAACAAGAATGTGAAGTCTACTTTAAACAATGTTTTCTTGGACACAGCGCTAGTTTCCAAGTCACATTACCCATCTGCGATGACCATGAGATGGTGGGCGTAGCACTGATCTCCCTCTCTCTGCATTTATCTGTCTGACTTTCTGCTATGTGTTTGCTGCACACATAAGTACAGACTCATGGCAACAAACAGCAGTACATACAGTCATACACTCACTCTCATAAGTTTAATGAGAGCCAGATGAGAGGTTCATGAACAACACACACACATACGCTCGGACAGCTGACGTCATCCCATTCCACCATCTCATCTCTGCTGTCAACTCTAAGTCCTGCTGCCTCCCTGGATTACTGTCCAGCTGGACAGAGGAGAGGGGGATGAATGGACCAGAGGAAAGGAGCGAGGGATATATAGATTAGGGGGAGGGGACACAGGAAGGATGACAGAACAGAGGGATGGATGCAAAATAACGGTAGAAAGGACTGGAAAAAGAGGAAGCGATGAAGGGAACTTTTAACTGAAACGTGTTATAAAATTGTAAAAAGGTGGTTTAAAAATTTCTTATGTGGTCTTATCTAGTCAAAAGACAAAGTATGAAGCTGAGAAGCACTGGAAAATTATAAGACAAAAGTAATAGAGGCAGGGCTCCACACAGAAAATGACTCAGAGCAAAAATCAATTGAGTGATAACCGGATTAGAAAAAAAGAAAAGTTGGGAATGTGAAAAGCAAAGCTGGACACTGAAGGGTTCATGATATTGTATGTGTCTTCATTCTGTGTAAAAAAAAAAAGAAAAAAAGGAATATTACACTAAAAGCAAATCAGATACATGTGCGGAAGAAAAGTGGAACAAATTCAAAGTAATTTCAGTTTGAAGTCCGATTCAGGCAGCTGCCTCGTCCCCGGGGAGCTTCCATTACACACCCCACCTCTGACTCCCCGAGCGCGCCCCCATTTATTAAAATGCAGAGAGGAAAAAAAAAAAGAAAAAGGCTGTGACCTGGATGTACTTGGGGAAACAGGGGCCAAGGCGGGGTCAAGGTAACATCAAATAGGGATCTCTTTATGCTAAGCCTTTTGGCGCCGTGTCCGAGAAAGACTTTGATTCCAAAAGTTTTAAAAACGTTAAGAAAAAGCCCCCCTGTTAACTACAGTGCACGCTGTGCACACTATATTTGGACAGTTACCCATTTTTTCCCTCCAGTATGTTAATTCTGAAACGAAATAATGGATACCACATTAAATGTCTTCCTCTGGCATTAATATAACCCCTAAAAACTCATCTGTCTTCATCATAAATACATATTTTCCTTTAAAGATGTGAACAAGAGCAAGTTTTCACATTTTAGGATGAAAATTAGCCCCAACCCCACCTCTCAAAAACATGCAGCTCACCTAAACACTCTAAGGTTTCAGCTGTAATTCGAGCAGGTTTGCAGAAATCTGAAAAGAACTAAGTGGGAGACGTAATTCTTTTAACAGCTTAGGAGCACAAAAGTAAATGGAAAGATGCCCGTGAAGGAAAACAATAATAATAAATGCTTAGAATCATTTACACCATTACCAGCATGATGTCTATCGACTTCTCCAAGGCTTTAACTGTTTATCGTCATCGTCTTTTAGATTCTCTCTTTCTCACTCGTTCAATTTTAATGGATCGTTTACTACAAAGTTTGATCAGAATTGATTGAAGACCTTTCAAACTATCGGGTTTACAGACAGAATGTCAAAAACATAACCTCCCTGGTGGTGGTACAGATGAGCAGAGGTTTCTCCAACATCATCTGCAGTACATAATATCATCAAAAGACTCTCTGTATGGTGACATCATCAAAAATTAATATTGGCCGCCTGTGATCTCCAAGCTCTCAGGCAATGTGGATTAAAGACTGATATGATTCTGTCTTTGAAATCACTGCATGGGCTCAGGAACATTTCAGAAACCACCGTGTGTGAACACCGTTCACCGTGATGGCCACAAATACAGGTTAAAGCTCTGTCAGACGAAGCCACACGTGAACGCGATCCAGGAATGCTGCCATCTTCTCTGTTCGGCAAAGTGGAAAACTGTTCTGTTGTCAGATGAATAAAAATGTGAAATTCTATTTGGAAAATATGGACACTGGACTACACAGGAGAGGGACCGTCCAGCTTATTATAAGTACTCAGTTTAAAAGCCAGCATCTCAGATGGTGCATTAAAGCCTACAGAACTGGCAGCGTGTACATCTGGAAAGGTACCATCAACGCTCAATGGTTTTAGAGCAACATGTGCTTCAATTCAGACATCATATCTCAACCAGTCAGTAGCACGGCTTTGTAGCAGAAGGGTGCGGTGCTGAACAGGCCTGCTGGCATTTCAGACCTTTGACCAGCTGAAAATGAAAAATATGACAAAAAAGACCTAGGACTGCTTAGCTAGAAACTCATAGCAGACACAAATGGGACAACATTCCTCTCCCAAAAGTCCAGCAGCTGGACTCCTCAGTCCCCAGATGCTTAGAGACTGTTGTTAAAAGAAGAGAGGATGCAATGCAGTTTAAAGCTTTTATGAGACTTGTTGCTGCAACCACATCTCAAATTCAAAATAAGACAATAATTTTCTTAAAATGTTAGATTTCCTCAGTTGAAATAGTTGATATTATCTATGTTCTATTTTAAAATGTTGTTTCTGCATTTTGCTTCCATTCACATTTCACACAGAATCCACAGGCCTTTGTGGAAGATTCCTCTTTGTGATATCCTTGTTATGTGAGGCACTGGTGAGCTTTTCTGTGCATGAACAAAAGCTGGACGAGCACACAGGTAAAGTTTAGCTGCCACGTGTTTAACTGTCTTAATGTTTTCAGTCTGAACTGTACGTACATGAAGTGATGTCTGAACGTTTCTTTTAACTTTAGAGGTAATGCTTTCATGCTTCATCTGCCTTGTTGGTAACCCTTTGTTCTCTGCTTTGAACTTTGTACTAAAACAAGAGGAATGAAAGGCACAGTCCAAAAAAGAAAGAAAGAAAAGTGCGATAAGCTCACTACCTGGCGAGGTTCGGATGCTGAGGTTTCGTGTGAAGTCATCTTTGAGCGAATCGAGAACAGTGGTCATGTCCTCCTTCACTTCATCCAGACTGATGATGTCTTCCACCAGAGATGAATTAATGTTCACCTTCCCTGACTGGCCCTTTGCCTTGGCTTTGAAGATTAAACGAGAGAAAGAAGGAAAAAACCGAGGGAAGAGTGGAGACTTATCTAGATAAATAACATCACATTTGTGCCAGCAGAGTCATGGAAGTTGTACAAGTTAACTTCAGAAATCTCCTCACTGACCTTTGGCCTTTTTGGTGGCGTAGAGCCTGATGCATACAGCAGGAGCAGGGTGGTGGAAAGCGTCAGGAGCCAGAAGAGGCCTAAGGCTGACTCTGGATGTGAGCGGAGACCTGACATGTCGCAGCAGGGGCTGACACAGGAGAGGCCGCAGCAAGCTCAGATGATTCAAAGCCATAACTGTTGACACCGGAAAGGGGGGGGAGAGTTTAAATTAACAAAACATTTTAAAGTAGATAAATGCCATACAGCTGAGTTTGGAAGGGCAACATGTGATTACATTCGACAGAGCTACAATTCAATCAGAAAAGCAGTTGAAAGCACAGCTGGTAATATTAATCAAAATGAGGTAATAGCTCATATCAGCCAGCAGGAGGTAGGCCTTCATCTTCTTCTAACAGTACGGCACCGTAGTCTGTGTGCACCTCAGTAAATGCATGATAATTTCTGACAGAAGTGCAACTAAATCAAAATGAATGCAACCTACTAATCTGTCATCTGCTACATTTGCTTTGTAGCATTTCTGTTACGGTCTCCATAAATTATTAAAGCATTCAAATCAAATAAAAGGGATTGACTTGCAGATGAATGATCAATATTTGCTCTTTTGTAAGTAAATGAAACCTGTTATTAAGTGAGAGCACATAATGACATCATAAACTGTTTGCTTGATAAACAGCTGATCTGATCTAATTTTTTTCCAAAGTTCTGTAACTAATTTTTTTCCCTGTGAGGTTTATAAGTGATCTTTTACTCTGTTTCTGACTGTGAACATGCTGTTATGTTACACTATCTTCAGTCCCTTTGCCACGGTTGTGTAAATTCAAGTACCTAGCCGTGCAGATTGTCTTTACAAATGTTCACTCTAAAGAGCTCGAGCGTGGTGCTGTAAAAGGGTGCCGCTGTTTCAAAAAGTCACTTTGTGAAAGTTCTTCCCTTGTAGATATTCCACAATCAGCCCTGAGTGGAGTGATATTATTGCAAAATAGAAGCTTTTAAATACCACAGCAACACAGCCAAGGAAGCACGGTGCTGTCGCCTCACAGCAAGAAGATCCTGGGTTTGAATCCAGCTGGGGCCTTTGTTGCATGTTCTTCCTGTGTCTGCACACAGTCCAAAGATGCGCATGGGGTTAGGTTGCTAGGTGATTCTAAACTGGTCGCAGGTGCGAAGGTGAATGGTCTTGATAACTGTTCATACCTCCTCTGGTATTAACATCAGCACAAAAACTGTGTGCTTAAAGTGTCATGGAGTGGGTTTGTGTAGGTGGCCAACTACGTTTACCTTTATAGTGTAACTAAGTCTTTCTTTTTCCCCACTCTGTGCAAACGTTGTAAACCTGCCAGGGACTGCAGATGAAAATCAGCCAGTGTAACTAAAGCACATTTACACGAGTCTCGGTGTGCATGTTAATGTGCACGATCCCCTTAGAACATAATAAAAAAAAGAAATAAACTCTTTTCATGAATAATCATGTGCGTGTTTGGGTTGTGAAACAGAGATAAAAGCCTATGAATAAGAAATTCTTGAGAGCAGCTCAAAAATTACTCATCAACTGATCTAAATAAATAAAAGTTTATTATTTTTCTGGTATTCCAAAAAAAATGAATCCTTTCCACCTGCATTACAGCCCATGCATTTGACCAGAGTTTCTCTCGAAGTAGAACACAGACGGTTGGTTCTTATAAATCCATCCACACGTCACTGTTTTTGTGAAGCTTTCAACAGTCAGCTCTACCACCTACATTACATTCAGTTACACTCATACACTTAAAAACATGCCATTTCTCATAAATCTGTGGGATAAAGCTAACCATTATCTCAGCCCACGCGCACTCGTCTGGGCATTCCTGAGGGAGGAACCTCCTATTCAAAAAACCCCCCAAAAAACAACAATATGACAGCAGGCCCTGCCTTTCAATGGACAAATCACACCCCACCTCACAAATAGGCTCTTGACTGTGAACTGTGTCACTGACCCACGGTGTGCACACACAAGTGCAGAAAAACACGGAGATATTTAAGCCCCCCAGACACAAACAAGACTCTAAAGCCTGTCTTTCACAGTCAGTGGTTGTGAACAGCGTGCGGTGCACTGCTGCCCGCCTGACATCTTCTATTGTGCCTCGTGTATTTATAACTGCGACCTGTGAGGGGAAACACATCGTCTGAACAGTCTTAATACCCGAATTGAACATTTTAAGTCAAAGGCTGTGTCACAGTGAGCTTTAAACAAGCCACTGGGTGTGGTTTGTCTCCAACCAGACATGACACTGACCTCACTGTTCGCCATTATACCTCCAGCTACCACTAATCCCCCGGAGTCAATCCAACGCTCACTCCAGATATTAACCAACATCCAAACTCATTCCTTTGGCAATATTTAGGCTACACAGTACACCACCACCTCCAGTACAAGCCCAAAACAGGCATCCACGGCCGGCAGGTTTCCCAGCAAGTATGATGCGACACGCCACAATGTGGCAGAGACGATAGGCCGAGATGCGGGACGGTGACAGATCTCTTTAAGAAGCCAGCCGAGCAGAAAGAGTGAGGCACAGGTGTTCAGTGGGATACTGTAGCCTCACGTCCTGTAGATTTCACACACACGGCAGCAGCTGCAGACACACCCTGTGTCTTCCAGCAGCAGAAACCAGCTGGTGAACCCGCATGCTCTCTCTCCTTTCGCTCTGCAGCCTGAGCAGCGAACAACACAGCAGAGTATCTGATGATGTTCTGCGTGGCTCTGCCTCCTCAAACAAGATGTTCATGCTGGGAGCGAAACAAATTATTTTCTTCTCATTAAAAACCATTGAGCGCACCTGGTTTAGTGTGTAATGAATTCCTAAACTTTCCTCAAATGTTCTTTTTTGTCTAATACCAAAAATGCAAAAGATCCCCAAATTTTAGAAGCAGGCACCAGACAATACTTCACATTGTTACAGGCTTGAGGATGCCATCAATTCAAACTAATCATTTCATCACATAGTAGCACTGCAGTTCGACTGATATAACAATCAATCAGCATAATGTGTTGATGAATATGTTTTTACCACAGCATAATGTAGAAATGGAGACTCATTTCTTGTGACCAAGTCTTAGTACCCAGTGTTGAAAGGTGCAGCTGGAGTAGAGAAAAGGTTCTCTGGCAGAGCTTTACTCAACGAAGCAAAAGTGCTACTATTGCTAAAGTGGTTTTTTTTCTTGTTTTTTTTTAAACCATCATAGTACAAAAACAGGAGTGGCACACAGCTGTTTATTTTGGGTGATTGAATGCGTGACTAAACCTTCTTGTCTTTACACTCTGTGCGCGATTAAAATAAGGTTTGATATCTTGCCACACTGTCTCATGTTGTGAATTTAATTTTGAAAAAAGTCCCAAATTTTGAAAAAAAAAGTCACGAAGAATGTTATATCTGTGATAATGAACACAATTTATACAGCAACAATTCATAATTCAGCTTTGTCACACATCATATTTAAATGACATGGCTTTACAATTAGACAAAGGCACGTGTCTCATCCCTGCTTCCCCCACACACTCTGTCTACAGAGAAAAAGAGTAAATATCCAGTCAGCAGAAGTTCTCTGGTTGAACTGTCTCTGGAGGCCAGAGAAAAATGGTCAGACTGCTTCAAGGTGACAGGAAGATAATAATAACTCTAATAGCTACTAGTTACGACCAAGGTATAGACAACAGCATCACTGAGTGCACAACGCGCCGAACACTGTGGGTTACAGGAGCAGAAGACCACACTGGGTGCCATTCCTGTCTGCTAAGAACAGGAGAGCGAGGCTATAATAAACGCGATCTTTCCAAAATTAGACAACAGAAGACTGGAAGATGAGTCTTGATTTCTGCTGCAACAAGCATCCATCCTGCCTCAAATCAGCAATGATGATGCAACCCATGGCACAGTTTCAAATAGCTCAAATAACACCAGAAAGCACTGGTTTCTTGAAAATGACAGTGGGTTTACTGGACTCAAATGGCCCCCAATCCAATACAGGTAAGATGAACCTAATATCCAGTGAGTCTAAATATGTAAAAACAGGAACTATTGCTTATGTACGTGTTTTAATGGACCTTTTCACAGACTTCCTGTTACCCAGCTGGGTATGAAAGTGATAATTTTGTAGTTTTTCCGACTATAAGAGGACAAACTAGAGCAACATGACACAGCATCACCTAGTTTTACTGACACCAACAGTAAATTCACAATTAATCAAATCAAACACACAAATCAATAAGAAACGTGCGCCCCAGCCATCTATGGGGCACATCACATGCGCAACTTAACATTACGTTAAAAATTCATATGTTTTTATATTACTGTGGACTCGCTCCTGCATACAGCACCAGAACGATTCGGTGCAAATTTCACAGCAGTTACAGCAGTTGGGAGCTATCATACAAGCCCATGCACATTTAGGTTAACCAACTGTACGACTCTATAGCTGAGGGGTTGAGAAGGTCAGTAAGACTTCTCTCCATTCTTACAGGGGGCAAACTGAACCAAAGTGAACTGTGTTCAGCACAGTGCTACCCTTAATTCCAACAACAACCCAGCAAAATAAAAGCCTCAACTGTAAAGTGCACCAGAACACACACTTACTTCAAAAAGTCTTCACAGAAGCGTGTCAGCCTGGGCAACAACCATCGGGGAAAACGCGTTTGACATCTATTTCGTCATCACCACGAGACTGTATGTTATGGCCACCTGGTAGATGTTCGATATCCGTACAGGTTACACTGACTGGGCGGGGTTACCGACTAAGAGGACACTGGAAGCGTTGTAGGAGAATGATATAGGCGATACCAAACAGTAACCGAGTGCTCCCATAGGACTGCGCATGCTCAAACAAACTACGTCATCACCCCGCGCCTTTGTTGTCAGACGGTAGCGAGGTATCGTCAGAGCTAGCTCGCCTAGTCTCTAATATAGAACGAAAACAGTTTAGGAAATGATTAATTTGACGTTTTGACGCACCAGAATCATCCCGAAGGTGGGATCAGTGGTAAATCAATTCGAAGAATTCGCCAGCGAAGAGGAAGTTTGACAAACAACGAGGTAAACGGAAACTCACTTAGCTAACTGCTGCAATCCACTGCTCTTCTATAACGAAGTGACTGAGAGCTCATCTTCATCACATATGTTACCACCTGCATAACCGTGTCTGGTTTAACTCTACCCGGGCGGATCTATCCGAAGAAGTTCCGGAGTTAAGGAGTAGAATTGTACAGTTTGTTAAACTAAGATTATTTGCTTAGCTTTTCCCAGATGTGGAGTCGGAGTTTTGCTTTTTCAGATGTTTTCAGGAACTATGTGTTTATTTGACAGTGCGAGGAAGTAACCCACACTACGTCGTTTCCTGATTCTGTTTCCTGATTAAGTTAAAACCCCTGTTATGAATACATACATCGGCACAACCTTTGCGCACATATTGCACACAACTGCTTTAAATTTTAATTGAATGAAATTAACTGAGTTAGATTAGAAAATCCCTAAAATTCACTGTTTAATTGGACACTTTTCAGAGATTAGATCATTGGCGTGGTAGTGGCTATGTCGTAGAAAGCATGTTGGTGGTGAAACTGCCAAGCAGAAGGAAGAAAAAGGTTCGTGGATGTAGGGAAGGAGGACAAGGAGGGTTGTTGTGACAGAGGAGGATGCTTGGGATAGTGTCAGATGAAGGAAGATGATCAACTGTGGCGTCCAATAAAGGGCAGCTGAAAGGCAAAGTTTTGAGACTCTTTATTATTTATGTGCAGTTAATGTGGAAGCTGTTTATCTGACGCTTTACTTTTTTGACCTTTCCTGGATTTTTCCTTCAATGAGGGTATAATTAGCTGAATATCTGTATTTGGTTGAGCGTGCAGATGCCCAATAGGTGTCCAGGTCTTCTCTGGTAGGTTCCTTCATGTTCCAGAGATTTCCAGAGGCAAACGCCCAGCTGTTGAGTGTCTGAGCTCCTCAGCTCCATGCAAATTCATACTTGCGATAATCAAAAACTCTGCCTTTTGCTTCTTTTATCCCACAGATTCCACATGTCATCGGCAGCAGAGACAGTCGAAAATGCCTCTATTATTTCAGAGAGCACGGCCCATGATGGAAACCGCTTGTGGATAGGAAACATTGATCCCAAAATCACAGAGTGAGTAAAAAAAAAGTCAGTTTCTGCTTTAACGCAAGCTCATATTTCATCTTCATTGATCCACCAGATATCACTTTAGATAGTGTAAATTATCTACAACACTTTAATCCGTTAGTAATGATTACAGGGATCTGAGCTCATAGTCAAAGAGCCACTGGGATTACAATAGAGCTGTGCCATAGTGAGCATTTTTAGGAGTTAAATGTAACGTTTTCAGCGTCAAATGTGCGAAAGCGCCACTTTAATATGGAGTAACATTTAGTGATGGCTTTTAGTGGGTGATCTGTGGTCACTGTAATAGATGGTATGAAACTGAGGCATTGGTTTGTACCTTCTACCCCATAGAAAGGCAATGTATTGTGTGTCCGTATATGATTGATTAACTGTGTGTGTAGAGTGTGTGTGTGTGTCACAAGCTGAGACTGAGCAGACAGGGCTGGGTGTGTGAAAGAGAGGCAGTGAAGCGTGGAGACCTGCTCGGCTAAGGAGCAGCCATCATTCCTCAATCACCTGCCCTGTTTACTGTTTCTGTGTCAACCTGGAGCTCTGTGTGTGTGTGTGTGTGTGTGTGTGTGTGTGTGTGTGTGTGTGTGTGTGTGTGTGTGTGAGAGAGAGAGATATGTTTGGGTGGCAGCTGGTAGAGGCTTTGACACCCAGAAGAGTCTTGACAGAGCATCACATGCAAATCCTTTTTGTTCCTCCTTCTTTGTGTTTGCTGCTGAATGCTAAAGACATCCCTGCATATGCTGTGATGAAGAGGAGGTAGTTTTTTGGGGTGAGGGGTGTGTTTGTACGCCTGTGGGGGCTGCTGGAGAATGTACGGGCAGCAGCTCTGGTGGGCGTCTAGACAGGCGTTTCCTTCCCCTTTCCCTGCTCTGCTCTGCTTCTTCTTAAATGGCCCTCTACTTCTCAGTATGGAGGGAAAACAAGAGAAATGCTCAAGGCCCCCGTTGCTGATTGGGAAGATTAATTAGCTCCGGGATAGCACGCAGTACCCCCTGTGTTTGTCTGGGTGAGCCAAACTCCCTGCAGATGCAAGGTGCTGATGCCACAAGGAAAAGTGATTGAACTGAAACAAACTGTTCTCAGCATTTAAAATCAATACAACTTTAAACTGCCCCCAATCTTAATTTATATCATTTTATTACAAAAGATGACATGAGTAATTTATTCTGTGAGGGTGAAATTTTATTTCTTTGAGCTTGGATCATTTGAAAATACAAAAGTGTGCAAAAGTCTTAAGCCCCACTTGATTTCTTTATATTTTGCTTCCAGTGATACACACTTTGTCTTTTTTTAAGCTTTCTGAAGGTCTTTGAATGATTTTTTTTTTTTTTTAGATTGCACCCATCTTCAGTCCAGTCCTTGTACCTGGTCGTCCCAAAGGAATGTTTTTTGTTTGTTATGACACTTAACACTCACCTATGAAAAGTTTTAAAAAGGCACCTAACAAACTAGATGAACCAATGTTGTGTCTACACATAACACACAACTTAGAAATGAACCAATTTTAATGTGTATCTTTAGGTATATTGTGACTAGCAGCCTGTCACAAAAGTATATAGTTTGTTCCAATTTCTGTAGTTGAATCTACACTGCCAAATATAATTGGGTTTGACTTGGAGGAAACAGTATTTTGCAGTAGCAAGGTGATTTCCAAAGAACTATCAGCTGAAAACTTGGCATTTTGATTTTGATCCACAACGCAATACCATCTGGAAAACATTTGAATAGCAGCGGCTTCCCAAAAACACTACCAATGCAGTGAAAGCATACCTGGATAGACAAAGACACAGTTGAACACTGGACTGGCCTCCCCAGAGCGCAGACCTCAACAGTACTGAAGCAGTGTGGGATCATATTTGACAGAGAACAGAACAAAAGGCAGAAACATCCAAAGAGGAGCTTTGACTATCCTTCAGGAAGCCTGGAGAACTATTCCTAAAGACTTCTTGTAAAATTGTTGCATTTTTCAGTGCTGGCGTTTAGGTGAGATTTAGTTCTGTTTCATGTTTTCAGTGCTGTTTTAGGTGGTTCAGGGTAAAACGTTACACTTAATTTGAATACAGTGAAAAGCAGCACTGTGATTTTGTGTGAAGTCCTGTGCACCGTTCTGTTTGATTATAAGCTTCCCTGTTGAGAGAATTATGAAATTTTCCTATGAGTTCATCACACAATGAAGAGAGACGAATTTATTCCACGTGTGATAATTAAATTGACCTTTTCTGCTTTTCATCCTGTTCAGATATCCATTGGGTTATGGGGAAACTATGATGTTGTTTCCCTTTTAAATTTTCAGTAAAAATCCCACAGTTCCTGTCACAGTGCTAGTTGTCAGTTGCACGCTCTTTTACTCTTTACAACTGCAGATAGCTGCATTGTCAAGCAGTCAAACCCTAGCTCCTCCTCTCCAAATTCTTCCCTTCTGACCTGCACTTTTCTGGACCGAACCTTTTGTCTTATCTTTTTCTGGACTTGACTCACATCCCCCCCTGTCCCTTCCTTCCTCTCCTCTTGTTTCCTAACTCTTGTATCTGTCATACCTGGCTTCTCACCTCCTCTCTTCTTTTGCCTTGTGCTCCTCTTCCTACACCTTTCACCTTGCCATCAATATCCCCTCTCTGAACTTTAGTCTCCGTTTGCTCACCTTTCCCTCCCTTTCCTCCCCCTTCTCTTCCCCTCTTCCTCTGGTGGGTTTTACAGCCCCCAGGAGGAGCTCTCCATTGTGGTTTAGCATCCAATAAGGTTCTTAGTGTGTAACCTCTGTTAAAAATACACATATGCTCAAACGTCTAACTATATAGCTTTTTCAAAGGACGGCATAGTTCACTAGTGCACAGTTTTTGTTTACTGAAGTGTAAACAACAACTTAAGTGTAATCTAGGGCTAGATGAGCCACTGTCACATGGGGAGGCTTGCAGGGTGTTGTCTGGGAAAAGCAGAAACTGTCGTCGGTCTAAAGCCCCCCAGGGAGTCGTAGAAGACATTAGTACAACCTGTAGCTTAGAACCTCGCTTCACTCTGAGAATGCCACATCAAGTCCCTTGCACATACACTGCACACTTGCACATTGACATTTTTCTGGTCTCTCACACACACACAAACCACTTGAGGATTAAAAATAACAGGCTCCTAAACAATAAAAGGCTGAAGCATTAATTTCTCTTTAACAGTTATACAAAACACCTGGGGTCACTCTGAGGCCTGGACAGTCACACAAGGCAATGGCACCAAATCAAGAACACAGGAGGGCGTCTGTTGGACTCTTTTCTTCGAGCGTTTCAGTTTTTTCCCCTGTGACAGAAGACAAGAACATGTAAACAAAAATAAAATCAACGAATTGCTGAAAATGTTTGGCTTCAACTGTTTGTGCATGTGCACGCTCCTTGGGTTGACACAAAATATTAAAGTATACAAATGTGTAACTGTAACCTTTTTTTTTTTTTCGTAAACTGCTGATTGAGTTGGTTTGCAAACAGTTACGGGTGTTGTCGTCTTTCATACAGTGAGGACTGCTAAAAGCCGTTTCTTTGCCTTCACTCAGGAACATGAGGAGTTAATTCTGTGGTGGTTTCAGTGACTAATCAGCAGGGCGATGTGTTGTTTCTTGTTGAGGAGTTTTCACAGTGATTCAAACTTGTTCTTGGACCTCAAACAGTTACTGTAAATGAGTCCATTGACACTCTTAAAAGAAGTCTGCAACAATTTTGCTAATTGATTTCACCATTTCAGTCATTTTTTGAGCCTGACTCACACAGTTGACCCCAGCATCTCGAATGTGTCAGTATATTGGAACTTGGGATGGACACTTTTTCCTATTTTCTTCTTAACGAAATGGAAAAGCACGTGCTGCTCAGTTTGTGTTGAAAACAATCAATCAGCCCCGGGGTATTTACAGTAGTGTAGCAGCGAATCTAGTCTCCAAGTGACCCTGAACTCATTGCTCTTTTCTGTACTGTCAAAAGAAATGTTTTTTTCCCATGGCTGCAAATTGCTGGTTAAACGCGCGCGCACACACACACCTACAATCTCACAAACACTGCATAGCTCTTCAGTGACCACATGTATGCTCATTTGTAGTCCTAAGCAGCGCCGCACAGTCAGTGGAGGTTGTTTGTGCAGATCTCTGTGCTCAGGGGGGATTTTAAGCTTCCTCTGTTTTATTCCCTCATTGTCCTGCTACTGTATCCTCAGCATTGTCTCAGTCAGAGATTTACTGTCACCGGCCTGCCACACCAGCTGGCCTGCTGCTAAAAAGGTGTCAGGGAGAGAAAGCTGTCATTCTCATTAGCCCCACTTGACAGATTTACGGGGGCCAAATACAGCATGGACTGAGACCCTTTTGCAAAATATCAAAGTCATTTTGCCTTCTTATTTCCCATTTTCTGTCTTTACGGAGCAGTCTTTTCTTACACTTTTTTTTTGCTCTCTCTCTCTTTCGCTCTCTCGCTCTCTCTCGACAGGTATCACCTGGTGAAGTTGTTAGAGAAGTTTGGCAAAGTGAAACAGTTTGACTTCCTGTTTCACAAGTCTGGGCCTTTGGAGGGACAGCCACGAGGCTACTGCTTTGTCAACTTTAGCACCAGGGAGGTACGTGCAGCATGTTTATCTGCATATAAATGTCAGTTGTGTTAAAGTTTGTTTGTTTTTTTTAAACCCACAGAATGTGGCTTTGTACACTAGTACGTAAACTCAGATGCATGAAATACCAGATTTATCATTTCTAAAAGTAAATCCTCAGTTGGCAGGAGTAAAACGAGTCATTTCATCAATATAGGAAAAATATTTGAACTTAAAGATCTGATGAGAAACAATTTTCATCCACTATGAGTTGGATGTTTTATGAAAATGACCCAAACTGAGTGTAAAAACGTTCATGAGTCAACCTGAAGCAGTGTGCGTGTGTGTCCTGTTGAAGTGGGCTTTATAGGGAGCAGGTTTAAGCTTCACAGGTTGTTTTGGAGCGTGCTGTGGGATTGAGATAAGCATCTAGTTTCACAGCTAGTGTCTATCAGTGGGATATGAAGCCCTCCCAAAAGGATTATACAGAGGAAGTGTGTGTTTATCTTTCACACTCACACACACTTACATGTAGACACGCTTGGATAAAGAACTGCATTAATATAATTTAGCAACAAAGCCACTTGCACATTTGATTAGATAAAACTGTATTTATTCACACTGCCTCTCATACACACAGCCACACACTCAGACACCTCAGTTATGGCCTTCTGCTGTTATGAGGACTAATGATTTAATCACTCGGATGCAATCATCAAAGCTGATTTTTAATCACGACTTAAAAGCCGCCCCTCTGTCTTTCTCTCTTTTCCTCTTCCTTGTTTTCTCTGTGTTTGTGTTTCTGTGGCTGCATGCAGGAGGCTGAGAGGGCTATCCAGTGTTTAAATGGGAAGCTAGCTTTGTCCAAGAAGTTGGTTGTGCGCTGGGCGCACGCACAGGTGAGGGTAAGTATCACGCTCACTCCCAGCATACAATACTGCTCTGAATGTGGCTGACATTTTGGGTTTAATCTGCAGGTATAGAGACTAAATATAAATATTAGATCTGTGCATTAGAAAAATGTTAGGCTCTCTAATGACCGAAGGGTTGGGAGAAATCACCAAAATATGTGATGGCAGAGGTCAATCTGGCTTAGGGTGAAAGATAAAAATGATCCGCCAGTAGTGGTTTTAATTTTAGTGTTTTTGCTGTCAGAGCCAGTTTACAGAGAGCACAGGGATCCCAGCACAACCAGCATGCCTGTCTGTTAACAATAGAAAGCCTACTGGCGAAGGGTGAAAGGATATCCTGTATAGAGACGAATCACGCCCTACACACACACAAACACATGGTAGAAGGGGGTCAAGGTCAACGCTGCCGCCTTTAAGAGAACACGCTGTGAGATAAATCTGCTCAAAGATTTACCTAATAACAGTTCAATCAACCGTTTCAAGCAAAAGTAGTGGCTGTTTATATTCATGCTTCTACAAGTGTTCATTTAAAAAAAACAAAAAAAACAATTTTTGTGCCACTAATAAAAATGACCTTGAACCACTTAAGTAACAATCTCCCAACATCTTTGCCACTCGCCTTAGCTCACATGCACTTTTTTAGGTGCAGTACTATGAAATCAAACATTTCCTTGCATAACTATTGTCCAGTTATGCAAGTCAGTTATGCAGCTTGCATAACTGCTGCATGTAAAAACACTTCCATGCAAGAAGCATCTCTAGCGTAGGTTATACTAACAGAAGAGCACGGTTAATCTTGTGAATAATTTAGTGTACTGTAGTGAGTGAATATAATCAGCTGAATGGGGTCTGGTTCTGACCCCTTTTTTTCTTCTTTTTTTTAATAATTAGCAGTACGTGTAGGCTAATATAAATAATTCTCAAACTTAATAATTGTTTTATTCTTTTAAAGCTTAAAATGACATATTAACAGTATTTTTCAGGGTCAAGTTGGGGTCATCTTAGATTCAACAGACCCCAGACTGTAGCGTCAGGTTTGTTAATGTGAGGATTTATATGAATAAACAGGTTTTTGACTCTTTGCCTGCATGGCAGGCATACAGTAAATGCTGGTTCCTCTCAGTAAATACCATTTTCTGTCTATCAGCTCAGGCAGTTAAAACACAGTCTTGGAGAATATTTATCTTGCTGTCCTCTCTGCCGCATACGTGACTAACAGAGTCAGAGAAAGTGCAAGTTTTTTTAGGAATTAGTTTTTTAATTATAATTAAATTGTCAGTGGGTTATAGACTGGGGTTGACCTCGGCTTCCAGCGAATGTTGTTGGTATTCTTAAGCTTTGTTCTGTTAAAGTAAGCTAGATATGCGCAACCCCATTTTTCCACTCTGCTGCAGTGTGTTGATGGACGGTCGTTATCATGTGACCCAGCAAACTGTCCTGCTAGACTTGATTGCTATAATTAAAGTTTCACAACAGGGAGTATCTCCGCCTAGCCTGCAGACATGGATTTGCCTCCCTCCTGGCAGAAATGAATTCACACATCACCATTATCATGACCTTTGTGAAAATAAATTAATATTTCAACCACAGTCATCTTCACATTGTTCATCAATCTTTCTCCCTCATGTTGTAGACTCCCCCACATTTTCTTATTGTGAGTTTTAGGCGAGGAAAAGATTAGAGGTTTAAGCATGACCCATGTCGTATGTTCCAAAAAAGATAGCACCGCAACGCTCAACTTCACCCATCACCTCAGGAGCTTTTTCCTAAGAGGTATCTGATCATTAAACCTCCTTCTAAAGCATGCAATATGTGCGCTTTTCCCCTTTCTTAACCTTTGTTTGATGCATAATTTCAAGGGTTATGTTTCTTATTAGCTACAGAGATTACAAAATGGGGTCAATTGCAGATCACTGCCAATTCCAGTGAAGCCGGTATACTGATATTTCAAGTGGACTAGTCTGTGAAGTGCGAGTCACTAATTTTTGCAGTCCCGTCTTTGTGAGCAATCTTCCACTGATGGAGCCGGCTCAGGTCAAATTAAAAATGAATTACATTTTTGCCAGCCTGTCTTCATTGAGTCCAACCCAGGAGTGATGTGCTGGGATATGTGAGTCACAGACAGGTGGTGTTGAAGTTATCCAATCATCCAGGCTTACATCTTGACTTTATTTAAAGCTTTGAAATGGAGGGAATTACTCTGATGATCATTTATTTAAGGATGTCCACAATCCTCAGATTTCCAAACCTGCAAATGCAACTGTTAAAGATGGCGTATTTTATACCCATACTTATATAAGTAAGCTTATCTATGATGCATGCCACCTTTGGAGATGAAATGATTTGTGTGGCTAAAAGGGTGCAGTGCTAATTTATCAGCTTATCCTAGTGAGCTTAGTTAGCAAGTGCAACACACAAACACACTTATCAGCTTTATGCTTGTGTCAGGGCGCCTGCCGTGACCCTACCTGTAACTGAGTTACCCAGTTGGATGAGTAAAAAAAAATACCCTCACTCGGAGTTGATCTGAGGGTAAACTATTATTTTTTTTAATACCAGGTATGCAAGTTTTCTTTTTAATGCTGCAAAGTGGAGCATTTTAGCATGGGAGTCTTTGGGGTCTCATTCCTTTTTCGAGCCAACCTCAAGTGGTCACGAGAGGAACTACGGTTTTGTACACTTCTTCTTGGCTTTATTTGTTTGTACTCCGTGTTGTGTAATAGGCTTTTACTTTTAAAACAACTTGATATTTTAAAAGTAATCTATTACATTAAAGCATCATGTATGCATTAGTTACTCGTTTGAGTTTGTTTGCTTTACCAGAAACAATAAACGGTTTTCATTTAGTTTGTGCGTGTTGATTATTCATCCTGAGCGTGTGAAGTCTTCTTAGTATATTGAGTTTACTTCATGATATTTCCAGCACCTCCTCAACTATTTTACCACCCGGTTGGGTGAACTTGTTACTTGTTAGAAAGTAAAAGTTATTGGTGTCATATTGTAAGGTGATACATCCAACACTGAATGAATTTACAAAACAAAAGTTTAACTACATTTGCTATGCATTTCTCACTTGTCAGCCAATTATAGTGCAGTTATTTAGATATTTAGTTTTATTAACCTAATTTAAAATGCTATCTCCTGAAAAACAAATTTAACAACCCAAATTTAGCTTTATTTGCAGGTTTTGGAGTGTTTTCAGATTCAGTGTGCTCTTATTGGCTGCATTCAGATCTCTATGCATTCCAGCCACATGCCTTTAGGAATAGGTGGAAGGGAAGGGTCCTGGCTGGTTGCATGGTCATTGTTTTTACTCTTATTCTTGGCTATACATGTTGTTTATTTCATGGGACTGTATGTAGGAATGTGTGTGCGTGTGCTCTGCTGCATTTATGTAACTTCATGTAATGTCATGTGAGTCTGTCTCGCTTCCACCGGCTGAACTTCGCCAGATGGTTTCCAAACGTACTGCACACGGAAACTGCTGCGCCAAGTGCTGGAGCTTATCATTACCCATCATGTGACTGTTACTTTGTTTAGTTTTTCTTTTTTCTTTCTTTTTTTTCTCCACAGGTTTCAGTTTTGGCTGTTGGAGATGTTTGGAAGGTGGTTTTGAAAGGAATGAGTGCACGCGTTGGTTGTTGCTCATCAGCTGGTCCCACTTTTATCCTCGATCATCCCTTAGGGTGTGATTACAAGCCGGACGTGCTTGCTTGCTGCTTGGTTACTGTCTGTTTGACCGGAAACAAACAAGATCAATACTGTAGTTTAGTAATGTTCATATTTGTGGGAGAAAACTGGAGCTGACTTCAGAGACCTGCTGTTAGTATTTATTAGAAGGTCTGTTGTTTTCTGAATGTCTGCCTTATTTTATTTGGCCCTGTTCAAACTTAGACCTAAAATGTATCTCAGGGGTAAAATGCTGTTAAACTGATATTAATGATTAGGAATTGGAATTTTTAGAAAGTTAAAGTTTGATTGATGTGTACTGTGAGCTGTAATCTATATCACAGTCCACATTATATCTTTAGGACATATTCAGTCTCTTCCACTGATTGTCTGCTTCCCTGTATCTTGTGTATCTTCTGCCATTACTTACTCTACTTGTTATTTTACTCCTTCTGTTTATCTCTTTTCATCTGTCTGTCCATACACGTTTCCATCATTGTTTGTGTGGGTCTTTGTTTGTTTGTTTTTGCCCACGTATGTTGTTTACAGAGGTTTGAAGGTTTTCGTAATGACAAGACGATGCCTCCCAGCCTGGAACCGTCATGCAGCGGTTCAACAGAGGATGGATCCATAACAACCAACCACCTCAGGTTGGCATCAACAGCAGACACACACGCACACATATAAACTTTCTGCTGTTGTATCCGGTTTTGTTTTTTCTCTGAGTGTGTTCACATATGAGCTGAAGGCCTGAACTTTTGTATTTGAATGGATTTGAATTGGTTTCTAATCTGTCGGCACCCAGTGCAAAGATGAGCCAGTGGGCATCGAATTGCCTTCTTCTTTCTCTACCTGTCAGTCTTGCTTAAACCTAAGAAAGAATTTCTAGCAGTGAGAATGCTGCTGAAGTTTACCATCTCCTACTACAAGAGAGAGCTCCAACTACTAAAACCTGAGCCTCATAACAGTTGCCATCCTCAGAGAAACTTTATTGCATTGAGAAGGTGATAAAATGGCAATAAGACAGTCTGCTACCAGTCAGCCTGTGATTGAACTGTATTAAGTTGGCATGTACACATGCAGTCTATATCTGATTAACTGTGATAAATCGGTGAAGATCGCTAATCTGGTGCTGTCTCCTTCAATGTAAATGCACTTCAACTGCTTACATTCAGAGTCTAGCAAGAACCTCATAGATCCGAAACAGAAATTCAGATATTTCTGTTTATCTATTAACTTTTACATAGGATTGTAACCAGTTGGCAACCAGTTGAGTCATGTCCCCAACTGCAAAGAGACCAATTGCAGACGAGTTGCAACTGACACCAGTGTGATGGCAACGTTATAAATTAAACAGCAGTTATTTGCAAGCCTTCTCCGATCTGTCTGAGAGTGACTGCACTCAGTCCGAGTCAGACTGCGATTGTTTGGAGGCAGGTTGCCTTCCACTCGGTGACCTATGCATTGATTGAAAGTGGGCACTCATAGGTTAGGGTGTTGAATGCTTAAGCTCTGGGTGACCAGTTGGTTGTTATAACTACTTGCAGGGGGTCACTGAATGGGGGAAAAAATTTTAAAAAAGTAAATGCAATCAGTAGAAAACACTTGTTTATTTTTTTCCATTCATTCTTTTCCACTCATCCAACTTTGGGGGGAGGGCTGGAGAAACCCATGAAGCATTTCACCCACTCTGTGAGTGTGACCTTTTGTTACATCCACGATCATGTCTATCTTCTGACATACTGTAATTAAACCTTAATTAACCAAGCCAGCACAAATACATGAAAAACAGAAGTTTCAGACATATTTTGGACCGCATACGGGCCTAATGTTATCTCAAGAGCTGTTCTCTTTCTTTTAGTGTAGTCCAAGTACCTTCTGAAAACATTCACATTTAATGAAACATCCATTTTAAAAACAGTCTGAGATGTCTTAAGAAGAAAAAAAGAGCTATTTCAACAATGTTCCTCAGTTTTTCCTTGCATTACAATTTTACAGATCAAAGTGGATCTTATAAAAAAACACGCAAAACGCACACGCTTGAAACTAAACAATAGTATTTTACTCATTTATGATTGAAATAATCATTTATGATTTAGAAAAAGTTTAGCTATCCTCACAGCTCCACCTCTCCAGCAAGAGCAGTGCAATTTGTTAAAGAAAATGAGTTATTATTAGCTCCTCAGCCATTCTGATACTTTGTAAAGCTGTCCAGCAGGACTGGATTTGACCCTTTGCCAGGATGCATGTCTGACACCTCTGCTATAAAACATTCTTCACGGTACTCAACTGTGGTGCTGAAATTATTGAAAGACCACATTGGCTCCAAAGACATCAATGGAAGTGTTGAAATTCTGTCCGACTCCAAAGTATGCCATTATAGCAGCCACATTTGCAGCCCTTATTCCCATATACACACTTGCAGGTCAACCAATTAAATAAATAAAGTGCTGTTAAGTCACTCTGTGGCGTTTTTGCCTCCTACTGAGGTAATCCAGCCTAGAGTCACAGCAAAACGTGAAATACACAGCATGAATTTTATGCAGGCTACTCAGTGAGTATACATCCCACTGGCAACCAAAAAAAGGCAACTCTTGGACTTTAACCTGAACTATGATATTTTCCTTTACTATTTTGGGGCCTTTTTACCCTTTATTTTGATGGGATGTTAAAGAGAAGACACTCAGCAATTGGCCTCACGGTGGATTCACCTTACCATTGTGAGGTAAAGCAGTGCGCTGATCAATGATCTTTTCCTTAACATAAACAACAGTTTTAGGGGGATTAATAATGCATTTGCAGCCTATTTAAAATAAGACAAATGGAGTGTAAAAACGGTCAAATGCCAAATTAGGTTCCCCGGAGTGAGCAGACTCACTGAGCAGAGTGTTTTTTACCCTTTAAATGTGGAAGCTGTTAATTTTGTGTAAATATGTCGTGGTTGAAAAAAAAGAAGTAATTTCGTGTTGTTGTGCAGGAACCTCTCATCTATCTGCTGCAAACCTCAAAGTCACTCTATCCACACAGCACAAGAGAGGAAATATACACTATAGCTCTCTTTTTTTCCCTGATGGCCCCTCTATTGTTTTCCTCTCCAGTTTTTTTTTTTTTTTGCTACTTCTCGCGCATACTCATTCCCTCATTTCCCCACCGCCTCCCCACAAGCACTGCAATTTTTTCCCACAATCTTATCTCCTCTGCTTCTCCAAATTCTGTTTCACCATTTAAATAAAAGTAGTCCTCTGTTTCACTGTTCATTCTTCTGTATTTTATTTTAAACCTGTCCACCCCCCTCTCACTAAGACTGCTATTACCTCCTCTTTCTGTCCCCCAGAGTCTGTACATCAGTCCTATTTGTCCCTCACACTCAGTATCAACACTAGTATTTCCCCCCCAGCCTCGCTGCTAACACCTCCTCTCATTTTTTCCTTCTTCCTCCAGCACGAGTGCTAAGATCCGCGCCATCGAAGCCAAGCTCCAGATGATGGAGGAGAATCCAGACGATAGCTACTCAGGCCCGTCTGCCTACGTTTACAACAAGCCGCCAGAGAGGAAACGCTGGGAGCCCTACTCTAAATCACACCACAGCAACCAGAGCAGGCCCCGCAAGTTCAGGAGATGACCCATCCTCCCACTTATTCTATCCCCAGCCACCCACCCCTTCCTCTCTAAACCCAAAGCCAGCGTCTACACCTCAGCCCCCACCTCCACACAAACAGTTTCCACATTCAGTACTTTCGACTGTCCGATGTGGGGAAAATAAAAGCTCTCGAAGGTGAACCCTGACTGTTAAGGAGTAACCACAGCCATCATGGACGGCACCCAAAATGGGTTTTGGGTTGTTTTTTTTTTAAATTATTTCAGGTCTCAGAATCATCGGTCATTATTTAGCCGGACATGTGACCCAAACCTGGCTGACGTGCAGGTCGGGCCTCTCGTCGGCCTGCCTCATCACGATTTGCAGCGATTGAACACAGTTGAAAGTGTTAAGCGGTGTAAACGCTGCTTCTCGTTTTGTTTTGAACACATCTTCTAACTTCCAGATCACATTATTTAATTAAGGAATATGTTTCTTTTGGAGGGCGGGTTGGGCTTCGGTTTGTCCTAATTGGTTACTATTAATGGAGTGTAAAAATAATAAGCCACAAGCCGCTTAGCGACTCTCACTGCGAGTTTTAGTGTGTGTGTGTGTGTGTGTGTGTGTGTGTGTGTGTGTGGGTGCGCTTGATTTCTCCCCCCTTTGTTCTTTTTTTTGTTTTGTTTTTTTTCTTGGATCTAATTTTATACGACTGTTTTTAATGACTTTTGCGTAGCATTTAGATCCATCCCTGGTCGCATTCTTGTTATTTAAAATTCTCCATTAAAGGTAAATAATCACTTCGCTCCTGTGTTTTTCATGTTGATGGTGTTCTTTGTTGCCATTAAAATATTTTGTTTCCATTGCCCAAAAGCTCCCTCTCCTCACCACATGTAACCCTTTCGTTTTGGGGGTTTTTGTTTGTGGAAAATCAGCCATCATGGATCAAATCATTTATTTATTACCAGAAAGAGCATCTATGTAACAACATTATCCACAATAATCATATAGTCTTAGCTATTGTAGCCTTTTGAGGCTCACTTTTCCCACTCTGGTATGATGAATATTAAGTAGTTTACTATTTTTGTGCAGTTCCTGTAAATACTTCCAATACTTTGTAGGCCTTTTTGTAAGACTGATTAATGTGGACACATTTTCCTTATTATAAACTGCATTTTTTTTTTCATTTGCTGTCATATTGGGCATTTTTTCTTTATTGGAGTTTGAGGCTCTTATGATTTTTTTAAAAAAGAAAAAGAAAAAAAAGAGACGAAATCCCGATGAGACTGTAAACTGGATTTAATTGGCAGATGATTGAATTTGCTGGCCAAATGGCCTTTTCTGTTTTTGTGAGGTTACCAAGTAGGAACTGTTGGTCTACAGCTCGCAGCGGGCTAATTGTTGGAGAAGACGGAAGAGCACAATTTCGTGCAGACCGATGGACCAAATCCTACCTCTTGACATCACTCAGCTCTTCGTGGGATTTGTTTGTTGCTGTAAAATCATTCATGCGGCTGCAGAACATTTGTGAAATCCATTACAGCATTTTTTTTTAATTCTATTTTTGTTTTATTTTATTTATTTATTTTATTTTCCTTGCCTGTAATTATCTGTTTTCAATAAAGGAGCCACTGGATAAATATATCCTTTTTAGTTCATGGATACACATTCGGGTGTATTTTTTTCTTCTTTTTTTAAACGCTTGGATCATTTTTGATGGAATAATTCCTGAAGTGTAGATTTACAGATAATCATGGATCCGCTGTGGAAAGCGGGATGATTGACATATCGATCTAAACTATTGTAGGCTCAAACATATCCTGTAATTATAAAGCTCAGTCTTTTGTTTAATGGCTCCCTGAGTTTCTGTCAGCGTTTAGATTCAGTTACATCAGCTCCTATAGTTTATGTATTTATGTATATGTATTTATACTTTTGCATAATTGTATTAAGGATTTACATTAAAAACAAACAAACACATTAATCTGTGGATTTAAACGTAGCGCCAGCTGTGTTTGAAAGATCTGTAAATCGTGAATATTTGCCCTACTAATATACATCTTTTAACTTATTACTTAAACATCGAATTTATTCTTATTTTTTAATGAATTTTAACTTCAACCAGTTTTATTTTATAAATACATGATGCCTTGAATCGCAATATTTATGTTCTTTAAATAACTGCAAGCATAGCGACAACTGGCATAAAATTATCCAAAATATTAACGGAATTATATTTTGAATCATGGAGTTAAATTAATTTCAGTCTCAAAATTGTCTTCTCTTTAATAATGACTATTTTTTCTTTTATATATATATATATAAATGAGTAATAAGAACATACATATGGTTTTATCCGCATATACACAACAATCAGCGTGTATATAACAAAAACTTTGGTTTTCGAGCGCAAACTTGTGCGTTAATTGCCGCATTGTTGTCCGCGGTCAACGCCAGCTGTATATTTCCAGTAGCAAATAAATGACAATCATATAAACAAGTATAATTTTATTTTTTTTCCCTCTGCTGCTATAAGTGTCTAAGATATCAAACATCCACCAGCAGAGCTTTGAGGAATCAGAACTGTTCCGAACTGCGCGTCCAGCCTTCTCACGCACATGAAACTCTTTACTCGCCCTCCCCCTTCTTTAACTATAAGGCAGGCCAGAGTCTCGCACAACTTTCACTGCAGCTCTGCAGAGACACTCAGGTTCTCCGCTCGCCTGTGCAGCCCCTCAGGTCTCTGCTGAACCTCAAAAGCTTTTCTTTTTGGGGGGAGTTTTTACGAGGCGCCTCGATTTGATTCACTTCCTGTGGTCGGACCCCCGATCAGAAAAGGGAAAGAGAGAAGAAGAAGACAGAGAGAGAGAGAGACAAGGGCAAACGTAAGAAATCTGTTGTGAAGAGCAGCAAGCAAAACTCTCCGGCGCTGCGTGGCTGCATCACTGCCGTGACAGACCGTGTTCGTGCTTTAAAGAGACACTTTTCTGTAAAACAAAAGTGCGCGCCACAGTTCATTCATGGTACGGATATAACTGTTTTTCCCCATTTTTTACTTTTTTGTTTTCTTTTTCTTTTGTTTTTTCACGCCCATCGCCGACTATTCTCCTGATCCCAGACTCTGGAAACTCTGAGACGCCAGGGGTTCATGTACTGGAAAAATGAAGTGTTGTCCCCTCTTTCAGAGGGAAATAAAATTCTGTCCGAAGGAATCCCAACAAAGCAGGTACTGACACGCAATGTTTGGGCCTTTTTAAAAAAAAAAGGTTTAAAATGACTCTACTTGCAGCTAGTCATATGTGCAGTGCGGATGCTATACTAGGCTCTAGCTTTACTGTGGGATATTTTCAACATGCCAGTTTCTTCTCTCACTGAACGGCACGGACGGCAGAAGCGCGCAGTTTCTTTGGCAGCCCCCCGGGGAGGGGATCGTGCGGGGATTTTTATTTTTTTGTCTCTCCGCGATCTCACAAGAATCATGTTTCTTGTGTGTATGTGGAGATCAGCTGCACGCGCTTCTTCTGCGTATGAATGGCGTGATTTGCTGTCCGTGAGGCGTGATTTGCTGTCCGTGAGCCTCTCGAGCGCTGCCAACTCGCGTGAAGAGAATTAGATTTTAATTACAGCCATTAAAAATCAAATTTGCAATTCTTTGGGTGACCGTTGCCTTTTTTCCACCCTGATTGACAGTTGAAATTGACACTCCGTGTCCCTCTTATCCCCCCAGCGTTTCAAGCTATTTGTAATTACAGGTAGTCCCCCCCACCGAAAACACACACACACACACACACACACACACACACACACACACACACACCACTCCACTCCACTCCCCATCCTCCAGTCTCGTGTCCTGGATTGCGAAGAAAATACTATTATTCTGAGAGGCATGGGTTAAGGGCAGGGGGAACAAAATCAATCCAATTTGAGATAGCTTCATTAAAACATTGCCTTTTGTTGCAGGGGGCTTTTAAACAGGTTTGACCGGGGGTTTATTGTCAGGACTACTTTAAATAGGAGTAGCCTCGGAGAGCTGTCCGCAAATGTATCCCGAGGATTGCTCGGCTCAGCTGATGATGAGACGGAGAAAGTGATGACCCGCCGCTCACTGATCGTTTTCTTGTAGGTGATCTCCACCGAGCACCAGAGCACACCGGGAGCCTCGCGCTGCAGTGTGGACTCTAAGCACACGCCAATGGTGAGAGTTTTATTGCCCGTTTATGCTTTAAAACATATATGTTTAAAAAAGGCTCTTTCAGTGCGCCGATAGCGTGCAGCGGATGACCGTTTGGCCCACGCGCATTCGCGCTGGCGAAAATTTGTGAATTATGCGCGCACTGCAGTGCAAACGCATGGTAAAAAAAAATGGCGACACCTGAAAACTGTCAACGCGCTGATGAGGATGATCGGTGTGTGTGTGTGTGTGTGTCAGTGCTGAGCTCTGCTGATGCCCTCTTGCAGTCTCACTCGGACGGAGAATCCCAGCGGTCCAACATGGAGCGGGAGGACACCCGCTCTTCCCCCAGCACTCCGTCCACCCCCTCCGTGTGCTCGCCGACCTCCTCCACCAGCTCGGTGCCGTCCACCGGGAAGAACCTGTGCGCCAGCTGTGGTCTGGAGATCCTGGACAGATACTTGCTGAAGGTGAGAGGCCGGCCATACTTTTAGACTTTTTGTTTTCCTTTTTACATTAACAGACAGAAATAGTTCGTCTGCACAAGGCAATCGGGAGCTAATGAAGAAGGATGCTGTGCTGACTCTGCCCTTATTTTTGGATTTGGGGGCCCGCCGTAAGTTTGCACGGAATTTAACGCAATTTGGAGATTGAAAGCAAAAATAAATAAATACAACTTCAAACTGAAAACAGAAGAAAAAGAAAAAAAGGTTGCAATGATATTTGAAAGCAGCTATATGCCTGACTTACTTAAAACTTTTATTATCTAGCCAACTCGGAAAACAGGAAAAGACACAAGAGGCGATTTGTTTCTAAATCTCAGCTATGTTATCGCCACCGTAACATTTCAGGAAACGGAGATTAAACGGCGCTCTGTGTTTGGGAGACCGCAGACAGTCACAACAGGGATGTTTTGGTTCTTTTGCTGTTTCACAGCCAGGACGCCCTGCTTTTGTCGCGTGCGCTTTCCAACCCCAAACAATCTTCACTAGTGCGCGCGCGGCCCTGTGTGTGTGTCAGGAAGTGTGAAGATCATTAGTTCGTTATCTGCCTACTTTGTTCTCCATCCGCGGGACAGATAAGACAAATGAGATTGTTTTATTTAAATATTTAATGTCTGGTCTTAAATTAAACGTTTATGCTATTATAATAAATTAGTCACGCTGAAATTTTTATTTTATTGTATTGTATTTTTCATGTCCAGAACTATTAGTTTATCTGCAATTATCTATAGAAGACGTTTTGTCTATACATGTTGTAAATTCTCTGGATAGGTTTAATTTATACGATCTCAAAACCTAAACAATTAAAATCTTTTGTGTGCAACAATTGTTTGTCTTCTTTATTTAGCCATTTAAAAAAAAGTAATACATATTTCCCATGATTTTAAATGTCGGGACTGATCATTTAACACCGTATTCAAAATAATAATTTAAAAAACTCAAATTCATCAACGAAAAATATATCTATTAGGCCAAATAATAATAATAAGTACTAATAATCATTTAAGGTTATAAATATAAATCTAACGTTAGGGCAAGTGTTTTTGGCAGCCTCCTTTAACTCTCATATGAATAAATAGACAAGCCGGATGGCTTTGCTGCCTGTAAGCTTGCAAAAGTATAATTTTTAAAAAAAAGTTTTTAAAACATTTTTTAAATTATTGTTTTCCTAAACGATTATAGTGCTGTTTAACGAAGAAAAAAAATCCAGTCACAGAAAATATCGGTTGATGCCTTAATATTTCGTATAATATCGTAATTGCCAATAAAATATGTTTTAGGACAAAACAAACAAGCAAAAAAAAAAACCCTCCTAAAAAGCATATTGCTAAAATACAGAAACATCTGTGATAAGATGCGCGCCTTATAGTTTCAGCATAATATTCATAAATGGCTTAAAATTGTGAGGTATTTTTATTATTTAGAGTTTTTTGTATTTTATTTATTCATTTACAATAATGAGTAAAATACATTTTTAAAAATTGTTTAAAAAAATTTATTTATAGCTCTCATAAACATTCAAAATAAGCTCACGATCGATCGGATTTGCGCAGGCGCGTTCATAACGCATGCTGCTGCATCACGTCAGTGTTCCACAGTGTGACAGAGTCATTACTCACCACAGCAGACCTTAATGCGGCCTTATATCATCAGTTTGTGTGTGTTTGACACGCTTGGTGTCTCTTTGCAGGTGAACAACCTGATTTGGCACGTGCGCTGTCTGGAGTGCTCAGTGTGCAGGACGTCACTACGTCAGCACAGCAGCTGCTACATCAAAAACAAAGAGATCTTCTGTAAAATGGATTATTTCAGGTAGGGTAAGTTTATGGCCGTGTTTTCAAAATACCACGTCCGCCCCTCTGCCAGCACAGCTCTCTCTCTCCCCCTCTCTCTCTCTTGTCGCACACACGTGCACTCACGCACGCTTATCCTTTGAAACGTATGCATGCGGGTTGCCTCATATATTCTTGAAAAGCCTTTTCAAAAACTGAAAGTGTGTAACAAAATAAAAGCTTTTGCCTACAGCGAAGGGCTGAAAGATTCACAGTTTTGTTATGGCTATCCAAAAAACGCGACATTTTCAGCAGCTAGGCCTATAAAAGGAAAAACACTGGAGTGCTGCACTCTGGGAAAATTTCCCTAAAGTGTTTAAAAAGTTGTGGGCTGTGTAGTTTTACGCTATTTAAAGAAAAACGCTTTTGACCTTGTTATGACCAGCTTCTCTTTACCGCTTTGATCATATCAGATCTTAAAAGGCAAATTAAAGTTAGCACACTTTAGTTTCTTTTCGCTTATTTATGCATTTCCAGTGCACCGTGCCAGACTGGCTGGGCGTGTTTTTGTGTTTTGCAACTGCCCGATCATTGGATCCTTTCTCCAGCATTTAGTGCCTAAAAGCTGGTGAAATCATTTTCTCATGACTCAGTCTTGAATGAGGTACAAAATTAACACACCACGTGCCACGATGCGCGCGGATAACTGTTTTAACACCCTGACAGGGACACGTGATGTAAACGGAAATTGGCGGAAATGCCAGTTTGAGCTGTCCGGATTTAGTCGGTCCCTAAAGACAAACAGAGCTTAAGTGCAAAAAAGGAAATGCCTATCTATTCTATAATAAAAGGATATGTCTCATTTTTAAAAAACAAATACAATTTCAATTAGAGAATCAAGCCTAATAGCAATAATAATAAAAACCCCAATGATGATTGTTTAGTAAACCTTAAAAATTAAATATCTCTGATAATATATCTAAAATAATACAAAATAAAATTGTATACCGTCTGTATACAACATGCCATGAATGCGTAGGCAAATTTTGTACAATTTTATTACAATACAAGCTGGACTAAGAAAGCCTGTCTGATGTGTTGACTCAGTTTTCTATTCCCTTTTTGTGTGTTTTTGTGAGTGCCAAGAGGAAAATATAAAAATGTGTGCAGGCCTGTGTGTGTGTGGTAGTATAGGGTTAAATGGGGTTCACAGCCACAGCAGCATCAGTATGGTAAATTTCTGTTCAGTAGCCTGGAGCTGGTGTATTAATCGTATGGACACGTGTGCCAATTTGTGCTTAACGCTTTGTGTGTGTGTGTGTGTGTGTGTGTGTGTGTGTGTGTGTGTGTGTGTGTGTGTGTGTGTGAGTGGAGTGAGTGCATGGAGCTGCAAGTGAGCGTTAGTGTTTGTCTGATCAAAATCTGACACCAAGTCACTGCTCTGAGGTTTATAATCACCAGCAATTAGTTGTCCCCCCACCCCAGACCCTCAAGCCTCCAGACCAGCAATTAGACTTCCCCGAGTGCCTGGTCAGCATGTAACTCGTGTGAATGTGGCTTATGTCCAAACTGAAAACACACCCTGAGACAGATACCTGCACACAGACAAACATGTAATAAGAAACATAAAAACACAAATATGAAACTTTGAAATGGGCATTAGCAGAAATGCCCATTGCAAACACCTGCACACATAATCCACCTACTCACACGCACACACTGGTCACCAACACACACAGATCTCTGTTTATTTATGCATGTCTAGCAGCTGCCAGTCATTTTGCTCATATTTTCCTGAAAATGGAGACTTTTGTGTTTGCTCTGCCGCACCATAATATTTTACCAGCCCAGCTCTGGTTAAATGCTCCCTTAGAATTTACCTCCACACTGCTCACTGATCACTGAGAGACTCAGAAATGCTTTTTAAATGTGGACGCTTAAATACGTCATAGTATCAGATCTCCAAAGATGGTAATGAATAAAACAGTTTAAGCTCTCTTACAGTCAAAGAGTTTTAAGCCCTTGATTGTTTTAAGATATATTGTCATTTGTTGGTAGAGTTGTCTTTCATCAGATTGCTTCTCTTTCTCCTCTGTGCGCCAACAAATTAAAACAGAGAAAACCTCGGCAATGTGGCGTCATCCCATTATAGGAGAAGTGCAACACTGCAGCAATTATTATTTCTTTTAATCATCAAGGCATCTGACAAATATTTAGTCACTTACTCTTTAGCGTTTTAAAGGCCTGAAAGTGGCAACAAATGTACATAATCAGACGCAAAAGACCTCAATAATCTAATCTAATCTCTTTTTAGAATTACTGCAGTATTTTAGCCCCAGATATTAAAAGCCATTTGTCATTATTGTGCTAATTTAATTTTCTTTGCTCTGTAGTGGTTGATTTCTGCATCCTGGGTAAAAATGAAATGCGTTTGTTGTGTATAATGAGGGTCACTTAGGGCCTCTTTCTGGTTAATTTGGTCATAGATGTAGTTAAGTGGCATTTTTAAACCTATATGGTTGTTAATTAATTATTTAAACGCACAGAAAGCTAAGAAAATATTTAATTCATAGAAACTGGGGGTCTAAATTAAACTGTCACATAAACTGACACATTTCCCCCTAAAATAAAACGTATTATTACTCTTGTTATTTTTCCTAATTTTGTTTAAAACGTTTTTTAATAAAGGGTGTGAATGAAAAGGGTTTTTCTGGACAGATGTTTTATAAGAAAAACTTATAGTTATTTTCACAAAATGCTAAGCAACTAATTTCCTAAATTTAGAAGTTTAAAAACTGGTCAAAGGACCTAAACTGCTCCACAGTTTACCTCACATTTGTCATCTATCTGCTGTACAGAACTATGACTCTAAAGACAGGGATGACAAGCACAGTCATAAAAGAGTTCATAATGCAGATACGCAGATTAAAAACTACTGCAATAGTTAGTATGGTTACAATATGTGGACGAAACCCCTCTTTTGCACAATAACATCAGTACTTTTGGATTCGATGTCCTTATAAGTCACTCTGAGAATGTGATGCTATTTTAAAAAATGCTGCATTGAAGCTTTGCTGCAGGGCTGGGACCTGTGCAATGGTTACTTCTGTAAATATAAACTGTAATCTGGGTTTAGGCCAGATTTAAACTAGGCTAAACACCGCTGCAAGTCCAGATCCTTTGGGCTGCTTTCAAACCTCTGGAGATATTTCCTCATCTGTGTCAGCCTCTCATCTGGCTTTGGACTGACAGCTGCTTTAATGGGGCGTAATAGCAGGAAATCAGAGTGGGTTTCCCTCCATATACGTGTGTATGTGTATGCAGAGGTTGGGTGGGGGCGATGTCAGCGTTATAGGGGTGCAGGACAGAGCCCCCGCTGTGCCTCTCAAACCCATGTCAGGCCTTGGGGGCTTGCTTTCTCTCTCTCTCTCTCTCTCTCTCTCTCTCTCTCTTAACCACACACACATACGCAAACCATTTCTATATCAGCCTCCTCCCCTTTCCCCCCTCACCTCCTTGCAGCCCTCCCTCGCCTTGCCCCATAGAAACCCCATCCGCGTCCGTGAGCTGCAGGCCACACAGGAAGTTGCCCTAATCAGGGGCACCCCGTGACACTGACACTGTAACCAGAGTCCACGTATGTAATGAACTTCGTGGGTGAGATGAGAGCACATGTGGATGTGTGCATGTCTCTTTATGCGTGTGTGTGTGTGCGCTTGAATTTTTAAATTTTTTTGCAATAATAATTATTCATCAACCACCCACCTCTGGTTAGCTGATTAGGTCTCCATAGCAACAAAGGAGAGCAGCAGCTACAGAGATTTTTATCAAGAAGCGAATGAATTAAAATTATAATAAGACATCTGTGACACACAGTGTTACGCTGCTCAGTTAAAGCGCTGCACTACATTATTCATGCCGAAAATCAGATTGGCTGTTCCAAAGAAAACTGCCCGTATTCCTAGTTACTACAGGCTAAAAGAGCAGCGGATGAGAGTGTCAAGGACTTGTATTTTCTGCAGGGTTTATCCATAAAACTCTGATCTATTAAAACCTGTTAAAAGACGTAAAGCATATGAAACATTTCCCCCTCTTTTTCTCAGCTCAGAATCCTGTCAGCCTAATGTGAACCTCTCGCACACAAACCGCACAGCCTCTCTCAGGACAAATCTAATAGAGATTAGCATGTTCTCAGAGCACATCATAAATAATCCAAAAAACGTGTACCTCCTCAGGCCCCTCTTTCAGCAGCAGGTGAATTACTGTATAAAAAAAGAGTAAAAATTAGACAGAATAAGGGGAGCAAATAGGAGAAGTCTGAGGAGGAAAGGAAGTTTTGCGGTGAGTGATATAAGGGCTGCGAGGATTGACACGGATCCAAAATAAACATCAGTTTTTTGGTGCAAATGGAAAATAAGATACAGAAAAAGTATGGGTGCAGAAGTAAGAGGAAGGGGAGGAAGACAGAAGAGGAGGAGGGGGTTAAAACAAGGGATGGTTTGCAGCTTTTTCTGGGTTCTGTCTCAGACCATGAAACTGACAAGCTGTCATGCTGCATTAGCTGCAACGTTCCACAATGTTTTCCTCTTTACTGTAGAAACAGGCCCGACTTCTCTGTAAGAGTCTGAAAGGATATCGTACAGTGAGCCGTGCACTCCATTTGTCTCCCGGAGCGGCTTTAATGGCACATAAGAGGTTGTTTGGTTAAATCTGAACATATCAGAGACAACTTAAGGCCTTAGTGGGTGCCATGCCAGCCAATTTTCCTTGAAGGTCATCACAAGGACTCGCTGTTACAGTTGCACTGCTTTTCCCCCTTGATGAATACCATTTTTTGCATTTGTTGTGATATCTACATAATTTGTTGACCTGTGATGATAAAAACTAGGCTGACCCTCAAACAGTAGTCGCCTAATGATGCCCCATAAATAGTCTGCACCACACTACATGCATAAAAGTGACTTCTGGCAAACAAGCTCCTGCACATAAGGAGGGTTACAAGCTTGTGAGATGTCAGGGCCTTAGTATGCTTTCATCCTAGATAGAGTGGACTTGAGTGCACGCATACGCTGCCAAACCCACTCACTTGGCAGCTCTTGTGCTCCTCTGCACCCCCAGCTCTCTTTGCTCGCTCTCTCCGCCGCTTACGCTCTCCACTTTGCCATTTCCCCCCAGCCCTACGACTCCCTGTCTCAGTCACTTACGTCCTCTCTCTCTCTCTCTCTCTCTCTCTCTCTCTCTCCATGACTGTTCTTTTCCGGCTCCCTGCCCTCCGCCAGCTCCACTGACCTCTGACTCTAAATATGGCTCATGTTTGTGGCTGTGTATGGAGCAGCGAGCGAAATATCGGGGTGAGCACGGCTGATGAATGTACACAAATCCGGCTGTACAGTGCAGCACACTGCGCATGTTTACCCCCACCCCCTTCCACGCCAGTTTTACCCTTGAAGAAGCACTTTCTTTCAGGCTGCTTACAAATCTGGCCTCCTCCAGCAGAATTGGCAGCTGCCGACCCCAACAATGGCTCTTAACATAACCATAACCATCTCCAACCTAAAGCGTTTGATACCCATTAAAACCCATAATGGGTCCTTCAAATGAGGCGCTTAATGTCTTTTTATTCTTGTGCAAAACAGGGAGCATCTATAATATTTCTGTTGCAATAAAATGGAGATTTATTTGGATACTCCACGGACCCAGCTGCACAGTAAACACAATCTCGTGAAGGGATATGAGATATTCGACATTTTTCCATCTGTATTGCCTATGTCTGATATATCTTATTTCATAAAGCACAAGTGCTGCAGCTCAATTTGACTAATTTCTACACACATATTACTAATGTACTATTACATTTGAAAATACTTTTTTAATATTTGGGATTTACATTTTTTCTTTTTAGAAGAATGGCCACCGACATACGGGATAGGAAGGCCTTTTTGTGGGATTAGTTATAAATCTACAGCAGCCTTTATTTCTTCTTTGACCGCCGTGTCCCGTTTTATCCCCCTCATTTAAAATATTTAAACTAAGCAGATGTTCAGCTATCTTATTTCTTGCTAATGAGGAATTGTCTTGAAGCATTTCTAGCCTTACATCTTTGACCCTCTTTCTCTCTCCCACCAACCACCCATCCATAACAGCAAGTCAGGTGGTTTGGGTTTATTCACCGCCAACCTCGCTGTTGCTATCAGTTACAGCGAGGCGATCTAGAATGATGTCATCTGGGTTTTTCTTCATATTCCACTGTGTTTAAAGCCAACCTGGCTTATGTGTGTTTTTGTGTGTGTGTGTATATGTGTCAGGGGCTTCATGCATCAGTCAGGAAATTGCAGGTGTTGGTTTGTTTGCATTCAAGGCTCAGCTTGCAGCCGCACTCAGGAGTCTTTTCTGAAAGCCATATCCTCCTCCTCCAAGGTTTCCTTTAAAGCTTCTGAGCTTTGCCAGAAATTAAAAAACAAATTCATGTCAAACTTCACTTCAAGAAAATATTCTCAAAGAAAAGGAAGTCACTGTGTATGTTTCATTTTCTGTTCTGCAACAATTTGATCTTTTTCCCTTTTTTTACCCATAATTCCTCATTCTGCTGCTCTGTTCTTATCCCCCTCACAGTAGGTTTGGTACTAAGTGTGCCCGCTGCGGGCGGCAGATATACGCCAGCGACTGGGTGCGGCGTGCAAGGGGAAACGCATACCACTTGGCATGTTTTGCCTGCTACTCGTGTAAGAGGCAGCTGTCCACGGGAGAAGAGTTTGGTTTGGTGGAGGAGAAGGTCTTGTGCCGAATCCACTATGACACCATGGTGGAGAACCTCAAACGAGCAGCTGAGAGCGGTGAGTGGTTGGGTAAATGACAAGATATATCTGAAGCTATGCTTTTCAGCAAATTTATTGCCTGATTGAATCATTCCTTGTCATAACTATTTCAAATGATTGATATCTGTTAATTTTCTGAGAACGGTAATACCTACAGAATTAGCATGTTATGCTGCAAGAGCGGAAAAGTAGGCCACGGCTCTTAAATTTGGGTCCCTGCTGGGGCATCAAAACTCCTGAGGTCCCTTTGATATGATACATTTTTCAAGTCCTGTAGACTACCTATGTCTCCTGACATCTATAGTCACTTTATTTATCACTGAACTATTATCTGACTTGCATGTGTGTGTGTATTTTTGTAGGCAATGGCATCACATTAGAGGGAGCAGTTCCAACAGAACAAGACAGTCAACCCAAACCTGCCAAAAGAGCACGGACATCGTTCACCGCAGAACAGCTACAGGTGAGAAACGCTCTCAGCAACACCGAAGTACACAGCGTTGATTTACTGTGCCAAAGCCCTGACACAGTACCTAATATTTTGTCTCATTGTGCAGATCATGCAGGCACAATTTGCTCAGGACAACAATCCGGATGCCCAGACGCTACAGAAACTAGCTGACATGACAGGCCTAAGCAGAAGAGTCATACAGGTGAGCAGTGTGTATAAAAAGCACGAATGGATGACGTCAATATAATTAAATGTTAAAATGCTAAACTAATGGAACACATTCTTACAGTACACTGAAAAGACAAACTTTAAGAATATAGCCACATGATGTCTGGTTACATTGCATCTTCATAGGTGTGGTTTCAAAACTGCAGAGCAAGACATAAAAAGCACACGCCCCAGCACAGCGGGGCTCCTCAAGGTCATCCTCAGTCCAGGATACCCTCATCTCTGCCCGATGAGCTGCATTACTCTCCGTTTGGCAGTCCCGAGCGAGCGCGCATGGTGGCCCTTCATGGGTACATTGACAGTGAGTTATCATTTACTGTGGTGTAAATAGGCACATCATTTTTAGTATTTGTTTTGACTTTTTAAATTATGGGAGTTACTTTGTAAGACACATTTTGCTTTTCTTTTTTCTTTTTTTTAATCTTGTGTGTTTTTTATGATTTGCTCCCCAGGTCATCCCTTCTCTGTCCTGACCTCTCAGAGTCTCTCTCATCAGGCCATGTCGCTGCCTCAGCTCCCCCTCAGTCGCTAGTTCTCCGACATGGCCCTTATGACCCCTGACCTCCCGATCCCAACCCCTGATCTAACATCAGTGATGTCTCATGAACCAACTCGAAGGTCATCCAGGAGTCAGCGTGGAGAGGAGACAAATATTGCAGGAGCCTTGTCCACTGAAACCAGAAAAAAAGAGAAATGGATGAACGAGATAAAAGCTAAAAAACCATCTGTGATTATGTTCTTTTCTGGGGATAGGACTTCCAAAAACGACTTTGAAGCGTTTATCATTAAACTCACAGACTATGTATCACACGGACCCTTTTGCTTCACGTGTACAGCATCCTCCACTCTACTCAGCCACCACCTAATGTGGAGGTGAAGGGAGCTTTAAAGGGATAAACTGAGCAAGGAAACTTCTTGAAGTGCTGTCAAAACACGAAGAGAAATTTAAAGGGGAACTATCTTTGTGGCCCAAAGGCCACAGTAGACCACATTAGAGGTAAGGCTCCTGGCTCTTTTCTCTCTAAGCAACCATGAAGGAATCTAAATATAACAGGAATCTTTGATTGTTGAAATATTTTTTATTTCGGAATGACATATTGACTTTATGACGTCTCAGAAAACCAGAAACTTCCTCCTTCTTTTCCCACCGAACTGAGGTGCAGAATTAGAGACAAGAAAATATTACGTGCCTTATCTTTTCCAAAGTGATATTTCTCACTAAACATTTAACTGTTATTACGCAGGAAAAATTATGAGACTCCTAAATCTTCAATTGGCAGAAAATCACAAACTATTTAATAGACTCTGTTGTAGCATTTTGTCTGTTTACCATTTAATGAAGCTGCAAAGGACAACATTGGAGCTGTTGCGTGAATAAAACACCGGTTATAAGCAGGAGTTTGCAGACTTTAAACCGTTACAGTCCTGTTTAAAGAGGAAAGTCTGAGATGACCATACAAGTCAAACTTCACATTCCTGCAAAATCAGACCACATTTCCAGATTTTCCCACAGGTGTATTGTTACTAATTTATAATTTATAAGGTTGCTTGTTCAGCCTCTGTATGTGTGTGTGTGTTCCACACAAGCAGGCGGGGAATATTGTATTGGTACAATATGGACAGTATAAAATGACTGGGTTTGTACATATTAAGATGTGTGTGCGTCTGTGTGTGTGAATGTGTGAGTTTTGGCAGGGGTATAGAGTGTGCATTTGTATTTTAGTTCCATGACCATAGTGTGAAGAACAGGATCCAACAAGACCTCAATGTCCTTGTATTTATTGAGATGGTAAATCCCTGTAAAGCACTTTTTCCCCCATTTGAAATGTTTTTTTTTTTGTTTGTTTGTTTTGTTTAAAAAAAACATGAAATGAAACAAAAGTTTATTTGATAGACTGTGCATCATAAATGTTTTGTGTAATAAAATGCAATAAAATAGAATGTGATATTTTTTTGGTGGCTTTGGATCATTTCTGAGGATAAACTAACAAAGCAATTATTCACGTTTAATTTTCCAAAACATGTCAACTGCGAAGCACAGACAAGTGTGTAAGACAATTAAATCGGGCTCAGATGGAATGAAGTTTCAAATGGTAAATACACAAATAAAATCCATAAATATAAAGTAACTCTGTGTTCCATGTGTATTTTTTAAAGTCAGGCATTGTGTTTTGCTGTAACTTCACTTCTTGTGTGTTTACTTTAGCATTTGTGCTTAGATTAGTGGTTAACAGTGTACATCCTCGTGTGTGTGTGTGTGTGTGTGTGTGTGTGCTGGGTCTGCATTTTTGTGCAAGACAAAGAGTGCATTATGGGAAATTTCTCCTGCTCTCAAGGGTGTTCATTCATTATTAATTTTATTTGATATTTTTTTAAAAGATGATCTGCTGATGGGAGTTTATGGCGATATGTTGAAGAGTAATTTAATGAGTGCCTGACGCTCGCCCAGCAGATCAAAGCCTTGTCAATGTTACCTGCTAATTTCCTATCTTTGGCAAATTACCTCAGATTGTAGTTTAATACACTCACTTTTGAATGCCTGCTAAAATCTTTCATTTAGGCATGAAAAAAACCCTGCAAAAAAAGCACCAAAGCCCCTCAAAACCAACCCTCACACATGAATGGCACATTTTTGTTACACCAGCAATCTGTGGTGTTTTGCACCTCATTAATTCACTGTAAATAAGTCAATTCTTATTACAGGGATGGGAAATGTGTTGTTGGATAAAGTTAGAATAACAGAGTTGTTTGGGCAGCATGTATAAAGACTGTTTAACCCAGTTGGAAACTGATTGCCTGTCCTAATTCTTCTGGGTGTGAGATGTAGATCTGAAATAATACAGTATGGCAATCAAAGCACGTAATAAAACTGGATGTATTCTGTGCTGCCTGTAAACTGATTGTAAATGTATTTCCCAGATTCTTTCCATTCCTCTAGCTCCCTCTCTGTAATGCATACAGTATTATGGAAATTAAGATGAATGCACTGAAAGGCGGCTGTTGCACCTCCCAGAATTCATAGGCCACAGCAGCAATGTGGGTGGGGGGGAAATAAAACGAGATGATTTAAAAGCATGGACTTGATCATTTACTTTTCAGTCATTAATGCAAAATGTAATACAAGACAGAAATTCCCTATAGCTCGGTTTTAATAAATAACATGCTAAAAGTTAACATTGCTGCTCTCCTCACATCTGGCTGCAGCTGATTTTTCCGGCTCAGCGCCACAAACCTCATCCCAAGCCTTCCGACAAGTCCGCACAATCCACTCATGCTCCTGGTCATCTGGTGGAAAGATCCAAAGGGAAATTATTAGAATTTGTATCTTTTTATTCTTCTTTTTATTCCAGATAAAAGTGAACCATTTAACCATTCTTTTGACCTACACTCTAATAGTACAGATTTAATCATATAAAGGCGCACAGCAAGAAGCATTTTTGGTTGAACTCGCTTAAAACGTTTAAATCAAAAACCTAACAGCAAGCATTATCACACCGCAGGTCGCACTGAGTGCGAGGCAGCACCGTTGAAGTGCCATTTAAGTCTCGGTTAAATCTGTCAAAGCAAGATAAGCCCGACAATTAGCAGAAAATAACTTCTCAGAGCCACTTCAGACACCAATAAATAATAACCCCCACACACAAAAAATGGACGCCAATTTTTTTTTCCTTTCTTCTTCTTCTTCTTCTTCTTTTTTTTAACCGAAACGACTGCCAGAGGAGATGATAATAAACCAGTTTTTCGTTGTTAAAAACTGAAACGAGGAGCTAATTGCAGGGGAAGTCGGCTTTTCTCTCTGGAGCGCGCACAGCTGCACGCACTTGAGCGGCTCGCGGGCCTCACCCCTAGGTTCGACCGCGCGCGGGGCTCCATTGTACAGAGGAGCAGGTCTGCAGCTCTCCCGCTGATTGTGTGTAATTGCCGGCCGAGGGCGTCAACACTAACAGCCTCTTCAAGTGTGAAACGACCTCTCCCCTCATTCTCTGCCTCTCCTTTTCTACCTGCTCTGATCGGGAGGTCAATTGAACGCGACGGACACGCGGGCAGCTGCCGCCGCGGATCTTTGTAACGCATTTTGTTAGCGGAAAAGGTAATTACGGCAGCTCACACATAACTGAGCGGCCACGAGACTGACCTCAATTAACCACCAACCCCCCAAAACCTTCCTTAATGATAATTAGATTGGGGGGCATTTTCATATTTGCTGCAATTTCGCTCTCTTCAGTGTTGGCAGCGTTTATCTCTGGATTTAAGTCACGTGTAATTGGCACCTAAAGTTAGCTGAGGGTACAGGTGGCTGGCGTATTTACATGCGAGGACAGCACTTTTTTGTGATTTTTAAATTTAGCAGTTTTGACGGTGGTAATTATCAGGCAGGATGGGTATAACTGCAGTGAAATCCCGGGGTGTGCGTGTGTGTGTGTGTGTGTGTGTGGGGGGGGGGGGGGGTAATTATAAGAAGGAAAAGCAACACAACAATAACAGAAACAAATTCATCAACAGTTTTCTGGTCGACTAACAACCTACATGGAGAACCTTTATATGAGTGTGTGAGAGGAGGGGAGTGTGTGCAAGCGATAATGGCACCTTGTTAAAGTCTGTTTATCTTAATCCTCAAAATACACTCAGAGAGAAAAGTGTTTCCTTCCAGCCTAATGGCAGTGGTGTAGCACACATGCACACATACATACATACGTATACATGCACACAAAGATATACAGCATGGCTTGACTACAAAAACGAAAATGGGTTTTCTTATAGCACAGTGGTTGCATAAGAGATGAACAAGGTTCTGCTGAAGTAAATCCAGAATTTGGATAATATTCACAGGAACTCTGTGACTCGCTGAGAAACGACCTGACCCTTCACTGGTGCGATCGATGGAGCACACTTTTGGTTTCTAAGCAAAGGCTCTATGGAAATCAACAAAATGAACACTTAGACAAACATTCAAACATACATAAATAAGTCATCTGTCTCCAATTTTAATGTGGTTTTGTGTCTTGATGACACACACATACAACATGAAACAGCGATGGTTTTACAATTTCTAGCTGTAAATGTATTAATCCATCTGCCAGGGCTCACAGGATTAACACAGGAATCCTGTTTTATAGGAAAAGCAGCGTGAGGATATGTTGCACTCCCCAGCGGACCGGCTGACTTCTATCTGTCTGTGAAACACCTTGGCTGGAAGGGGACAAAGGGAGGGGCCGCGCTTTGGTCACCAGAGAGGTGTTTTCCTTGGCAGTGGAATGTGTTCGGTGTGCAGCTTGCTCTGCCCAGAGTCTCAACTGGAAGCGGTTATTCCAGAAACAGGAAAACGCTCCAAATAATATGGCAACACATGGCCCCTTCTGAAGCTGCCTGTTGCCAAGACAGAATGCAGTATTCACAACTGATTGTGTGTGTGTTTGTTTGCAGTAATAACAGAACGTATTCAGGCACTCGCCAGTGGAGATTTCCAGCGCAGATGTGACCTATGCATCCCTCATTCTTTTTAAATTACAGTTTCACAGAGCAGTGCAAAATGTCTTAGTACCTTCAAACTTTTAGCAGCAATCTTCATCAGCAATGGCTAATTAAAGTACTAATGTATGTCCCTGGAAGTCTGCAGCAAAGCAGATTAAAAATAGAGATCCACAGCCTATGGCTCTTAAATGGGGTGTCACAGGGTCCCCAGGAAAAAAAATTGTAAATGTAAAATTGTAAAATAAATATTCTTCTGTAGCAATAACAAAGTATAACATAAATTATTCTGTAGCAATTACACAAGAATATCCAGTAATGTCCCTGCCAACAATTAAACACATTCACTTACCGAAAATCGGGGGCATCTTCTGTGGCAAATGGGTGCAAACCTTTTACCACAAACTTAGACACTGCTCGGTGACATTCGTCTATCCTGGCCTGAAAGGAGACGCTACCGGTAGACTGCAGCGAGAACTGCCAGCATCTGAGCCAGCCAGACTCTGTCTGTCTCTCTCATCATGGTCACCTAAATGCACAGTAATGGCAGGTTTTGTAAGAAGGCAGATCGCGCTAACATAATATGCACTGTTAGTTGATTATTTACCTGCCGCATTAACGGGAGAGGACGTGCAAACGTTACCGCTGCCGCTGGGTTGAGATTCACGAGTCCGGAGCGGAATTAAAAACATGACATTCATTTAAAGTCATCATGTGTTTTGTGAGCAAATGCTTTTGCATATTCGTAGTGTTTCCTCCCTTAATTAAATATCTACTTTGCAAGTATTGCACGTTGCCCTGTTCTCGTAAAGTACAATCAAACTTTTGAGCGTTTGAGCCGCCATGTTTCCTGCCAGCTAAATGGCGTTCCGCAACGTGGTGACATCATTCGGAGTGACTGGAATCGATAAGGGAATCGTTTGCAAAAATGGCAAACAATTCCAAGGAATTGAAACAGTGGGAACCGGTTCTCAACAAGAACCGGTTTTCGATACCCATCCCTACTCTTAAAGTTAGAGCACAAAGGTGCTCCCTCTATCTGCTGCTTGACATGCACTATACTCTTATTTTCCCTTGGTTTATTCTCCAGGTGAGCAATAAGTAACCTACTGCACCACCTACAACCTGCTGTGGGACTTAAGAAGAGGTAGTAAAACCAGAAACAAAATCTGCGATAGATGAATGTGTATTTTGAATCGCTTTCAATAACTGCACAGTGCACACTTCCTTTTTTCCTGTCCTCTGTTCAAAGCAGGAGGTAGCTTTGTATCCAAGTGACCTGTCTGACTCCTGCTCGAGACCCTTTTCCAAACTCCCTTCTTCCAGTGTCATCCAACCAAAAACAATAACTGTGCGGAGCTGTGCCAGTCTTTGAAATGCCTCTCGAATCCTAATGAGAAATTATTTTAACTGAGGCTATGAAATCACTAACTTTAGATATAATAATAAAAAAAAAAAAGATAATTCTTTGCTTGATTAGAATCATAAAACTAATTTAGCAGATAATTTAGGACGGATTAGCTTTTCAAGACTGTATGACCTTAAATGAAATAATAAACAGCAGCCAAGAACGACACACTGACTTCATGCGTCAGCGTGTTGGAGGAGGACACTTATCGTCTATAGGTTAAAAAGATCATTCCGTCGGCTTGCAGAGTCATTTTGGTCAATGACTAAAGTGAATATTTGTAATGGGCTTTGTGGAATTAACTGAGCAGACCACTTGGATTCAGAAAGAGAGGGTCATCCATTACTGTTGTCACTGTTTGAGTTGCAACTATTTGGCGTTGGCATTTATCCAGAGTAACTCACGTTTGAGGAGTGGTTTAGGGTTTGGTGCTGAGCTTGAGTAAACTTGAATATGAGGAACAAATTCCCAATCGTTCTATTAATGGCCAGCATCCTCTTTCATGAAATACAGCTGTATCTGTATCTGAGGCTTATAAAGCAAAAGAGCACCGTAGTTGAGAATGAGTGTGGACAGCCAGCGTATTTGGAGATTGTAAACAGACTGTATATAAAAGATGGAAGTGCATTAGCGTTGCACTCTTTCCAATGGCCAGCAGAGGGCATTAGCAATGACCTCGGTAAACATTTTTCTGAGAGGTTTGCAGTCTCAGTCACTGGTTTCTTATTGGATACAGCATTTTCTAAATTATGATCAGCATCAGCCAAAAGGAGGCGAAAACAAGGTGTTTTAGAGTAACAATGCCCTTTGAGTTCTTTGTTTCTGGTTCCAAAACATGCTTATCTCGAGTCTTTACAAATGGACTTTGTTAACCAAAAAGTACAATCAGCTTGGCTACAGCCGTCATTATACACAACGTATAGTTCGAACTCACTCTTGAATCCTCTTCCCTGTAGCTATTTTGTATTTTGTGTCCACTCCCACCACTTTCCATTATCACTATCACTCTACATGGTCCGTTTTTGACAAATCCCTCCATACATATGGGAACTGACAAGAAAGCGCTTTGACTCCAAAAATAATCTAAAACCTCTTGGGGAAAATTATCAACAGATCCTATTGTTTTGCTGCTTGGCGCTGTTCCAAGAAGGACTGTTTGTCCAAGTTTGCAACGGCTTCTTTGCAGAAGGTCCAATTTGGCGGGTAAGGAAAGTTTAGCCAGATATATCCAAGCAGCAACATGTGGTTCCAGGGGGTAAAAATAATAATTTTTGCACCTTAAAAACAAAACTAAAACAACATGAGACTTTGTCTTCATTGGCTCAATTTTTCCCCACAGCGACATAGGGATCTCCTTCCTCTTACTTGCTGCATGCAAACTTCTCCACTGGGAGGGCGGGCCTTCCCTGTGCCCCATCATCCCCGCAGTCCTCATCCTGGGCGGAAACCACGAGGCAATAAATTCAGTCTTCACACCCACTCTGACAAATATGCCTTCACCTCCCAGGGTTGAAAAATAAATCCATACAGGATACGAAGACATTCTTCTCAAGAATTGTATACCAAGACAAAAGGGAGAGTACACATAAGCATAAAGAGTGTATGTAACAGCATTCACCACATACACAACACATCACTCCACACAAACTGCATATGAACAAAGGGGAAAAAAAGAGGCACAGACCCATTAAACAGTTCCTGTTTGACTTCATATTTATCTAAATCAAAACAGAGTCTGAGTATTGTTGGAAAGTTTTTGGTTCCTCTTCTTTTTCAACTCAACTTCCAACCCCCCCCCCCCAAAAAAAATCTTTCCTTCTTATCCTCCCTTATTCTTTTCCCCCATATCTCCCTTTCTTCATCACTCTGCAGATCAATACCAGAACTATAATGATGATGAACAACTCGCATTAAGGAAAGGATCGTGAACCAAATTTTTGTCTTCTTACACATACCGATGACATCTGGCAAGGATGTGGATCTGTTTGATTCTCTCTCTACACATATGTAAATGAGGTTTGTGTACCGGTGGAAGTAATCTGCATTGTGTTACAAGTAGCTCATCTAAATACAAATATCCTGCCCCGAAATACATTAATACCTCAGGGAGCTCGTGAGTCACCTTGTAACTTGTGCCAAGAATCATTTCTTAAGACTTGTTTGTGATTCCTAAAGAGGAAAAAGAGTCAATCAGATTCAAACACAAAATAAAGCAGATTTGAAAATGGTTAGATAAAAAGCCAGACATTGAAGCTGGACTCTGTCTTATTTAACAATGAAAGAATGTCAGAAAACACTGACTTGTAGGCTTACGGCAATTAAAACCAGTGTTACAAGAGTTTTGCAGGAGTTTGTCAATACATTGCAGAGCACATGTTCAGAGAAAGGACTGCAAACCCCACAGGCATGAGGCCTACTAAGGCCTGAATAAAGTGCACAGCTATCTATGTGGGAGCTGAGATATTTATCCAGATCAGATTGTTGGATCGACTGGGAAGCCACCTGACGACAGCCTGATGTTGTCAGCCCTAGAAACATGACACTGACTATACGTCTTACATTTTCTAGTGATGAAAAATCATGGCAGGGAGACACGACAAACAGAGGATGTCAGAATTTGGGACACCCGACAGACTGCGTTCACTTCGAATCAAGACTTCCAGTCTGGGCACTCGTTCAGTGGAAAAATGTGTCTTCAATTTTCCACTTTTGACAAATAACAAAAGAGAAAAAAAAATTACTGCTGTAGCCTATAGAGGCTTGCCTATCAGATGAAATGCAACAGTGATCTGCAATCAGATAATGCAAGGATAATCCATTAATGTCACTCCATGGGTTCAGTCTTATCAAGACCTTTCCATATGGCCACACTGTATACTTTGAGAGTTGTAGTTATTAAATATGATGAAAGAAAAAGGGTCCTAAAAGCGCTCTAGTAAAGCAAATCCTTCACTGATGCCATTGCCATAACTCACGTTTTTAAAGTGAGTCACTCGTGGATTTTTCCTTTGATCAGATCCACCTTTCCACCATGTCTCGCTTGCCTGAACTATTTGTGTAATCTCGCTGACAGACATACTGTGCAGGCAGATGCACAGAACAGAACGTATGAAACTCTGAAAGAGGAACTGAGGATTTACTATGTTTAAAAGTAGCTTCAATAGAGTTTAATGAAGTTTAGCAAAAGTTCAATCAGAAAGACTAATGCAATTTACATTCTCTCTCTCACCATGTCTCATCAGCAGCTCTCGAACGTCTAGAACAGCCCATTTCAAAAGTGAAAAAATTCACCTACACCCCATACCCTACTTTTTACTTTTTTTTAATCAATCAAGCTTGTGCAGTAGTATCAGAAAAGTCTTGTTTGTGAAATTCAACTGGTGTCATATGATATTTTTCACACAATTGCCCCCCTCCCACCTGGATGCACCGCGATAGTCTTGAAACAGTCTTCTGCTCCTGTCAGCGGTCATTTCAGCATCCGATTAGTGCAACCCTTTTCTTCGCCTCGCGCTTTACATCACCACCAGTGTTCACGGTTGTTGTCCTTCCAACTAAGTTCATCACATCCGTCCAGATTCTTTAGCATCACTCTTCAGCCCTGCTCCACCGCTCCCTCCATCAGGGAATATTTGTGCACAGCTCATTCCATCAGTAGCCTCTTAAATATTATGTTACAGTAAAACCCGATCACCAGAGACTCCTCACCTGTGTACCTCACGCCAAATCAATCAATCAATCAATCAATCATTTAACCTCTCAGCCTTGTTTTTTACTTGATTCCCTCCTGTTTGAATTCAGCAACGCGTGTTCTCAGTCACACAGAACCATATTGTGAGGAAATATTTGCTTTCTTCTATGATCCAAGCATTAGTTTAAACATAGGTGCAAAACTTATATTTGCTGTACATACACATGCGGTAAATTTGAAGCTAAGGTTAAATTAATTACATGATTACTGGAATTAATATTGTTTCTAGCTATGGTCAGTCGTAGAAACAAATGGACATACTTTATTAGGTTACTGAATAAATATATTTTAACATAAAGCAATCCATCACTGACAGGTGCTTTACTGGACGTAACACTTTGTGTACATAATTTGAAATGGAAATTTTGTGTTTGAGCTTGCCTTTAATCTTTCTAATTTACCTTGGCGCAACAGGCCACGGTGCCTGGATATTGCTCAGCAGTGGACAGAGCCAGTTTGGCAACAAAACAAGTGGAAAAATGTGCACAAAACCGCAGTGGGGTAAGCAGTGAAAGAGGAGGATTTTGTTGTGAAAATACAGATAATTCTGCTTCTTGTGTGGATCAGGGGTACAAGCTACAAAGTATCCACTAGTATATAACAAAAAATTAATATGAATGAGCACACCTCTCCTAATGGTTAGCGAGCTTTGCTCTCACCTGCGCTCCTGAGAAACCTGCCGGTGTAGGCTGTGACCACTCTGGTGCTGGGGTTATAGAAACCATCTCCACAGTCATAACATCCATCAGGAATGGCTCGTGGAGGATGTAAATCTGTTATCTGAGATTTTCCTGTATGAATAGATGGAATTATTATGATTTGACTGAGGAATGACTTAGAGGTAAAACCATCTATTTGTCAGGCCAGTGATGAACACAGACTCTGGCTCATGAAGCAGGATGACAGAACTGCCTGCATAACTTTGCTAGGTAAAAACAGGGACCGAAATAGAAAGAGCTGTTCAGATAAAACTCATAGTTTACAAATTATCCAGCACTGAGAGGAAGCTTTCAGCCAAACAATACAGAGACTTGGCTTGTACACTATATGCTCATCATTCCTTGTGTGTTTGTTTAGGAGTGGTCTAGAAAATAAGATCCAACCTGCAGGTCTGAGGCCATTGCACCTCTCCGTGTAGAAGCGTCTGTCATAACCATTGCAGTAGCTCCAGTCCTTCTCCTGGTACTGCAGTCCGTCTGCAAAGGTAAATGTCCCCTGGTGTGGAAGCACACACAGACCTGTGAAGTATCCTTATAATTAAGTCTGCTTAATAAAAACCACCTATCAGTGATATCTTACAAGTGGAAAGTGAGGGTTTTCTTTACCAAAGCTGTAATATCTGTATCCTCCCCAATCCCAGTGCACTGTTAGTGAAAGAAATGTAACGTGTGCTCCTCAAATCAGTGAAAAACCCAAGATAATGCACAGATCTCACTGATGACAGTTATCGTACGGAATATTCCAGCAAACTTTGCTGCATGTAAGGTCTGGGTCTGGGTTATTCTGCATACCCCAGGCATGGTTTCTGGAAAGATAAGTTGAAGCTGCGGTTTTCAAATGTCAGTTTTGAGTTCTCTGAGAACCCAGAAGAATTAAAATTTCCCTCCATTGTCTTTCGATTGACGCAGAGCTCTCAGTGATGAATATCTCCAAACCTCAGCAGATAAAACCAAAGCTGTCTGCACAGATACATATCTCAAGGAGAAAGTGGAAAAATATGCCTTTTGGTATTTGGGGTGAACTTTATTTATCCTCAAGGGATGATACAAGAAAGACGCTGTTTGTTGTTCTGCCTCTTTTCTCCCTCATTCCCCCCCCCAACCAGTCACAGCAGATGGCGGCAGACGGCCGCCTGTTTTTTTTAGTTTGTTTTTTACAGCATTACACTTTCCAGTCATTTTTAGCTATATATCTATATTTTTTCATTGTTCTTCCATGCTTTCCTAATTTTTCCCAATAAAAATATCCTTATAACTGTCAAAATCTTCCAAAAAATACACACATTTTCTTTCAGTGCATAAGTAGAGTTAGATACTCTGGATAGTTTTAATTAGAGTTTAACTAGAGTTCAACTGTTATAGTGATATTTTCAAGACCAATATTAATACTGATATTTGGCTATTTACAAATCTGGTATTGCAACATATCAGCGGATATTTTTTCCCTTTCAGACACACATAACATAAACAGACTTCCCTGGCATTTATTATGTATAGTTATTTATTTAGTTGTTTACATTCTGCATGACTCGACTGAAGCTTTTTGAGCCACTTGAAAAAATATTTTAAGCCATTCATAAGCAGTGTTGGTCAAGTTACTTGAAAATAGTAATTAGTTACTAATTACTGATTACTTCTCCAAGAAAGTAATCACGTTCCTTTACTGATTTCCTCTTTTCAAAAGTAATTAGTTACTTTATTAGTTACTTTTAAAAAACATGATACACAACCTGAATACATAATAAAGCAATAGACCTGTAATCAAATAAAAAATACTCTTTTTAAAACTTGTTTTATTAGTTTTAAATCTTTTAACTTTATGCACATCGCATCTTGCAAAAAATAAATTATATGCAACAGTCTTTGACTTTGAAGAAATTTGTTTAACATTTAAACTGTTACGGCCCTGGGCCTTGGAGGAAGTGAGACTGCCCCTGCCGCCTAGCAGAAGGAGTCGTAACAAAACCTATTTTCTGCATATTCCAGCATATAAAATAATTTTGTGTTTACACTCACTCTTTCAAATAGATGCAAGTAAAACAGCAAAAAATAAATAAAATAAAAGATCCAGCAGCACTAAGTCCTGCCGTTCTTAAATCTATTTTCACTTTTTTAGCAGAAATGGGGCTGTCAGGGGTTTGCCAGGTGCCGCAACTGTCATGTCAGCGGGGGGATCCGGGGCTTTCTCTGTGAATTTCACATTCATGGCAGTGTCCTAGATAATTGCTCAGATTTGAAGTTTAATTTTTTGCTGTAGAAAGAAGTTTTCCTCCTATGCAGAGTTTACAGTGGAGTTTATGTTTTTGTCACTTTTTGCAGAATAAAACTTGAAGTAATTTAAGTACTTCCAAGCTTTAAACGCTACATGGTCGTGCTCTCTCCTGCACTCCATACTATCCATTGTTGATCTACACACGTCTGTTGCTGCCACAGATGTCGCACACTTGTAAGACATTGTCATGAGACACTCTCACAAACAAAATCACGGTTTAGCAACGCAGTATCGTAGCGTGCTTATGGGAAAGTAACAGTAATCTAATTACTGTTTTGCAATAGTAATCCCTTACTCTACTCATTACTTGAAAAAAGTAATTGGATACAAGTAAGGACAATAAGGACAAGGATCCGAAAAGGATAACTGTAAAGTCAAACAGGAATGTCACCTAAGATAAAGCTCTCAATCTACTACAATAAAGAAATCAAAACAGGAATCCAGAAATCCAACACAGAGATCATAACGGGAAACACCTGAAATAACAATAAACCTCCACAGAAGCCCAAACTCAAATATATTCACAAGGAATTCAATATCCCCAAAACAAAAAACAGCTAAGACCTTGACATTTAGTCTAAGTCATATTCAGAGTACATCTCTGAAACCTGCACTAGGTGTGTAACCAATAAATCTGCTCCATTGAAGTGCACCATTATCTCATGTCAGTGAGCTGATAGGGATCCAGGAGCAGCAGCTTCGATTAATGCTGTTAACTATACAGCATATATATGGGTCGTAATGCTGTAAGGTCTTCCCAGGAGCATGGCTGCTCACTGGTTTCTCCTGGATCCCTGGTTTTCAAGCCTGCTCCTTATGTATTAAGACCAAATCATGCAGCCACTGTCTGACTGAGTGGAAGTGTGTCATGCTTACTCACAATCTTTGCTTAGTTTTTGCTCCCATGACTCTCTGTGCTCTAGAGCTCTTTTTGTGTGCCAGCCAGCCACATTTCTGACATATAGCCTCTCTGGGCTCCAACCTCATACCTTTGCTCCTTGGAACCTCCAGGCCTGCTCATTCTCCACTGCCAGAAGCAGTTTCAGCACCTGCACAACTCTAACTAAGGCTGTGAATAAAGATCCTGAGCGCCTGTAATCTGTGCTCTTCTTATTTTTATTTTATTTTTTTTATTACATTTGCCAGTTCTTTTAAAAAAGCTAATTGGTATTACAAAAGGATCGCATAGAAAAGGCAAAAATTGGAGGAAACTTCTGGGTTTATTGAATTGTTTAGATTTGTTCTGCATGGAGGTAAGTTGCAGGTCTTTCACTGGCACTAAAAGCAGGTGCTGGGTTGTCTGGGCCAAGGTTTGTCATGGGTAAGAGCTACTATCATTTCAAATGAACCGCAACAGCAGTGATGATAATAATTGTAGTGATTGCTATTGCAGTGAGGTTCATGAAAGTTTACTTTAGAGCAGGAGAGGCTAAAGATCCTACCGAAAAAAGGCAAACCTAATTACTACGATAATAACTGTGAGTGATTACTAAAAGGGACCAGATGTAATATCAGATAATATCAGCTATAACCAATGTGAAACACACACAGTTATGCATGTGGCTGCAGACAGTCTGACATGAAGGGATGGACACGCATACAAAACTGTTCACCTGTTTGGCTATGCCGTTTTCCCAGGTACTCTCATATTTACTTCCATTTGGAAAGTACAGCACTCCTTTGCCATGGAACATTCCATCTTTCATCTCTCCCACATATCTTGTATTTGTAGGGAAGGTGTACTCTCCTTCACCTTCCATCCTGAAGCAGAGAAAAAACACACTGTTTTATGGACTGTGTTTGAGTATACGAGCACACACAAACACACGCACACATGCAAACACTGTGTCTGTGGCTCTTTTTCACAACAACGGCCAAACTACCTGCCAAATTTTGTTGCCCCATTGTAACTGCTTCCGATATGCTCCATTAACACAATGTCCTGCTTTCTATGTAGGGTGGAAAAAGCATGCAAAGTCGATCTAAAAACAATAAAAAAAACTGAAAACAGCAGTGAAGCGGTATACCGTTACCATGGCAATGACGCAACAATACGACTGTTGAACAAGTTATTGGTTTCTACTCATCTTAAAAAATTTTTTTTTTCATAGTTTGTTGGATTTATTCATTTTTAAATAAAATATGATAAATGTCAATCCAATTTTATTTTCTTAAAAGTCTTTTGACAGTGCGCATGCGGCTCCGCGTCGCTCTGTGAATTGCGTCATCAGCGGGCCACTAGCTGATAGTAGCAGGGGAAGTTAACTGACCTTCTTTACGGCCTCGTCGCTCGCACGTCTGACGAGGACCTTGAATGTTTTTCACCAGCGGTATTTGAGCTTCTTGATTTCTTTAACTGCACATCTACGCAGTCATGCCCACAAAGCTGGAAGTCCCCACCCTGCAGGAGATGAAGGTGGACGAGGTGAGCGGCCATTATTGTTTAGCATGAATGAAGAAGACGGGACAAGCCAGCTAAGTAGCTAGCTGAAGGGATAGCTGCTGCACGGTTCATTTGAAAAGCTGTAAACTTTAAGCCACTAGCTTTACTTGCTAAGATAGTTATATTATATTGATGAATGCTATACACACGTGAGTGAATATTTACTATAGCACAGGAAGGTGTTAAATATTTCGGGCGCCTTTATAACTATTTTTGACAACAATATATGGCGTTAACGTCTTGAGTCTTTTAAGTTTAGCAAATGTGCATTCAGAATGTACATTTGGTTATACCTGTCAGGGTGAAAGGAGCTTTCGATTCCATTCGGTTCTTATACCAGTCTGTTGTAGCAGTGCTATTTGACATATTGAACGTGTCCTTGGAAGTCAGGTGATAGCTGTCAGCAGCAGCAGCCTGTGCCTGTCCAACAATAATAGCACCGTGGATATAATAAACGAGCCTGCACCATTAAATTAGATCTGTCCTAACATCCTAGCACTTGATCAAGCTTTTGCTAAAGCATACTCTTTCAGCTTGTGAGACAAACTTTCTTTAAGTACAGTATGACTTTTGTTAAATACCTGGCAAGACCCCTGCAGATATTTTAAAGAGAACATGAAGAGAAGAATATAGTGTATATATACACAGATATATTTATATGTTGTAGAAATGCACCAACATGTTTACCTTGTTGAAAGATTTTGATGTTGATATTTGATACAGATAGTAAATTCACTTATATTGGAAGTAATGGCTGAACAGGGTCAGATAGAAGCAATGCTTGTATATATCTGACCTGCATTCATATTGTTAAAGCTGCCTTACCCTCCAAAAGAGAAGACACAAAGAAAACAGCTATATCATTAACTTATGTAGCCCTCAGAAATATTGTTGTAGATAATATAAATCATTTAAATGTAAATAGCGTTTAATAATGTCATTTTTACTACATAATTCAACACCAGCAACAGAGATATTATTATTTAATCTCAGTTTTTTCTTTTACTTTAGCTTTTTGTATATTTAAATCCTGAAACTGTCACAAATAATGTTTACACTCCTGTTTCATTTGTGAACATTTGATTTCACCTTAAACATTATTTGCATTATTTTTCAAAAATAAAACAAATCATTACATTTCATAATGTGTCAAATGGCATCAATGGCAAACAGTGGTTGATGTCTGTTTTTGTTTTGTTTTTTGTTTTTTCTCACATTAATTTTGTGCTGGCTAAATGTTTACATGTGTAGGGTGACGAGGAGATTAAAAAAAGTTCAGAAATAAATAAGCAAATGTTTTCCTTTGATAAAATGGAAATGCAAAACAAGTAGATGCATGCGTTGGCTATAGCTAAAGTTTTATTATAACACTGACCAGGCTGCAATTTTACCATGGGGGCAGTCCTAGTAAAATATTCAGATTTTAAAAAAGCCAGAATTTGTGGGCTAAAGTGGTCATTCTCATGTTAGAATTTGTACTTCTGTGTAGAGTTTTGCTTCATAATGTATTTATTTATTGTATAGGTTGTGTTTCTTATTGGACAAAAATAAACAGTCAACAGTTCAGATGCTCAAGGACATGTTTTCACAGCAGAAGCTCTTAATATGTTGAGCGTGCCTGCTCTTCATGAGATAATAATGCATATAGCAGCTATAAATTAAATCACATTAGTAGTGATCACTACAAGGCAGTTGTAATGGGAATATTAAAGTAGCAACACAGCTCTTTCTTTATGTCACATCATGCTGTTTTTTCTTTATTAACTGATCAATACAAGGTTCATTTACAATTCCTACTGGGAACTGCATCCAGGCTTTTGTTTGTGTTTTTTTAAACACAGCCCATCTAGAGAGAGACATTGCAAATAAACTTTGGCTTCACTGTGGTCTGTCTTATGTTTCTTGTTGATATACCAAAATAAAACTAGTACTAAGTGCTACCTTAATATACACTCTTGTTGAGTTGGTGCTATATACATAAAATTGAAGTGAACTAAAGTGTGTCTCATGAAAACACCAATTGCATAATTGTTATTTGTTAGTGTCTCTTGTAGTTATGTTCCTTTTTCATTCTAATTGTCTTCCATGTGTTGCTTTCTGTGCAGATAAAAGTGTCCTCTTCGGTACTGAAGGCTGCTGCCCACCATTATGGCTCCCAATGTGACAAACCCAACAAAGAGTTCATGCTCTGCCGTTGGGAGGAGAAGGATCCCCGGAAGTGCCTAGAGGAAGGGAGAAAGGTCAATGAGTGTGCACTCAACTTCTTCAGGTAGTAGTTTGGTGCCATATAGTTCTGGTATGAATGGACACAATATCTGAAAGTGGACACTGAAAGCAGGAGACTATATACAAACAGGACTGGATTGATGAGGTCTTAGACGTATTGTCTGAGCAGTCTGAATGGTGAAAGGATGAGCTTTGTCATTTCTGCGAGAATAACATTTTTCCTTATGCCTTGGCTTGACGTTGTCATGATATTTGACAGAAAGGCGATACTCCGGTGATTAGGCAGAGTAATTATATTTTTAGAGCTGAGGGCTGCTGCATTGTTGTCATCTGCAAAAGTGAACAGTGTGCTTGTGGTCAGAGAGTGATTGAAAATGTGGCTTGACTTTGGAGCCAGCTGAAAGTGCAGACTGTGCGAGTCCATGTGAAACTCTGGTCAGATACTTTTGCATTTCTTGGTGATGGGCATGTGGGTAAGAGAATGTGTTCTGAGGTTTCCAATGCTGCTCTTGGGCAGTTGTGCCTTCATAGTTCAAAGTTGTTGAAGACTGCAGAGTTGGGAAGTTTCATATTCTGTGTCTTCTACTGCTAATAAGGTTTTCAATCTTTTGACTTTTGGTTAAAATAAATTATTAACATAACTGAGTAAACGTCATGGTAAAGTTGAATATGTGACTTAAAAGTAGTGCAAGGGAAGAAAAAGGTGGTGATAATCAGGTTTCCATGTAACATCAAGGATGGAGAAGAGCAACTAGATTCTAGAGAAGTAAGCATTTTTTCCATTATTACCTACTCGTCTCAATGCGACAAGTCATTTTCCATTACAGTCGAGTACTACCTAATGTGTACGTGGGGTTGTTATATTAACACGGCTCAACGTCCCGTGACATCATTTGTATGCAACATGAATGCTACAACATTGAGGTGATGTTATACCTGCAGTGCAGTCAGTGGCTTTTTGTCAGAATCGGGGACCACAGTGTTAGTTCTGTTAGTGTTAGTCAGTGTTAGTTCCCTTGTTGCTGGTTTGCAAAAATGGTGGTTTTGATTTTTGTGAAGGAGACACTCTCATTATTTATCAAGTGATGCTACTGACTAGCCAATCGGTGACATGCAGTCTGACAACGTCACATTTTCTGATTGCTTTGAACCTCGATTGAGTAGGTACTAAAAAAGTACCATGTACCTGGTACTATCACCTAATACAGCGGTCCCCAACCTTTTTTGCACCATGGACCGGTTTAATGTAAGACAATATTTTCACGGACCAGCCTTTAAGGTGCCGTGGATGAATACAACAAAATAAAATGATACGACCAAGACAAAAACTGTGGTATTTTGTAAATTTATTAATAATAAGCGAATTCACTGTGTAATTGTGTAACTTTATTAGCAGCGTCCTCCTGAAATGCACCAACAACATTGAGAGTAACACCCTCCTCTCTGCCCCTTTATGCTCTCTGGTCGCTATGGTAACGGGTAAATATATCTTTCAAAACAAGACACACAACTACAACACGAGAAAAGACCCAGGGAAACCAAGCTAACAATAAAATCCCTGAAAACCATAAATTTCACACCCGAGCCTCAACTCTTGCAGCCTGGTATCAAACAACCCAGTCCGAATAAATGTGTTAATTTCCACCTTTAGCAGGAACAGGAAAGAACTGTTGGAGTTTGTTGAGGTAGCTGCCTTTTAGGTACTCATCATGGGAGGCTGATGCTTGGCTTTCAGACACGGCCGTGCTGATCCTGTTGTTGTGCACTAGGGAACATAAATTTATGGCGTTGCTATAGCAATGATATAGTGATATGACATTTTTTATATCACATAAAAATTTATATGGGTGTTATCCAAGGACCAAGGGATGATAAGTGGTATACAAAAATCAATATGCAAACAATGTATTTGTGTTTTCCAGACACAAAAGGAGGAGATGCTGCCAGTGTATTAAAGCAGCTAAAAGAGCAGCATGAGATCAGTTAAACAAATTAATTAATTAAAAAGATTGTAATGATAAAATCCAAAGTATGTCATCCTGAAATCCATGCTACCATTTGGTTTGAGACTGTGTGCACTGCTGTTGCGAAATCAGTTTTGCCTAAAATGTTTTCAATGGCTAATTTAAAGTATGTGAAACATTACTGGGTGATTCAGCATCTCGATCATGACATCACCCAGGCTCAGGAACTACAGGGAGTGCAGAATTATTAGGCAAGTTGTATTTTTGAGGAATAATTTTATTATTGAACAACAACCATGTTCTCAATGAACCCAAAAAACTCATTAATATCAAAGCTGAATGTTTTTGGAAGTAGTTTTTAGTTTGTTTTTAGTTTTAGCTATTTTAGGGGGATATCTGTGTGTGCAGGTGACTATTACTGTGCATAATTATTAGGCAACTTAACAAAAAACAAATATATACCCATTTCAATTATTTATTTTTACCAGTGAAACCAATATAACATCTCCACATTCACAAATATACATTTCTGACATTCAAAAACAAAACAAAAACAAATCAGCGACCAATATAGCCACCTTTCTTTGCAAGGACACTCAAAAGCCTGCCATCCATGGATTCTGTCAGTGTTTTGATCTGTTCACCATCAACATTGCGTGCAGCAGCAACCACAGCCTCCCAGACACTGTTCAGAGAGGTGTACTGTTTTCCCTCCTTGTAAATCTCACATTTGATGATGGACCACAGGTTCTCAATGGGGTTCAGATCAGGTGAACAAGGAGGCCATGTCATTCGTTTTTCTTCTTTTATACCCTTTCTTGCCAGCCACGCTGTGGAGTACTTGGACGCGTGTGATGGAGCATTGTCCTGCATGAAAATCATGTTTTTCTTGAAGGATGCAGACTTCTTCCTGTACCACTGCTTGAAGAAGGTGTCTTCCAGAAACTGGCAGTAGGACTGGGAGTTGAGCTTGACTCCATCCTCAACCCGAAAAGGCCCCACAAGCTCATCTTTGATGATACCAGCCCAAACCAGTACTCCACCTCCACCTTGCTGGCGTCTGAGTCGGACTGGAGCTCTCTGCCCTTTACCAATCCAGCCAGGGGCCCATCCATCTGGCCCATCAAGACTCACTCTCATTTCATCAGTCCATAAAACCTTAGAAAAATCAGTCTTGAGATATTTCTTGGCCCAGTCTTGACGTTTCAGCTTGTGTGTCTTGTTCAGTGGTGGTCGTCTTTCAGCCTTTCTTACCTTGGCCATGTCTCTGAGTATTGCACACCTTGTGCTTTTGGGCACTCCAGTGATGTTGCAGCTCTGAAATATGGCCAAACTGGTGGCAAGTGGCATCTTGGCAGCTGCACGCTTGACTTTTCTCAGTTCATGGGCAGTTATTTTGCGCCTTGGTTTTTCCACACGCTTCTTGCGACCCTGCTGACTATTTTGAATGAAACGCTTGATTGTTCGATGATCACGCTTCAGAAGCTTTGCAATTTTGAGACTGCTGCATCCCTCTGCAAGATATCTCACTATTTTTGACTTTTCTGAGCCTGTCAAGTCCTTCTTTTGACCCATTTTGCCAAAGGAAAGGAAGTTGCCTAATAATTATGCACACCTGATATAGGGTGTTGATGTCATTAGACCACACCCCTTCTCATTACAGAGATGCACATCACCTAATATGCTTAATTGGTAGTAGGCTTTCGAGCCTATACAGCTTGGAGTAAGACAACATGCATGAAGAGGATGATGTGGACAAAATACTCATTTGCCTAATAATTCTGCACTCCCTGTAAGGCTGGTCATCTACTGATCAGAAGGTCGGTGGTTCAGTGTGACAATTATCCAAAGTACATCCTAATGTAAGATGGGGGAGGATGAGTGCTCAACTTGTGCACTAAGTTATGGGAAGAAACCTTTAAATCTTGTTGTATTTTGCTGGTTGATTTATGCAGTGACATTTTTTAATGAGATCAGTATGAGCCTCAATAGATATTTCATCAAAATTTCAGTTACTTCAACTTTAGGGTTGTTGCCGCATACGTTGAAGAGTTATTTTCCATTGTGTAATGTGTGATAATCACACAGCCGCTTGCACTTTTGCATCATTTGTCCTGTTGAGTCACTATTTGTTTCCACAAAGCTTTTTATTTATCATGTTCTCTTTACTTATTGATCAGTATATTGATTTTGACTTTATAAAAATCAGTTCCAGATTGTCATTTCTCTGTTCTGAGTTACTCAGCCTCTTCTCTAAATTATCCAAAAACATAAGAATAAATCATCAACTTGAGCTCATTAAGTGTGATGTAGAAAACACTCCAGTAATTTTCCCTCTCTTTAGTAGAAAAAGTGGCCGATTTAGAACATGAATAAGAAAATTACCCATGAAGCGTATTGTGTCCATAAAACTTTGTGGTCTGGCCTTTTTCACTCTTAAGTGCAGTGTCTGTGTTTACTGAAAAGTTTTATTCTGAGCTTTGGTTATGTTGTGACGCCTGTGCAGCAACTGAGGTGCTTTTGTGAGAGAAAAACCTGCAATTATGATAATGAAGATAGATTTGAGAAAAGTTGTAATTGCACCAGGGGCCTGTTTTGATTCTCTGGTGTTTCTGGCAACTGCCAGCCACCTTTAGGTGTTCTTGTTATAGAAAACCAGCCCATAGCAATCAGATTCAATCAACAAGTGACTGCTCACAAGCAGAGTAACCATACGCTGATATAAGTTCTTAAATACATTTGGTTTCTTAAATTTGAGCAGCTCTGTCCTTTACATTCTTGAATTATTGACTCCTATGATATGCATTCTTTTGAAAATCCCACTGACTGGTGGGATACTGGTGCTGATTGGTGTCAGCTGACTGGTGTCAGCACCAGTATCATACAACTAGGCATCAAAACATCAAAATTACCTGCCTAATATTGTGTAGGTACCCCTTATCACCCACCAAAACATCTCTCAGTGGTCGCTGGATTGATGGGATCTCTGGATGGTGTCCTGTAGGATGTGGAGAGGAGCCTCTGTGCATCTGACTTAGTTTGCTTCCTCCAAACTTCCCAGATTGGGATCTAGGAACTCTGGAGGTCAGGCCAGTGACTTAGGCCACTTTTGCACTCTGACAGGGCACATTTCCGCAGGGTGGAGGCCACTGCTGTCGGGGAGTGCTTTCACTTTTTGGAGGGTGAAGGTGTTAGCAGTGGGTGTGTTGGTGTCTGTCTGCGACATGGGTGGTGTGCGTCAAAGTGCTAGTCACATGAATGCTGGGATCATTTCCCAGAGAACACCGCATTTAAACAATACAGTCAATATTATGAATTTCATCTTTGTGGTTTTAATGTTTCAATAATGGATGATGGATAAAAATGAATTATATTTTAAGAGAAAGATTTCCACTTCATGCGTTGCAGATTCAGTCTGTATGAAGATTAATCCTGCTTCTGCATGTTATGATGTGTGTCTGTCTGCACTGTGCCTTTTAGGCAAATCAAGGGGAACTGTGCCGAGTCCTTCACGGAGTACTGGACCTGCCTGGATTACTCAAACTTGGCAGAACTCCGTCACTGCCGTAAACAGCAGCACGCTTTCGACAGCTGCGTCCTTGAGAAACTGGGATGGGAGAGACCTGACTTGGGAGATCTGTCTAAGGTGAGACTGGTGAGGGATTAACTTGTGCATTTGCAGTGTGAGTACTGTAGCTCGGTTGATGGGCTCTATTCATGTTGATTGTGGGGTATGTATGATTGCATCTTATGCAGTCTCATTCAGCTACAGTTCTGAGCAGGCAAATAGTTTTATGCTGCTTTGTTTTTTTCTCTTTCCATAAAACCAGCATTTTTAAGGGGCTTGTATAACACTGGCAATCACTAATTTAGGTATCAGCAATCAAAACGGAGCCAAAAAGCGATGCCAACAATAGATTATTAGACATTTATTTATGTAGTCTTTTAAAAGGACTTCTGCAAAAAAAAAAAAAACAACAACCCAAAAACCTGGGAGCGTTTGAATGGTTGTAATCAACTTTCTGGCTGTCTTTCATTTGTTAGACAGAGATATTGTGCACCGACTCAAACATGTGAGCCGGCAAAGAAAAGAACAAAAATGTGACTTTGTAAAACTGTGAAAAATGTTCTTGTTTAACTCATTCACTGCCAGGGTTTTTGAGCATTTTTACTCATTTTTGAAGAGCCACAGAAAACTGTGTGTTATGATCATATAAACGCTGAACCTACCAAAATGAAGAACAGACTCTCTTCTTCCATCCAAAAAAAAAGCTTGTTTCTACCATTTTCCGTTCTTTAGTAATCAGCTGTAGAAGAGAGGTGGGTTCCACCAAAAATGCCTGTTTTGACCAAAAAAAGGGAGAAAACGAGCTTTTTGTGAAAAATACATTTCAAGCAGTCTGATGTTCACTGACAAGCTGCCCGAGGTTGTATTCTAGCCCCTCCCATTGAAAACGTAATTGACGTCTATAGACGTCAATGGCAGTGAATGAGTTAATGTGCATCTGGACCAAGTTTCTGGCTGCTTATATATTTAAAACAGATTCCATTTTTGTTACTCATTTTGGAACTTAAATTAGCAAACTGTTTTTTGTAAGAAAGGTTAGGAGGCAAATGGTGTGAAGGTGGGACAAAGGGGACAGTCTGGATGATTTTGGGGGAAACAAAGAGGTGCAGGGATATAAATCATGACAAGGGATGAGATGGAAGGCCCAGTGAAAGGCTAAGGAAATGTTCAGGGCTTCAGCTGTTGACAACTTTTGTATGGTTTCATTTTAGCATGGACCTATTATGCGGTTTAAGCATAATCTCTTGTCAGAGATTGGCACGGAGCATGTGCTCTATTGTTTCCTAATAACTGCCATGTTTGACATCAGTGTGTCAATTAATATTTGAGTGAGTCTTCAGTGTGTTTATACTGTGTATGTCTGAGAATTTATGGTTTGTGTGTTGCTTTTCTTCCTTAGGTCACCAAAGTGTCAACCTCGCGGCCCCTGCCAGAGAACCCCTACCACTCTAGACCTCGTCCAGAGCCCAACCAAACCATCGAAGGCAAACTGGAGCCTGCCAAACATGGCAGCAGGTTATTCTTCTGGAACTGGTGAGGCAGCTCTGGAAAATCAGTCACCCTCCAAAGCCGTGGGCTCTGTCCAAAAACAGCTAGGCTTCTTGTGACTGTTGATACTTCTAAGATAGTTCTAAGGTTTGAATTTCTGACCTGCAAACACGAGCATTAAGGATGCTGGATTTGGACAGGGTTCATGCCTGAACAGTCATTTCTTTTTTTGCAGCTGTACCTCAAACATTGTCCAATAGTTTGATTAAGGAACAAAGTCCATGAGTCCACCACTTCTGTAAATGTAAAAAAGTGAACAAAAGCAACATACTGTTATTATTGTTGTCCGAAAATAAAGAGATAAATTGTAAAGGAGCTTTCTGTTTTTATTTTAAATTTATTTCAATGCTCAGTTAATATTACTAATGTGTTTTAACATCTTAAGCATTTCTGACTTTTAAAAAAATATATACTTTAAGGTTATTAGGAGCTGCAAGTCTGTGTTTTGTCAGAGTGATTCAAGGTGAGGTTAAAGGTCAGGGTTCAGGGTCACTACCTGAAGCAAGAGAGCGCTGCTGCTGCTTCCTCATTTTCTCTCGGCTCACTTCCTGCCTCTGACCTGGACTGGAAGAAGACCAGAAGGGTAATTTTCAGAGATGCACGGTGAAGTGTGTTTATTGCTGCACGTGTTCATGACCTTGAGTGGAAGGAGGTGAGAAGCCTTTTGAAAGTGGCCCGCTGGTCTGTGGAACATGTAAGACTGTGCCAATGTACACACACATGCTCACGTATCACTGGGATGGTGTCCAGGATCCAAGCTTATCTACAGTGTGGTGCGGGAGACCGGTTTGAAGACAACTTACTGTAAGGCCTCAGAGTTTGTCTCAGCCCACATAGCAACTGTTTAAAATCTATACTGGCAGCAGCAGTCGCGATTTGGTCCATTCCAAACATGAGACGAGTCTCTGACCTCTGCCATGTGGGTGACTTCTGTGGGAAAAATGGTAACATAAAATTTGACATCTTTCTCATACTCACAAGCAGAGATGTGGCCCTGGGGTTTTTATGTACGATTAAAAAACACTTTTTTTAATGGTGCAAAAACAAAGTGAGTTAACAAAGGATAGTTTTCTGCTGACGGTCTCTGAGAATAATATATATATATATATATATATATATATATATATATATATATATATATATTATTATTTTCCCACAAGTTACATTTTATCCTACACACAACAATTTCAGCACAGTAGGACCCCATTTCCCAAAACAATCATATTCTTTCTTTGTGTACAGAAACACTGAATGCAGTCATGTAAAAAATAATCCCTTGCATACACCCCACCAAAATTTGGTTGCCTTTTAATTATGTGTTCATACAAGCTAGCTTGTGATCTTTGTTGAAGTGGCTATTTAAAAAGGTAAGATACTTAAAAGAAATTACACTTAACTGACATTATTTGGTCATTTTCAGAATGATCCGTTTTCTTGCTTATTGAGTATAGTTTTCCAAGGGGCTTGGAAAAAGTAAGTCAAAATCGCAGGCCCTACGATCTCTTACTTAAACTTCTGACATCTACAGTCTGCTTTTCTTTCTGACGTTGAAGAGTGTGATGCTATCATGCCAAAAGCTAGGTATGATAGCAAAAGGATTCACGGGGGGGGGGCCTTCTGGATACCTATGACTGTGATAAGATCTCCCATTTATTTGCAATTAACAGTTTCCATGTAAGAACTATCAAAGTCAGTATTGCCATATAAACAGGACAAAATAAGAGTTCCATCTTTGGCCCACAGTGTGCAAACGAGATGAATAAAGACTCAAATGTAAAGATATAAAAAAGATAAAGAATGCAAGAATTATTAATATGCAGTATTGCAGGGACTTGAGTGACTAAAAGGGTATTCAGAAGTGGCTTAGCACATCATTTAATGCAAAAAGAAATCTTCAATATTTGTCATGATCTTATTCAAGCGCCTGGAGGAAACTGGTGTGATGGGTTCTGTGTAAGTAGTACATGCAAAACTAGAGTTTCTAAATAATGTACTTTGGACAGATGGATGTTAGAGTTTTGTCCGCAGTGACGTTAGACCAGCTCGATGCAGACCGTAGGCGATTCTTCAGGGGAAGAACCTCAAATCAACTATGAAGCATGGTGGTGAAAATGTTATGGTTTGGGGTTGCTTTATTGCCTAACTGACTGGGCAGAGCGCATTTACAGATTTGACTATGAATTGTGCATCATATCAAAGAGTGCTGTTTGAAAGCTGAAGTTGAACCAGACAGGCACATTTCAACAGGGTAATTATCCAGATCACATTAGGAAATCCACCAAGGAATGTCCCAAAAAGAAGAGTTGGCAGATCCACTGTGGAAAGGCCTAAGCAGAACCCAGAATGGCATTTCAGAGGAACGTGGGAGGATTTCAAATGTCCACTAAACTAACAAACATCTTGGAGAATCTAACATGTTGATAGTTTCCTTGTGGATGAGTTCTGATACGCTGATACCTTTAACTGAAGGTCCTGTTTAAAGGCGGATCAGATATCTACTTGTCCAAATATTCTTAAGAAAAGCTACAATTTTCCATAAGAAGTTTTTACTTTATCAAATGACTGTATGTGCAAACATGACTGTGCGTGTCTCTGCGTTTCTATGGGGCGTCACTGACTTTAGCTGCAGAAATCCCCTTCACGAGGTGTGGTCTGGCACTGCGGCTTGCACAGGAAACGTCTGACAGACCATCTTCTGACCTGGACGGCGGGACAAAGGGAGGAGGGAAGAAGGGATACAAAAAGGAAAGGAGGTGTAGATACAGGGAAACACGAAGGAGGTCGCAAGTGATAAATTAGGCATGGAGGGGAAGAGATAGGTGCAAGAGAGATGAGAGAAGAAAAAGAAATAAAAAACAGTTAAAGGGAGGCAAGAAATTAAGGGAAACATGAAGTGGGAGAAAAAAAAGTGAGATCCAGAAAGGGCAAGGTGGCAAACGACTTGAAAACAGACAGACGGAGCAGGGGCTTGGAGGTTGTTCGGCGGCTGACGGTGAGGCCCCAGGGCTCGTGGCAGGCCTGTCTACATGCGACTTGCAGGAAGCAGAGGGTCATCGTTGTTTGACACAGCACCGCCACAGGAAACGGGCTCTGGCACAGGAAAGAAATACAATACAGGGCTTTCATAAAGCTACAGCCCGCCTGGGAGCTCAGTGTGCTAAAATACTCAAACAACCTGGCTTGTTCAGAAGACATAAATGTCACTGTATTCCTGCTGTCGAGTGTCAGGTTTGACACACTAGATGGATATATGAAAAATGATGAGGACGCTTTCAAACAGGCCAACATCTATTTTCTGCAAAAAACCAAAAAAGATAACAAATGTATAACGAGTCAAGAGATATGTGAATTATTTTCCAAAAATTGAATTTCCTTTCTCTGTAGTACATTAGCAAGTTGCAAACCTTTGCGTCAGTAACCCTCCAAAGTACTTATCTTGCTTGATACATCTGCTACATCAGTGCCGTTAAGAGCCCCCAACATGTGGGTGCACTTCAATGGACAAACTAAAATGTAGGTGTGTTTGATTTGTTTATGTTGGTGCACCTTTCTTGCTATTTGGCCCTGTGATCTTTTAGACGGTATATGTTGTCAAGTGCTGCTTTCATGTGTCCTCTTATCCCCCTCGTACTGCACAGGGGGCTTTGAACTAGCATGCAGGTTGCAGTATAAAACACCCACCCACCAGGTCACAAGTACCACCACCACATTCACAACCACAACTCAGGGGGATTACTAATCTGAGAGCATCAAAGGGGTAAATTTCCCGGGAAACACGCACATACATGCACTTGCAGACATTGTTATTTTTTAATAACTGTGTTTTCTGAGAGGAGCTATGCAGGCAGCTTTACACGAGAATAAGATCTTAGTAAGTGAGGGCTGTTGGGTTAGTTTCTGCAACCTTCAAGTCTTTAAGTGCCATTAAGGGTGAAAATTTCAGCTGCAAAATAATTCATTTGTTTTGAGGTGAAAAAGGATTTTCCCCCTTCCAGATTTCTTATTTTCGGTCATATTTGTTATGCTTCAGATCATCACACAAATTGTAATATTTGTCGCATAAATACAAATACAAAATACAGTTTTTAAATGATGATTTTATTTATTAAAAGGAAATAAACCTACTTGGCTCTTTGTGAACAAATCTTTGCCTCCTAAACCAAATAACTGGTCGTGCTACCTTTGGCAGCAAGAACTGCAATTAAGCATTTGTGATAACTGGCAATGCGTCTTTTACATGGCTGTGCAGGAATTTTGGTCCACTCTTCTTTGCAGAACTGTCTAAATTAACCTGAGTGAACTTCAGCTTCATGTACAAACTGATGTCCAGAAATCAGGATTCAGGATTTTTTTGGAGAGAGCAGAATTCATGTGTCCATCAATTACATCAAGTCGTCCAGGTCCTGAAGCAGCAAAGCAGCCCCAGCTCATCACACTACCACCACCATGTTTGACTGATCTTTTTATTGAATGCTGTATAGTTTTACTCCAAAGGTAACGGGACTCAAAAATTCCAAGAAGTTTAACTTTAGTCTCATGAGTGCACAGAATACTTTCCCAAAGGTCTTTGGGCTCTTCAGAATGTTTTTTTTCCTCTGTTTTTTTGACAAACATGTGACCAACCTTTATGTTCTTTTTGGTGGGCAATGATTTTTACCTTGGAGCTGTACTGTGGATGCCATTTTTGTCTAATCTCATTCTTATTGTTGAATCATGAACTCTGACTGAAACTGAGGTAAATGGTGTATTTAGTTGTTTTTCAGGGTTTTTTTTTTCTAACCTTCTAAACGAGTCATTGATGCTCTCCTGGAGTAACTTCGTAGGCCAGTCACTCCTGGGTTCACCACTGTTCCAAGTTTTTCTTCATTTGTAAATAATGACTGTCATGGTGGTTCACCTGAGTGTCAAAGCCTTAGAAATGACTTTGTACTGCAAACCTTTCCCGACTGATAGATGTCAATGACTGTCACACAGGGCAGGTTGGTTTGGAAATCTTTCATCTGTTTAATAAATAAAAATTTCACATACATCAGTGATAAAAAGGATACAGGATGGACATGAGATGTGGTTCATAGGGGTTCCCAGCATCGCATTGCAATATTTTACATATCAATATTTTATTAACACAGGGACACCAAATGTTGATATCTTTATATATAAACTGGAAATACAACGTTTTTAGTACTATAATAATAAAATGAATTACCTTTTAACTATACCAGCAGATGCTATTGAGTTTTTCTAGTGAGTGACATGAGGTCAGTGTATGGAAGGAAGAAAGATGGAGGCTTTGGAGAAAGAAATTTGAAAAAAGTGCTGTCCAGGTTTAAATCACAAACCTGTGGAACAAATGAGATGGACATGTCACGTGGGATTTGCAAGAAGTGTCATATGAAAGCAACCTTTATACTACAAAAATGAAGGTTTATCTTACGTCCCACCATCCTAAGCTAACGTTAGCCAGTCACAGCAAAGCTAACGTTAAATCAACCGAGAAACCAACCAACACTGGACACACTTAGCTTGACAAAACTACCTTACACTTCAGAGTGAAAATAAAAACCCATCAACTGCATTTAGGCAAATTTAATAAAATGTTGTGGGAAATACGTTTTTTCCCACTGGAACAATCAAATGCAGGTATGTGACAGAGCTGCACGAGCACAGCCGTACCCGGGCTAACGAAGACCTGAGCAAAGCCTGAGTACAGCAGGAAGAGCTGCGTTAAATTGTGACATGTGAACTGACTGTGCATTCATATCTCACAGAAAACTAGAGACTAAATACTTTTAATAGTATCATAACTCACACATTTTTGCTTCCACTTAAGTTAAACTTTGAAGAGTTGAACAGTTCACTTTCTCAGGTTTACCATAGGTTTCAGTAACAGTGTTGGTCAGTGTGTGTGTGTTTGATAATCCCATTTTGAAGGAATAAAAATTACTGAAGTGAGAGGATCAGAACAAAGTTTGCATAATTTTCACCTGAAAAAAAACAAAACGGTAATACATTGCAATATGTCACAATCATGTAGACTCCATGCAAAAACCAACCCGGTCGAGAATTTTAGTTTTTTTATATTCAAATTTTCCTCTAACTAGACTCTGAATAGAAGCCATATTTCTGTCTTTATTTTCTATAAATGTTTAATATGAAGATGTCAGGTGTATATTTCACAAATTATTGTGGTTTAGTGACTATTATGTATAATAGATAGTCACTTGTAGCACGTTCATAAACGATTACACTTCTGATAAAATCGCTGCAAGGTTTTCAAGAAACTGACACTTCATCACAGTCTACACCACGTTATCGCCACAGTCTAAAGATGGAAAAGTCTGCAGCATCACCAAAGGTGACTGTCCAGATTCCACCTGTAGGAGTTTGTGGCTGTGCTAAGCACGGTGGGTTTACCCTCATATTTGAGAGTTGTGCTGGATGAGTATTTAGGGAAAAATAGTGCACTGGTTAATTGCAGTTTATTCATCAAAAACTGTTCAGTAAACTACATTATTCAGACGTATGTTTGAGAAATATTTGCATTGCTTGAGTGTTTTTGTGCACAGTCTTCATCTTTCACATGCTTCATCACATATGTTGTTGTAATACTCTGCATTAAAGTGCTATAGTATTGTACTGAGAGTTGAGTATCATCATAAGGTGATTCCCACCTCTTGCTTTCACAGACCCCACCTGGCTCAATTTCAGTGAACCAATATGGTGATAAATGCTCAGCTCAAGGCTCTTACAGGTTATGTCATAGTAGCTTAATTAATCTATTATACACTTTAGCAGCGGTCCCCAACCTTTTTTGCGCCACGGACCGGTTTATGCCCGACAATATTTTGCATAAATACAACAAAATAAAACTAGTACCGGTACCGAAAAAAAGAAGATTTATTCATAACACACGTGAAAAGACCCAGGAAGACCGAGTTAATGATCAAAACGATAAAAAAATAACACTGAAAACCGATAAAGACCCTGAAAACCACATATTTCACACCTGAGCCTCAACTCTTGCGACTCACGGGCCAGTACCGGTCCGAGGGCCGGGGGTTGGGGACCGCTGCTTTATAGGATTCACATAATTTTACCACATACAGCATAGTGAACTTTATGCCATGTGTAGATGACAGTTAAACATAAGTGAACCCATGCAACATTATTCTGTGGAAGAAGAGAGCAGTCTTTTGTTTATTCCAGCCCATAACTTTCCATTTCGTCTTTACAGGTGGATGTTGATGAATTTCGAAGTGTGTATCGACTAATTAGTCTGCTAAATTGCCCACTTCATGTCCTACATCAGCTTTTAATGGGCTTGTCACATTGTCTTCATGCACTCTTTGATATGACACAGACCTCTGGTCTTGGGGTGGAACGGACTGATACATCTAACTTAGTAGAACTGCAGATTTCAAAACAATACACATAATCGTCACATAATCAGTTAAAGTAAAAACATTCATGGGAGAATCTTTAAATAGCATCTGATTAATCTTTATTTCTGTAGGATAGATGGATACATGATCATTGCCCCCTGTTTCACACAGCAGTCACCATTAAGTGCCATGCTTAAGGGAAATTTAACAGACTGCAGTTAAAAATGAGCGTAGGTCCTTGCAGTTCAAACCTGTGCGGTGACAGGACGATGACCATGACTTGTGTTTTGCATTCCAGCGCGACACGCTTCGCAGCAGCTCTTTCACACTGCAGTTTTGCCTCTGAATGCCACGCTTAAGATAACATTTAGCAGATTTTTATGGTTTCACTCGAGATGTTAGTCAGTTGGAGACAAGACGGAGCAGGAGAGCCTGCGCTTCACAGCACGCTAATGAAACTCAGTCACACACATCTGAACACATTTGAACAAATACACTGAAAAAAGAAAGAAGCACGCATGCGTGCACATTAACAGTAGCGGCAAAAAAAAACAACGTCCCAATGTCCCTGCGTTATGATTAAATCTTCAGGACACAGCTGACTTTTTCTTCTTTGAGGATTTATGGTAATTACAAAGGACAAGGTTCTTTCTCCAAGCTGGATTTAAATGACTGCCAAAAACGAAGAGGGATTTTCTGAAGGCTCAAATAACTCTTGAGTCTGTTTATTCGTCGTGTTTAAAAATAAAACTCCAACCATTTCTTTTGGCTTCGTGTTTACTCTGTGGTATCTGAGCAAATGGACTAATGTGAACTATGTGATGAAATGAGATGTCAAAATGACAGCCCGGCCTGTTGTCACACAGCTTAACACTCAAGAAGCTGTGGTCGGGGAGCCATACATAACTGTTTATTTTTCTGCAGGTGTGTGTGTGTGTGTTCATACGTGCATGCATGGGTGTGTTTGTGTATATGTAAGTGCATGATGGATATAAAGTGCTAGCAGCCTCATGTGTTTGGGTGTTTGTGCATTTGTACATGTATGTGCTGTTGGTCATAAATGTGTGTGTGTGTGTGTTGCTGCAGCTCCTTCTGGGCTGGCTTGTGTTTATCTTGGCCCGATCCCAGACCTTCATCACTTCTCTGCTGATAGCTCCATTCCTCCATCCCTCTGTCCCTCCGGCTATTTACAAGTCTACCGCAGACTGCTTTTCCCTGCGTGCCAACATCCAATCCTTTTTATACCCTCTCCTCTCCATGCTGTCGTCATTTGCTCTGTCTCATATTTTTTTGTGTCCCAATGTTGGTCTGAAAAAAAGGAAGCAAAAAACCCCCCAAAACCCCTTCTCTCGCTGTCAGCCAAAATAGATTGAATGATGGCCAAGTGTGTGTCCATCTCCGCCCTTTCCTCATTCTTTCCTTTGTGTTATTGGTTGTTCGTGTTTTGATTTGTGTTGCACTGGAGCACAGTCTTATGAATAAAAGTGACGACAGTGTGATGAAAGTGTGACAGCGATCCAACTGAAACTCAAACAGACTTCAGCCGTGATTAATTCAGTCGGTTACACCTGTGCTCTTCCGACTGTCATGTCAGAATCTCTTCGGTTAAATGGACAGTTTTTAACAGACTGTTTTTGTCATGGTCCTGGGCCGTGTTGGCCCAGTATTCTTAGTTTCCATGTATTTTTGTATTTCGTTCCTTATTTAGACCATGTTTTCTGAGTTGCCCTGTTGTGGTGTTCCTTATGTGCGTTCCCTTTGTGACTCTCACCCCCTGTGTGCCCCTCTGTGTATCTGTGAGCCTTCGTCTCTCCTTATGTTTTATTCCATGTTCCCCCTGCCCGTTATGTCTGTGTTTTTCCCCGTGCTCTCTCTCCTCCTGTCTGAACCTCTGTACTTCCTGTTTGACTCTGCCCGTCTCCCGTCAGTGTCTCGTTATGGTTATCTGTGTCACCTGTGTTCCCCGTGTGTTCCCACTTTCCTCGTTAACCCTCTGTGTATTTCTGTCTGCGTCTTCCTCTGTTCGGCGTCGCGTTCTCCCTCATGCCGTGTGTGGTTCTCCCCGTGTCTTCCAGTATATGTTTCTTTAGCTTTTCCCAGTTTAGTGTAGTTTTGTATTGCTTTTTGTATCATCATTATTGTTTATCACTTATCAGCAATAAAGCTGCATTTTGAGTTTATCCCCCGTGTCTGTGAGTTTGCAATTTGGGTCCTCATCCTGCCTGCCACACGGCCGAAACATGACAGAAGAACGCGACCACGATATGGACCCAGCAATTCACAACCCCTCCGCTGACCTCCGGGAGGATCTGATTTATACAGTGGAGTATCACTGTCAGGAGTGGGTGGTGCTGCCCGAGGGTGAGTACCGGGAGACCGTAGCCGTCCGCCTACAGCGGATGGTGTCCGGACTCCCGTGGCTATTCGGCGCGCTCCACCCCCACATCCAGGACTTCCTCGTCTCCACTGTAGGCGTCCTCCCGGAGCGGTCGCTCCTGTACGAAGAGCCGGAGGATGTTCAGCCCGGCCCGCTGACGGATTCGCGGCCCGGCTCGTCTCCTCCCCCTTCCCGGAGAAAACGGCGTTCACGTCATCGCCGTTCCCGAGCAGCGGAGCAGTTTTCACCCCTGGGAGAGAGTGACCGTGTGTCACACTCTCAGCCCGAGCCTTCGGATCCCGGACTTCTTAACCCGTGCACAACTGTGAGTGGCTCTGTTTTTTTTAACACCGGGCTCGGATAATTCTGTCCCCTTTTGTTTGGACTCCGGAGACACTGTACAACGACGCACCACCCCACAGCCGGACACTCGGACTTCCAATTCACCTGCTGTGGTGAGTGAGGACTCTGTGTCTTTTCCAGACATAGTGACTGTTCGCTCAGGGGCTGTGTTTTGTGTGGCAGATGTCGACGCGAGCTGCTTATCGCCGGTGCAGCCGCCAGCAGTTCAGTTAGCTCCCTCGCAGCCACCCTCAGTTCAGTTAGCTCCCTCGCAGCCACCCTCAGTTCAGTTAGCTCCCTCGCAGCCACCCTCAGTTCAGTTAGCCCCCGCTGCCTGGTATTCTCAGCATCGGCATCTTTTCCCGTCAAGATTTATCGCTAAATCATTCGATCCTCCCTTAAGAGAGAGACTGCATCCTCGCTGCCTTCACCCCAGTACACCAGTGTCACCTGGGTCTCCAGTGTCACCCCCAGTTCAGTCTCCAGTAGCTCCAGTGTCACCCCCAGTTCAGTCTCCAGTAGCTCCAGTGTCACCCCCAGTTCAGTCTCCAGTAGCTCCAGTGTCACCCCCAGTTCAGTCCCCAGTAGCTCCAGTGCCGCCTGTAGCGTAGTCCCCAGTAGCTCCAGTGCCGCCTGTAGCGCAGGCCCCAGTAGCTCCAGTGCCGCCTGTAGCGCAGGCCCCAGTAGCTCCAGTGCCGCCTGTAGCGCAGGCCCCAGTAGCTCCAGTGCCGCCTGTAGCGCAGGCCCCAGTAGCTCCAGTGCCGCCTGTAGCGCAGGCCCCAGTAGCTCCAGTGCCGCCTGTAGCGCAGGCCCCAGTAGCTCCTGTAGCCCAGTCCCCGATAGCAGTATGGTCCGCTGGTCAGCTCAACATTCAGCCAGGGGTCTCAAATCTCTCTGGCTCTGCATCAGCTCCTGCTGGGAGCTCGGATGAGCTCACGCAGGACTCCGCGGCTCCCACGCCGCCATCTACCTCGTCAGCTGGAGGGTCCGAGGGGCCCGTTCAGCAACCTTCCTCGTCAGCTGGGGGTTCGGGAGAACCGCACCAGCCTCATGCCACGTCAGCTGGAGGGTCCGAGGGGCCCGTTCAGCCTCCTGTCTCCGCTGGAGGGCCCGAGGGGCCCGTCCAGCACCATGCCACATCAGCTGGAGGGCCCGAGGAGCCCATCCAGCCACCTTCTGCTACGCCTGGTCCAGCCTGTGCTTCGTCAGCTGCAGCCTCAGAGCCTTCGCCAGCTGCAGCAGCCTCAGAGCCTTCGCCAGCTGCAGCAGCCTCAGAGCCTTCGCCAGCTGCAGCAGCCTCCGAGCCTTCGCCAGCTGCAGCAGCCTCCGAGCCTTCGCCAGCTGCAGCAGCCTCCGAGCCTTCGCCAGCTGCAGCAGCCTCCGAGCCTTCGCCAGCTGCAGCAGCCTCCGAGCCTTCGCCAGCTGCAGCAGCCTCCGAGCCTTCGCCAGCTGCAGCAGCCTCCGAGCCTTCGCCAGCTGCAGCAGCCTCCGAGCCTTCGCCAGCTGCAGCAGCCTCCGAGCCTTCGCCAGCTGCAGCAGCCTCCGAGCCTTCGCCAGCTGCAGCAGCCTCCGAGCCTTCGCCAGCTGCAGCAGCCTCCGAGCCTTCGCCAGCTGCAGCAGCCTCAGAGCCTTCGCCAGCTGCAGCAGCCTCAGAGCCTTCGCCAGCTGCAGCAGCCTCAGAGCCTTCGCCAGCTGCAGCAGCCTCAGAGCCTTCGCCAGCTGCAGCAGCCTCAGAGCCTTCGCCAGCTGCAGCAGCCTCCGAGTCTTCAGCCTCACCTGCCGCAGCTCCGGCCTGTGCTTCGTCTGGTCCGGCCTCTGAGTCTTCAGCCTGTGCTTCGTCTGGTCCTGTGCCCACCGGGCCATGGCCAGCACGCCTGACACTGGAGAGCCGCCGCTGCCTTCCGCGCGGCCGGCCCCCTGAACTGCTCCGTCGTCTCCTCCGCCGCCGCCGCTGCCTTCCGCGCGGCCGGCCCCCTGAACTGCTCCGTCGTCTCCTCCGCCGCCGCCGCTGCCTTCCGCGCGGCCGGCCCCCTGAACTGCTCCGTCGTCTCCTTCGCCGCCGCCGCTGCCTTCCGCGCGGCCGGCCTCCGAACCAGCTCTGCCACCTGTGCCACCCGCCTGGTCGGCCCCCCGACCGTGTGACCCGTGAACTCTTGTGCCTGTGGGCTCTGGGTCGGCCCCCTGAACTTTATTTTGACTATGGTCATGTGCTCCTGTGTTTTCTGTTGTTTGTTTTGTTTCCCGTTCTGGTCCCTCCGTCCTGGTCCCCCGCCTCCCGCCCTGGGTGGGTTGTTTTCTGTTTTTGTTTTTGTTTCTCGGGTTTGGGCTGTCGGGAGCCAGCCCTTAAGGGGGGGGTGATGTCATGGTCCTGGGCCGTGTTGGCCCAGTATTCTTAGTTTCCATGTATTTTTGTATTTCGTTCCTTATTTAGACCATGTTTTCTGAGTTGCCCTGTTGTGGTGTTCCTTATGTGCGTTCCCTTTGTGACTCTCACCCCCTGTGTGCCCCTCTGTGTATCTGTGAGCCTTCGTCTCTCCTTATGTTTTATTCCATGTTCCCCCTGCCCGTTATGTCTGTGTTTTTCCCCGTGCTCTCTCTCCTCCTGTCTGAACCTCTGTACTTCCTGTTTGACTCTGCCCGTCTCCCGTCAGTGTCTCGTTATGGTTATCTGTGTCACCTGTGTTCCCCGTGTGTTCCCACTTTCCTCGTTAACCCTCTGTGTATTTCTGTCTGCGTCTTCCTCTGTTCGGCGTCGCGTTCTCCCTCATGCCGTGTGTGGTTCTCCCCGTGTCTTCCAGTATATGTTTCTTTAGCTTTTCCCAGTTTAGTGTAGTTTTGTATTGCTTTTTGTATCATCATTATTGTTTATCACTTATCAGCAATAAAGCTGCATTTTGAGTTTATCCCCCGTGTCTGTGAGTTTGCAATTTGGGTCCTCATCCTGCCTGCCACACGGCCGAAACATGACAGTTTTAAAATTAAATCTCACGGAGTCCCTAAATCTGCCCCTGATGAGAATCACTATTTGTAGTTTTCTTTAGTATGTTTTACTTTGAAGTAAGCTGGGAATTGTAGTCTGATTTGTGAACTCTTAGGCGTTAAAAGGAATTGTGGGACACTCACGTTTTACTGTGAGAAGGTTGTATTTAGGGCTGCCACAAACAATTATTTTGATAGTCGACTAGTCACCGATTATTTTTGCGATCAGTCGACTAATCAGATCATCATCCATTGGACGTAAAACTACAGCTTATTGCACCAGCATGAGTCTGCTCTTATATAACTATCATTAGCTTACAGCTTTAAGTGTTTAAAGTATGTGCTAACTAAAAATAAAGACAAGATGGTAGTTTATTAAATTTTAATGAATTTTGCAGATTGTTTCGGTGAAGTTTAATAAACTCCTTGCTATCTAAAATATAACAGGACACCGGAGTAAATTCTCCAGCATCTCAAACTTCTGATGATCAGCTGTCTGCTTGACGTTTATTCAGCTGTGTAAAAACTATAACTTTAATCTCAGCCAAACCGATTTACTCAGGAACAAATAAAATACTAAAAAAAGCCAAACAATAACATTTTTAAGTTATCTAAGTGACTTATATTACATGTTTAACCTGAGTAGCGAAAGACGGCGGTGGGTTTGAAAACGATTTGCCGGGAGTCCGGGGTTCTCACCGGCTCTAGTGAGCCTTGAACCCCGGCTAACACTCGAGCTAGTGGGTAACAGACGTCTCCGAAAATATGTGGTGTCTTGATAAACTGAGCAGATATTTGAGGTTTACATAGTTACATTCTCGCCTGAAAATATGTTAAACGTTTATTTTGTGGCCCAAAAAGAATAATAAGAGTACTATTAAAACTAACTAGCTGCTGCCATTGTTGGAAACTGAGCTGGGCTGCGCTATGAATTCTGGGACACAGTCCGTTATTACACTCTTAAATCCTACTATTTATTCCTGCGTCTTTTGTGATCTTACAAAGCTTCAAACGACGCGTCGACTTTTAAATCAGTCGTCGACGATTTTGATAGTCGACGTAATTGTGACTAGTCGACTAATCGTGGCAGCCCTAGTTGTATTTTGATGTAACACATCCTTTCACTGAAATGACCTAATGTTGTGACCATTGACTGTAGTCAATGGTCGTGACTAAAACAAAAATGAGGCAATATTTTAGCACGTGGCACGATTACATAAAAAGTCTATGCAAAGACTGAAGCTGAAGCAAATTTGTCACTGGAGCAAATATTTCAGCTCCGGTGACAAATTTACTTGACGCCTTGTCGTGAAAGTGTGTAAACTGAGAGCTTCACGTGGACTGTGGATTCTCCTGACAGCGTAACAATAAGACATAGAAAACAAGCCAGTCATGTTGTTGTTTGTGGACAGCTAGTGTGATATTATTCAAGAACAAAAACAGGTGAGGGCATAGAGGCAAGTTTTAAAAACCACAATCCTAAGATCTGAAAAGGCTGCTGTTGCTAAATTCTGGTTGTTGCTCTTTGGAAGGAAGTAGTTTTGCTATTTGCTGGTGTGAAAGTTTCTGGGTGGTGAAATTGGTGTTGCAAGTATGCAACATAAATCTTTGAATGTTTGTTTTCATGTGGTGTTTGGTTGGGTTCAGTCAGCAGAAATAGATGATTTAGTTTTACCCACTAAAACTAAACGTGGTTAGGTGGAGGTAAAAAAAAAATATAAAAGAATGTAAAGATGGCTTGGTCATGTTTAGGGGTCCGAATTGCTCGGTTAGTTTTTGGAAAAGATCACAGTTTGGGTTAAAATGCAAAGCTTACAACTATATTTTCAACCTGAGATTTTGCATGCACTTCTATGTACAGCCACTAGAGGTCTCCTAAATTATCTGTGTCTGTTTATCACTGGAGTTAATAACAACAGCCTGCTGAGTCAGCGCCCCGCATCTACTGCTGGTATGTATGGGATGGGTGACAACTGATACTGACCATCGCATTTGAATCGAGTGGTTCCTCACTTTCTTTCAAATCTTGGTATGACTACAGTAATACCCACCAACTAAACATGACCCAAAACCACCTCGGAGGCACTTCGCCCTTGTCAGCTCTTATTGACTGCTTGCTGACAGCACCACGGCATCAAAGGGACTTTTACTGAGACTCATACACACACAGTTATGATCTTGCTAGTAGGCAAAGCTGTCTCATTCCCATGGATTTCCCTGGGAAGTCGCCCTAATTCTGTTGTGCTTGCGGTTTCTACAAGGTATACTGCAGCATTCCTCCGCCGTGTGTTCATCTAAACAGAGCTAGTTAAAAAAGACGCGCAGCAGCTCGGGCTACACAGTTGTGGCAGGGCTCCTGTGGGTGGTTCCTATCTGACAGAGGGCTAAGAAAGTCTTGGGTTTCCTACGCATGTCAAGATAGGTTAGCTGTTCCCAATGTCGGTCCACTCTGAGGCCCCGGTGGGCTATCAGTCACAGTGGGTCCTCCCTACTCTCTTTCCCCGCGTCCACACCCTCCTCCCACACACCACCTCGCCTGCACTGATGCACAGGCCGTCCTCTGGCTATCATCCTAAGTTTAGTTGTCAGTTTTCGATGTCTCTTCGCCCTTACGTTCCCCTCTGTCTCACTCTTTGTCTTCCACTAAGATCATGACATCTCAAAATACAGTCCTGACACATCATCTTCAATTTACACTTGCATTGAAGCAGACTCCTGCTGTGATCGAACACTCTGCACTTTGCTGTTGGGTAGGTTTCGAAGACACACTGATTCATTTTTTGTTTTCCCAGAAACATAATCTTTGCATATTGTGCAGCCCAAGCTAAAAACAAGAGAAAAGCTAAAAACTAAACACCAGCTTTACTCACCGTCTTCTCTGTGGTGTCATCTTATTCGAGAGATCGCCAGGAAGCGAGAAGGAGACAGCCCAGTCCTGCTATCCCACCTGTCCGCGCATCAACACATAAATAATCACACCACTTCCAGGTTTTCCTAGCTCGTTAGCATCCCGCGCTTACAACACTTTTGCTTAATTGTGAATGCAGGCAGTTTGTGAGTCAAAACTAAAATAACTTTATGCAAAGGAAAAATAAACTGACAGGGATTTTTCCTGAGAGGAAACCTTTAGTTTACTATATGACATGTTTCTTAATAGTGCTAAAGTGTTCAGTGTTCTTTAAATAAACAATGTGGAGTTTTGCATAGTGGGGCATGAAAGAATGCAGGAGTCTCACTGCCCCCTCGCACAGATGTCAGCAATTTGGCTGCCTTGTGTATTTTGGATGTTGAAAAAAAAAAGGAACATTTCAAAGTAAACGAAAGAAGGAAAGTCTTATCCGCCTGGCAGCTGCGCTCTGGACCAAATTGCTTTCAGCTGATGCGCTGCAGCTCAAACTTGCTTGGGTAATGTCAAGTGATGCATTGCAATACTGAGAAAACAACACAGACAAAAAATAAATAAGGAAAAAGAAACGCTGGAAAGTTCCACTGCTTATTCAGGCAGAGCCCAGAAACGCTCAACATGCAAACATGCTTTTGAACAATTTTGTTTTCCGTGTTTAATTTTTTCCTTGTTAAAAAAAAAATTCATTAATTTGTATTTAGTGATCTCGAGTAGAAACATTAGAAGTGCTGCACATACCCAGTGCAAGTAGAAGGACATAAATACATATCTAAACAAGAGCGGGGGCACAGCTTTTCTTTGTCAGTGAACAATGAAAGAAATCAAATATCAACTTTTGCACATGAAAACTACCTTCAGAAATTACATATAGTTTAAAGTAACCACATGAAAAAAAATCAATGGATCAAGTTTTGCATTTGCCTCAAACACACATCGCAGAACTGGACGTGATGATGATGATAATGTAATCGACCTCAAATGCAGCACATTGTGTAACTCCATGCTGGCATCTCTACCTGCTTGACAAACAAAGACTGGATTTCTGCACAAACTAACAAACGGGCAAACAAATTAAAGGGAGAATTAAGCATCATGCAAGATGTGCCCTTTCTGCATGCTGGCATGTTTTGCAAAGATGCACAAATATTACATCTTCCAGCACATCAATAAAACCCTCAAATCAAAAATGCACTGAAAATACACATTGGATTTAGATATTTTACTCCCAAACGAAAACAAACACACAGAGACACACACAGAATAAATCAAATGATATTTTGGGGATTTTCAAGCTAACAGCTGGAGATCATTGAATTTTCCATGTTAGGGGTCATTTGTAGTGCAAGCTCAATTGTTTCTGGCAGTTTACCCCATCTGTGAATTGAAGACTTTATTTTCTATATTTTATGGAAGTGTAACATTTTTGTTTTATTTTTCTGAGTTTAGTGTACTTTTGGATATATTTATCAGTTTTCCTGACGTGTAGGAGGAATGATTTATTTAAAAAAATCCTTTGATCAAAATGTAGGTGTTAGGAAATAATGAATAAATGTTTCAAAGCAACAGTAAATATTACCCACTGTTTAAAGACAATTTTTGAATTTTTGAGTGAATTCATTCATTTATGCACAACTTTATCTTTTTTTTTTAACTTGTGTAAAATTCTAAGTGCTACACTTACTGTTTCACTGTTGTATTCATAATTACAGTGAATCACACAAGTCTGGCTATTTATTTATCATACATAATAAATACTACTAAATAATTATGTATTTATTTGCATTCATGTATAAATAGAACTGACATATTTTTAGAAATGAAATCAGTTTTTTTAATGTATTTACATGTTTTTGCACTTTGATAACATCTTTACACTTATCACAGTTATATTTTGTCTTCACCATCTTATTCAGCAAAAACAGGGTTTCAGATTTTTTAGTAGTGTTTTAAGCATTTAGATTTTTTTATTTTAAAGTGGGAAAATCACGTATGTAGAAACCCATATGGAAAAGATACATATAAATCTTATAAAGTTTGTATCTGTCTTGTGTGAAACTTGTATGAAAAGCATATAAGAGTGAAAACAGATATAAGATCCCTTAAAAAATTATATAATGAAACTTGTATGTTTTGGATACTTACTAAAACAATATATGAAAGTAATGAGAAAGTGGCCACTTTCATGAGTAATCACATATAAGTTTTTACTATTTCTTTTCCATATGGGAAAGGACTGATGGGAGAGAATGAGTTTCTAACAAACAGCTTGACCTAGAGACACTGACATTATCCATTCAGTAACAAATACCACTGTGGGTGTGGAGCTTGACTCTCTGATGGCAGGGCCAGAAAGAAAGAAATCTACTCCAAGTCAGGAACAGCACTGGGAATCCTCCCCACACCCTCTCCATGATGTGTTGGACAGTTAGAGGAGCACGATCAGCAACCACAGGAAATGATTCCTAATACCTGTGAGCATCAAATTTTACAACTCCCTATAACACCTGGACTATTTACACTTGCCATAGCTAGTATATGTTGTACACAGTATTTTTTGTTGTTGTTGTATTGTTGGCTTTTCATTATTATGTTATATATATGTGTGCTATTTTGTTCTTTTTTATCTATCATTCTTTGTTTTAACATGTTAAATTGCACCTTGAATGGGGCACCTTAAACACATTTTATATACAAGGTTTATATTTTTCCATCTTCTATTTTTAATCTTCCACGTTGATTTTGTAATTGATTGTCTGTAACCAAGCAACCCAAAAATCCAGACTTTTTTTCCCTGTCTTTCTGTCAGCAGAAACAACTTCGGATTTTTACCATTTTTAATTTGAAACATGAAAGTGATGAAACATTGACACTATCCAAGGATATCTGGTTCATCTCAGCACTCTAGCCCTGACAAAATATTTCCCCCATTGAGAGTCACCACCCAAACACATCCTTGACTCTTTGTTCAAATAACAAATCACTTAAAAATAAAAGGAGGGGCATGGGGGGGTGTTTGGAAACCTTGGTCCTAGTAAACCAAACCAAGCAGATCGGTCTGAGCTATATTGTGTGACAAGAACACAGCAGGTTCACTTGCTCTCTCACAGCCCCGGCTTTGTTTACATTCTCCTGGAACGGGGATCTGGAAGTGTTTGGCTCAGCTCTGCACTCACTGGGAACTATCAGACAATTCACATTTTAAACTATTTTGATATCAGCTCTGTAGAGAGTTGCTGTTTCCCTGAGAACACGACCTGCCTCTGGGCTCTGGGGCCTGCTACACCACCAGAAGAATAAACAGTAAGAGCGAGAGCGAGAGAGGAGGGCGGGGAAAAAAACAGAGAGGCTGATGGGAAGAGAGAGAGTGCGCACTGTGGATATATTTCTATAAAAAAAAAATATTAAAAAATATAATCTTATGAATGGAGACAACAGTGTGAATACAACATGCAGATATTGGTGACTTATTAAAAAAACCAGAATCAGCATAATAGAGGTTTTCTGTTGAGTAGTCGGTTCTTATGTTGAGGTTAAAGGTGATGGAGTAAGAGGGGAAACCTTCAGCCTGTGTTAATTAGGTAAGTAGTTGTGCTTTAGCCTGCACATACATTGCCCAAAGCAGTTTGTGGATATGTTTATGTGCACCTATAGCGGGGGGGGGGGGAAATAAAAGAGGGTACTCACCACCATCACCAGTGTAAAAAGTATCTCAGGATAAACCATGTCAACGGATGGGGCACTGTAATGTGTGGTTACACTGAATGAAATGTAACGAGTTCTTCTAAAAGTGTGACTGAATATTACTGGAAACATCTGGGACAATGTAAAGCTAGCAGACTATAAAAGAATAACATGAAAATGTTACATAGGCTATTAAACAATTAACTCTCTGAGGTCTAGGTCATATGCCCAACATAGCCCCATATATAAGGCTAAACAAAAATCTTTAACTTTTATAAATCTTATAATAGCCACACATTAAAAAATGCTGTCTGCATTTAAATTAAATAACCTGCAGTGGTGAACCTATTTTAAACTATATCATTTACATTTAAAATGTTCAATACATTTATAAAATGCAGACATAAGAGCTTTGGCACAGAATAAACCATGGTTTTTAAAAGTAAAGAGTATATAAGGTTACTTAGACCAGCTACAGGATTAAGGATGTGGATTTATAACACAGATTCCATCATATATATCTCATCTGCTCCTTTTCTGCCTAATAAGTAAAGCCCCTTTTCATGCATTTAATACATGATGATGACATTAAGCTGTTTCTTAAACTGTTTAGTACTATGTTCTTTGATTGTATGGTGTTGGTCCAACCTTATTTTGCCAGAGGCTTCTTCCTGTTAAAAGCAAGTTTTGCCTTCCCACTGTCGCCAAGTGCTTTCTCTTAGAGGGTTGTGTGACTGTTGTTTTTTTTAATAACATAGGGTCTTTACCATGCAATATTAAGCAGCTTATGAATTGAACTAAATAATAACATGACATAACTCAATGATATAATAGTTATCATTATTATATTGATCATTAATAATAACTTTGAGGCACTGAACATTATAGTCTTTATTACGCTAATGAAATGGATTTGCTTAAAACACAGAAATGCTTTAAATATACTTGCGTGAAACAATAGATAGGTAACTATTATATCTGTCATTGTCTGACAGTTTCAGGAACAAATTAACTTGCCTATTCCTGTGCAGCTGTGTTTTGTTGTCCCAGATGTTGAAGCATTCTCCCCTTTACAACACTGCATAATTTAAAAAATGAATAACGATCCAGAAATCCAGGCAGGAACTGTCTGCGTCGAAGTGCCTGTGTTTCCTTAAATGCTATTAAAGCTGACACACACACATTGCTAATTGTAAGTCAGCAGTGTGGCTCATATGTGTCACTTGTTTCCTTTGAAACTGTGATTTACAGTGTTTGCTGTAATTTCATGTGACAGACTGAACAAAAACCAAATGCCACAAGCTGTTTTATAAAGTGTTTGTGTTGCTTTCTTTGCCTTTTGTCTTTCCCATTTCAGCACTTCAGAATAAGTAGGCCTACTTAAAACAACCTTCGAGCCAATCAGCAACCCCAACTTCTCCCCTTCAGGTTTGAATGACCTATTAGCCAAATGTGTTTATTCAGTGTTTAGTCACTATTACCCTCGGTATGATCCCTGCACTAAAGGGCTAATGGCTGAAAATTTCCCCCCAGCCTGACTTCAACGTAAAATAATTGATCGCATGTGAGCGCAACTGGCACGCGTTCCCTCTTGTTTTCCTAAAGAGGTGATATCATGCGGTCAGGCTGCTTGTTCGTCACCAAGATAGTGTGATTGCTTCCGGTACTGCAGAAAGAAAGATGGGAGATGGATGAGAGGGCAATGTGGTTCTCAGTGAGGATTTACCGCTGCAGTAAATCACACATCAAATTATTTGGTGTTATCGTTTAAAGGCCGACAAGCACACAAAAAAAGCCCCTCTGGAGCAAAGCCAAAGTCAGAACATGATTTGTTTTGCAAGCTGTGTTTTAAATGCTCCGTCATTACATCGGCAGGAAATTGTCCTTCATCAAAAAACAAACTTTTGTAGTTTTTATCTTTTGAAGATAAAATTTCAGCTGCAGGGATTTATTGTTGGGTTTTTTTTTTCCTGAAACGTAATGTCAGATAAAGATTTAGCCAGTCAGAGCTTCCCTTTTTAAAGGCAATTATTAACATTTTTGTTTTAGCCTAGGTTATTTAATTATTTCTGTCCCCATTCAGCCAGATACTTCTTCAGTGTTTCTTCTGTTTATATTGCCTGGTTAATATCTGGCCTATCCTTTATCAGTAGGGATCATACTGATGCAATTATAACGTAGACTGACTTTGCACTTGTAGTGAAGTTAGAAGTCGTAAATGTGTGTTTTTGTGGTCAACGCCAGATATCGTGTAGATATGTATGTGTTTGTATTTGCAATTATTTATTGTGTGCATCCCATGTTGTACAACCCAAAGTGTGGCTGTGTCCACAAAGTGAAGGGACATGTGTGTCAGTGTGCCTTGGCTGCCAGTTTGTGTTTGTCTGTATGCTGGTGCGTGCGTGCGTGTGTGCGTGTCCTATATGTTACATTTACCTAAACTGCTGCTCTGTCGTTTTCTTGCTTCATTTTGACAAATTTGCGTTTCCAGGAAGTCTCTGAGGTCAGTGCAGCATCTGTTGCTAATTAGGTGCATGATGCAGCCGTGAGCACCGGCGTGCACACACTCACACAACACACACATACATGATGCAGGAGCTGCCCTGTATGGGTTACTGAGGAGCTGACAGCCAATCAGACATAAAGGCGTGTTTAAAGTTTCTAAAGTGACGTTAAAGAAAAGTCCATGACTAGACGTTCAGGTAAGATGCGATGTGGTGTGTGCTAAACCTTTAGAAAATAATTTAAGCATTATGGCCTTTAAAATAATAGATGTGTCTAATGCTTATTGCATGTAATATTTAAAATGATGTAATGTGAGTGTCGGGGCACATGGCTGCAGTCTGAGAGTGGTTTAGCTTTTCTTCCCCCTGTTTCCAAGTGCTTGCTCATAGTGGATCATTGAATTTATTTATATTTTGGTTAATACTCTGCAGTCTTTACCTTACAATGCAAAACGATAAAAGCTGTTTGACTTCATGCTCCTCTGCATTTGTCTGTTTCTTCTTTTGATATTAGATCACTGACATACAGACAGTAGTGCTTTTCTCTGACTTCACCGAGCAAACACTACAGCCTGATAGTTACACCGACCACATTGGTCTTTCCTTGGCTGCCCACCGCATTAGCTCTTCACCTTCGACTGTTTAACTCTGTCAGTTTTCATTCCCTTTCATTCACGTCTCTTTGCCCCAAACCATATTCATGCCCAAACAAGGCCTGATCCCATCAAAAATGAAGCTTCAGCATACATCATTGAAAACCCTCTGATATTTCAGCAATGCCACAGCAGTAGAAGTGCATAAGAAGATTACGCCAATTTCGCTTCCATGGTTTCTGGAACGAGATCGAGAAGACACTGGGTAGTAAGATGAGAGAAGCCAGACGTGTAGAAAAACTCTGCAAGTTTCTTTTCTTGGTTTGGGCTGAAGCCACAAGAACTGGGCTTCACAGCCAAGTCTCTGAGCCGAACCGAGGTAACCTCAGTGGGTTAAACAGAACCCAGAACTGCAGATTGCAGACCTCTGTCTCTCTATGTACAGGGGCCGGGATACCAGCTGAACCTCAAGTTTGTTAATAGAATTTGTGCAATGAAGAGAGGCACAGATTAAAATACACATATTTAAATAGATTGTAGTAATAGATCACACAACTAAATTTAATGCACAGCAGACAGCATTCAGTGCCTTGGATTGGGCTTTCTGAAAGCACCATCTTTAGGTTGTCACCATATGCTTTGAAGGCTGCACAGAAAAAAATGCATCAGATAGCAACTTTTAATGTTTTGTGTTGGGAATTGACATTTTGAATGAAGCATATAGCAGCGTAGTATTTCTTTTTCATGCTCAAATCATGCAAAAGAAGTCTCCGGGGTCTCCTACTGGATATTGAACTGATAGATTGAGTGATTAGAATTGATCGTTCTCTTTCTTTAAGAAATGCGGTTGTTTAATTTTGTGAAACTGGTTGTTTATTTTCTTGTTGGGCATTAGAAGAGAAGAAATCACTCTTGTGTTTTTATGCTAGATTTTGTCTTAAGAGCTTGGACCCGTGCTCACTATAAAACTATAGAAGTAGCTGTTGTTTTTGGGGTAGGATTACATGTTGGACTATCACTTGCACGGGTGGAGGACGTCTCATTTACTATTTTCGTGTGTGTTGATTGAAAAATTAGACATTGTAGCAGTGATGAGGGGGGCAGGCAGTGCAGCAGGGCAAGGTTGCCACGGCAACTTCATCTGATCATGTAATTATTTGGAAAAATGCATAGCTTCAAAAGGTATCCTTCAAATGACTTTCTGTGTCCATACATTGGGGTTGGAGTTAGATTGCATAGGAAAGATGGAAGTAGCCACCATGTAGTAGCAGCCGCGTGTGAATGTCCGTCTTCAACAGAGGGAATTAGCAAGTTCTGCTTTGCTAGATGATGTCATCTGGTTGTTAAGTGATGACATCTCAAGTCTGCTTTTGGGCCCAAGCTCCTACTGCGTTCATTAATTTTGTTGTGTTTTGATCATGCGTAATGCTTCATATCTTGTTTTATTTAATATAAATAAGCCTCTGAAAAAAATAGTGGTCACTTTAGGCTTCTCTACTACTATTCATGTGCACCGCAGCCTTAGGTTAAGATTTCAATGGGTATATAATGCTTCAGATCAGTAATCCAAACCACGAAGAAGCATATTTGTGACTAACCTTGTGCTAAGGATGGATCATTTCAGGTGTTCTCTTGACTGACGTTTGGTCTGTTTTCAGCATCTTTTTCCTCCCCTGTGGTTGCACTTGTCCATTGGAGATCTTCACATTCACTTAAAGTTAGAGCTCATCCTACATATTCGCTGGCTAGCTCTGTACCCAGCCACCATTATATGCCAAATTCAATAACCAAATAAACATTGCTGCTGTTTAGTTTTCTGTCTTCATTTATATCGGCAGAGATAGGAGAACTGCACGTTGTAGTGTTTTAGGAACCCCTCAGTATCAGCTTTAGGTGGAAACTAGCAAGCTAACTTTATGCTAACTTCAAACTCCATTAAACTTTATAAATCCTGTCTTTCTTATGGATAGTGATAACAATAAAAGTATTTGGGCTGTTTTTAACTCTCAGTGTTGCCACAGTGTCTGTTTGAGTTTGGGAACTGAAGAAGAGTTTGCACCAGAAACGGCTAACGACGTCACGCGTATTGCTCCACATGAAAATAAATAACCCTGCTTCCTATCAATTTTCACATGCTAAACTAACAGTTTTTAGAGTCTTCTTTCTTAGCTGCTTTTGCACTGCTACAGTGAGCCGTGACTGCTGCTTCTACACTCCACACACACATGCAGGGCACACTAAGATGTTCGGATGTTTCCCTGCAGGTGATGGACTCACCGTGGCCTGCCATGTTAACAGGCTAGATGTGTTCAAGGATTGAGGACCACCCAACTGCAGCTTCTCTCCACAAAATTCAACCAGATGTTTAATGAAGGCCAGTGTATGTGTGAGGATGGTGTGTGTGTGTGTACTGTATGAGTGTGTGTGTGTGTGTGTAATCATTTTCACCTGTGTGCTGATACAACCCCTTGTGTGGAGGCTAATGGATGCAGGCTAGCTACACCGTTTCTGCATGTCTCTCTCCCCTTTGTCTTGCTTCCTTCCCGTCACATTTCTGCAGCTTTTACATCGCCTCACCCTTCACTTTTCCTTTTCTTGTGTCCAATCCTTTCATTTTACTATTTGCACCATTTTGATACCCTCCCCACCACCACCACCGCTGTGGCTTACATGAGGAATTAATTTTCATATTCCACTTCCCTTTTTTCCAAAATCCTGCTCAACTGACAGCCCTCCTGCTTCCCTCACCTCCCCTCCGCCCTCTCCTCCCCTTCATCCCTCTAGCCCTACCTTACAGCTGTTGTTTTGGATTAGTCAAATGGCTCCTGTCAGATCCAGTGATCCTTTTCCTTTGCCACCCACTGAGCTGCACTGCACTGTCTGCTTGCTGCCTTTTCTGTCTCCTCCTCGCTGTGTCTTTCCCGTGCACGTGCACACAAACCACACTGATGTCTCTGACAGGTGCGTGTCAAGGTGTCTTTGTGGGCAGAGCCGTGAGTTCGCTGCAGTTTCTTTCCTTTCAGGTCCAGCAAAGCGCGACGGTGCTGGCATACCACTCACACCTCTTAACAAAAAAACAAAACAAAAAAAGGTTTGTTGTTCTAAACCGGACAAGAAGCCTAACCAGGGTAAATTCCCGACGGCTTCCCTCTCTGGAATTCACCTTACTTTTCAACTACTCCTCGATTCCTCTTTGAGTTCTTTCTTACAACCAACATTATTTTCTTTTTCCTTTTTTTTGTCTAATTTTGACAGCTGTAGGTCTGGTCATCCACGCTGGCTGAGACAAACTGACACTAAAAGGCGTTTTGACATGATGATGGCGAGAGTAATAGTGTTATTTCAGTCATTTGGAGAGAAAGGGGAGCCAGTGTGTGCGCAGAGTCCGGCTGCAATAGTGCAAGCAAAGATATGCATCGAAGCAGAAATGGGAGAGGTGCTATATAATAATTTGACAGATTCACGTCAAATCAGTTATGTTGTTTCAGCGAGTGAAGAGACAGTGCCCCTTAGTTTTCAGTTTCAGTGACACGACACCTGGGTGGCGTGCAATGATTGCAAATGTATTGGCGTCAATGAAAGAGTGCTAGAAATGTGTGTTTTAGATTGTATGACATTTAAATGTTTTGAAGGTATCCTTTTTTTATTTGAAATTCTGTGCAAAACATTGGGTTTTGATGAAGCTTGCAGCCAAAAAGAACATTTTTAGGATGCTGGAGAACTGTGAGCTGGTTTGAGACTGTGTCAGTAGCCACCTGAAGAGATGGAGGTGCTGATGTAGGAGTGGGATATCTAGGTGGGTCCTGTGAAGTATATGTATGACTTTTTATGTCATTGTTTTACATTAAATTCACCATTTGCACCTTTACCTTTAGCGCTTTGAATTCAACTTTAATAATTAACATAGACGTCTTTGACAAACGCTCGCTAGCTTTGTGGCTTTCATTGCTGTATTGCACCTCTTACACAAACAAGCAAATCAAAAAATCAAAAGCCAATCGTGGTTCATTGTTTATGGCCTCCGTATGCTGATCTGGCTGTTACAAGATTAATTGCTCTTGGGGGAATGAATGCTGTGTTGATTTTTTTCCCCCTCGAAATACATTAAAACCTTCTTCAAAAGTCTAGTATTCTTTGAATTAGGCCACTGTTTCCTTTGTTTCAGGCTGCACGCATCAAACATGGTAGCTGTTAACTCTTTATGATTATATAAATACTGTATCAATCACACACACACGCTTACGCACACAAAGATTGATGTGGTGGCTTTAATCAGCTGAATGTTTCTGTGCCAGGGAGGGCATTACAGTCCAGTTAGCCGACTCTATTATAATGCCATCAGATCCTTGCTTGTGCGATAGAGGTGCATTTGTATGTGTCAGAGAGACTGCTGACCTATATGTTACAAAGACTGACACAAGTTTTGTTCCCCTGCAAACATAAGCTGTCTCGACATAAGAACAAAATATTGTGAAATTTGTTAACTCAAAAACTGAACTATTTCTTTGATCTTTGTTGTGTACGTACACATAGATTAGCTAACAGTTAAACCTGGCCTCCTCCTGTTTTTTTGGTCCTACCTCTTCTTTCTTTATCTCCTCTTGGCCTCATCTTTCCATCCCTGTGTTTTCTCTCCATCAGTTGCCCCATGTTGCCCTCCAGCTGAGGGCAAGACTGACCTCCTCTTCCTCACAGGCATCCTCTGCAAGACAATGGCAGGACAAAGGAGGCGTGTGTACAGAAAGTTAGCAAATGAATGCATGAAGGTGTAATATTATTGATCAATAGTGTGTAACTTTTTTTTTACAAGTGGTGGGGAGGTATTTTAAATATCTGTGCATGCGTGTAAAGTAGGATTTTTAGGGTGATTAAGAGGTGTGATTTTACTTATAAATTACTTGAATGTTATTGAGTGTGTGTGTGTGTGTGTGTGTGTGTGTGTGAACATGCAGATTTATGATGCAGGAAACAGCAACTGTGTCACTGTAAAACAATAGAAGATTCACGGCGCTACTGCAAACACACACACGTGCACTCTTTTGGCACTTGTCCTCAGACCCCTGTGCGTCTACGGCAAGGAACTCCCTTCCTGCTGCATTGCTGGAAGAAACGCACACACTGAGTGACACATCCCCCTGGACTCACAAGTCATCCGGATAGCTTCGTACATCCTTTTTTCCAAAGTGGGTACAAAAAAAGAAAGAAAGAAATAAAGCACAGGGGAGACGACAGAGACAGGATACAGGATATAAAAGTGAGATGTATGTCAGCATGCCATGTGTTAGATTTATGAAGCTGCGAGGGGGGCAAAAAAGAGAAAAGTGTGTCAGGTGTGTGTGCACCACTCATACATCAGCTCGCTCGCCTCGTGTGTCATGTGCAGCCATATTGCAATCACTGCATTATTGTTGCAAAGAAAATGATAGATTCCCAGGGTGGCTTGTGCTAGCCTATAGCCTGCCCGCTGTGTGTAATCGTCATGAGACAATGGCGTTGAGTGCCAGTGTTCACTTATAATAAGCTTTCTTTCATGTAACCCTTCCCCCCTCTGTTTCGATGGAGGCACTGAAGGCCCTCTTCAGACGGTCAAAGATGTTGCAGCCACTGTTCCCCTTCCCCCTGTGAATAGAGACAGTCAGCCAGAGATAAAGGTGATCGAGAATACAAGAGATTATGGTTGTTTCATTGAGCTTTTCCTCCAGTTCTCTTTCACAATGCAATAACAGTCAATCACCTGCATAAAGAAGCCTAAATATAGGGTTTAAGACTTGTTACACCACTACCCGCAGCCTTGGCTTATAATTGAAACTTTTCCATTCTTTTTTTTTCCCAAATGCTTTGGCTGCCGAGGGGAGATTGGCAGCTCTGAGTGGCCAGCAGATGAAGCGGCTGGCGCGGTAATGAATAGAACGCTGATTGCAGGATCCCCAAGATGCAAATTACCATGCCTGCCACCCCTGACGACCGGCAATTACCGGGCCGCCGCGGCGGACGCCTCGTGCATATTCATTGCACCCGCTGGGCATATTGATCAACAACTTACTTCAAGCAAGAAGCACTGAAATGTATCATGTCGCTCTGTCACTGCTAAAGAAACACTCTTTCCTTTCCTGTTGTCAAAATTGACACAGTAATATCTGGTAGGACAAGCCCTTTAACTAGGCAAGGAGTATTTATTTTAATCAGGCTCAGGTACAGGCTAATTGTTAACGTGTCACATTGAAAAGGAAGTGACAAAACATGCCATTCATTAAAAAATAGTCTTAATTCAAATATTAATTCCTGCTTGTACTTAACCTAATTAACTGCACTTAAAGTTCACTGCCCCTAACAATGCTGTGCCGGGTTAGAATTAAAAAAAAAAAAATCTTTCACAAACACTTGTATATCAGGCGTTTCTTCGTTCATTTATAGCAAACCGATGTGCGTAATACATTTATTTCTTAAACACTCTACATCAAAAAAACAGTTTTAACTGAATAATTAGTCTTATTATCCTTTACAAAGTGTGTTTAAAATATTTTTCCCTTTTTTCATGCTGCTCAATATTTAACCCTCAACTTTGGACTGCAGGAGTCTTTTTTTCTTTTAGTTATGAAATCATTCCCGAGGAAATGCACACACACAAGCACACACACACAGAGTGAGTGCAGACTTCAGAACATGGCATATGAATATGAAAGGGCTTCTTTCAACAACAACGGAAAAACAAGAGTGCTGCCAGCAGTTAATGGGACCAAATGAAGGAAAGCTGAGCAACATCGGATTTTGAGCTCTCTGCCTCAAAACAAACATTCAATGATCGCATTAGCGATGGATGACAGAGATATATCATTATTGTCTTGTGTGTCTTCTCTGGTTTACGGCCTCAGCCTCACTCGTTTTCACCAACATAAATACATTTTTGGAGAGTTTCAGTAAAATTAATTTACACCGGTTTCTCATGGCCAGTGTAAGATGACTGACCTGCAAGTGACATGTGTGCTTTATGACAACAATTTGGATTTGAGCTCCTTATACCATCCGCTATGCACAGTATGGAACTTGTGGGACCCAGTGCTGAAAACATCAGCTTACTGGAAACATCATGCTTACAGTTTAACAGTGTCTAACATGCGTCTGTGCACATTTGTTTAGCATCTTGAAATCCCATGAAATCCTGTTGTCACATCTTTAACATTTCTATGAATATTTGTTGATATATGTCTAAATTATTAAGTTACAGGGTTAAAAAAAAAAACCCAAACCCCCATCTGACTATTTTTTAATGAATTTAACGGCCAAAGAGTCAGTTAAACTCCTACAGTAGTGCGCAGGTGTGGATTGGTCAGACTGAGAGTGCTGGCAGTGTTTCCAAAACTGTCATCACAATTTAATACAAATATCATTTAATTATGTGGGGTGTGCAGCAACATGTAACAGCTCCTGTTCTGTAACTTCCTATAAATGAATCATCATGTGAAAGAAGAAGAACTGCTGCAGCAACACTTACAGAAAAAAGCTGTTGTGGGAATCATGTAAGACAGGATGTAGATGTAAAGCATCAAATCTAAATACTGTTATTATAGAAACACTTCATATCAAGAAGAAGCGATGGTCCGATGGTTGTCTTTCAAATATGTGAACAGAGTACTATATACAAATTTAGATAAAAGTTGAGGTCATGCCCAGTATGAGATAAACACGTTTAATTGTATGCAAAATATGTAAAAACCACGCAATGGATTAAAACAATCCCACACATTCAAACTGAGAAAATAGTTTTCAGAGCATTTAAAACTTAGCGGTAAACAAAAAAAACTCCCCTGTAATGCAAAACCTGCATCAGTTGGTTGTACTTCACTGGGAAAAATGCCCAAACATATTCCATATTCATCAGATTTACATAACTGACAGACGCACGGTTAAATAGGTAGTTTTGTGGTGGGACAGTTGCCTGCTATGCCCATTCAGCTGGTACTGCTGCCTTGGCAGGTGAGCTTGAAATCAGAGCCTGTGCGGTTCAAACCCTCACTCTGACTGTTTGTGGGAAATATTACAGCTGCCAGAGCGCCACAGAGCACAGCACCAAACTCAATACAGTGGTTCAGCTGTCGGCAAGATAGGTTTGTATCGCTAAGCGGCTCCCGAAGGTGCCGCCCTGCCTCCTTCTGTTGCTACTTCCCCAGGTCATGTACAGGATAAAACAGTTCTTAGCCAAGTTTCCCCGTGGTTTAAACACACACACACACACACACACACACACACCTCTTTCCTTTCAACTTTTCATACAGTCACCAGCAACGCATATAGATCTGTATCTTAAATATTGCCAAACCCCTTTTGATAAGAATCTACACACACACACAGAGGTCTGACGTGTTTCCGTCAGACAAAAGCAACCTGCACTTAGGCGGCGGTGGGGGAAAGGAAAGCCCAAATGAGGAGGGGGGGACCTGATAGTAACAGAAGAAGAAAAGAAAGAGCAAGTGCAGGTGCTGACCTCCAGAGTTGCTCACATATGTTGTTATCTGTGTGTAATTTCTCCACTGCAGATTGCTATCTCCTTATCAGAGAACGGCTGGTGAACTGAGGTCCGCCTATCAAACGCTGACTTGGGGCCCAAATTACATCAGGGTTTGGAGTTCCTTAAACCACGGGAATAATGAATTCACTTCCACTGGTTACCTTAGATTTAAACATTTGATGAGGAACTGGAAGAAACAGAGCTTGAGAAAAGCCTGCAGGCTTGTTTGTATTACAGTAAGGTGTTATGAGTAAGGTAGTCACAGTGTGTTATGGTAATCAACACATTGCTTTATGCATAATTCAGGCAAAGAGAGATGGCTCTCAGGAGTTTGTTACATTTAAGAAACCTCCCTTTATGCCCTCCTTCTCCCATCATACCTCATTTGAAGGAGGACAGATATGTCCAAATGAAAGGCTTTATGATATGAACAAAAAAGGAAAGCCTCTGTGTCGCTAACACAGTAGCTGCTGAATAATAAAGTTGGAAAAAGTGTTATTAGACAAATTATGATATTGTCTGTCATTAAACTTTTAACATCTTTTAACATCTACCACGTCTCCGGAGGTATGTTATGGTGTAGGACTGAATAATTATTTGGCCAAACTTCAAGCAATGGGCTTTGTTTAATAAGAAAAAGCTTGTGCTTCTAAAGCTTGTGGCTAAAACACTTCCTAACATGAAGCCTGAATGGGTCATCGTGGTCTGGCGGATGTTAAAAAGTTAATCTGAGACATGACTAAACACAGAAGACGAGCATAAAATGTTTGCTAGTCTTATTGGGCATGAAATCCATTATTTTAAAAGGTCTCATATTTTTTTAAAGAGGCATCTGTGTACAAAAAATGCACATAGTATAATATTTGTATATAAAGTTAAGGATAGACAGACTCACAGATGATGCGCAGAGATACATTAGACATTTCCCCAGTTATGAAAAGCATGTGCAAGAGTGATTCCAGGCACAGGAAAATGTTCGGAAGAAAATAATGCCGAAACGTTTTGCCAAGCAGTGAACTGAAGCATTGAAGCACGTCTTCACACAGACTACCTGCTTAAAAAAGGTTTTCCTTAATTTTTACAGACTTGCCCCCCTAAAGAAAGGAAACCTTTATATGTAGCTTGATTTCTCAAAGAAGAAAACTCATTACATGGTTTTCACAAGAGAGAGGAGCACTTCACTTGGATCAATCAGTGAGTGAACTTTAAACTTGGACTTGAATTACTACTAGTTTTCAATCATCCCACGTTTTTGGTTTGATCAGCTTGAGAAACGAAACCCTGCATTTTTCTGAGCACACACACACACGCACACACACACGCACGCACGCACGCACACACAAAAGCTGAGATATTTTTCAGTCTTACATTTTTTTTCTGGACTGAATTATTATGGCAGGAAGGCTCCAAAGCTCGTGGAGCTAAATTTGTCTGTGTGTCTGTATTTGTTTGCCTGTCAGCCAAGCAACATGAAAGCTTGTGAGGGGAGCAGCAGAGCTGTAACAGGAAGCAATATCACTTCAGGAGCAGAATTATTATTGGGAGGTGACTTTTCACGAGAGAAGAAGCGAGGATGATGCACAGCTCCAAGTCATCTGAAGTTAGTTTCATGATGGTGACCTGCTCCACAAGCCAAAGAAAGCACTTCTGTGGTTGTGTATAAGTGATGGCTGTCACATTTGTGTATTTCTTATGACTTTAGTCTGCATGTGGTCATCAACTTACAACACAATATGTTCCCTGAAATTAAACGGTTATATTCACAAAAAGTATAAATCATAAGTGGTGTTTTTTCACACTGATTTCGGCGTAAATTCAACATTTCATTGTAATATTTCAGAATCAAGATGAACCATCGAAAGACTTTTACAAGTGTAATTTGTTGCATATTGCTGTAAAGTGATGATCTTACCTGGACATCCTCAGTACCACACTATCACAGCTCTACTTTCTTTTACTGGTGTGCAATTTGGCTGATATGGCCATATGATCATTTGTGACAGGGGTCATGTGGGTCAAGTGGGGTCATGAGTAGTATCCTGACATCCTGGCAGTCTAATCACCTGTTTATTTATTTAACAGCCAAACTCTGATCGACACCGACTAAAGCAGAGAGCGAGAAAGTGAAAGTAGCAGGAGGGGTTGATTAAGGTTCAGAGCTCCGTGGCTGGTGTTGGCGTGCATATCTCATATCCAACTGTTTGTCCAGCTTGTTATTCATTTCATAGATTGCAAAAATACAGATCCAAAAGTTCATAAAGATGTGAAAAAGAAATTTGGGAGGAAATAAAAAAAAAATTAAGCATCGTGTGCATAAAATGATGCCCGATTCATCTACCTGTAAATTATTTTCATCTGAATTAACGTTTCACCCAAATAACAGAAAAAAACTATATTAATTAAACTGCAAAACTATATGTGAGAGGGTTAAAATAATACTTTTTTGTTTTTAATATCAGTCATGAGCTCAGTTATTGTGAATTTTGCCCTTACTACATTCAAAAAGGAATACAGCCTTTCATCTGGACTGTAAGGGAAGTGCAGGAGCAAAGCTTGCTGCTGCCCTCTTTTGGAAAGTTCTGGTGCTACTTTTAGATTAAACTTCGCTTGTATTTACAAGCCTTTGCCACACAGTGGAGACGCATGATGGACTATTATTTCAGTATTTAAACACCTCTTTCAACCACTCACATAAGTATGTCCACTTTGGTTTTTGGTTATCTTACTGCAAAGTCTTCCTACATAAATTTCTGCACTTTATTATTTTAATGATCAGTTCTTAAAACTAAAGTTTACCCATTTGTTTCCTGTTTATAATAATAATAATAATTATTGCATTGGTTATAGATCTTGTGTAATGACTACAGCTGAACAGGTCGTCCACTGATGTCGGAGGTTCGATGCCCAGCTCTGAACCTGGCCTGAATACATCCACCAGCAAACAGTGCGTATGGCGGATGAGGCTCTGGATGAATGTGTGTACAAATAGGCAAATGGGGCCTAAAAAAGCAGGGCGTGTACAGTTACATTCATCACAGGACTGATGTCATCTTTCTGATGATATGGTATTTAGCCAATCACAAGAGTGCTTGGTGTTTATAAAATCTATTTTTTTCCTCCTTTCTTTAAGGAGGAATCTTGAGTGTTGATTTACTAGTTTGCACAAGACACAAAATGTAAAAGTTATAAACAAATGTGTTTTCATTTTATCGCATGCAGGACTGAAGAATTCTGAAAGTCTAAGAATGAGATGCAAATAAAGATATTTGCTATGCTGTGAGACGCACGCGTTATTTTCATCAGACTTCAATTTGAATATGATAATACAGGCTGGAATCACATGCTTTACCCGCATTTTAATATCAGCAGCACCACTATTTCTCTGAGACTTTGCATAGACAAAATTCACAAGACCAGAGTAAATGGAGTCCCTGGTCTTTCTTCCTCTGTGGGAATTTGAGGGTATAAGCATGAAAAGGAGCTTCCATAGTAAAGAACGCATACACAATTAGTTTAGAGGTTAAAATTTTAAGTACACTGAAACATTTTTCTGTCTTGTTCCTCAGTGCACCAATTACAGAAAGCACTGATCGTTTGGCTAATTTTCTCATCCTCTACCACATTTGTGTATAAGTGCTTCCACCAGCAGCTTTTCCTTCTCTGAGTGACTTTTTGAATATTTCATCTCCAGCGTGGAGAAGGAGGGTTGAGTTACAGCAGGATGAGTGACTGCAGGGCAGGAGGGTTGCAGAGATCCACAGGTGGAGCCTCGCACACATACGTGCTAGCGGTAAAAGGCTGGTGGGGCTAATTAGATATTCAATAGCACAGACACATGAGAGCACACACATTATTGTGATGAGAGGTGGAAACTGAACAGCACAGTAGCTACGTTTTGAGGATATGCTGGTTAAGGAGTATTAGTTACTCAGAAAGTTACTCTAATCAATGTCTTTATATCACTAATAAAAAATTATTGTAATGCCTTGCGAGCATCTTTGTGCTCACTGCTTTATGGTTTTACACCGCAGCTCTTTTACTCACTACTTTCATCAGCCAACCACAACAAGCCATTGCTACCCAGCAGACAGGTTATCAGCCCACGGAATGACTGTTATCATCTGTTAGCGTCATTCAGTAGGTGATCATGCAGGGCAGCTCTTGTAGCCGTGAGAATATGTAGGCTTACTTGTAAAATTTCATGCTTGGAGGCTTTTGGGGCTTTCTATATGGTGGAAGTCTGTTTTTACCCAAACCCTGGCTTTCCCTAGTTACAACCAAGTAGTTTTGGTGTTTACGCCTGACCAAACAGCAAAAAACCCAAAACCTAAAACAAAAGACATATGAAACTCAAGTCTCTTCAGTGAACATCACTGATTCTCTTAATGCAAAATTTTATTGTGCTTATAAAGCGGAAACACTGGGCCTGAACGTTGTTTCAGTAACACAGGACTAACACACCTAAATGAGGTGACATGAACTTAGTTTGTGGAACAGGCCAGATAGTGTTGATATGTCTGGGAATGACAATAACTGACTGCAATCAGTGAGGTGATACAAACAAATGCAAAGTCATCGGCAAAAGAATGACCACAGTGGATCATTTAGCTGCCAGTGAGACTCGTATTACTCCCAAAAAGACCAAAATAGAAGTCCACCACTTAGCCACAAAATGAAAATCATTTCTGCTGAATATTGTGCGTGTCCCTCTCAAACTATACAGATCAGAGCCACAGAAAGGTCTCGGTCAACTTCTTCCCTATGCTAAACCAACAAACGATGAAATCCACAAGACTGCTGAAGGTGTCTAGTGGTATCAGACAAGTGGAATTAGCTGTAGATCCTGTGACTTTAAAGGTGAGGCCTCCATGATTTTATACTACTTTTTTCCAAACACATCTCGTAAATGCTTGTTCAGATTGAGGTCTTGGGAATTTTGAGGCAATTTCAACTCTTTACTATGTTCTGCAAACCATTTATGAACATTCAAGGACTTCTGTTGTTTCAGTTATGAGCACAAGTCACTGTAACGGCCACATGAATGCCAGGTTTCCTAGCAGCACCTGTCAACCTGGCTTCTTCCTGTACTGCATCACATTGTCACCTCTTCTCTCAATAAATGACACACATGCGTTTGTTGTCAGTCGCATGAATTAAAACAAAATGTAATTCCTCAGACCAACTCATACTATTTCATTGATCGGTGGTAAGTTGAGCACACATGCCAATTATAGGCGCTTAGGAAAGAGGTTAGCATAAGAACTTTTGGTATGTTGCAATGCGTTCTGCTTTCTTTCTATTATATCCTTTTAGTAGTACCTGCCATTCTGGAGATGATCTGACCAAGAGTCTTGCAGTTTCAGCCATCAACAACTATGCTGCCCGTTTTTCCTGCTTCAACGCAGCAATTTTAAGAACTGCCTGCATGTTGCTAGTAATGTTTACAGGTGTCATTTTCCTGAGATAAACAGTGCTACTCACTCTGCCTGATAGTGGTTTTAAATGTGTGCCTGATGCTGTGAAACCCGATGACTCCATGAGTGTCTGCAGAAATCTATAGAACATATTATCGGGTTTATGAGGAGATCTAAAGCTCCTATCCCTACCATCACCTCCCAAAAATGTAGCACCTGGTTTTTTCATTATGTCTTGCGTTTAGTTTACCTGTTCACTTTTCATCGGAGTTTAAACGCAAATAACAATGACAAAGACATAAAGTGAGCAGGCATGAGTGGGAAGAGCACCCTACCTTTCTCAAGACCTTCAGGTGCATTAAACACACCTCTACTTGAGAGTTAGATCCTCCCACTCCCGCTCACCTGCATATAAGCACACCTGTAGCATCAGCAGCAAACAGAGCCTACTACATTCTTCTGGATCGTAGACTGACTCTACCTGAACAAAGTCCTGGTAAGGAGAATATATATCTTGTTGGTTTTATTCTTTTATTCTTTATTTTTAGGAATCAGACTTAAATGAAACAGGTAAATATTAATTAGTGGTTTTGCTTGCTTGTTTAATACATTTAATTAGTAATAAGGTTGTTATCATGGAATAATTATAATAATGCACTGACATGAATCCAAATAAAACTTCTAAACTTCTTGCTCAGTTTCATTCAAATGGTCAGCACACATATTAGTCAGTTGATAGCGTGATGATGATCCCACATTATAAAATGCCCATTTCCTGCTGTACAGCGTGTCCCGTTGTGTTGCTGGAATTCACTCTGAATATTTTCTAGATCATTTTCCCAAGCTCTATCTCTCATCTGAACAAGGACTGTCTGTCTCCTGCTGGGTCCTTTGTAGTGTTGTGGGAACGGTGTTGTGAGGATCAAGTGACAGAGAGACAGAGAGGTTCCCTTGACCGCTAATCTGCTACTGAAACTTTGCGAGCGTACACACACACACACACACACACACACACACACACACACACACACACACACACACACACACACAAAGCCACCCTGTCCTTCACTACGTTTGACATCCAAAAAACAGTTAACCTTTTGTAAAGTCAAGGAAATACCATGAACACCTGTTGCGTTGGTACTAATATTACTGACAGTAACATCATTGATCATTAAAAACCGATTACAAAGACGTGCCATTTGAAGGCGCATAGACACCTGTATCCTTCTCTGTTTGCTTCTGTTCTTTTAGAAATCCTCTATCAGTCTCTTCTTGAATATAAAACACATCTTATTATCAGACGTAAAAGAATATGTGAGAGTCCCACAGTCTCAGTGAGAGGCTCTTCTTCAGCCCATAGCCGAGCTGTGGTCATTTGCATTTAGATTTTATGCTGACTTGAGTTGAATTATGTCTGCACAGAGCTGAGACTGACAGACTGAAGAGTCTCCGGCCACGAAGTCAGTCATCTCTTGATGCAGATGCTTAGGATGAACAGCCACGAGGCAGCCGTGCATACGCTCATTGAAAGACTCCTTTCATCATTTTCAGTGGGCGATCAGTGGTCTTGAATATAAGACCCTACTTGTATTTCCATCAAAGTCTGCTGAAATGCTAGAATAAAGCACATTTGCTCAAGGATCACAAAAGAGCTTTTCTACAACCGGATCTCATGCAACACTACATTTAAATGACTGCCAAAGGTCAAACAGACTGGCTTTTGAAGTTATGATGTGTGTAATTTAAACATTCATCTGCTCTCTTCGAAGATATGAACCTGTAAGAGACTAAACCTCTGTGATTGTGCTCTGGTTCTGTTTCTCAAGTTTATGCATTTCCTCCGTCTTGTCTTCGTAGTTAAAAATAAACGTATAAGTACCCCAAGGGTAAGTCATGCTACATAGCCAAACTTAGCTAATATGTAATAACAGAAATTAACCATTTAATGTAAGATGAGAGCAGGTTTCAGCATTAAAGACAACTAAAAGTAATGGCTAGCAATGGAAATACACAACCAAAATAAATGTACATATGCTTTAAATACAAACAACTGGCTGAGATTAGTAGCTAACATTATAGCTAACTGTCAGCTAATAGCACAGAACTACTAAAATCAAGTTTAAGCTGCTCACTTGTTAACTTATAGGATGGATAAATAAATAAATAAAACACATTTAAAAGTTGTCATTAAAGTTATTCTAGTCAGTCTTGAGGAAAAAAATATCTATTTACCAACTGGTTGGCGAGTGTTTGCTGGAAGTCGCTGGCTGTCGGTATGAAATCAGCTGCAAAGAGGAGGCTACCTTTTTAATGTTTAATGCAGATTGCCACAGTTGCCTGTAGTTTGCTTGGAAGGTGCCAGTTGTCTGCAAATAGTCACAAAATACTTGCCGAGCAGTAGTAGAAGTTTTAAAAGTTTGAGGCAAACCTTAAACGAAGAATGTTCATCTTTAAAGTAAAATTTGTACTTCGTTGCCCCAACCAACACGTTTCAAAAGGTGCAGCTTTTACTCTGAAGGCGCTCAGAGAGTAGTTAGTGAATCTTTGCACTCAAGAGCACATGCTCCACGGAAACTACCAACCAACAAAATCAAGCTTTTTGCCAAATGGTCGGGTATCTGGCAAGATCTGTCGCTGGCTGACGGGGCAAGGCCTAGCATCAACCTCCAGCGACCATTTGCCATCAGGTTGGGGAATACACATTTTGCCCTTGCGACCAATGGTGTCCAGGGCTGTGTAATTGGCGTCTTGTTCAACTGACCTGACATTTGTCACATTTACAAAAAATGCTAGACAAGTTAACGCCATGCGGTTAGTGGTCACATGACTGCAAAACCTTGATATTGTAAGGTAAAAGCTGTCCAGATCCAGTTTAAATTGAGTTGATAAAGGGGCCGTGAGGCATATCAGAAAGGTTGGGAACCACTGGCTTGAAACACAACATTGTTTAACCCCCGAACCTTTTTGCTTTGTTCTTTACGCCTTCACAGCCGCCAATCATGGCCTCCAGTATTTCAATGAAAAGCTACTCTATTGGCCGTCAGCCCTCCTTTTCCAGCCGTTCGCTGATGGACACCGGCCGTGCTCGCTCTCGGGCTTCTGTGTCTTTTGCTGTAGCGAGTCCGCTCACCCGTTCAGCTTCCATCAGCCAGGATCTCAACGGGCCAGCAAGCCTTCAAATTAGCGGACTGCATGGCAACAGCACCAATGAGAAGGAAGCTATGCAGAGTCTCAACAACCGTCTGGCCAACTACCTGGACAAGGTCTGACAATAACACAGCACTCCACTGTTACGTTATCAGCCCAGGAAATAACACAAGCAGTAAGCTGAAAGACTTTGATCATTAACCTGTGTCCTCCCTTCTCTGTGGCTCTTTGTATCCTCCAGGTGCGTTCACTGGAGCGCTCCAACGCTGATCTGGAAATGAAAATTAAGCAGCTGATGCTCGAACGCATTCCCAAAGGTCATGACCTCGATTCCATGATGGCCCAAGCTCATGCTGTTGAGCAAGAGGTAGGCATCGAGTGGCAGGCAGGCAGGGGAAAATGTCAGGTCAGCATAAGATCTGAGTTTAGAAGGGGCAAACAAGGCTCAAGGTTATAATGACTGATCACTTTACATAGACAAAACATTCATGCAAATATCAGATCTATTTTAGCAGGAAGTGCACTAGGAGAGTCATCACAGGCAGAATCAGCTCATACTTCTAGTTAACAAGTAGTAAAAGAAGCCAGGCCAGAGTTAATGATTGTTTTGTGCTTTTTAAAACAGAATTAGTCACAGTTCAATGAAGCTCGAACAAATCCAACTCTTAATGTATCATTTAGAAACCTTGTTGCTATTAGTGTAACACACAAAGGTAACATGAACATACACTAAAGTTAAATTATATTATATAAGCTTTAGTCCAGGATTTAATGCTATTATTGACCTATGTTAATATTTATCAGGTGAGGAAGAAGACCTTGGAAAATGCTCGTCTCATGCTAGAGATCGATAATGCTAAACTGGCTGCCGATGACTTCAGAATCAAGTGAGTGATTAATGATTGCACCATGGTGATATAAAGCTGTTTTCGCAGAATGATACAAAGAGATGTTTCTGTTAATAATGTCATTGACGCCTCTGTCAAACATTTGCTCAATCAACAAAAAAATGTTTGCACATTAACACAGCGTTCTTTGGAAAAAGTTATTTAAGTACTGATTATTAAATTAAAAGATTACTGTAGGAACACTAAAAAGCATAAAAAGGATAGTATGTCAGCTAACATACAGTTTTCATTACATACAGCCAAATATTTATCAGTATATATCAGTAAATGTATATTTAATACAAAGTTTTTCTTATTATTAGAAAATGTTTGTGTTCTTTGAGTTTTTATTGCTGTATTAATTAATTTCAGGCTACTTTTGTAAGACTTCCTGACTGCATAGGCATTTCTTACTACTTTGACTAATAAATATTATGCAAAGGGAAGTCAGAAGCAGAAGTACAGCAACACAAATGCAAATGTTTAACTTTAATTATGAAAAAACAAAACATTAAAGTACTTTTTCCTGCAAACATGTCATATCCAATCATATCCATAGGCAGTTTCTACCGCAGTAAAAACAAGGGGGGGGAAAGCAGTTTATCTGTGGAGGTAATGAATAAAAGTTTACTGTAATATACGATGCTGCTCGTCTTTCCAAACTACTAGATGGGAGACTGAAATGGTGATGTGTCAGTCTGTGGAGCGAGACTGTATTGCCCTGAAAAAGGCCAAGACCGATCACGAGCAGATCATCGCCTCTTTGAGGGGAGATTTGGACAGCCTGAAAGAGGAACTTTACTTCCTCAAGAAAAACCATGAAGAGGTTAGTGTGTTTGCCACCATCCCCATGTTCTCGTTTTCTCTTCTCACTACTTGACATTTGTGTAGTCTCATTTTCATTTTGGCCCTCTCCCTTCCCCAGCCTGCCCTCACAAACACTTGCTTGAAACACGCTTGACCCACTTTGGTGGACTCAGTGGGCTTTTTTAGCGCCAACATAGACAGAAAACGATGTGTGGTTGAGGAGAGTGCAGCGATAGGTGGTCCTCTGGTTACTGTGGACAAAAGCAGCAGGTAGATCTGGTTGCTCACACCTGCTCTCTCTATCCAGTCAGCTGATCCGAGGTGTTCTCCAAGGCAAAGATAAACTTACCCCCTCACACCAAAGGAGGAACTGATCTCCCTTTTACTGAAACAAGACTGTGTAGATCCTATTTGGTGCCACTTAGAGGCCACTAGAATAATGTGATGCAAAGAAAGAAGCAATATGTCCGAGACTGGAGGTTTTTAAAACCTCATTTTCACAATGAAACAATGAACTGCTGCAAATATTCAGCATGAATTTAACCAAATAAGAGTAGATTATTAGAACAGATCACATATTCTTAATTTTTATGTATTTTACCCATGTGGTGCTTGCTTTGTGAATGTGAATCTCTGGAATCTATGCCTTTTTGTTGAATATATGGCAACTCATTTAGATAAGCAGTGTCTCTTTGGGGAGCATTGGGACATTAGATAGACCCTAAGCAAGAATTCAGTGACTAAGCATGAAATATATAAACTATAATTCAAGTTTGTTGCCCAATAAAGTTTAGAAAAATGTGTATAAACATATATCAAGAGCTTTAGTAATACACTACTTTAGAATAAAACAGACTAGTGACAGAGAACAATGTAACAAAGAAGAGAGAGTGAAAGAAATCCACCAAGCATGCTTGAGCAGGATTATTTGTGTGCAAGTTGAAAGGCCAGGGGTAAGCTGAGCTCTTTCCCATTCAGTATTTATGAGAAACATCTAAATAATTAAAGTGCCATCACATCCTCTCTGTCACTCTGCGGTGTAGGGTTCAGCGATCTCTTCCACGCCTTCTTCATATGCTGACTGTGGAAACCAGTGTTGGTTACATTTAATTAGAAGTGACATTTAATACACAGTGCAACTAAAATAATTTGGTTTAAAAATGACAATGTGAGCAATGTAATAAAAACAATCTCCTGTGTGCCTACAGGAACTCGAGCAGATGAAGTCTCGTATTGCCAGAGATGAGGTGAACGTGGAGGTGGACTCTGCCACCGGGCCCGAGCTAGGCACCATTCTGTCCGAGCTGCGTTCCCAATATGAGGGCATTGTGAAGAGGAACAAGGAACAGGCGGAGCAGTGGTATCGCAAGAAGGTGTGGGGAGTAATATCTAGTGTGAATCACTGTAATAATGTTGAATGGTCCTCGCAAAGTTACACAAAAGGTCACAGAAAACACTTCTTTGCCAGCTGGAGACGATGCAGAATGAGGTGAAGGAGAGCAACGAGGCTCTGAGGGGAGCTCAGGGAGAGCTGACCGAGAGGCAGCGCTTCCTGCAGACCCTGGAGGTGGAGCTGGAGAGTCTGCACAAACAGGTGAGCTGGGATGCAACAGCAAGATGAAACAGCGCACGGACATACTGTAAATTCCTTTAGCTTCCACTCATCACCAACTGGTCATGTTAGATGGTTTTTCCTTCCGACTGTCTTGTGCTTGCTCATAGGGGTTGTCTAATTGTTGGAATTTTCCCAGTTAGTGTATTTACCTTTAAATACAAAGCACCTTACTGTCATTTGACTGTATGTAAAATCGAATTGAAAAAGTCACTGTGTAGACAGAGAATGTCTACACAGTGACTACAGCAAGAAAAGTCGCCCATCCCTAGGAAAGGTTGTGGTGTAGGTGAGGGTGTGGTCTTACTTCACTGCTGTTTTTCCTTTCTGCAGGCAGAAGAGTGACGTGTCTGTGTTTCGGTTAAAAAAAAACATTTTGAGTTGTGCAAACATAGCCTAATACCCGCAAGAGCAGTGCAAACACACCTCAGGCGTGATTCTAAATTTATGGTTACGAGTATTAACTTTTCAAAAAGCCGCACTGAAATATGGTGTTGTATTAAAGAAAGAGATTTGTCCAACAGCAACAGAAAATCCTTACAGATGTCCAGATAAGTTTCGTGTACATTCTTTGTACATTTCCAGACCACTGCATCTTATATTCTGGGAAAAAATCATTTTGTTTTTCTTTCGTTTAATCCTGTGTTGACAGTAAACATGTTTTACCGTGCAGGGACATATCACATTCAGTTGCAAAATAGTATGGGGTGAGGTTCAGTGGCGAGGTGGGTTAATTGTGTCTGAGCAGCAAATGTTTGCTTTAGGTGCCAAGGACTTGTCCGTTCACAGGAGTTTGTTGATATGGGCTTGGGAAGCAATTTCAGAATCAGGCGACCTACTATGTCATCATATTACTGATCGCTGGTTACAACACAACACAGCAGAGTCACTGTTATGAGGAGAATCATAGGGTTATCATGTCCGGTGGACATGCCGGTGTTTTTTAACTTGATACTGATATCACGACTATGAGGAATATTCACGGCAATTCCGGATATAGATTGCTTTGTTTTGTTCCCTTTTGCTCCTCAGATAGCAGCTCTGGAGGGAAACCTCGGTGAGACGGGTCAAAAGTATTCTGCTGAGATGGAGCGGCTGCAGGTCACCCTGAACCAGCTGGAGGAGGACCTCTCTCAGCTCAGGCTGGACATGCAGCGCACCAAGACCGACTACGAGCAGCTTCTTCGCATCAAGCAAAACCTGGAGATGGAGATCGCCACCTACAGACGCCTGCTGGAGGGAGAGGACTCGTAAGTATAGCAATACTAATAAAGATGTAGCGCATGTCTCAAAGGGAAATTATAATTAAGTATGCTTTACCCAGCCCTTTAAAATAAATCTGTATGTTAGCTTTGGCCAGCAGGTAACACAGAAACTTTAGTGAAGAAGTTAGAGAAGGACAATAACACACCTGATATACTCAGAGATTATGGTGCATCCTTGTAGTTTGATGTTCAGTCAGAATGGGGATAATTTGGCTACACTGTTGCCTTGATCACAATACCTGTATGATCATCTTACATCAAGCGTTTCTTAGCCTGCCGCCTGGCATTGTTGGGTGTAGCCGTTCTCAGATGTCAGCTTTGGTGAGAACACTGTTACTGTGGCAATGTTCTCAACAGACAGGAAAACTGACGAGAGTGTAAACTGTACTGCGTTGTTTATAAAACCTAATCACAAAAAAATATAATGATAAGCAAGTTGTAAGAAACTGAAGCTTGCTGTCAGTGTCCGGGCGTGTTTCATGCTAAGAGTCCTTTTAGGGCAGTGTTTTTCTGATTGGCTGCCCCTAACAAACCGAAGGTTTGAACAACAAATGGGTGGGGCTTTTGCACTCACAGCCAGATCTGTGTGCCTGAGGTGACTATATTAAGGATATCTGCTCTCACTGACATCAAAAAGAGCTAAAAACTGAAATAAAGCTGCATGAAACCAGCTATTATAAAATATATATAAGTTCCCTTTAAATGATTGCTTTGATTGTGTTAGTCTTGCTTTAATTGAAAGGTAATTCTAACAGGTTTTCTTTCTGCCCTTCAGAGTCAAAGAAGTCCCTCCTCCACCAAAAAGTGAGTGAGTTATTGAAAACTTTATGGAAGGAAAGAATGACCAAAAGTGAAGTTATGAGAAAGATAAGTCAAGCAAAAAAGGAAAACTGTATTCAAAGTCAAATGTGGATCTGAGCCAGCATTGTAGTAGACAGACAGACAGACAGACAGAAGGGTATATCTATCTTTTACCACACCCAGGAGGCCCACAAATAATTATAGTTATGTAAATATCCAAACAATGCACAAACTACTTACAGCTCAGCTCCTATAGCAACTAATGTGGGTCTGAAAACATTTCCCCCGTGTTGTGTGTCCTAATCTCTCTGACTTGCACTGCTGGATTAAGAAACTGGAGTGTGATGTGATGTGAGATGAATAGGTAACACAACTTTTACAAACTCTGTGCTTTAGTAGCAGTCACATATCATCCTATATGTGAAACTACTGAGATTTTACATTTTTTTAATGTATTTATATGCGTAAAAAACTAGTTTAGTCAGCCTCACATTCTCTTCTCATGTCTTTTAAACACAGAGGAGCCCGAAGTCCGCACCAGAAAGATCGTGAAGGTGGTGACTCAGACCATGATCAACGGCAAGGTGGTGGACGAGTCCAGCGAAGTGGAGCAGATTGAGGAGTCGAAGAAATAGAACAAGCAAAGAGCCAGCTGAAATTTTAAAATAAACAAAATAAGTAGAAGTTAGAACTTTTTTCAAAAAAAAGGAGAAAAGGAAAAACAAGAAAAATTAAGAGTCCGCCCTATTACTCATGAATTGTGAAAATGAAGCTGAGAGCATTGTTGGAGGTACAGTAATGACTGACTATGAATGTCCTGTGTTTCCTATCATCTCACATGAAACGTGATTCAGACGTCACTACAAACAAGCTATGCTTTGCATGAGTTCATTGACTTTTAGATAGAAATGTGTGAAAACTGACTGATCACTGCTAAACTCTGTTTTACTAATAAAGGGTTTTGTAGTCAAATGATGTTTAATTCCTAGTGCGATAACATTCATTTTACTAAATGAACCTCTGTTCCTTTTACAACAATTTCATGTCTGCTGTTTACTGTTTGCATTCTGAATACAAAGACAGAATAAATCCACAATGTGTCCACCTTCTCTATTCTTACATCACCTTTGATAATGGCCTAGATTTTGGGATTTTTTGAGTCTGAATTGAGCAACTTAGAGTCAGCCTAAAGGCTTCATGAGGCTATTCTTCAGCACAGAAGTGCTTTGCCATGTTAAACGTCTGTGAAGGTTCTCATTCAACCAGGTCATCTTAGTCTAAGAAGATTGGAAAGAAAAGCGCCTGGACTTCTTTAAGTTGTTTGAAGACATTTCACCTCTCATCCGATAGCTTTTCTTTCCCAGCTCCTTAGGCCATGTTTAAAAGATTTTATTTAATTAAACAAGTTTACTGAAGTTAAGCATAAAGTGCAGCCAGGTTTAAAGGGACAATATATAAACAGTCATGAAAAGTACAACCTAGGGCGATCGTGGCTCAAGAGTTGGGAGTTCGCCTTGTAATTGGAATGTTGCCGGTTCGAGCCCCGGCTTGGACAGTCTCGGTCGTTGTGTCCTTGGGCGAGACACTTCACCCGTTGCCTACTGGTGGTGGTCAGGGGGCCCGGTGGCGCCAGTGTCCGGCAGCCTCGCCTCTGTCAGTGCGTCCCAGGGTGGCTGTGGCTACAATGTAGCTTGCCATCACCAGTGTGTGAATGTCAAATCAAATCACTTTTATTGTCACATCACATGTGCAGGTACATTGGTACAGCACATGTGAGTGAAATTCTTGTGTGCGAGCTTCACAAGCAACAGAGTTGTGCAAAATACAATAATGTAAACAAGCAAAATACAAGAATGGCTACATCTGAAACTAATAAATATATGTACAATATATAATAGTATATGCATTTCTGGATGTGTATACTAAATATTTTTCTACGTGTGTGTGTGTGTGTGTGTGTGTGTGTGTGTGTGTATACACATATTTTACAAATTAAATAGAGTAAACAATAAATAAAATATATAAAATAAAATGTACAGAGTTGAGACATGTGCAAAACAGTGGCATTACTGTACAGTATGGAGTGCATAATGTTAAAGTTCCAGTAGTGAAGCTGAGGTGTCTATGAAGTGTTCAGCAGTCTGATGGCCTGGTGGAAGAAGCTGTCTCTCAGTCTGCTGGTACGGGACCGGATGCTGCAGAACCTCCTTCCTGATGGAAGCAGTCTGAACAGTTTATGGCTGGGGTGACTGGAGTCCTTGATGATCCTCCCCGCTTTCCTCAGGCACCGCTTCCTGTAGATGTCTTGGAGGGAGGGAAGCTCACCTCCAATTATCCGTTCAGAGCACCGCGCTACTCGCTGGAGAGCTTTGCAGTTGTAGGCGGTGCTGTTTCCATACCAGGTGGTGATGCATCCAGTGAGGATGCTCTCAATGGCACAGTGATAGAAGGTCCTGAGGATGCGGGGGCTCATGCCGAATCTTTTCAGTCTCCTGAGAAAGTAGAGGCGCTGCTGCGCCTTCTTCACTGTTTTGTTTGTGTGTACTGACCACGTAAGATCCTCAGCCAGGTGTACACCAAGGAACCGGAAGCTGCTCACTCTCTCCACAGCAGCGCCGCTGATGGTGATGGGGGTGTGTACTTCTCTGCACCTCCGGAAGTCCACTATCAACTCCTTTGTCTTTGCGACGTTGAGGGTGAGATGGTTGTCTTGACACCAGTGGGTCAGGGCGCTGACCTCCTCCCTGTAAGCCGTCTCATCACCATTGGTGATAAGACCCACCACTGTAGTGTCGTCCGCAAACTTCACAATGATGTTGGAGCTGTTAGTGGCTGTGCAGTCGTAGGTGTGGATGATGTAAAGCGAACTGGATGTGTAAAGCGCTTTGGGGTCCTTAGGGACTAGTAAAGCACTATACAAATACAGGCCATTTACTTGTGGTGCCAGACAAAAAGTATGGCGATACCAGAAGTAGTAGGAATCATCCAAAGTAACAGACAGTGCACACGAGAAGTGCGGAAGAGAGTGCAGGCGGGTGGAGATGAGTGTCGGGGGTTATTTGTGACAAATAGATGGCAGCAAGAGTGAAAGGGAAGGTTTACAAGATGTCAGTGAGACCTTCTGTGATTCATGGTTTGGATACGGTGGCACAAAACAACAATAATGTGGCATATAGTAGGGTGGGCCTTGATGACTGTTTCCCTCTTTTGTTACAGGATTGTGCCATACTGCTGCTGTCTTGTTGTGTCTTGTTGTTGTTGTTATCTTACAAGCGTCTATGGACTGGCCATGACTGACTCCCGGTTTTATGGTCTTTTACTTGGAATTGTTTGATATCTTTTAATCTTGCTTTTATAAAAAACTGTATCTTAGGCTGTATTTGTTTTATTTATATCTCTTTTACTAATTTGTTTAACGTTTTATGCTTTGTTTTGTTGCTTTACTGGAGGTGCGGCCGATTGTTGAGGGGCTAGGCACGTGAGGTGGAATCCCCTTCCCAATGTATGAGATTGTACACATACAGATGGTAGATTGCACCATTTAGATTTCAGTGTGAGTGACAGTGAGGTTTGCAGTGGAACTACACGGGTGAGTAATTGGGGGCACCCTTGGGCACTGCTCTCTGTAGGGTTGCCTCCTCAAGTGGCCGGTCTCCACCATTTTGTTTAGGTATTTTTATTGAGCCGTGATTGTTCTAGGGTAGCATCGTGGCAGCAGCCTGGTCATTTTAATCATTGTTTGTTAAAAAGGCATTTTAATTAACTGTCTTGCAGTCTCAGCCCTGCTACCTTAAGAACTTTTCTGATTTTACAGTTCTATGCTTTTAGTAGTTTTTCTTAATACATTTTGATTTGTGGAATTGATCTGCCTCACCTCTTCTGAGCTTGGTAGCTAGTGTAACATTTACATTGGCTATAGAAATCTGTCCTGGGGTGTAACTCCCTCTCCAGGTGGCGTTGTCAGCATCTCATAGTCACCTTCACTGGTTATCCCTCCTTCACGCCACCACATGATTTTCGTTGGGAATGACCAGAACAGACAAGATTAGAGCATCATGGGTACATCAACTCACGGTGTGCTGCAGGGGGCTGGTGTGACAGAAGATGATGTGATGGATAGGGTGAGATGGAAGTAAATGATTTGCTGTGGCAACCCATAAAGGGAGCAGCAAAAAAAAAAGAAGATGAAGAAGAAAATAATACTAATCATTTTTAGGGGTGTGCAGTTAAATTTTAACACAAATTTTGTATCGAACCACAATTTCTGTGACTCATTAAAAGTAAAGAATGATGATAGACAGACCTGGAGGGATGGTCTCACTAACTTGACATATATGAGCACAATGTATATGCTGTACAGTCTTTTTATTTATTTTTATTAATGTTTGGGTTAATGGTTAACCTAAAATCCATCCCCAGAACTATCTTAATATCTGAAAATGATGGGCTCAGTCAAAAGTCAAATTTTCTCTGCTGGTGTCGTCACAGTTGCTCCTTTTCAGGCAATGAAACCACGGCCTACAGCCCGAGCTATTCATAAACAGAAAACTATATTAAATTGGGCTCAAAATCCAATCAAAACACACTGATTAGAAAGCAGGATTTGTGAATAATGCTTTTGTTGTTTAATAATTGATTGTTGTTAATTTTCTGCAATAAATGTTTATTTAAAGAAGGCCAAAGTAAATTTCCAAACATGTTCCTCCATTAAAACATTGTTGGGAAAACAATTTCACTCTAAGAAAATGAAAAGAAAAAAATCAGAATGAAATGAGTATTAAATGGATTGTAACAGTTAGTTTAATTCAAAGGTTCAATGTCCAACAGGATCGCTGAGATAACGCAGAGAACAGGAAAGTACAAGGAGCCCACCTGGAGTAACTATCAAGGGGAATCCCGTTCAGATTACATCACTGTCTTTTGTTCTCAGTGTATTGTAAAGAGGATAATTACAGTCATGGTTCTGAACCAAAACCTGACTTTATTTATGCTTTATACATTTTTCTTGTCAATTACATTTTAGTTGCAAATACACTGAACAAAAATATAAACGCAACACTTTTGTTTTTGCTCCCATTCCCCATGGGATGGACGTAGAGACCTAAAATTCATTCCAGATACACAATATAACCATCCCTCCCAAACAGTGGTCACAAATCAGTCCAAATGTGTGGTAGTGGGCACATCTGCTATATTGAGATAATCCATCCCACCTCACAGGTGTGCCACATCAGGATGCTGATCTGACATCATGAGTAGTGCACAGGTGTACCTCAGACTGCCCACAACAAAAGGCCACCCTGGAATGTGCAGTTTTGTCTCACAGCAAAATGCCACAGATGCCACAAGCAATGAGGGAGCGTGCAATTGGCATGCTGACAGCAGGAATGTCAACCAGATCTGTCGCCCGTGCATTGAATGTTCATTTCTCAACCATAAGCCGTCTCCACAGGCGTTTCAGAGAATATGGCAGCACATCCAACCGGCCTCACAACCGCAGACCTCGTGTAACCACACCAGCCCAGGACCTCCACATCCAGCAGGTTCACCTCCAAGATCGTCTGAGACCAGCCACCCAGACAGCTGCTGGAACAATTGGTTTGCACAACCAAACAATTTCTGCACAAACTGTCAGAAACCGTCTCAGGGACGCTCAACTGCATGCCCGTCGTCCTCATCGGGGTCTTGACCTGACTCCAGCTCGTCGCCGTAACAGACTTGTGTGGGCAAATGCTCACATTCGATGGCGTCTGGCACGTTGGAGAGGTGTGCGCTTCACGGATGAATCATGGTTCACATTGTTCAGGGCAGATGGCAGCTGAGAATGTCCCAGTTCTTGCATGGCCAGCATACTCACCGGACATGTCACCCATTGAGCATGTTCGGGATGTGCTTGACCGGCGTATACGACAGCGTGTACCAGTTCCCACGAATATCCAACAACCTCACACAGCCATTGAAGTGGAGTGGACCAACATTCCACAGGCCACAACTGACAATCTGATAGACTCCATGCGACGATGTGTTGCACTGCATGAGGCAAATGGTGGTCACACCAGATACTGACCGGTTCTGGGTCCCCAGACCCCCAATAGCGCAAAAAACTGCACATTCCAGGGTGGCCTTTTGTTGTGGGCAGTCTGAGGTACACCTGTGCACTACTCATGATGTCAGATCAGCATCCTGATGTGGCACACCTGTGAGGTGGGATGGATTATCTCAATATAGCAGATGTGCCCACTACCACACATTTGGACTGATTTGTGACCACTGTTTGGGAGGGATGGTTATATTGTGTATCTGGAATGAATTTTAGGTCTCTACGTCCATCCCATGGGGAATGGGAGCAAAAACAAAAGTGTTGCGTTTATATTTTTGTTCAGTGTAGTTACTCAGTCATTTTGTACTCCACTGATAAAAACTGCCACCTTTTCTCAAAAGTTTTAAAGTCAGAAGATGATGTTGCTCCCTGCCATTTGTGCAAAATGCCCAAGAACACAAACTATGCAAACAAACAACAAACTCCAGAGAGTGTCTCAGCGCAGCAGCCTTTTAAATTATGTGCAGCAAGCAAAGCAAAAACTAAAAAAAAGAAAAATGTGGTGCTTAAAAGAAGAAGAGGAGAGTGCAGGATGAGGACATTGCACTTTGGATTTGAGCAGTTCTGTCAATGACTTTGCTGCGCAAAGAGTCTGAGTATGAGAAGTTGTGTTTGCTCTGGTACAGTGTGGTGGTAAGAGCCCAAAGAAATATCTGCCCCGGGGCCTATCACAGAGTTATTACGCCTGCAGTTCAGCTGCAAACATGTGAAGCCCAAAGTCATTATGTGGGAGGGCATGTTTGTTGTCACTGAGGTAAAGTGTTGAGTAATATCTCAAAAGCACTGAAAACATACTGCAGTTCTTTCACTAAAGACATTTTTGAGGTAGCTCCTCTAATGCCGAGGCAAATATAGAAAAAAATAGGCTGAAAATAACAGGGTCCTATAGTGACGGGTGATGTACTTGTAAGTCTTTCCTGTTAGGTATTTTAGTACCATGGTAGCATTTACTGGATATTGTTTTATAGTGACATTATGCAGGAAAACTCTGTCATTCAATAAGGCCCCTTTTGTTTTAGTTATTTTTCTCTTTGACCCAAGAATTGATGTGTGAGAATCACAGGCTGGTACAAGGTTGAAATACCACAGAGATCACTCCCTCAGCTACATTAGTTTCTTAATCTTTTAGACGCCTGTTGAAGGCCAAATGGTTTGTTTCAGATTTCACTAATGTAAGAACTCTTCGTTTTGTGCCTTGAAAATATGTCGCTGAGATAATCACAATTGTAGCTGAACTAATAAACTACACAAAGGATGCTTCTTCACCCAAGGGCAGGAAGACGCTGCCTTATCTTGGTCTGTACTGGTTTAAACTGATAATCTGCTGTCTCATGAATTTTACCCTCTATATAAACTGTTGTACTTGTGAATAAAGTTGAGTCACTTTGGGAAGACAATCTAAAGCAGTCTCTGTTTTCTTGTTCTCCCAAGCTGCTCCCGAGCTGCTCGTACTAACACGCTGAATGGCATGCTTGAATATTACTTGAGAATATATTTGACTGTGTTACAGACTAAGGGACATTCTCTGCTGATAGGTGAAGGTACATTCTCTGCTGATAGACGTCCACGCCTCGGAGGAAGCCGATCCACGGAGTAGGCCCTGGAAACAGTTTCCTTCAATTTTGGTGTCAGAAGTGGGATATCCAATTTCAGGTTTTCCCTTAACAAAGATGCTATTCAAAAATGATAAAAAGGGGCCCTTAACAGTAACCCTGATTGAAGCGGTGCAAGTAGAACTAAGTCCTTTAGATTGTTTATTCATATACACAGGACAAGTCTCTAGTAAGGATGTTAGCATGATTAATGATTCTACCCACCCCTGCAACCAAATGAAGCGCCCCGAAGACCGCACTGAACCTCTTTCGCCCCCAACACAGGTGCGCCATCACCCAAATATCTTGATGACATGCATACACCGACCAAAACTTGAAAACATAAATTATGACACACAAAACTATACGTTCTTTTCTGACTCTCCAGGAGCACGCTGTAACGAAACATGGCTAGCAGCAAGTGTTGACAGGACACAATATAAACATATGTTTTCTTATATATATGCATATATAAGTACGCATTCAGATAACTCAACAATCCTGCATTCGCCCAACACACTAAACGACTCGTACTGGGGAGGCATATTAAAAGGCTTTACAGCTTCGCGCCTGACCAGACCAATCCCACATGCTTATTGGATGTGCAATAATACTCTTAGATTAGCCTTACCTGTTAATTGGACCGGTACCTGCGGTCTAGTAACTTTAGCTCAAGAACTACTGATACAACAAACCTCGGATCTGCCTGTATCCAGCAGACGGACGGAACGCTCCGCTTATTCACATAACGTTTACATAGATGCTATAGGAGTTCCACGCGGGATACCAAATGAATTAAAGGCACAAGGAGAAATATCAGCAGGGTTCGCCTCAATACTACCGTGGATACAGGTAAACAAAAATGTAGGCTGGATCAATTATGTTTATTACAATCAGCAAAGACTTACTAATTTGACCAATACGGCCCTTAAAGCCCTAGGAGAACAAATGTCTGCTGCCTCCTTAATGACCATGCAAAATAGAATGGCCTTAGATATGCTGTTAGCTGAGAAAGGAGGTGTTTGTGCTATGTTTGAAGATGTTTGTTGTACTTTTATTCCCAATAATACCGCCCCTAACGGTTCATTTACACAAGCTATGAATAAACTTGAAGCATTGCAGATAGAACTAAGAGCCAATACAGGTCACGGTCAGTGGCTAGACAAGTGGATGCAGGACACGTTTGGAAAATGGAAGGAACTCATTGTAGCCTTTGTAACAGTTGTAGCATGTATTATTTTGTTTTTGATGATTATTGCCTGTTGTGTGATACCCTGTGTACGCTCAATGATAACCCGTATAGCTACTAGTACAGCTACTTCAATGTATTTGCAATTAGCACAAATTGATCCTGAGGATGTGCCAGATGTTACCAATGATGTTCCTGATGTGTATATTGAACATTAGGTTGTGAACTATTACATTTTATGATTTGCTTTTTATATTATGTTATTACATTTGTGATTTTTCCTTTCTATTTGAGTTATTATTTTTAAAAAATAATAAAAGAGGGGAACTGTTAGGTATTTTAGTACCATGGTAGCATTTACTGGATATTGTTTTATAGTGACATTATGCAGGAAAACTCTGTCATTCAATAAGGCCCCTTTTGTTTTAGTTATTTTTCTCTTTGACCCAAGAATTGATGTGTGAGAATCACAGGCTGGTACAAGGTTGAAATACCACAGAGATCACTCCCTCAGCTACATTAGTTTCTTAATCTTTTAGACGCCTGTTGAAGGCCAAATGGTTTGTTTCAGATTTCACTAATGTAAGAACTCTTCGTTTTGTGCCTTGAAAATATGTCGCTGAGATAATCACAATTGTAGCTGAACTAATAAACTACACAAAGGATGCTTCTTCACCCAAGGGCAGGAAGACGCTGCCTTATCTTGGTCTGTACTGGTTTAAACTGATAATCTGCTGTCTCATGAATTTTACCCTCTATATAAACTGTTGTACTTGTGAATAAAGTTGAGTCACTTTGGGAAGACAATCTAAAGCAGTCTCTGTTTTCTTGTTCTCCCAAGCTGCTCCCGAGCTGCTCGTACTAACACGCTGAATGGCATGCTTGAATATTACTTGAGAATATATTTGACTGTGTTACAGACTAAGGGACATTCTCTGCTGATAGGTGAAGGTACATTCTCTGCTGATAGACGTCCACGCCTCGGAGGAAGCCGATCCACGGAGTAGGCCCTGGAAACAGTTTCCTTCATTTCCTGTCTGATTTATATGAAGCACATTATCTAGAATGACTGACAGCTCTATAGTTCACACAGACTTAGTAATTAGTTTGGTTGTATAATCTTTATGAGTGACATTTAGGGTTTTTTCCTCTGGCATGATAATCCTTTAAAAGCTCATGCTATTATATGAATGCACACTTTCATGATTCTACAACCAAACCGTCACAACAAACCCAAACAAAAAAATAAATAAAGATAAATCAGGACAAAAGCAGGTACCAGTTATGACAACACTGTCAACTTGTTTATAAAAAAATGTATCATCCATGTGTAACAACAAACAATCGCAGGAGCCACTTTTACACGGGTTCAAACGGGAAGACTTTTTTAGCGGTCAAACATTTTGTTTTTGTGGAAAGGAGCATGATAAAAAGGAGCAGACCAACAAAAAACATAATAAGACATCAACAGGCTTCCTGAGATCATGTTACAAATATACATTTTCTGTGAGTGTTTATAGAAATCTGTGGTTTTAAAAGGCCACAAAACAAAGTTTTGTTTTATTTAATCAGATTTTCGTGTATAGAAAACTGAAACACCACTGACTCAACGCCTTTTCCCGTTACTCTGAATAAATAAGACAGATACATGCAAGTCCTGTTCACAGAGCACTGAGTTTGTAAAGACCAAGGCTGATGCATTGTCGGCCAGCTCACAGTGTTATAAAGCAATTGACACAGAAAGTCTGATAAACTTTAGGACAAACAAACTCTGAGAACTGCCTCACACTAGTGCCACATGGTTACATGGCAAGAAGCAGCGAGATTAATTATTAATATGCCTGAAATAATTTCTAGATTCATGGATTCAGAAAATGAAAATCTTCTTTGTACAGACCAATTGCTGTCAATTTGAACACAAGGCTTTCAGATGTTGGACAGTTTGGGGCCTCTACTGTAATATTTCCAACTTCATAACCTGCCAGATGTTTTCAGTAGGTGACTGGACTGCAGACAGGCCAGTTGTGATGACCCTCACCCTAATGTCCTTTCATCGGCTCCACTTGGCAGTTCCTTTCTGCAGCTCTTGGAGAGGACGAGTGGTTTGCTCCCAATTAGCAACATTAGCAACAGCTGAGCTCTAATTTAAATCCCTTAGAGCTCAGCTGCCGGGTGGGTCTCTTCCCTCATGAATCATTTGGGATTTTGGTTGTGTGTTGCTTAATTTTCTTTCACTGAACAACACTACATTCCCTGCTCACTCACAGTGCTGACTACACATGTCTTGGTTAATTCAAGTTCCTAAAGGATGTTGCTTTAAAATAAACAGTTTTTTAAAGGGACATTTGTGTGAATCTCACTCTTGGTCATGGCATTGTGACCCAGGTTGTGACACGGTTTAGCATTTCAGCTGTTTCACCATGCAACCAGCTAATGTGTGCCTCTGCTGAGAGCATACATAGTTTCTTTTAGGCAGAATTGTCTTATTAAAAAAACCCATTGCTGAAAATGCATCATCCGAATGGCAACACAAGTTAATGCAACATCTGCATAAATATAGTTAAATAACAAAGGTATATTCACAGATGTGAAAGTTACCCCTGCCATAAGTACCTAATGGACCTAATAAAGACGTATAATAAAAATTTAATTCTTACTTCTGTATTAAAGCTATGATAAAGAATATATTTCTTATATTGTATGTTTTTCTTCTTCTGGTAATTCATCCAGAAAGAGCTGCAAAAATTTTGCATTAATAGCTAGAAGCAGTGGCACAAATTAATCTGGCAACCCATGTCAGTAATTATTTAAGTAGTGAACAACTTTACTCCAGATTACATGAATGAGACTCATATTAGCCATTTACATCCTCAGAGCCGCACAGGATGCACAGTGAGGCCTTCTAGGAAAGAAATCACAATTTCACGCCAGAAATCGCTCTAAACAATAATTAACAATCAAAGACTCTTAATCAAAGAGTACTAATAAGTCTGTTTACTCTGACAAACTTGTTTGTTTACAGTCTGCCTGATGAGATGTTTTTACTTCAGTATAGTGTATTTTTACTGTATTGCCAAAAGTATTCTCTCATCTCACCCTTGAGTGACATCCCATTCTTAATCTGTTGGGTTTAATATGATGTCGGCTCACCAGACTGTCGTTTTGTGCTACCACCTCTCAGCTTCAACTCTTGTGGGAAGGCTCTCCACGGAATTTAGGGGTTTATTTATTTATTTTTTTGACCATTTTTCCAGGAGCACATCTGTGAGTTCAGACACTGATGTTGGGTGAGAAGGCCTGGGTCATAATCTCCGTTCTAATTCAGTTCTGTGCAGGCCAGTCAAATTCTTCCACATCAAACTTGCTCGTCCATTTCTTTATGGACCTTGCTGTGTGCAATCCTGTTTTAATAGGAAGGGACAATTCCAAACCTTTCCCACAAAATTGGGAGCATGAAGTTATTCAAAATGTCTCTTTATGCTGAAGCTCTAATAGTTCCTTTCCCTGGAATTAAGCTTGATCCCAACTCCTGAAAAACAATCCCACACCATAATCTCCTGGCAACCGCCAAACCCAGACTCATCCGTCACATTGCCAGATGGAGATGTGTGATTTATCATTCCAGAGAACAAGTCTCCGCTGCTCCAGAGTCCAATGGCAGTGTGCTTCACGACACTGCGTGCTGATGCTTTGCATTGGATTTCATAATTTAAGGCTTGGATGTAGCTACTCGGCCATGAAAACCAATTCCATGACTGCTGTTCTTAATCTGTAGGCCAGATTGGAGGTCTGAAATAAATGACATGGTGGGCCGAGTAAACACTTTTGGCAGTATAGTGTAGCTGATTTATGGAGCTCAACCTGCTTGTAGATGTTCATCCTTTGTTGTGTCCACTGAAGTGCAGAGCAGTTACATTACTTCTTTAGTGTAGAGAGAATCACAGAGAATGTGCGAGTAGATGACTGTAAAGACGAGGAGACAAGCAGATCTGTGGATTAAGCAGTCTCGTGGTGTTTCAAAAACAAGCACTGCAAGTTTTCTCTGAGTACAGACGATGGTTGGACAGCATTTGAAAGATTTCATCTCAGCAAAATATTGCCGTAAATTAAATCCATTATATTTCATGCTCAAGTTTATCCTTCTGTTATTGTGCTATGGGAAAACATTTCAAGGCCATTCTCTAATAATTTTTTTTCTATTTTTCATGCCTTGGTCTCTGATATAGTTTGTTTTTTCTGCAGAATTGTTTAGCCACAGAGGCTGTGAGCAGTCATGTTGGAAACTTCTGCTTGCTTTTCTTTGGATTTTGTGATGACATCTGTCATCTGCAGACAAGGCAACAAAAGAAATGCATTAGATATAATAAGCAACTGTTTAAATATTTGAAATCACCAAAGATTGCACACATAAGGAGTATAAAAGTTTATGTTTTACTGTTACCGTGTTGGTCACTCCAATCATCCAGTAATTTATCAAGGGAGATAATAGTGAATGAAATGCTTCATGAAATTGTCAAGGTTGTGTAGTATTTTTCAAGCCTGGGGTTTAACGTTTAACGTTATTTAGCTGCCCTCTGCTGGACAGATTTTATTGTGGTGATTAATTTGTAAAGAAAACATCCATCCAGTGCATTTAGGTATATGCCAGTATGGACCAAAATCTCAGAAATGTTTTCAGCAATATGTTGAATCTCCACCATGAAGAATTCACACAACTCCCAAAAGGGACCCAATGTGGGACCAGCAAGGTGTACCCAAGGAAGTGGCTGGTGAGTGGGGGGAAAGAGTTTATGAGGAAGGTCTAATAATGATAATAATAAACTGGGATTGCAGACTTTTGTCACACAGAAGCATAAAGCGCTGCTGGGACTTAGCAGATCTGATGGAAACTAGGAGATGGTGTTATTGGCGTTAAACAATCCTATCAGAGTTAAGCCTGCTGCCTAACCGACTATTTCTAACTAACACTGTCCAGACTGCCCTGCCAAACATTCCTCTTACTAATATCCACGATCCCCCGAATCTCTGAGCAAGAAAGACCCAACAACAAAATATTAGAGTCCCTAAAACTCCCTGGTTCTATCTGAGTAAATACATTACTTTCCAGCTTATTGTAGAACACCAACACAATCACTCACCAGCTATAGAAAGCATTTCTGTCTCTGTCATTCTTGAAATTAAAGACGTATTATTATGTTGACAGATGTCTTTCCTCTTTCTCTTGCAGCATTTGATCTAACTTGTATTGTAACTTTACAAAAAAAGAAGGGCACACAGGGTCAGTTGATCTTTGTGGTTGTGAGGCCTAACCTGCTGACACAAGCAGTCCAGACAAGAACACTCCTAATTTGATCCATGACCCTAGAGTACCCTCAGCTGAGTTAGTATAACAGGACTAAGATCGCAAAACATTAGTAAGCTCATTACTGCTCGAGTGTATTGCGTGGTTTTGGCTGCATTTTCGTGGGCTCAGAGAGGATTACCCACTTACTTTACATGGCTGTGTTTTCAAAGCTGGAGCACTGACAAACATTCCCTATGTTTCTGTGGTTCGGTGTGCTACTTAACATCTTATCTTAGTCCGTTTAGGTTGAATTTTCTTCTTTATGGGCCAGATTTTTGAGCAGCATAAAGAAGGATGTTTTTCAGACATATTTTGTTTAGAAAAAACATTTATTTTAGCTTTCACATTCACACGAGACTCTGGAAGACTGATGTTTTCCTTTAACAGACAGTAGATGGATTTGAGAAACAGTGGAAGATCTCAGATATTCCTCTACTTTCATGTGTTCCTCATGCACATTCACTCTCACATTCTCCCACTTCTTGGTGTCAAACCACCTAGACTGCAGCTAGCTGGCACACTCTTCTGCTCCTCACTCTTTCTCTTAATCCCTTTCGATTCAGCAGGCTCCAGACTGCAGGACAGGTTGGAACTCTCCAGCCATGCAGATATCGTCCTGCTTTTGGCGGACGACACGCTGGATGGCGGGAGGAAGGCCACGGGGGTTCCTGGAAAAGACAAGGGCGTAGCCGTCCTCACAGCTGCCGTCTTCTTTCAGGGTACGGCAGGCGTAGGTGATGGCGTAGTTGTCGTAGTCTGTGTCAATCACCCAGTAGTTGTCGCCTGAGTTATAGAAAGGAGGAGTGTGAGGAGGAATGAGGGGATAAAAGAAATATACGGGAGGGTTCAAGTGTGCAGAACCAACCTCCACTGGACAGGTAGCTGGCCAGTCCTTGGTAGTTCATGAACATCTTGCCGGGTGTGGAAGGGTCAGGTACAGAGTACTGTGCAGCCATGTCAGCACACACAACCCAGAAGCTGCGAAACAGTGATACAAACACAAATATGTCTAATACTATATTTTACACTTTCTCTAAACAAAGCCTAGCTCATTGCATGCTTATCTAAGCTTACATTCCTGTATAAAAACCCTCTCTCTAAACTGTGTTTCTTCCTAATCCTTCCTAATCCTGAGAAAGCCAAGCCTGCAGCTAATGCTGTCCAGAATGTTCTTCTAAAAAGTGTATGTGTTTATGTCTTAAAGCTTTACTGGAACTCAAGCACCACGTGTAAGCTTTTCTTAACCGCTGACCTGATAAACTGAAGGTTCAAGTTACCTTCACCTCATCAGGTCTTACAGATAATGAGCAGATAATGAGATAATGAGTGTAATACAGCAATATGGATGCATACATCAACTGTGAGGGCAAAAAATCTGCACCCGACCTTTTAACTTACCCAAACAGAGTGACGCGTCCCTTGGAGGAGGCGGTCATGGAGCCATCGTCATCGATGGTGTACTCTGCTGAGATGTTGTCCTGCAGGAACAGGCCTTCAGGGTCCTTCTTCTGCAGTGCATACCACTTCCCTGCATACTTCAGTGAAAATGAAACGAGAAAAGCAAAGTCAGAAATTATCCTTTTGTTGTTCATCATTGTTGCTGTCTGTGTATTTTAAATTCACTCACCCTCTTGGGGTCAAAGTCCTCTTTCACAGAGAAGCTATCAACAACGCAGGAGGCAGACAGACAGCGTTCCACGCAGGACACCAAGACCAACAGCAGGGCAAGCTTAGAGGATCCCATTCTGTAATGAACTTATATATCAGTATTTTCAGAGTAATCAAAGATTCAGTACAAGAGAGCCCGCAGTATTCATTGTAATAGGCTGTTAAATACAAATTTGAATGAATAAGTTCCACCGATGAAAGAAAAACATTTCTGGAAAGTTCACGACAACGCCTGGAGTCTGTATACTAAAATCGGAGATACAGTCAGTCAGATCTCATTTTACACTCGAGCACTATGTTCCAGTCTATCATTAATGATATCATGTAAGACTATAGGAAAATGACTAATTCACAGCTATATATGTCCAGCTCACCACTCTCAATAATTAAACCTAACGGGAGCTGAAGGAACATAAATCACACAATTTCTGATCATCACGACTGACAGAATTAAAAGAAATTCCCGAAAAGTAGCTGAAAGGATATTTTTTTCAAATAAATATTTCAATGTCATACCTGTTTTGGGTTAAATTAGCAATAGGAGTTAAAAATAAGTTTTCTGTGTGCAGTTATCCACCAGGCTGGGTCTTGTGTCAGAAGCTGCCTTTATATACATGCACCACAGACAAGCTTATGGCTGATTTTCATTGCCTGGGACTAAATAAGGTGCTTAAATCTAGAGCTAATCCTGTTCGTCTGAAATCCTTAACGTAATCTGGCTTTTACCTTCAAACCTGCCCAAGACTTACTATAAAAACAATTAGACCATTATGTAAGTGACTGGAAGAGCTGTAAAACAAGACACATGCTGCCAACAGATGGCAAGTGAAATGTGTCTGACTGCGTGCAAAATACAAGCAGTGGTTGATTTTTAAACTTAGAGATTTGATAATAGTAATGAAAATGCATGTCTGAAATCCAAACAATGAGGTCAATTGTTTGGATTGTTTTGTCCATTTTATTAAAACCAGGAATCTTTATTGGGAGTTTAATTAAAGGACAAAACGCCAGGCTACACAATGAAGACAGAGGGAGACTAAAATCACTGTGTGACACCACATTGAAAAATTGAAAATTCCAAAATTTACTGGATTTTGATAAACCCAAAAAGGTATTTTATGAGGAAGCAGGTTAGTCTTTTCTTTTTAGTAGATAAAATAATGGCAAAAACAAAAGAGTTTGGGGTCAAAAAAGGGTCAAGAGGTCAAAAGTCAATTTCAGCAATGGAAAAGTGCTGTGTTAGCATAGTACAAATTCACCTGAGAAACTTCCGTGTCTGTTTAGGATGAGAAAACAAACAGGAAAGAATGAGTACATGCTCCCTTTTCCGACATGCATTTCTTGAAAAACAGCCATGCAGTAAGGAAATAAGCTCTATCTTAGATCCCACATGCAACATTTGTGTGTGAAGTGAGAGAAAAAGAACAACTTGGAGCTCAAACCACCAAAAAACCTATGTTTTTATCAGCTGCATAATAAAAACGTGGTCAGAAAACACTGATTTGAGATGTGAGCTGTATTCTGTTTTGCTTTGATACTTTGGCAAGTCTGGAAAGTGTTGTAAACAACTGAGATGCACTTCATTGATAAGCACAATTTAATGGACACTAGCTCAGGCCACCAGGCAGGAGAGGGTGAATAAAAGTAGACAATCTAGTTATGTCATCTTGTTTTGGCTGAACAATCAAGGTGTAATGCTCTTTAAAAAAGTCCAAAAATACTGATAGATGAGTAAAATAAGAAAATGTGCCCCACCTGTTAAAAAATATATATATTTTAAAGAATTTTGGTAATTTCAGAGAATTGGCCTCACAAGAGTACAAACTAAGCCCACAAGAACATACCGGACATCGCATTGTTATTCATAAACTTACACACAGACCCCTGTTTGTGATTTCTACTTTCCTGGATTGACCTTGGTCACCTGAGATTACTGCTGGCATTTTACATCATGTAATAATATCCACAGGTGTCTGTTTTAAAATTTACCTTAGTGTCTGTTTGTTTATATTCGACTTACTACTGTTACAAATCCTGTTTAATCCGATATCCGGTGAAAAATTAAGCAATCGGTGTAAACTAGTGCAGCTCCGAAAGTAAACAGCGTCTTCAGTGAGGACACACACAGACAAGTCAGTCAAGACAGCAGCTCTATTTTCTCCACTGACTGGAGGAATACAGTTTAATCCTGCTTGTAAGAACAGAAATAGATCCCTGATAAAAATACGTACTCTACACCATCGTTAAATTCCTATGTGAAGAAATACAGTTAGTTCCCTTATAATACTGTTGTATTTTCATTTAACCTTGAAAAAATCTAAGCGTGGTATATGTGTATGTAAAGGTTATGAAACTGGCCACAGTAATTACTAACAGTTAAAAAAAAAACTGGTGTCATTGTTTGACCTTCAACTACTTTAAATCTCAAGAATGATCTTCAGGTAATTTTTTTTTACACTTCTGGCGTTTTGATCTGTGAGCCTTTCTTTAGAGTGTGTAGGTCTTAGGCTTTAAGAGCTCTAACTAAAAATATGTTTTCTATCCTTAATGCAAGATGTTCTTTGTATAAATCTGAGGTTCCTTGTTTGAACAAAATGTTTTGATGTGACCGTAAATGGAAACAACATGGTGGCAATCTGGTATCGGTCATTTTGCTAATTTGCTACGATATGTATCAAAGGCGAAAGCCCCAAAATGTAAAAAAAAAAAGTAATTTTTTTTTAAAGTACTGGCAGCTTTGTAAAAATACTTTCAGTAGCCTGCAAAAAAATACAAATAAAAAATAAAAATGCAAAAAAGTGGAATAAACCCAAATCACCAAGCCTCAAACAATGGATGGATGCTGTCAATGATATCTACAGTATGTAGTGGAAAGTTCACTTTTAGCCCAAGAGGAGAAATCTTTACGAGAAAATACACTTCTTTTTTTCAGTGAACTCATTATGAACAATCCAGATTCATAATTCATTGAGGCAGAGTTGTATTGACTGATGTGCCCCAATATGTATGCTTAATAAAGACTAATAAAAAAAAAGGAAACCCCCCAAAATAAAGAACAAAGTGAAAAGTATGGGGAAGTCTGTTAATCCTTTTCGGCAGCACATACTTTGTAACATATGCTTAGATAACCACTGCATGTGCCCACACAGAAGGAAAAATAGGAGACTTGCAGATCATGGATCACTCAACATCTTTCTAGCCTGCGTCTGTTGCCATCGTGTGGTGCATGGCAGGATTGCAATATAAGAAAGCTAATATGTGAGTAAATCTTTCAGTTTATTTTCATTTTTTCATGTACTAAACTAAAAGTCTACATCTTTGGTTTCATCTCTGTTATTGTAGAGTCTTTAGGTCACAATATAAAGCACATTGAGATGACTCTTGTTGTGATTTGGTGCTACATAAATACTATTGAATTGAACTGAATTGAATAGCTCGACAAATACTGAAATAGTAGTAACATTAATGACCATATGGCTTTTCATCCAGACCCATAATTAGGTAACATTTTCTATTACTTGGTTCATGATCAACACATGCAAAACAAATGACACTGACATCGGCTTTATATGTGCTTTGTTTTGCTAACAGTGCTAATGAAAAAATGTTCACATGCTAACAGAAGGTGAAAACAGTAGACATTACTATTCATTAGCATGTTGAACAATGTCATTGATTCAGTTCAATTTGTCTCTATTCAAATTAACAATTAGATTTATTTCAAGGAACTTTACATTATAAGCTGTTTTACTTGCTATGATTAGTGCTGTAGCATGCTGATTGCAGCTGTTAGCTTTAAGTGTTTGCTCAAGTACCGTATTAGAGACCACTGATTAGGCACAAGGAAACAAGTTTATCTGACCTAAAAAAGTTAAGAATAAACTTTGGGCTTTTACAAGAGGTCAGCTAAAAAGAACTAAATTCAGGATTTATCTGAAGTAAATTGGGACATACCTAAAAATAACACTGCTAGCTAATGTCTAAAAAATACTTGACCAAAACTAAACAAAGAATCATGGGAAACGACAAACAAGAACAACAAAAAAACAGTTAGTGTAACAGTTACTTTTAACTTAACATTAATCAAATCCAAACCAACCACATACAGAACATCAAAACCAATGAATTAAATCAAGGTATTTTGACAAAACAATTCCATTCCACCCCTGTGATGTGGCAACACTTGGTATATTCCAATTACCACTTCCTGTATTTATAGGAGCTCCATCCACTTCATTCAGAATATACCACCAGAAGCATTAACAGAGCCAGAAAACAAAATTATATATGTGTAATTTAGCCAGACTAAAAACTAAGATGATTCAAATGCGTGTTCAAGTGTTTTTAGGTGACTTATACGATACTATTATACACTATAGTTGTGTGGCTGATAATGTGGCCGTCTCAGTACTTCACAGAGCTGCTAACATGGTGATGGTGGGACGCTTTAGTTTGCTGGTCACTGTGTAAAATTTAAGCATTCATTCATATTAGGTAAACTAAAGCACTAAGAAGAGGAAATATGCTGGTGCACAAGTGAGCATGCATAGTGAGGCTCAGGTGAGTGCGTACATGATTCCTGTGTAGATGATACATGGAGTAACACAACCGGTGCACATCATACACATCCTTATCAAACTAAATCAATAAACACCTCCTGACCCTATCATGAATGTGCACAGATACGCACTCACACAGACACACACAGTACCAGTAATCTATTGTAGTGGAAGGAGATTATGTATTTGACCTTTTGTTTAAGATGTTTATGAAACCTTATTATAGACAGGACCTCAGTGCACTGAATCAAAGGATTAATTTTCCCACAGAAGCACACAGCGTCTCATTTTCCACTGTCTATATGTGCATTACAGGTTTAAAGACTACATGAGGAGAAAGCCAGAGTTTGGGTGCTGACCTCATCAGGCAGCGTTTTAACTAAACAGAGCTTATAAAGAGGAGGTCGAGATTAATGAGGAACTAAAGAGCTTTCACAGGTAGACCTAGGAGAGAGAGACAGAGAGAGGGAGAGAGGCAGAACTGGCATACTGTAACTGAAAAATATAACATATACAGTAGACATGAAAAGCAAAGGGTGTGTATGTAATACAAATATATATCTTATAATTTTGTAGATTTTATAATCATTTAGATTTAATAATGCAACAAATTTTTCATTCACAGCAGTGCAGAAATATGGAGACAAATAATATTTTATTTACTGATTTTATGTTTCATTAAAGTTTTCAGTAATCAGTCAGCTAATTAATTTGTTTTTTTCATATTTGTTTTTCTTACTAGTCATTTTTACTGTGGATCCATTGCTATATCAGCATTTACAAGTAAATTTACACATTTACAAATTGTGTTTATCAGTGGTGCACATCAATTTTGTATTAGCTAAATATTCCTAGTAAAATTGAGTAAAATTGTATTATTGTTATTATTTATATTTTGGACTAGCACAAAAGAGATAGAAAATATATTTATACTAATGATTATTAGTGGAGAATTTAAAAAATGTTAATAAAATAATAAAATTGCTATTTTTAACATCTGTATTGACCCAGAAATTTAAAAACAGGACCATCATTTCTATTTATTGGTTTCAGAGCCTTTAAACCTATATCTGTATATCTATAATGCTTATATATTTAAACAAATGTTTAAATGTTTAAAACACCTCAATAAAAAAAACAGTCTGAGACCAACGAAGAAGACTCGCTGTTTTTTCATTGGTTTTTAAGCTTTTTATTATATTCTCCCCTCAGAATTTTAAAGAAAAGTTATAGTTATTGTGTATTAAGTTATTGTGCCACGATGCTTAAATGCGTACATCAACAAAATCAGTAATTAACAGCAAAAAATGAGCCAAGTTGAATTTGTAGTGCAATGCCAGCAGAAAACCTAAAAAATAATTATTCCTTTAGGGACCTGACAGTATATATTTTACTTTTGTTTTGGACAAAAGCACAATGGTGTCTGGATCCTTTGGCCTACATATCCCTTACTACATGATCAGCTGATGAGTTTAGTGTAGGCAGATCCCCACTAACCTTCAGCACTATCTGCTGATGACAGAGGGATTGTTGGATTCAGCCCGCTGCCTTCTCCTCAGGGATCTCCCTTTCTCAGTCTGCTTATCCCACTAACAAGAGGGGATTATTTTTTTTATTTTTTTATACCTGCATTTGAATGTGTCCACTTCTGTTTCCCACCTTTGTGTGTAGTATCTGGGTAAGATTTCTTTCTTTCTTGGGGGGTAAAGTTTAGAAAGTTGTCACTATGCAAGTGTTTCCTTTCTTATTTTGTCTTCGATTTCTAGGTGGGGAAGTTGGAGGAGCAGTGTTGGACGTAGTGGGAGCTCGATCACTGAGCTGAAGAGGGAGAAGACAGGGACACTTGGAAGAGGACAAGGAAGAAGCAATCATGGGTGTACAAAAGGAAGACGTGGAAAAGTTCCTGAACGGGAATCCTGATTTTGCTAAGAAGTACTTTGCCAAGAAGATGAACACCTCCACCATATCGAAAGTTTCAGGACTCCCAGAGAAACAGATCGACTTCAGCCAGTTTCAAGAGCTCAGTCAGGTAAGTTACAGTTTTATTTTTTGTTTATTATTAATATTATTTTTGATCTTTAGTGATTTTTCTGTCCTTTTCAAGATCGAGGAAAGCAAAATCATGTATGACCTGATCAAAGACATGCAAGAGAACATCAACATGGAAAAGGTGGTTTTCAAGATCCTGAGAAGAGTCAGCGCACTCTTGCACGCCGACCGCTGCAGCTTGTTCATGTACCGCCAGCGCAATGGCGTGGGAGAGCTCGCCACACGACTCTTCAACGTGAGCAAAGACTCCGAGTTTGACGATTGCATTGTGCCACCAGACTCTGAGATCGTGTATCCGCTGGACATGGGAATAGTTGGCAATGTGGCTCTGACCAAGAAGTCAGTTAATGTGAAAAACGTCAAGGAGGTAAGGAGGAGGGAGGGCTAATTAATTAGAGGGAAAGCTTAGATGATGAAGGTGTGATTCATATTAGATCACCACCAGGTGACACACAGTGGCTAGAATTAAGAATTAAATCAGTTATAAATATATCACAATAACAGTTTTGATTTATATTCTCATTTATTCTCTCCAATGGAAGGTAAAGGTGGTGGCAAGTTACCCATGATCTGTTCAGTTCTGTTGGATAATCTCATTGGTTGCACATGAAAGAGGCAAGAATGTCAAGATTTGTTACAGTCTCTTTAAAATCAGCCTCTTTAAAATCAAACAGCAGGAGCTGCCGCTGCTCTTTTCCTCACAGAGTAACAACAAAGTAACATTTTTGCACGTTTGCTTTCGTAAATATTCACATATATTAGATATCATACCCTAAAGCCTCATGGTTATAGGGCGAGTAAAAGAAAAGCTAGTCACACACTACACTTGACCACCTGAAGGTGTAAATCCCCTTGTCAGACATAATCCATTTATTTTCAGATCCCATGAGGCTCTGCTCTAGCTGTGGATTAGACACCTCTGGCATTTAGTCAGCAGGAATCTAAAACAGATCATTTCACTTTGATAGCTTACTTTTATATCCCTGTATAAACCTTATATTGTTATTTACACTGTTATATTTTAAAGGAACAGTAGCGTGCATCATACGTTTTGTAGTTTCATAATTAAATTGAGTTGACAAACTAATAAAAATGTGGGATTTGTGGGCCATATCATGCGTTCTTACCTACACACTTACCTCTTATTATAGACTCTATTTATTCTCTAATAAATCTACTCTTGGCTCCTGCAGAACTCTGCTGTATAAAAGTTGTTCATTGTCTCTATGTCACCGTGTTAAGTTGGAGTATTTACTATAAGTGTACACACATTAACTGTAGTACATTGTAAAAGTCTTCTGTCTTCAAAACAATAATCTTAAATGAATTTTTCTAGCGATGTATTCGGCTTTCAGTAAGGCCTTATGAAAGCCTTTGCGGTGTTATATTAATAATGTTTTCTGGATGAGCAATTACATGTCTATGTGCTCTGAAGGCATCTTTCCTGCATTTTAGAACCAGCACTTCAGCTCATTTGTTGACGAGCTCACAGACTACGAGACCAGGAATATTCTGGCTACACCCATCCTCAACGGCAAAGACATGGTGGCAGTGGTCATGGCTGTGAACAAGACCACAGGACCACATTTCACTGCTGAAGATGAAGATGTGAGTCCAAACCACAAAAGCACACGTGCTTGAACCACTCACAGTTGAAACTAATGTGCACAATTCTGTAAACAATGTTTTTCTGCTTTAAGGTAAAGACAATCAGCTTTAGACAGTCAGTCAGCCTTAAGATTGTAATTAAAGACAATTAGTTTCTTATTACAACTGATAAGTATTGCATGAAATATGGGCAAGGTCAGTATGTTCTCTGTTTAAAAAAAGGCACAATAATAAATATAATAATAATAATAATGTGATGTTGCTGATTATATTTATAGTACATTATCTTCATCACCCCTCGACCTTCATTTACAGCATTTTTTTGTACCACAAATTTAATTCTGCCACTTATTTTTTATGTTATTTTGACCCCGTTTCCTCCATCCTCACAGCTTTTTTTGAAGTATATGAGAGTTGCCACTTTGAACTTGAAGATCTACTACCTGAGTTACCTCCACAGCTGTGAGACGCGTAAAGGACAGGTACAGCAATTTTAATGTGCTGTCTTTGATGTAGATACAGAAATATTACTGCAGTGTTACACTTGCACCATGTATTAACCTAATTTTCACCCTTCTTTAATGTATATTTTGCATGTTTTGTAGCTGCTGCTATGGTCAGCCAACAAGGTATTCGAAGAGCTGACAGACATCGAGCGACAGTTTCACAAAGCCTTGTACACAGTCCGAGCCTACCTCAACTGTGACCGCTACTCTGTTGGTTTACTAGACATGACGAAGGAAAAGGTGTGGCTTCTTTCTGTATCTTTGTGTGTGTTAAGCCGTATTTTTGTACCACCGTGAAGTTACTGACTCGTTCTCTGCTTCCAGGAGTTCTTTGACATCTGGCCAGTTTTGATGGGAGAGCAGGCACCTTACTCTGGCCCTGTAACCCCTGATGGCAGGGTATGTTCTTTTATTTTATTTATCTAACATTATTACCAGCACTGCCTTTGCTAGTAAATGTCTACACACTGCTTCCTCTTTCTTCCTGTTTTATTTTGATTTTAGGAGGTAATCTTCTACAAAGTGATTGATTATATTTTACACGGAAAGGAAGACATCAAAGTAATACCGTAAGTGGTTAGATGAAAAAATAAAAGAGATTAATAAAGTTTTAGTGAGAGATAACATCTGTTGATTTACTGCCTGTGTGTCTTATAGCAATCCTCCCGCAGATCACTGGGCTTTGAGTAGTGGCCTTCCCACTTATGTTGCTGAGAGCGGCTTTGTAAGTTTCTTTTTAATTACTTGCAGAAAGCTGTCAAACCAGTTTAACCTAATAAATATTTCCAAACTGATCAGGTTGTTCTCTTCCCTCTCGTAGATTTGTAACATTATGAATGCAGGCGCTGATGAGACGTTCAATTTTCAGGTAAGATATTGTAGACGTCACTGTGTAGAGAGGACGCTACTTTATTAAAAATAAACAGACAAAAAACAAGCAAAAAACAGTGCAGAGTACTTTCAGAGCAGTGGCAGTCACAGTGGTATCCGGGAACGCCCAGGGGTCTGTGACCCATAGCCAAGGTTTGTCGTAACTTTAAAACGTTAATATCTAAAACTTCAGTCGGGGTTTATCAAACCTGTGCTGCTTCTTCCTGGTTTATTATCCAGGTGACTAGTGGGCAAGAGGGATATCTGAATCAGTTATCATCTTTAAGTTATTCCAGGAACAAACTGGTTAAACAGAGAAAATATGCAGACAATCATACTAAGCTTGAATTTTTTTGAAAACACCAAAATGCATCATTAAACCAGACAGAATGATTTACTGGAAAATTAACATGATTAAAATGAAACCTGTTTCTTCATTATTATTAAGACCCCCTGAAGTATTTGGGCTACAATGTTTTAGATTGTAGTTACAGTTCTAAGCTTAAACAGGCCACGCAAGATGTTCTGCTTGTAAAAAAAGCTAAAGAACCTTTTGCATGTAGACATATGTTATGAGGTCTGCTTGTTTCTTGTGTGTTGCAGAAAGAGCCATTGGACAGCAGTGGCTGGACAATAAAAAATGTTCTCTCGCTGCCAATCGTCAACAAAAAGGAAGAGATAGTTGGCGTAGCCACGTTTTACAACAGAAAAGATGGAAAGCCTTTTGATGATCAGGATGAGCAGCTCATGGAGGTAACAGTAATCTTCACAAAATCATTTAGTGCAAATAAAGACAAATACAGTCCCACCAATGTAATCTGGGAAGATAAAGTGTCTATATCTGTTTTATGTTTATGTGTGGAGTCCACTGCCGACACTGTTTGTGGTGAAGGCTGTACGTGTAACATAGATGGCCATCTTCTGATGATTTTCCTGTTTCTCAGGCTTTGACTCAGTTCCTGGGATGGTCAGCGTTGAACACAGACACCTACGACAAGATGAATAAGCTTGAGAACCGCAAAGACATCGCTCAGGACATGGTGCTCTACCACGTCAAATGTCGAGATGATGAGATTCAGAACATCCTGGTTTGTCCTGTTTAAATGTGTTTTCTCTCCCAGCTGTTAACTGACTGTAAACATTAGAGTATTTAGATGAATGACAATAGAAAAGGTTTCCAGCCTCATTTGAACTCCCACCTCACCAAAAGACATTGCAAACCATCCAAAAAGAACCAAAAAAAGCTTTTCTTTTTTGACAAGATTCACTAATTTTTCTCTTTGTAGGAGACCAAACTAACACTTGCCATCTTTGTACTTGGCGTTGTTGCCTCAGTTTAAACCTATAACATCAATGGTTTTTGTAATTTCTCCCAGTACACCAGAGAGCTCTATGACTGTGAACCCAGAGACTGTGAAGAGGACGAGCTCCTAGCTATCCTGGTATGTCCAACATGCGTATTCTGATGTCCAGCACATGAATTTGTCCCTCAATTTGGCATATGTTACCAGAAAAGTTTGACATTTTCCATATATGTCTCTTTTTCATTCATTTCCCTCACAGAAAAAAGACCTTCCTCCACTAATTAAGAAGTTTGAGATCTATGAGTTCCGCTTTTCAGATTTTAATTGCACAGAGATGGAGTTGGTGAAGTGCGGGATCCAGATGTACTATGAAGTCGGTGTGGTCAAGAAGTTCCAGATTCCACAAGAGGTAATGCAGATAAACACAAGTGTGCATCTTTATCTTCAGTTTGTGAACAGCCTTTTGGAGCTGTGTCGTTTTTAAATAGATTTAATGATTTGCTGCTCTCCTCTCAGGTGCTGGTTCGATTCATGTATTCAGTCAGCAAAGGGTACAGAAGGATCACCTACCACAACTGGCGTCACGGCTTTAATGTTGGACAGACGATGTTTACGCTACTGACGGTATTTCTTTAATTTTATTAACCTCCATTTACCTCAGCTTAAATGTATATCTTTATACACAGCAGGGCAATATCTTGTGTGTCTCTGTGTGCTCAGACAGGAATGCTGAAGCGATACTACACTGACTTGGAGGTAATGGCGATGATAACCGCAGGATTCCTTCACGATATTGATCACAGAGGGACAAATAACTTATACCAGGTCAAGTAAGTGCTTATGGGAACTTTTTGATTTCTCACAACAAAATAAAGAAAACTGCTTAAGGTTTGCAGCATTATATAGCATTTAGCAATATATTGTACAGTACCTTGTGCAATATAATTACAATACCTTGTAATCCGAGTAAAGAGATTCTCCTCTTTCTGAAACAGTTTGAATTTTGTCTCTAACACAAACAATTAGTTATAGTCATTTAAAGAGTGCTTGTAAAGTGGGCCTGCTGGCAGGTCGATGATAAAAAGAAAAGTTAAGGAAGGAATTTTTGACGTAGTCACTATATTAGGTTTATTTTGAAAGGGGGAAATGATGAGGTAAATTCTCATTTACTTTCCAGCAACGTGTTCTATAAAGTAATTAGCAACATGCCCTAAAAAGGAAAAAAACTACTGGCCGTTTAGCTTCGATGCTACTCTGCTGCATGTGCTGCAGATGTCACTGAAATGGCTGCAAATGGTGAAATCTAAGGCACAAATCAAGTAATTACACGATTTCTGAATTATGCCAAGCAATCAGCTTGTAAACAGAAACAGTGAGTCGTCATTGTTCTGTTCATTTGATGAACCATAGCTACACATATACACACACAGGATATAGTGATCCACAGTCATTACTACAGTGATTATGCATTCGCTTGTAGTTCAGAATGAGCATTAGATCATCTTAAAAGTTCACCTGCACATTTTAACCTTTCAGGAGATCTTTTGAAAACAAAAGGGGAAAAATGTGGTAATAAACTGAATGATGTTTTAAAAAGCCTGTAAATTCTTTTAAAATCTTTCATATATAGTAACTATTATGATAACCGACTTCAGTCCCATTTGAAATCTTGCTGGTATCTGAGGATTTTTATTTTCATTCAACAGATCTGGTAATCCTCTGGCCAAGTTACACGGCTCTTCCATTTTGGAACGGCACCATCTAGAGTTTGGAAAGTTCCTCTTGGCTGACGAGGTGAGTAACAAGACGCTAACGAGAGATTAGCTTAGGTTACTTGTATTCTTTATTCGGTCACTAATGACATTTCTTTGCTCCTCTCCTATGCAGACACTGAATATCTATCAGAACCTTAACAGGCGACAGGTTGACCACGTGATCCATCTCATGGACATCGCCATCATCGCCACTGACCTGGCTCTTTATTTCAAGTCAGTATTACTTTTCATTTGCCTGCCCTTGCTCCCTGACGATAAATGTCTTATTTTTCTAATGTTTTTACTGTCAAACTACATTAAAAATAGACAAACAGTAAGTAAATGATTCTTCTCCTTGCACCTTTCTAGGAAGAGAACCATGTTCCAAAAGATTGTGGACCTCTCACATACGTATGAGGATGAAAAGAAATGGGTCGACTTCATGTCACTAGAAACAACCAGAAAAGAGATTGTCATGTGAGTGCAGCTAACATGCACAGTGTTACTTGCTCCTGCACATTTCTCTGAGGCTGCAAACTGTTTTCTGTTTCAGGGCCATGATGATGACCGCATGTGACCTGTCCGCAATCACAAAGCCTTGGGAAGTTCAGAGCAAGGTGAGAAGCACAGAAATTATTGGTGTTGATAGTAAGCTGAGTCACAAATGAGTAAATAATGATTTTTGCATTATTTAAGAGCATAACCACGTTTGTATGTCTTCCAGGTCGCCTTGTCTGTGGCAGCAGAGTTTTGGGAACAGGGTGACTTGGAGAGGACTGTACTGGAGCAGCAACCCATTGTGAGTTTATTTACTGCTGGAGTGTATTTGTGCTCATAAAAATAGACTTATTTGTTTCACATTTAAATGTATAATTATTCATTTGTTGTTGTTTTTTTCATGATACTGCCAGCTAGATACAATGTCCAGCACTATATTTCCTAGCTTATTACAGATGTGTAAAGGGCAGAATAAAGTTGTAGTGTCTCTTCAGCAGCCCACACACGTCACTTTAGGGATCGCACTCATTATGTAGCTGAGCAGAAACCCACCTGAGGAAAGGTGAACTACTCGTACAGAGGCAAAGGACGTCATAAGACAAGTTTCAAGTAAAAAAATAAAGCTTTTTCAGACAAAGTGAAGTGACTGGGGGCGATCGTGGCTCAAGAGTTGGCAGTTCGTCTTCTAATCGGAAGGTTGCCAGCTCGAGCCCCGGCTCCGACAGTCTCCATCGTTGTGTCCTTGGGCAAGACACTTCACCCGTTGCCTACTGGTGGTGGTCAGAGGGCCCGGTGGCGCCTGTGTCCGGCAGCCTCGCCTCTGTCAGTGCGCCCCAGGGTGGCTGTGGCTACAATGTAGCTTTCCATCACCAGTGTGTGAATGTGTGTGACTGGGTGGTTGACTGAATGTGTAAAGCGCTTTGGGGTCTTTAGGGACTAAGTAAAGCGCTATACAAATACAGGCCGTTTTTACTATTTTAAAGTAAAAATGTAACCATGTGTGGAAGTGTGTGTGATTAGCTACAGACTTGCACTGATTTCATTAATTATATGACAGTTCTGACTGCGCTAAATGTTTGTCCCTCCCACCAGCCCATGATGGACAGGAACAAGTCAGCTGAGCTTCCAAAGCTTCAGTGTGGTTTCATTGACTTTGTCTGCACGTTTGTCTACAAGGTAATAATGATTATTACATTCTTGCTCACCGAATATGTGCACTGCATGGCTCCTGTCACTGTTTCTGTGCAAAAACTAGGTTAGTCTGAACACATTTAAACCACTGGGTCAATTCTTCTTCTTATTGTTATTTTTTTTTATTATGTATTTGTGTTTTCAATGGAGCATCACCATCTCCTGTACAGCTCCCCTCTTCTGTGCTGCTCCATGCTAATTTTTCATTTCTTCTTTGCATCTTATCTTTAAGGAGTTTTCTCGCTTCCACCCACAAATCCAGCCCATGCTGGATGGCATCTTAAACAACAGGAAGGAGTGGAATGCCAAAAAGGAAGAGTACGAGGCTAAGCTCAAAGCCATCGAAGAAGAAAAAGCTGCTAAAGAGGCAGCGGCAGCCAGCAAAGGTAGGGTGTGTCTTTACAATAATCAGAACCCTACAAGGAACTGTTAAAAAGGTTGTTGACTCAGAGAGGCAGAGCACTGAACCCAAACAGGTGGAACAATGTAAAGTGCAAAAATAAAAGAAATGCAATGATTTGAAAGTTATTAAGTAATCTGAAGGTAGCACAGAGACAACCTTTCACAGTGCTAAAAAAACAAACAACAACAACAAAAAACCCCACTTTTAAATCGATACCAATTAGCCCAGTTTGGTGTCTGGACTGTTTAATACATGCAGAATTCAATGGATAGCTGAATATGCTGTGCCCAAACCTTCAAATATCATTCAGCATTAATGGGGCCTTCATAGAAGGGCAAGTTACTCACATCATGTGCACTAATCCATCTCTACACCGTTGAGCTGCATGCTGATAGTAAGCCAGGTTGAATCCTCCGTCTTTAGTGTGGAGGATTCAACATTAAAAAAAAAAACAAAAAAACAAGAAATAATGTCAGTTTTCTACTTTTTTTCCACCTCAGTTCATCTTGAATGGGTTCAGGCCCAGAGGAGGTGATAGTGCTTTTAATTTGCTTCACATCTGAAACACCAAACCTCTCTGAGGTCTCTTTTTCTACCTAACTATGTCATTGACTTGTCATGAAACTTTCCACCAGGTTTTCAGCCTTTCTTTGGTCTAACACCAATATTTTTGAACAGTGTTGTGTCTATTTTTAGTTAAATATCTCGTTTGGATTGTAGAATGGGTTCATATATTAAAATTAGCCACAACACAAGTGATCATTTGGTTTCTAGTGCTTTAATTGTATACTTACCCTTTTGTTGAATATTTAATTGTTTAACAGCGGCTGCAAACAACCCCAGTGGTGGGTCTGGCTCCAAGACCTGCTCTGTGTGCTAATCAGCCAAAGAACTGCTGACATTCCTGGGGTCTACGAAGACACTCATGACAGACTGAGTCTCACCCCAGCAGAAACAAACAAAAGAAAAAGTCAGGGAGACGGATATATGAATGCACAGCCCTGTAGTAACTCTTCAGAAAAGGGGGTCCAGTCGGAAAAGGAAAAACCTGAACACGGCGAGATCTCCACCAAGAAGAGCAAAGCTTTATTTTTAAGAGGCCAGGTGAGCCAAAAATTAATTCGGATCAAGGAAAGACTGACCACATTTTGAAAAAAGGAAAAAAATCCTGCGATTACATTTGAGGCAAAATTGCTGCTTCCTGTCTTAAAATAATTGTACTTTTATGAATCAAGACTGAAGATGATTTTTGCATCTCGTGTTCCTCTGATCTTAAAAAAGTTTGCTTATCTTTAAAGGATTTGTGTTAGTGACAATGTGTGAATGTGTGTGTGCTTGTTGTGTGTTTCTCATATGTACAACTTTTTTATTTTTTCCCCAATTCTTCCAAGTATTTATTTACATGGCAAACATCTCAGGAGGACACAGCCTACATCTGTGTAGTAAACAATAATCCTGTACAGAAAGGGAGTGCAGTGCTTTTTTTTAAATGCTCGGGCCTCTTTAGATTATTTAAAATGTTTGGGCTTTTAATTTTCCATATATTTACTATTATAGTACTTTAGTTTTCACAGAACATAGAGTTATTGTTTAATCATATTCAAAAGTAATCCACTGTTGACTACTTCCAGTCACTATTTACAAATGAGAGTCTGTTTACTTTGTCTGCAGAGAGCCAAAGGTAAATGTTCGGTCGTGCTACAGGAACAGCTTTTAAAAAGAGTTTTACAGTGAACACTTATGAGTTCACAGTCAGCAAAAGTCTGTAGATGCTTATTCATGATGCCTTTATATTGTAAATATACAGTATGTGGTCTATGAGTGTGAGACGGTAGCCTCGGATATGTATTTTCCAAATATAGAATTATAAATGTCTTATTAAATAAGAGCGGGAAATCAGGTGGTCACACATAAAACTGATTTATTTGGTTGATTTTGTCTGAGATTTAATTAATTTTGCTCTGTTCATATCTGCTACAACATGAGCACAATCAAATACTGGGATCAGAAAGTTTACTCAAACTGCTTTAGAGGGAGTTGTACTACATCAATCCCTGATTGAAAGCTTCTCCCTGCACTGGACTCCTCCCAAATAGGACGAGGAGTCAGTCAGAGCTCACCTGCTCAGCATCAGGAAGAGTAACCATAATGACAAACAACCATGTGGCTTATGTGAAAGGATACAAAAGGAAAAGCAAGAACAAGCAAACGCCACACGACTGGTCAGGTTTCGAGACCCAAACCCAGGACTGTTGTGCTGCGAGGCAGCAGCACTAATCACTGAGCCATCAGGCTATTCTTATAACAATCCCTGAGTGCAGGCCTCGAAGGCAACAAGGACACAGAGCTGTTTGAGACAGCATGAAGAAGCAACTGAGCTTTGTGTATAGACTTGTACATACCATCGCCCTTCCTGTAAATATAAAGATGCAAATATTTTTCTAGTTTGATGCTAGAGGGCCTTACCTTATTATTTATAAAGCACTAGAAAAAGAGTCATAAAGCTGAATAACAAATGCATTGTGCTAGCTTCAATTTACAAATATTTAAAGTGTTCCAGATATGGCACTGCTATGATAAAAATGCCTGTGTGATAACATTAGGTCCCAAATCAATTTAAATGTGCTTTGGATGTACCGTGGATGTTTTTTTAATAGACTTAAATTACTTTTTGGTCAGCATTTCAAAGCTTGCCTCCTCATGTGCTCCAAATGTACAATGATGACCCCAATAAAAGCAAGTGTATTTTTAACCGAGTGGATTTATTTCCTGTGATGGTGAAACTTACCAAGAGCCAACATTATTGTTGGAATCTGGTCATTTATTCATCTTCCCCTCATCCTGAATGCAGGGGTCAGTTAAGGCGCGTCCTGGCCTTAACTGACCCCCAGCCATTATGATTATAATGCAAGAACATGTTCTATATAATGCTATAATGCAATATGGAGTTCATTATGAAGGTTACAATATTACACAACCCACAAGAGTATTGAGGGATCGCTTCTGTCCACACTGCACTTTCTACTACTGGTCCCTGACCCCAATCCTAGGATTGCTGCTAAACTAGGCCAGGATTACAACCACGCTCCTCCTCCAGACTCAATTCCCACTGAAGGACAGGTGTACACACAAACACAGACTAGCTCGAGTTACGAAATGTGCATGTGTGTTTGTCAAACGCAACTAGAAGGTTCAAAAGGCTTAGTTCAAAATAAGAAGTGACGACTAATACGAGGCAAATTCAAAAAAAGAAAAAAAAGTAAAGGACACTTTATTGATTACATTGGAAATATTTATTGTTCAGCAACATAAGTCAGGAAATGGTTCATTTGAGGATGGTGTCAGAATTTGCTGCAGAGACAGAAAAAGAATGAGGAAACATGAATATGTTGGCATTAAAACAAACAAACCTAATTTCATGTGACAGACAAACAAAGGCTGTGTGTGATTCTGCGTTACCTTCAGAGAGTTGTTTGTAGATGCGTTCCTGCTCCTCTCTGGCCTTCTTCTCCGCTTCCTCAACCCTCCTCTCCTCCTCAGCAATGGGCTTCAGGTAATCTTAACAAAAATTACAGAGCCCATCACTAAGCATTCTTAGAAATCACAGTGGTATTCTTAAGACACATTACATAAGTGTATCTGAGCATAGATAGCCCTCATTTTCTAAGACTTTTGTGACTTCATAAATCCATCCTTTAGTTCCCCCTCCCCATGTGCTAAAGACATCTTCATGGAAATTAAGGGTGCCCTAAAGTAATCCTTGCAAGCACATATCCCTTCCTCTGTGACATAAATTTATTAATAAGCAACTCCTGGAGTTAGTAGTAGTTTTCGCAACTGTTTTTCCTTCTGTCATACTAGTCTGTGTCTAATTATGTGTGCCTTCTTACATGCTTCATTCTTAATATAATTTTAGTAATTCAAGAATTAAGGCGGCAACGTCCTGAAGCTTTATGACTTTCAAAAGATAAAGAGTTAAATGACTAAAGCAGATAAAATTATCTTAGAATAAAAAGAAAGCTTTCTATGAAAACTTTACTTTAAAGAAAATGTATGTGTTTTAAAAGACCCTGGAAATTTTAGCTAACAAAAGCAAAGTGGCTAAACTACAAGCATGAAGTCTCGGTGTTAGCAAAGGAGCTCAAAGCAGCTATGAGCTATGAGCAGCTATGAAACAGAGAAAAACAAATCTGTTGCACCTGCTTTTGAGCAACACCTAATCAGTTGTTTCAGTAAGAGAAGATCCTAGAATTCAGAATCAACCACGAAAACTGCAATTGGTGCATCTCCTGTTTAGGGTATAAATGCTGTGATATGTGGTACAGTAAAAAATAAAATAAAACCCTTGCATCTGTCACAAACAATGTACATTCCTGACTTTCTGTTCCAAGTTTTTCCTTTTACGCACTGACACAAACCAGTTAACGCATGCGCACACATGGACTTACCAAATCGCTGTTTGCCGTAGATCACGCCGAGTAGCAGGGCAGACCATCTGGCCGTCTGAAATGGAAAACATATGGTGTTAACAAACATGTTATCAAGCGAAACATGTGTGAATAACCAGCTAACCATGCGTGATTCATATGTCGCAGCTCACGCACGGTTATCTTGTTCATCTTATCATCTTGTTCATATCATATGAACAAGATGAACTTAATTTCCACAGCCTGTTCTGTCGTTACTGTCAATCGCTGATATATAACTACCATTTTATGCTTAATTCTGTAATTTCATATTTAAAAACATCGTGTGTGGTCACGATACCGTACAAAAACCTAAACGAAGTGCGCCAAATGAGCCGTGACAAGGGACGAAGTCCAGTTTTTCTCTGACCTTTCAGCATACGTAGTGAACAACAACCACAACACTATTAACTATTACTCAGCCTAACAACATGGCATGGGTATTACTAGTCATAATACCTGCCTCTGTCAGATGTGAAAGATGCCGCAGAAAGCAACCGTTTGCGAGGAAGCATTCACCTCTCAATGTCACTGCTAGCAAACACTAGCTAAGATGCTAATACATTAACTTCCATTAACGCGAGTCTGCGTGTATTAGGGACAGACTGTGGCTTAGACATATTTGTCCATTTACATTTACAGTAATAAAAGCTATACAAGCTACAAAATTAATGTTTTACCTTGATGAGCGGCGACACTGCAACGGGGGGAACCATGTTGAAGCTAGGATGTGACTTCCGGTCGAAGCGGAAATAGTTTTTTTCCCCTTGAAGCAGTGCAAAATTGGACTTTTAGCGGAACATGAAATAATAATAATAATAATAATAATAATAATAATAATAATAATAATAATAATAATAATAATAATGATAATTATCATCATCATCATCATCATACGTCAATGCAAACAGTGGGCTAACACAACAGATATAAAGCTGCAATGTCGTGCCAACTTACCACACGGACAAGGTAGAGTGCTTTAACAAGTTAGAAATAAATAATTATTTGTTGAATATCTGTTGCAAACAATATTTCGTTAGACAACACGGTTTAATTCAAGTTTTTCTTCCATTTATATCTAACCTTTTATTAATGGGGCAGTGTTTGTTTGATAAATCTCAGAACTTGCATTATGTATTTTCAGAGGACGTTTCCAAAAATGTGTAAGAGATACTGATTTGGTCCGTTTTAGTGTTTATTTCAGTTCTGTTTAGTTTCATTTAGTTTACACGTTTTTATTTAGTTAGGATTTACTTTATTTAAATGTTCATTTTATTTTTGTTTTGGGCAATATTTGTAAAAGTCAGTATTTATGAATCTTAGAATATACCATATAGAACATACCATAGCAATATACCAATATATCCAGACATGGACAGAAATATGTCAGATTAGTGTGCTTTCTTCAGCATATGAACAGTTATTCAGTGGTAAGCTTGGCTCAGAATGAAGGCCTGATAGTCAGAAATAACAGGAAAATCCAGAGTATCTGATAAACAAAAGTGCATTATACGTGAGTAAAACTAACATTTCTGATGATAAAAGCATCTTTGTTTTTAAAGTTTTTAAAGAGTTTTACAATGAAAACACTTAAATTGTTCACAATTTAGTGTTTCATTCGTAAGTGTTTCAATTGAATCACGTGGTTTAGGTGTTATGTACGTAGTCATGTGTCAGTACTGCCAGGTTTTTATTTGTTTTTGTGATTTGTGTCTCATTGAAGTTTGAATTCGCTGTAGTTTCTAATAGCTGCCACTAGAGGCTACTAATCCCCTTCTCCTAAAAAACAAATAAATAAACAATCCTTTGTTGACTCACCACCATCCATTAACCAGCCAAACTTACATTATTTAAGTTCAGAGGTACATATCGAAAGATGCAGTGCATATTAATTTGGGGTCTTTATTATCTTTCTCAGGTATTGTCTTATTGCAACAACAGGACAAAATATAATGTGTTGAGAAAAAAATCCAAATAAATCAAAAAAAAAAAATACAGGAAGTTCTTCTTAACTTTCTATACAGTGCATGAAAAGTACTTTGGCACAGAATTACATTTGTCTAAATCTTTAGTTAGACAAAGATAAATGTTTGAATTGGCCTTATAGAAAGGAATATACAAACAGTACATCATCCGCCGAAAAGACAACAAAAGTACAATCTTTTTATTAGCTGTATACTGCAAATATTCTTAAATTTTTGCAAAATCTTTGAAGCAAATTCATAAATTAAAGCCCAAACGAGGAAGAAATGAAGAAAACAGACAGAGAAATATATTAAAATACTGTTGTTTGAACAAATATTTGACACATAGTTTGATTTAGAGCTTTTTGGGGGGTGGGGGTTAAAGTATGAGATTGTATGTGGCTAGCCTGGCTCCAGCAGTTGGAGCCACCAACCACACATTTTTTTCTGTCTAATTTCGATGATATAAAGAAAAAAAATAGATTGACTCCAAATGGCCATTTTATACCAACTCCCAGTGTATAGCAACAGTAAACATAATAAATAACAAAAGATGCAAATAAGCAATATAAAACAAAAAAGCTGGTGCAGGATGTTCTTTAATCGTTGTCGTAGATGCACTCTGAAATGAAAGCAAAACAATAGTTAAAATGTATTTCCTGTGAGGGTCGTATCCACAGCCAGACAAATAAAATAATTTTTTTAATATTAACCCACACTCAACACACAAATCAGAAGTACAGCTTTTTTGGTTTCACACTCTTCTACTGGTTTCACATTTGTTTGGTTTAGCTGTTTTGGTTATTTTGTTTTAATACACTGACACCGCAAAGTATTCGACATGATGACAAATGGATTTCGTTTACATAGTTTACAATTGATAAGTTGAATGAATTTCTTTTTCTCAGTGTTTTGAGTCATGTGTCTGCTGCTCAGGTCCTTCCCACTTTTGTGAAAGAGGAGGGAATACACAATCTTAACCAACCATCTTAACCATTAATAGTACTGCACTTGTTTTGCAGTCAGAGGACCTGGGCACTGTGCAGTCGTTGAGTCAACCATGAACTCCCAAAGTATTGTGGAGTTAAATATGAGGGTGTGTCAAACACTGTCAAAGTCCAGAACTCAACCATATAGAAAGTCTGTGGTGGGACCTCAAGAGAGCTGTGCATAAAGAGCCATACCTGCAAACCTCAATGTACTGAGGTTTGTGGGAGGGTTAAAATAAAATCCACTTTTTAAAGACTGCTCTGTCAGCAGTTATACTCCTAAAAGTTCAGCTGCACAGCAATGTATTCAGAACGTACCGTCTCCAATATCATCATAGATATCTCCATCGCTGTAAACAAAAACAAAAACATCAGTACTGCCAGTATGTTGTTTAGTTTCTAGCTTAGCATAAATGTGTGAATGTCTGTAGTACTTACTCCATAGCAATGTGGCTGGTCGATACATAACCAACTGTAAAATGCACATTTTAAGGGTTTAATGGTAAATAGTGCTAGGATTTGTTAATTGGGTAAATGGAGATCTTAAATATATCTATCAATTAATCAATATAATTGAGTAAATAGATACTCACACTTGCCGTCTTCATTTCGACAGATCAGTTTGTTATCCACAGCTTTAGCAATCACATCAAGGGCCTCTCCTGCTTTTACTGGCAGCTCTTTGCCACTCCATTTTTTATTTGTAAGATTGTGGATGACATTCACCTGGTACAGCACCTGTATTTCTCCTTCATACTGAAACAGATTTAAAATTTATATATCTATATATGTGTGTGTATATATAAAAACATGCGAAATAAGATAAAAGATATTGTAAGTGTGGTTGAAACATGTTAGAGTGACAAACCTTAAACTTCTTCCTGAATTCCTTCTCCTCCTTCTCAAACTTTTTCTGCTTCTTAGGGTCCATTTCGTCAACTTTGGTTTTGATTTTCCCAGGTGGAATACTTGATGGGAAAACAAACAGAAATTGGAAAGAAATAACAGCTGTATTAAGACATTTCAGTTCATGGATCTAAACAGGTTGGAGTTGATCTTAAATACAGTCTTTTGTTGTGAGGTTGATCTACCTGCTGATGGGAGGTGGGATAGGTGCATTTTGAGAGTCGACGTCATCATATATTTCCTCATCAATTGCTTGACCCGGCTTATCTGTGTTAACACAAGGAAATGGTCGGTGAGTATTGGATTGGATAGTTTTCACTAAGCCTGAATGAAGCTTTAGTTTGCAAACCTTTCTTAAAGGAACACCGTAGACATTATAATAAATGTTACAAAAGAGTAAATATAACAAGTATAACTCACAGACCATCACTATAGTGTTACAGTGGAAAAATACTACAAGTTAAAGTCAAGAAAGTGGGACAGAAATGGCAACGACACAATAGTATCAATATAAAGTTGAACGATCTTAGAACCGATTAGCCTCAATAAGCCTTTGGGTCCTAAAAGACAAACCAACCTGTACCAGAAAAACTTATGTGTGCATTAACGTCTTGTTATGTTAGAGAAACCGTGCCAAGTTGTGTTATTTTGAAATGGACAGTAAAGTGGTCAAATGAGTCAAATGAGTTATACCTGAATTCCCATCTGCTGTAAATTGGCTGGGTGGAGGCACTCTGGGACAACAGAGGAAAAGATAGTTAAAAAATATTATATCCTTTATATTGCTACAGTATCATCAGTTAAAAGTGTGTTAATGTGACTTAAAGCAGCCCTGATTAACAATCATATTCAACTCTGGTTAAAACATGCTTTTGACAGTGTTAGCTGTTAATACATTGATTTTTCTGATTGAGTTGTACAGCAGTCGCGCACATGCAAATTACTCCCAAAGATTAGTAAAATCACAGGTAGTCAGTGATCAGACACAAACATGTAAACGTAACCGTTAGACTCCAGCTTCTCAGACTGCGGAAGTTAAACTGCAAATTAGGACGTTTCAGTGTTATTCAGACAGAGGTGAAGTGTTTTTTCTGATGCCGATGTCGGGAGAAATCAAAACTGAAATGCGGCGTCACTGATAAAAGAGGAGTGACGGCTGAAAGATTAAGGATTAACAACAGTGGACAGTAGATCTGTGGTCAGTCTTACTACTGAGTGTATTTTACACTTTAGAGCTGGCAGGGCGTCTGTTTCGGTCAAACATCCGCAGGAAGCTGCGGGGCTTCAAAGAAGACCTGGGATCGAAGGGACTGGAAAGCCAACCAAGGATGTAATGATCTGCTCTTCTGTCATGTTTTCTGAATCTTTCCAGAGTGTCTTTACGTTTGCATTTACCCGTTTTTTTAAATAACAAAACCAGTTCTCACCTGACTTCTAAGTTTGGATCGACAACATCATCATATATTTCTCCTTCTTCTCCTCCTGGTAGAGGTGGTAGGACAACTACAAGGCATAAGAGATGTAATCAGCAAGATTTCATTGTGTGAGCAACAATATTATTAATATAATAATATATAATAATAAAATGAAACACAGTATTGTAAAATGTACCTCCTGGTCCTTTTTTAGTGCTGTAGAGAAAAAAAAGAGAGATATTAAATGAGAAGCAGGCCAACTTGGCTAACTTTGTTTTTTCACAGTAAATTGGAGAAGTGCTTCATGGGGTAACAGCAAGACAGTAACACTGGAGTTGCCATTAGCGTTTCATAACCCTGACTGACTAGCATTTTCAAACGTATTATCTACGTCTGTGTCTGTGAAATGCTTTGAGAAGCTGGTCCGCAGACACATCACAGCAGCCCTGCCCCGCAGCCTGGATCCACACCAGTTTGCCTACAGAGCAAACCGATCCACGGAAGACGCTGTAGCCACAGCACTCCATGCTGCATTAACTCACCTGGAAGAGCATGGTAGCTATGTGCGGATGCTCTTCGTGGATTACTGCTCAGCTTTTAACACCATCCTTCCACACAAACTGGTGGCCAAGCTACAAGACCTGGGGCTTCCATACAGCACCTGCATGTGGATCAATAGCTTCCTCTCGGGCCGTAGACAGAGAGTCAGAGTTGGCCATCACACATCCTCAGCCCTGAGTCTCAGCACTGGCTCACCCCAGGGCTGTGTGCTCAGTCCACTGCTCTACTCTCTCTACACACACGACTGCACTCCTCGCCACCACAGCAACATCTTTGTGAAATTTGCAGATGACACCACAGTGGTGGGGCTCATTTCCAAGGGAGACGAGTCTACGTACAGAGACGAGGTGGAGCAGCTGACGTCATGGTGTAAGGCCAATAACCTCCTCCTCAACACTTCAAAAACCAAAGAGCTCATAATAGACTTCAGAAGGAAAAAGGCAGAGATCCAACCACTATTCATAAATGGGGACTGTGTAGAAAGGGTGGCAAGCTTCCGCTTCCTGGGAGTCAATATAGAGGAGAACCTTTCCTGGAGTGTGAACACCTCCGAGCTGCTGAAAAAGGCCCAACAGAGACTGTACTTCCTGAGAATTCTCAGGAGGAATAACATCACACAGAGACTGCTGGTGTCCTTCTACAGAGCCACCATTGAGAGTGTTCTAACTTACTGCATATGCATCTGGTACACTAGCTGCACAGGGGCTCAGAGGAAAGCACTCCAAGGGATCATTAACACCGCCCAAAAGATCACTGGCTGCCCTCTCCCCACACTGGAAGTTCTACACAACGCCCACTGTTTTAAAAAGGCCCAAAACATCATAAAAGACACCTCACATCCTGGCCACTCCCTGTTCGAACTGTTGCCCTCAGGCAGACGGTACAGGGCAATCAGAGAAAGGACTAATAGACTCAAACACAGCTGTTATCCAACTGCAATAACACATCTGGATACTACAAAAAAATGTCCATCACGCCACTCTTGTGTTAATCTATGCACGGTCTGAAGCATGTGTGTGGGAATGTATGTGAATGTTTTACTGTTATATCTTATTAGTATTTTAAGTATTCTATCTATTTTATTTATTGAATTTTATTGTTTTATTTATATTTTGATATTGCTAGGGATGATGCAATGATCGGGGACCATTCTTCATTTCGTTGTTCTCATGACAATGACAATAAAGTTTCTGATTCTGATTCTGATTCTGATTCTGTGAAGAAGTGTTGGGGCCACATTAAGGACTCATCATTTACAGTTGCAATCCCGTACCTGTTATCAACTACATCGATGTCATCGTAGACTTCGGGTTCGTACGCCTGCTGAAGTGAGGCTCCTTGATTCTTCAAGGAGTTAAAGTCAATTTCTACTGAAGTCGTCTTCACGTAGCCAACTGTGAGAGCAAAATGAAGCATTGACGAGATGTTAGTGTTGCTCCTACAGTCAGCTTTGAAGCTAAAATATTGACTAAAAATGGAAAAAAAGACCATAGATGGTGCATAGAGAGATAGCTGATCCTGTATTTGCTGATACAAGTGACAATTTATCCTGTCAGCAAAGAGTTAGAGTGGAAGGTGACGAGAAACTGAGAAAATTGAGGGGTAGATTGTGAACCTACTGGATCCATCCTGTGCTCTTCCCAACCATTTACCCTCGGGGTTTCCCTGGACTCGAATGATGTCCACGGGGTCTCCCTGCTTCAGACCAAGGTCAGTCTTGCTGCTTCGACAATCTGTGGATGCCTTTCCTTTCTGAAGGACCTCCAGGGGACCAACCAACTAACACACAACCATGCATGCACATGAATTCAAATGTGCACATGACAAATAACTTGGTTTTGATGACTGAGGTGTGACAGTCTTATTGATTCTACCTGAGACGTTCACTCACTTTGAATCTTTTCCGGGCCTCTTGTTCCTTCTTCTCGCGTTCCTTCTGCTCCTTCTTCTCAGCCTCCTGACGTTTTTTCTCCTCTTTGTCCTCTTTCTCTTTCTTCTTCTCTTGCTTTTGTTCCGCTGCTTCCCTTTAACACCAAAAGTACAAAGCATTTAAAAACAAAAGTTTTGATAGATGGATGGATAAATAGGTTTAAGATTCAGTTTTATTGGGTAAGAAAGGTGAAGAAGAGCTTTCAGACTGGGTGGAGTTTGTGACAGAAAGCTAACAGGAAGCCTTGAAGGGAACAGATTACAAGATGGTAGCGATGTATAGTTTAATGAGCCACACATCAATGCTGAAGATGCTCAGATTCTCACTGGGAGTAACAGGGATTGATTGTACCAATTTAGTCAAAATAAACCTGGTTTATAAATGTATATATTTTATGTTTATGTAAGATATTCTTAGGTTCTATAAAAACAAGAGCTTCATTTGATATCATTACCCAAAATATTCCAAGACTTCTGATGTCCCTTAAAAAGTGAAGTTAGAAAGGAGATTTAATTTACTCTAAGTTTGTCTGCTCCCTTGTTTTAATCGGTTAAAGTGCCACAGACCGAAAAGCAACAACATATCATAGTGATGCAAAACAACCACTAGATGGTAGTGTTAATAAGGTGTGACGTGGACACAGCTGAACATTTACCGCAGACATTTTGAACTTTGGGTCTAAGCAGACTTATTTCATACGCAGTCCTCAAACATTGTGTATAAAAAGGCCAGTTATTCTTTCACACTTTAAAACCTAGACATCACGAGTGAGGTGTGGGATAAGCCAATGGAGGTGTGACAATCTCTCACCATCGTTCATCAAGATCTTCATACATCTCTCCATCATCATCATCGTCGTCATTAATTTCCTCCTGGGAGGAGAGGACATAAAGCAACAGAAATATATAAGGCTATAACCTTAGTCAAGTTAAGACACGTTTAATTTTAGAGTATAAACTTTTCAACTTAATTATTTGAATTCGTTAAAGATATTTAACCTCCAGAAGTTCTGCTTGGACTACAAAAGCCTCTTTGAAGCAGACCTACAATCTGTCAAAAGTCATGTTTTTTTACCCATACGTTCATTTATAATTACTTCCAGGGCTCGTGTTATTTAGTCACTATTCTGTTGCCGTTTCCTTCTGTGGTACCACTGGTGGTGATGTGGTTTATTCTGCACTTTCACCTGCATGGCAATCTGTATTTATATGAGTGAAAGTAATTCAGCATGTCTCACCTTTCCTCTCTGGCTTGGGTGGGCTGCAAAAAGAGAAACAATAAAGCAGCGTTACAATGAGACCCTTTTGAAGCAGATATCACTATCTGAATTCATGTTCATACTGTGAAGTTTAACGTGCTCAATGCTGACTGTCAACTGTACCAAAAACATTTTAAGAATTAGTCTTTTTTTAAGTATGATATGAAAATACATAATATTTAGAAAACTAAATCTCTTTAGCTTCATGCTAACTCTTTCATCTTTCAGCTGCTGCCTTCAAGGGTCGCCACAGCAGATCATCTGGGTCCATCTCACCATATCCCTAGCATCTTCCTCACCATCTTGTAAACTTTCTCTTTCAGTCTAGCTGCTATCCTTCTGTCAAAAATCACTTGTCTCCATCGGCTCCACCCTGCCTGCACTCTCTTCTTCACCTCTCTTGTGCGGGTCTGTTGCTTTGTACGGTAAAGTATTCATGTTCACTGCTTCTGCTCCCTGCATCTTATCCTTATGCTAACTAATGTAGGTAAAGGTAGGTAAACAGTGATGGTGAGGTTGCACTAGAATCCACTGGATTAAAAAAATATTTTGGGATTACTCCAAAATGAAGCATTTAAAATAGTATACTTTATACTTAGGAATAGTTGAAGCCATAACATTTTGAGTTCTAAAAATATTCTTTTCTTCCTTTCATACAACTCCACACATTTTCAATGCCAATAAAATGCATTTTACGTATTTAGAAATTACCACTGTCTCCTAGCACAAAGTTCAGCTTCTTCTGTTTTCCTGTGATGTTAAAAAAAAGTTGTGCAACACTAGTTTTAGAGACTTAGAGACTTTTACTGGACCTGCAGATGGTGGTAGAGGCGGAGGAGAATTGGTCACGTGATCGACATCGTCGTAAGTGTCTTCTTGCTGGTTCCTAAACAGCAGGTTAGGATTTAGCTGTTATTAATTCGAGTAGCATTATCCAGATAATACACAGCATGTCCAACATTTATCACCGTGTTTCTGTTCAAACAGGAAAATGAAAAAGTGTGTTTAATGTGTCACTCACATGGCTCCAGGATGTCGTGGGGGCAGATTTGGCAGTGCAGGTGGTGGGGCTTGATTCTGGGCCACATGGTTGCTCGCAGCAATGGGTTTCTTAAAACTGGGACCTGCAGCAGAAACATGCAGTGTTGACGCTGTGTTAGCCGATTACTCTTTAGGTGGTTTTGCTGTACTTTACTTGCTTCCAGTGTAAATTTAGCACTTTTTAGACCAATGCAAATGAATTTCACCAACACTGTCTGACACCATCTCTGATGACCACACAAGACGTGTACATAAATAGATGGGTATCTATGTTTCTAAATGTGAAAAACTTCCATTTTTCTTTGAAATAGGTCTCTCTAATTTCTGTGATGATTATATATGTCAAAGAGTCACATCAGTCTCATCTAGACACATCGAAACTGGCGCAAAGATGGTCCTCTGTACATAATCTTCAGAGACTGTTGACGGTATGTGTTAATAGGACTCTGACTATGATCAAGAATAATATATAAAAAATTTCTGCAACGAGGCATTTGAATCTCCTAGAGTGTTTTTCCTGCTTAAGTAACCCTTGTCTCACAAGATTTCGAGAACAATGACCAATCTTCGTTCACTGTCCACATAAAAAAATGTCCCAGGAACTTTAAAATGTGACTCACGGAGTTTTGAGAGTACTGAAAGCAAAAGTGAAAATGGCTACGTCTTTATGGAGTCTTTTTTGCCATGAAATGTATTCAGGTGTATAATGTGTAATGCACAACAACCAGGAAGTAATTAACAGTAAGTGCTTCAAAATGGTGTGTCTGTAATGTCGGTAAATGTGTTTCTTTGGCCACTAAATTTGAATGATGCACCTAAAAACAAACTCCAGTAATGTAGGCGATGCGAATTATGTAAATCTTTATAACTTTACTCAAGATCAATATAGGATCACAAAAGCCATAAGAAATAAAGGAAAGAAAGTGAGAGTACAGTGTTATTATCCAGAGTTATTACTAGTGGACGCTAGGCAATGTGGTTTGGTGGAATGAATCTCACAAAACTGCAAAACTGTGATCAGAACATTGCTCTCTTGGCCTTTAGAATTCCAGCCAAGACAGCCGACCCGACCTCTGACTGGAATATATTCACGTATGTTTCTATAGACAGAGCCTGTCTTTAAAAAGGCTCGCTGGCTTGCTGGAACTTACTTCCCCATGTGGTGAAACAAACTCGGCTGTCAGAGTGGCGAGTGAAGTGGGGGTAGAAAAGAGAAACTGGACAGGGAACTTGCAAATAGAGGAACCTAGTGTCACTTTAGTCTCTTATGTGAAGCTCGGAAGAACTGCAGCATTTGTGTAAACACACTGAAAATACACAGAGTATCTTATGCAGTGCAATATTTCATGCACAAGCATACTTTGTGTATTTCTTTTAGGTCTTATAAGCTAAAGTATGCTCAATAACTGCTGGCCAAACACTGCCCACGTCACTGAAACCACACTGACTTGTGAAGCAACTTCTATTTCACACTTCAGAAATGCGTTAACAGATCCTGTCCAAAGTAGCATTGCGGGCGATATAGAGGAAATGCACTTCAACCAATAAAATAAGAGGAACACCTTCTTTAGACAGTCACGAGAGCTGCATGCTCTTGAGTGCCCCACATTAACTCTTACACATTTAACCCTTTTCACGGGGGTGGGGAGACTGACTCTGCTTCTATAGAGAGTCCATTACATAAAATGTTGCTGGGGCTTGTTTTCCTGCAAATTCTGCTGTGTTTAATTTGCCATATGTGTTGTATACAGATTGAGATTAGAGAACCAAACACCCATGAGACCAAACTGAAAACAAAGGATGTAAAATCAAACAAAAAGCTGAAGTATTTCTGACTGGGGGGGTGGGGGGGCGCACATGTGCATCCCTGCTGGCTGGCAAAAGTTTACTGCCTGAAGCTGAACTCCCTGTCTCACATATGTAGAGCATATTTTCTACTTTCTTGTACGTTAGGCCATACTGCAAAGCAATAAAATGTTCATTTTCATCTCATTTTGAAAAGCCTATTTTGTGAGTTTGTTAAGCATTTTTTTAGAGTTCTCTTTTGATAGAGATACACATGATCTCATCAAGATTTGTCAGCAACCACAGCGGTCATCCATTTTTTATTAATAAAAAACAAATCCAAGACCTAAGTTTGGGTTTAAATGCTGTTTTCTAGTATTTCTTAGTGTACTCTTTGGATATTCAGCATTTCTTTAAACTAGAAACACCGAACTGTTCATCTATCAAATAAAATAAGTTTTTTTTCTAGTACAAGTGTATTTATTTACTTTCAAATAGTAAGGTTTCTTGTTCTGTATTGAAAAGTACACATTCTAGTCTTGCAACACTTCTGCTGTCATCTTACAGTAATGGGTGATAACAGGTAATTAAAATAAACAACAAATATATTTACATCTATGTATATTTTTTAAAGTAAAATTCTGAACTCTCCTTCGATTCTGAATAAAGGAAGTAGCTAACGTGCTGGGTTAACTTTAGCTTCATGAAGGTGTGATCACACGTGTCTGGGACAACGTTAAACTGTGAAAGCACGCCTCCACTGCATACTTGTGTAGAAAACACCAGACTGCTTTTCATTTAGGTTTAGTATCTTGCCCTAAGATCCTGTGTCATGCAGACTGGAGGAGGGATCAAACCACTGACCTTCAACTTAGTAGAAAACCTGCTTGACCTGCTGAACCACAGCCACCATAAGTGGTACCATATAAATGAAACTGAATTGAATGATTCAGTAGATGATTACATTTAACTTTTACAAATATGGAAGGCTGTCAGCAGGTTTCTGAATGCGATAACTCGAGAACAAAGCAACATAGGAGTGCCAAATTGATACAATTGTATCTACTAAAACTATTAGGAGTTGTTTAAATCTCAGTGACCTCGGCCTCAAGGTCAGGGGTCAGGGGTCAGAGGATAAGTTTCCTCAAAATCTTGTGAATGTGACAACTTTATCGTGGCTTGCTATACAGGTGGATGTCAGCAACCTGTCTGCTATCCGCCTAACTCAGTAATTCAGTCAATTTATGCTCACGACACCCTAAACAAACCAAAGTTTCAAGGCACACTTGTGTTCATATTTGTGAAAAACAGCATCTCAAACATTTTACATGCTCGTGGTGCTTCTTTTGATTACACTGTCAGATTAAAAGACTTTTGGTCATTTGGACCACTCTATTGAAGCAGGCCAAGTTTTCTCAAAATATATATTTGGCTTCTACGTGGCTTCCTTCCTTTTGACACCCTGAGCCAGATGAAGCCACAATCCAAAAGGCAATGACCTTTGGCTGAAACGTGGCCCATCTCTTTACTTTTCTTTGGGAGTTGACTCAGGATGAGTACAAACACCACATGTCAGCCACAGGTCTACCAATTATGGGCCAGATGTCAGATGTGTTATAACATTTGGGTCACATCATGTACATGCTTGCCATAACCCATATCGAGCATGGTTCATGACATTTAGCTCAGGGCTGGGCCACATATCACAACTAAAGGTGGGTCTTGATACAGCATTTGGTCTCAGTGTTGCTAATTCAAGTCAATAACCTGGACTTATCTATAGCTTGTGTGTCATTGGGGTCTTTTGGGGCATATTTATAACAAGTACAAAATCTCTCAGCTTTGTGGTTATTTGTGGTTAATTATATTAATAGCCTGCCTGTGCAACGGTTTTGGTTGAGCGAAATTATAGTATTTTATTTTTATGTTATCCCTGCATAGTACTACTTTTCAAGTATATGCGTCTGTGCAGTGTACAGATCCAGAGTGTACTATCCGAGATTGCTAGTGTCAGCAGACAATTTAGCATCCAACCAAACTGTTACGCCTCTTGGCTGTATGTATGGCAAAAAGTCAGCATGCCACTGACCAAAATGATAGTGTGGCTTTGCGGTTACACGGACAAATCCAACTTACCCTCGTCAGAGGCCTCTGAGCCTCTTTTAATGTTCTCCAGGTTGACTTTCGGAGGTCGGTTAGGTTTAGCAGGAGGAGGACCCAGAGCCAAGCTGTTGGGGAGAGGGTTACGCTTTGGGCCTGATGAATCATTTCCGTTAACACCACCGCTGGCCAGAGGAGAGGGCTTGACTGGCTTCTTAAAACTGGGCTTCTTACTGGCTGGAGGTTTTGGAGGAGGAATGGAGTTAGTAGCTGTAAGGCCAGGTTTGCTGGTCCCACCACTCTCTGTCTGCTCAGTCTTTTCCTCCTTGTTGAACAGATTCTGAGCAGTCCTGAAGTTTGAAGTGGGCTTAGAAGAAGAGTGGGCCAGCGATGAAGGTTTGATCACATTGTCTTTGTTCCCTCCTGCCTGTTCCTCAGCTTGCTGCCGTAATTTTACAATGCCGCCAATCGGTTTTTGTTGCACACCAGGCAATTTAAGTGGCGCAGGACTGCTGTTTGGTGCTGCATTGTTTTCGTCTTTAACCCAGCTGGGCTTGTTGCTGATTGCTGGTGAAGGTTTAGGAAAGGCAGGTTTGGACTCAGACACGGTGGAGGTAAGAGGAGGTTTGTTGAATGGAGGCTTCTGTGCCAGGCTTTTAACTTCAGGAGCCTGTGATAAGGGTGATTTCAAGGGTGTCTGCTGTTTATTAACAGTAAAGGGTTTGCTGTTCGTGTTGCTATCATCCTGGATGTTGGCAAATCTGCTTGCCAAGGCTTTAGCTTTATTTGGCTCTTGTACCTCTGTGTCACTTTTAGTAGATACTGTGTTTTTTAGGAAACTTGGTTTTGGAGCCGTATTTACTGCACTGCCAGAGAGGCTTTCCAAGACTGGTTTCTTCTGTATAGGTGGGCCAGAGGAGAGGGTCGGGTGCAAGGGTTGTTTGATACGTCCAGGGGGCGCAGAGGAAGTCTCGTCAGTGCTTCCCCCACCTGCTTGGAAGCGAGCCATGATGGCCTTTACATCTGACTTATTGTCCTGAAGGGAAAAAAAAGACATAAGGGGTTCAGAAAGTGAGTTAATAAGAATCCAACACCACAGTAAGGATCAAACAGATGTTTACTTAAAGAAGAATCTAAGCTAAAGGAAAATAAGACCGTGCTTGCTAGAACATAAATGGCTTCAGCAGAAAATAAAATCCAGACAGAGCAAAAAGGGAATTTAAAAAAATGAGTTGCTCACACTGAGCTGCCATGAAAGTTCAAATAGGAACAGAAAGTTTCATTTCTTCTCATTGTCCAGTCAGTAGAATTTGTGCTTTCTCTTCAGTTTCTCTTTCACTGCTCAATTAAACGGTCTTTTTTTCTCCCCAGTAATTTACCCAAGATCCCTCTCACACTATTTTTTTCTATGCACACATAGAAACTTAATGCACAGAGCTTTGTCTCAAAAGGTTAATCACAGGCTTTGTGGTTCAAACATGTTCAAATGACACTACATCTCAAAGTGTAGTAGTGGTTAGGCCAGCACCTTGATTGCAGCTACGGATTTGCAAAAGTGACCCTGTTTGTTAGTGTCTCTCTGTTAAAGATTTAATGTTTATAACAAAATATCCTCTGTCATGAAAATAAGGGATTTTATGTTCCTTGACTATAAGTATTCTCAGCATTTACAGGATTGTGTAATACAGGAACTTTGCAGATGACTCATGTCATTATTTTTCTATGTTTGGCACTCTTAAGCAATATTTGGAAAAAAAGAGACTATTTTCTGTCTTACAGTATTTTACCTTGAGAATTGCCAGCATTCAAAACACATCTGTTTCTGAGTCTGTTGCATTTGGCAGCATGGTGCAGTGGTTAGTATTGTTGACTCATACCTGGTATGAGTTCTGACCCTTGTGGTCAGGCTTTGTATGTGCATGTTCTGCCTGTGTAGGTTTTCTCCAGGTGCTCTAGCATCATTTCACAGTCTAAAGACATGGATATTTGGCTAACTGGTGGTTGTAAAGTTGTTGTAGGTACACTCTTATGTTGCCCTGTGATAAACTGGCGAGTTATCCCTACTCTCACATGATGTCAGAGTAAATGTGCTACATATGTCTGTACAACAAAAGAATCCTATAGGTTAAGATTAATAAAAGAAAAGATAATCAATCGAAGGATTGAGTGATTTTTCTTTTCTTCAGATGTTTAATATACTTGTCTTACAATCCCACACAATAATGTGGAAGTCTTAACATCAACTACTGCCCAGTTATTGTCTTCACTCCAGGTTTCATCATTTAAAAAACACACAATAACTAAAAACTTCAGACTAAAAAGAAACCCTTCTCTCAAACCACACTCTGTACCAACTTCCTGGTTTGTCACTGTCATAAACACAAGTTTCAAATGGCCCCAGTTTAAAAGCATTTATTACATGGACCTTTGTAATATACCTGTTTCAAGGTAGCTGCAAAATGGTGTTTACACTGGAAATAATTTAGATGGTCTGTGTTTTTAGAGTGGCTTTGAATGAATGAGGAGTTCAAATATGTGAACTGGAACAGTCGGTCTGTGAGTATGTAAAAGTGTGAGGCAGGAATAAGCTGCATTACTAACCTGAGGTACATTATTAACCACACTTTCATCCAGCGTCAGTTTAACAAAGTGTCATATATTTGGCTCGTGACCAACTAGGAGCCACACCTATTCTAATGAAGCTGGCTTGAGCAGGAAGTAGAGATAAGAGCATGAGGACACACAGCTGCAGCTATTCCTATGGAGCAATAAAAGCAAGGGAACACAATGCAATGGAAAGTGCAAATGCGCACCGCTATAAACAGAAACACTTAGCACACAGTGTTAACGTGCACTTATGTGCTGAGACTTAGACACAAAAACACAGAGTGAAGTGGAAGCTGATTTCTCTTGCTGACTTCTCATTGTAATAATGTGATATTGCATATGATGGCTCAGTGAGTTTCATAATCAGCATACAGTCCTGTGAAAAAGGAATATCACCCCATGGTTCAGTAGCTTGTAGAAACACCCTTAGTAACAATAACTAAAAATAGTTCTCTTCTGTATTACGTTGCAACGTTATAGAGGAATTTTAAAACACTGCTTCTGTTCATTGAAATTTGTGGGCATTTTTGCATTTGTATTGGTTTTGGATGCACAGCTCTCTTAAGGTCCCACCACAGCGAGGTTGAGGTCTGGACTCTGACTAGAGCATTGCAGTCCCTTGTGTTTTTTCTTTTTCTATTTTAGTCATTATATGTGGTTTACTGCTGTGCTTGGCATCATTGATCTGTTTCGTGACCCAATTTCAACCAAGATTTAGCTGAAACTGCACATTTAATTCTAGAACACTTTGGTATACAGAGGACTTCATGGTTGACTCAGTGACTGCAAGGTGCACATGTCCTGTGGCTGCAAAGCAAACCCAAATCATCAGCATCATCCATCAATAAGCTTGAAAGCTAGTGTGAGCCGCTTGTATCAACATGCTGTTTAGTTTTCCCCAAGCATGGTACAGTGTATTATTATTGCCAAACATTTGCTCTTTGGTCTCATCTGTCCAAAAGGCACTGTTCCAGGAGTCTTGTGATTTTTTCAGATGCAACTTTGTAACCTAAGTTGTGCGGCTCTGCTCTTTTTAGAAAGAAGAAGCTTTTTCTTTCAGCCTTTCCAGACATGTCATACTGTAGCGTCTGAGAAATACACTTCCAGTATATTTTACTGATGACATAATGCCCCAGTACTGTACATGGATCTATCTACTCTGGCGACCCTCTCTCTGGAAAGTAAGGGAGTGACAAAAAGTACCAGTCTCAGTCTTTAAGATGATGACTTTAGTCACCACCAGTGACCATGGACCAGACCATGTAGGGAATTTCGAGTCTTTAAAAGCTACACTGTCTAAAGAACTGAATCAGCAGTGGAGAAGTGGATGGTGTTTTATTTGATACATTTGGACACATTTTATTCTGAAATGTGCATTCACTGTTATCAATGAATGCACATCCACTGTCAACAACATGGCTTCAGTGTTGAAGAGAGAAATGTCAGCATATGCTCTTTAACAGCCAATCTCTCAGTAAACTGAGAGAGACAGTGGGTGGAACTTCACTGCAGTGGTGCCAGTAACATCAAGCGTTAAATATGTTAATGCTGAGCCTGAAATGCGGTTGAATATTAAATCGGTAGAAAGAAAAAGAGGAAAGTTCCCTCATAATACTTCTGTTTTTTAACAGCTATAAATTGCCCAATATGTTATGTACAGGATTATTGCAGTTGCTTCTTCTCGAGATACGGGTGCACTGCAGTTGCAATTTTGTAAAGGACCTGCAAATTTTGTCACATACCAGAAACACCTCTTGATAGGATAGCCATTTATTGCACTACAGCTCAACACAAAGCTGCCATAGTTTGTGTGGCACCTATATACTTCTCTGAGATGGTTCAAAGGTTTGAACCATAAATTTAATGCAAAGCTGTTTAATGTAATTCTAGCTATGAAAATAATTATATGTAAATAATCCATTGTTATGGTGCAGGGTCAATGCACAAATAACATAATAAGCACAGAGTCTTGGATGCTAAACCAGTTACTCCAAACACATTTTCTCTTTTAATGTTTGTTCTTTCACAGAAGCCTTGTGAAAAGTGACCAGCTGAGAAACGACAGAGGAAGAGGAACCACGATTTCTATTTACAGTGTGATGAAAAGTGCAGAGCAAAGGTGCCTTGCTTAATCGAACTGACACAAAACCCAGAACCACCAACCCCAACTGTGAGGTTGAACTTTTCATTTTTTACACAGTACGTGAAAAGAAAATTGGGAGAAAAATGCTTTAAATATCAAACTATTTTTAACGAGTTTAAACACGTGGTTTTAATTCAGCATTTTACTTTACTTAACTTTAACGATCACTGAAATGAATGAAAGCTTATGTTGACTGCTCAGAATACAAATATGACAACTCTGCTTTTGTCAGTGTGTACACATTAACTCGCTCAAGCAAATTAAAATGTACCAGTTTGTAATAATAATCAAGTATGGCTGACTTCTAAAAGATACAAAAGCTCATGCTATCCTGTCACGATAAGCCGTCTATAACACACATAACAACCATTCTGCAGTTTCAAGAGCAAGTTCCTTCTGTTAAACCCACAGTGCCCACTTAGAGTATTTCAATCGTTTAAAATGTGATGATTAATTATTTAAGTGTCTTAAGTTTTACTCACCATCTTGAGGAAGACTTTCCCAGGCAGAGAGCTGGTCAACGACTGGCTGGTGGATAAAGGAGAGTGTTTGTTCAGTGCCTCTGTGCGAGTTTCTGTTTCTGTCACAGAGAGAAAGGCACTGAGATAGTGAGTGTTGATAGTGAATGACAAAGAGTGTGGCTGAGCATTGAGCATGTATGTCTGGGGGGGGATGTATACTCCCGTTCTTTCAGTGACATAAGCATCTGTCTACAACTGACTACTTCCTCTCTTAGTAGTATGTGTGTTTTGTGTGACTGTGGGTGTCACAACTCCTGTTATCTCCGTGTTTTGATCTCATTGATTTGCCTATCCCTGGCAAATTCCCTGCAGTTTCCCACTGTCCTTAACAAATGATGTTCACTCAGTCAGAGGCAGGTCAAAATGAAAAAACAAACCAAAACAGCCACAGTCAAAACTGTTTCATGGCAACTGTGTTAAAGAGGTGTTATAGCTTGTATGATGAAAAGGTTTTTGGTCAGCAGTGCGGGAAGACAACAAGCCATAGCCAATGAACAACATTAGAAGACAGCACAGGAAACATTGTGGTCATATGAGCGGCGCAAAGACAAGACAAGCGTATAAGACCAGCGTACGTCCATGCTAGTGGCTCTTTGAAGCCTTAGAAGTGCTTTGAGCTAAAGCAGAGGTGCCACAGTTCATTTCACAGAGGGGCAAACTGGTAAATGACAATCACATAAAGGGCCAAGCTTATATATTGAATTTATCACATGGCCTCATGTACTTTATGCAATTGTGTTCTCACACACTTATCTTTAAATATGTGAGAACACTTTAGGTTTATCTTATCATGTTTTCAAATGATAAGTCAGTGGTTTTATGGAAGAAAATGGTGTTATTTACATGCACTATTCAGCCTTCTGACATGAAAATTGGCTGCATGTTAGGATTTAAGAATTGCAAATGCGCACAGTTTTTCTGTTGTGAGAAAGTGAGCTTTACAGCTTCACTAAAAGAATACTTATAGTACTAGGCTTCATTTAGAAAACCTCTGTTAACGCTTCATGGCTTAAGTTTTGTTGTGGGTGTGTAGATCAAAAATGGCAATGATGATTACAAATAATCTTGTAGGAAATGCACAAGGGTTGTCATGGTCCTGGGTCGGTGACCCAGCGCTTTAAGTTTATTATTATCATTTTCCAATTTATTATCATGATTATTATTATTGTTTGAGTTCTACGTGTTATATTCGGTCTGCCTCTGAGTCTGCGTCTGTATCTCTGTCTGTCTATGGTGTCACCCCGTCTGTTTGTGAATCTGTCTGTTTAGTTCAATGTCTTGTCTGGTTCCATGTGTCTGAGTTTCCTGTTTTATTGTGAAGGTCTGTGTCGTATGTGAGTGTGCTCTGTTTACGTTTCCCCTGTCTCGTCAGCTGTGATTTCTCCCCGGTGTGTTCCCCTCCTATCTCTCATCCCTTGATTACTGCCATCTGTGTATTTAAGCCCTGTGTTTCTCTGTGTCAGTGTCGCATCGTACTCTCAACTTGCTGTGTGTTTGTAATGTCCTGGCCTACAGCACCTCGGTTTAGAGTTTTGTTTTTGTAAGTTTTATTTCGTGAATCATTCCTCCAGCAATAAAGCTGCGTTTTCAGTTTATTCCCATCTCCAAGAGTCCTGCAATTTTGGGTCCACCACTTCTGCTTGCCTGCCACACAGCCAACCATGACAAGGGTGAAGAAGTAATTTATGTAGTCTGCCACTTCATGAATTGTCTGCCTTCAGCATTAGCATTCTTCTTTTTTTGCCAGTCTTTATTAGCTAGGTTATTACTCTGCATATCCAGTGTCTCATATGTAACTGCAGGCGACAGCTACAGCTGGGTGGACCGAAATTTAATGAGAAGATGTAGTGATAAGTAAAATTTGTAGAGAAGTTTCAGTTTCAGCATGCTAACAGCTAATAAGCTCAATTTAGAACTGAGAACACACTCTGTATAAAGAGCAGAAAATACAAGTGTCAACACAGGCTTTCTATGTGAAAGTTGAGTAACTCCACCAGTTGAGGCTCATTAACCCTAAAGAGAGCTAAGCAGCCCCCTAGTGGACACCAGTATGGCATTTTCTATCTTATTTTGTAGTAACAATTAAAAAAAATTCATGCAACATAGAATTTGTACCCGGAATCAGAACAAGCTGTAAAATCTGGACAGACAGTATTTTTAATGATGGCTACACATATCTTGTTGCATCCTTTCATGTTTTGTAATTTGCTTGTTCCTTTTCTTATCTGTCCCCCTTCCTCCATTGTGTTTGACATTCTCTGTATTTGTGGTTACAGGCCTGACCAACCTGCTGTGTTTGTCTGTTGTTTCTTTTCGCACCAACTAGTCCGGTTGGTGGTCAGTGGGGTCAGGAGGGGTCACTCCTGGTAAAAGTCTGTTACGCCACTGTCAGTGGAAGCTCAAAGGGACTATTTGGATTTCTCTCCAAGGTCTCTAATCGACCTGGCTTCCTTTTCCTTGGAATTTGTGAGGCACATAATGTCAGCATGCAAATTTGACACAGAGACAGTTTAAAGTGACTTTCTGTCTTACTTCAACCTTCATTCTTCTTCTTCTTACTTATAATTCACATTTTGAGGTGAAGGCCAGAGCTGAATTTAGAGCCAGTTGTGTGATGGATGTGTTTTTCTTTTCACTTTTTTTGCTTTGTTATATTGTACCATGTTTTGATTAGACTTATTGTACATTCACTTTCTGTTACACATCATAGTTATGTTACAACTATTCTTCACATCTGTTATATTATGTGGGACTACCTTTAGCATCAACCCTCATTTTTAAAGTAAAAATGCTTTTACTTTCTTTTCTATTTTCTTTTGTGATGTATAACCTCTATGTTAAAGGTTTAATTCACTCTTTTTGCACTTGCAGAGTCAATATTGCAGAGCCATATTATTGCATGTGAGGTGTTTGCTATTTTGGACACTTGCATTTGCTCTGAGCTAAGCCTGCATATCTTCTTCTTGTGTTGATTTTACTAAACATTGCTTCAGGATATATCTGACATGAGTTTCATTGTAAACATTTGCTATTCCCCTTGCTGGATCCCGGTTTGGTTAAGACCGATGGCTTTGTTTGTTAGTATTTGGATGAATGAGTCATATCATGTTCTGGTCACAACTCGATGTTAAACTTTCAGTGTTAGGACTTCTGAATTCAAGAAATCAGTCCATGCAGGCAAGTGAAGAACTCATGTAAAACTTTTGTTAACATCTGTATTACTGACCATGAGGTTTATGCGGCTCTTTAAAAAGTCATGGCTTAAATAAAAGAACTTCTCTTCTATTTCAATACTTTGTTCGTTTTAGTATCAGCATATTTCAGTAGAGAACCTTTCCTTTTTTGTACTTGCACAGTGGATGTGTTTGAAAGGTCTACACAGACATATTAGTAAAAAGCACCGTCTGCTCTGTGTTAGGCGGGGCTGTGTGCAGGCAGGAATAGGACCCAAGGTGCAGACTCCGGAGACAGACGTGAACTCAAAAAAGGCTTTAATTCTGAACGCAACATGACATAACTTGAAAAACTCAAAATAAACTTACACTGGTGGACAGCCAAAACACACAGCAAAATAAACGGTAGATCGCGACACAGACACTAAGAAACACAGGGCTTAAATACACAGAGGGAGCAATCAGGGAATGGGTAACAGGAGGGAAACACAGCTGGGGCAAATCAGGCCTAACGAGACAAGAGGAAGCAAAACCAGACACATTAACATCACACATGGACTTTCAAAGTAAAACAGGAAACATAACAGACTCACGGGCAGGCACTATAACAAAGGGAACAGAGACACTGACTGGATGTGGGGATACAGCAGAAAGGGGAGACAGCAACATGGAACCCAGACAGAAAACCAGAACACTAAAACTCTAACCAAACCCCACCCAGAGAACCTAAACTAAGAATAATCCTAAAACCCATAAAGCAAAGCTAGAATATAATGAAATAACAAAATCAAAGAACCAAAAACACAAAAACACTGGGTCAACGACCCAGGGACCCTAACACTCTGTCTTGAAATTACTTTCTTCCCTTTTTACATATGAAGTCAAAGAGAAAATTGCTTTTTTAAAGGGCAGTTGAAATGCTTGAATAAGACCACGCCATTGTCGTCTGCTTATCTTTTCAAATGTATTTATTTCTTGTAAAATATCCAGCTTATTATTGTACGATCCAGCAGATCATCATCTATACATCGACTTTATCGATTCTTATGAGTCCAGTTTTGAGGTCTCATTGGCTCAAGTCAAATCCACATGTTGATACTTTTTGTTTCATATTAAAAAATTTAGGTAGATAATCGCTTCTTCCTCTTTTTGTCATTATTCCTCGGATTGGCTGTAGAAGTGCATCATCTCTGCCCTCTCTTCATTGTATCCGTGGGAGTGTTCCTGCTCATTGCCTCCTCTTCCTCTGTCCTCCTGGCAGTGAATCCCCAGCCTCTTCTGCAGCTTCGCCTCCTGGAGGCGGAGCTCCATAGAGTCCACCAGGTCGTAGATGTTATCCAGGGACCACATAGGTGATGGAAACCATGTTTTGGGGTCACCATCCTTCCCCACAACCACCATGCTGAAATAGTCCTTATCGATCTTTAGCTGTTCCCTCATATTGTTGACCAAGTCAGGCGTCAATGACTCAACCTCAGTCTGACTGCGACCTGGGGGAAGGAATGGAAGTCATTTAAATTACACAAAACAGTGAAAAGCGAAAGAAACGAAAACTAGGATAACCCAGATACTTTCAGATTAGATAAAATATTATGACAGCTCAACCTTAAAACCACAGTCAAAACAAAACTTTCGAAAGCATTTCCTCTAGGCTCCAAAAGGGAGAGAGTCCCATATACTTCTATGTTGAAATGCTCGACTTTACAGCAAAAATAAACTTTTACTACCTGGAACAGAAACTTTTTCGTCCTCTGCAGCTAAATTTCCCCTTTGTGTCATCTGTGCTGACATTGATTTTATTTTTGCATTTTTAAAGGAAACATACAAAAAGGAGTCAAAAAATTAATCAAAAGCGCGTTTTTGTTTTTGTGCAGCATGTATTGCTATTTATCCATTGGGATCATTTTTGGTCAGCTGTATAGATCTCTTTGCTATAATGAAGGGGGAACTCCAGGCATCAAGGGCCAGTGTCCTGCAGGTTTTAGATGTGTCCTTGATCCAACACAGCTGATTAAAATGGCTAAATTTCTTCCTTAACATGGCTTGAAGTTCTCCAGAGGCCTGGTAACTAACCAATCATTTGATTCAAGTGTGTTGACCCAGGGTGAGATCTAAAACCTGCAGGACACTGGCACTTCAGGCCTAGAGTTCCCTACCACTGATGTAGACTACACCTGCCAACTGCATCTCCATCTCTGTGCAGGCCAAACCACATATCTACATGTGGCAAAAGGTTAGCAGTAGTGACAGCATGATAGAATATAAATACTGAGTGTGTCTTCCTCAGCTACAGGCTTCCTTTGGTTGACAGATGTAGCCTTTTGCAGTCCACAAAACCTGTGAGATCATGCAAGCCACATCAATCTTTTTTCTTTTTTTTTTAAACAAAGAATGCTCTTAAACCAAAATGTTTATTAAACTACCTACCTTAAAATATACAATATTACTAATGATTTCAAACGTGTATGCTCCATTACGTCTCATACACCTGGAATGCCCCACATTACCATGACGTACCATTTAAGGGAAATAACTCAACAGTTCCTGATGCTTTTTCTTCTGTTCCTATCAGCTTTAGCATGGCAAAGTGACGAATACCTGAGAAAAACACAAGAGAAGGTACATTTAGACTCATTAAAAGGGACACATTCAGCACAGATAATCAAAACGATCCCTTTTTATAAAGACAAAGAAATGATTTTTGTGTCGATGAACCTATTTAGCTAAGTGCCTGTCTAGCTATGGTTATATATTTCAAATAATATGGCTCTTGTACCACACAATTTTATAAATGCATAACATTTTTAATACACTAATATTCATATTATAATATTCATTGTTTGATTCTGTCATGATCCGTACAGTTTTGTTTAATGGTATGCTTTTTCAGGTCCGAATTTCACAACCATGACAAATCTACCCATGTCTGACTTCTGGCTTCCTTGTAACACTTCCTTGTTACCGCGGGTCTTTTAAAACACGTACCCAGGGGACATTCCTGTCCTCTGACTGCAGAGAGCTGCTGCTGAAACAAATAGTCATCCTCAGAGGGAGCAGAGATGAGCAGCAGTCTCCTTTTAGAAATGAACCTAGAAATGAAAAATATAGATTTAAACTTGGATACCTGTCAGTTTCATTCAGTCATTAGACCACCTTCTATAAAATGGAAGACCATAGATTCAATCATACTTTTACTCAGTTTTCAAATTTGAATTATGCTACACTTTATATCATGATTTGTGTTAATAAAATAGAAACAAACATAAACTTACACAGGAATCAATAAAGACGAATATGAAGAATAATTACACGATTTAAGATAAAGATAGGAGATTGGAGTGTGAAAGCTTCAGAGATCCACGCTCCACTAAAAAAAGGTCGCATTAACCACATGGGTTTTTTCACTGTTGATAATTTAAGGTGACGGAGAGATTAAAATATGCTGACCCTGTTTACAGCAATCTTCAAATTTATTTTGAGCTTGTTTTGTTCTTAGTGGATGGTGCTCACTGCAATAAAAACAGATTAGTTATATTACCTGAGCAGTGGGTTTTCTACTACAGGCTGTCCCATGTCTTTAGAGCACGCTGGTGGATTCTTTCTTTCCTTCTCTTTTTCTCGGTTCCTCGAGGGAAAGTTGTCAATGTAGTCAAACAAAGCCTGGCTTGATGGTGGAGCCTCAAAGACTCTCTGGGGGGGAAGGATAAGAGCAGGTGAGGGATTAGATCTTTAGTCTTTATGGGCATACATAAGCAACTAAACAACAAGGAAAATGTATTGCGATACAACTGTATTATTTACAATTTTTTTCTTTTTTGGTGAATGTCAAAGTTATTAAGTGACCAACACTTGGTCACATAATAAAGTTGTTCCCGATTACTTTAAGTGTTGCTGGAGTCATCAGAACTTTGTCTTCTCCATGCACCCTGGAAGTAGGTGAAGTTGTGCCAGAAATATTTGTTGCTATGAACATCAAAGTCCCATCTTTACCTGGTTAAATAATGGGTTCCTCGATGGGTTACTTTAAGTTCAAATATTGCAATGGTTTTGAAATATGAGTGTGTTGTCCTTTTAATCGCTAAACTTATCTGCTATCAGAAAGCCAAATAAGCAAGAAAAGGCCAAACTTGGAAAGCTCAGGTGAGATTTTCTTACACTGGCCTTGATGTCATAATCTGTGACAGTCATTGAAAAGAGGTCAGGCGACGACAGGCCGAGCTCTGCCCTCAGCAGAGAGATGGCCCCTAAATCCAAGAAGTGCTCTGCTTGGCCACTGAGTGGAGGCTCTGAATCTGGAGAACACACATACAAAGGATATAAATCAATGTGTGCACACACAGATGTTAGAGAAAATACCAAGTACACGTTACAGTGCATGCAACAAAAACAGCAATTATAACCACTATATCCCAAATCAGTGTCTCTGAACGATGTGTGAACTTGAAGACAGTGAGTACACAGGGCTTTTGTTTGGCTGTGTATATTCACCAAGTCCTCTTGTGGAAAGGGACTACTGTGTTAACTGTTAAAATGTAACTACTGAAGTATCACAGTGTAAAGGTTAAACTAAACATTTACTACATTCCGCAGTGCAAAATTAAACTGTTACTTCCTGGTACACAAGTTCAGAGAACTATTACATTTTGCTTAGCAGTAAACCTGAGCTGTTTATGTTATTCTGACTAAACCACTTCACTTTATTATTGTGTATTGCTATATGCTTTATTAGATACTATCTGCTTTTTTATGGCTGATGGGAACTGTGTATTGTATGGGTTAGTTCCCTGATGATGAATTCCACTGACTTTGTTGTGCTCTTGATTTTGTATTCAGCGTCATACTGAGGCTGAACTTTGTAGTTTTGAGTTAAATGTCTCAACGCACATTGACTGGATTAGGCTAGCATTAAATTTGGTTCAGTAAGGCGCCCGCTCACACAGGTCTACAGATCAGCCTCCAGATAAAAATGTGCATTCTCTAATCACTTAATGCATGTTTAAATATTCAGTCCTGCAGGTCTATAGATTGACGGTGACCCTCTGGCATATATATTTTTCCTGGGGAAAATATATATTCCCTGACTGGTTGGCAAGTGGTTGCAATCGCTTGGTGACGTTGGTGGCAAAGAGGAATATGGTGCTGCACCAAAACTCTCCTTATGATTTCTTTGGTTGATAACAGTTTGCATTGAAGATGTTGTCATTGCAGCAACTCTACTACCAACCACAGTGATCACAAGGAGGTTTTAGTTTCAGCACCTTCTGTACAACTTCTAGCAACCACTCTCGACCCAATCATGGAATACACATTTTTCCCGGAGGACGGGAGGTTGCTATGCCACGTCTCTAGGCCTATGTGACTGAGGGATAATTTATGTCCCTCTGAAGTTGAACTGCCTTACTTTACCTTCAACCATATGTTATTAATAAATGATATACTGATATGGTGACATATGGGAGTTAGGCTAAAATATTAATCGAAGGCTCAAAACAACAGTTCTTCAAAAACAAGTCCACAAACAATTGTGTTCAAAAGTTTACATACATTCATCATGGCCATGAATGTCATGGCAGTTGAGGGCTTTTCAGCGTAACTGGTGCTGAAGGTTCTACATTGTCTTAACTTGACAAGGCCAAGACCTATTAGGTTCTTGATTGACTACAACTAGTAGTTTCTCTTTTCCAGAATAAAAAGAATTTGTTTGATGCCATTAATTGGATTGACCAATATTCAGAACAATGAGAAAGTCCAACGAACTCAGTCAAGATTAAAGAAAGACAATAGGAGACTTAAATTAAAACCTTTTGAAGCCATTTCTAAACAACTGCAGATTCCAAGATAATTAACTTAAATGACTGTAAGTATGTGCCATTCAGATGTGTTATCACTATGTGGAAGAAGACCCAAACTGTCACCCTCAATAACTGAAAACATCCATCCATCCATTCGCTTCCGCTTATCCTTTTCAGGGTCGCGGGGGGCGCTGGAGCCTATCCCAGCTGTCATAGGGCGAGAGGCAGGGTACATCCTGGACAGGTCGCCAGTCTATCGCAGGGCTAACACATAGGGACAGACAACCATTCGCACTCACATTCACTCGCACATTCACAATTTGGATTATCCAATTAACCTATCCCCACAAGTTGCATGTCTTTGGACGGTGGGAGGAAGCCGGAGTACCCGGAGAGAACCCACGCAAACACGGGGAGAACATGCAAACTCCACACAGAAAGACCCCGGCCTGATGGTGGAATTGAACTCAGGACCTTCTTGCTGTGCGGCAACAGTGCTAACCACCATGCCACCGTGCTGCCTTTATCACATGATAAATGTTTTTATTTACACGTAATCCACGTTGAGAAATGGGGACGAGACAAACCAGAAAGAAGCAGACCAACACCAACAACCTCCTGTGAGTTTTGTAGGTTATTCCAGGCCATTCCTCACTTTGTACTCATGAGTGTCTGTGCTGTGCTGTTTGAAGAGCAAGCCCCATAGAAAACAAAAACAAAAAAAACAAAAAACTGAAATATCAGAATGACTATGACATTCATGCGCAGGGTTAGTGTGTCTAAAAACAGACTTCAGACCAAAGGTTAAAATTAATTTATTAATAATCCATGTCTGTACACGCATAAGGCGTATACCAAGATGGCTATCTCTTTACTAACAACCTTAAGGCTTATAAACAGTCTGTGTATTTTACCGTTAGCTATTGTTAGCATGCTAAAATAGCTGGCAATAGGTCAACACCCACGGACAATTTTGTTACTGTTCAGTTTCTAGGAAGCACTATATTTGCCTTTGGTTGCATGTTAGTAAAAAACAAAACAAAACCAAATACGTGTTGGTTCAGTGAACCCTGAGAGGATTTGTAGTTTTAAAAGCATTCATGAAGAGAACCTAAACAAATGTTGAAATGCAAATACATAACTGGCAACAAAAGGTAAAAACCCTTCCTACCTAGGTGGTAGTGCTGAATTATAAGTGTGCCATCACTTCCCTGTCCAGTAATGGTTGCCACTGTGATCTTCCTTATAGCGAGTTCACAGCGATACTTCTCATTCTCCTCAGTCTGCTGGATATACAGTGTTGCCTCTCTGTTGGGTGTTGAGATCACCTTGTATGAGGCAAAACAAAAACATGAAAATTGGTTCAGGTACAGCCGTGAAAACACATGATTTAAATTCATTAACAATCTGGAGGCAAAGAGAAGTGCAACGATTAGACAAAAGGTCTTACCATCAACCTTCTTGTCCCCTTTAAACTGTCCAAAAACTCCTTCAGCGCTGTTTTATCCTTCTCACTTGCCTCTCTGTTGGACTTTTTCCCCCTTCCTTTTCTTTTCTTTCCTTTTTTCCCTTTGCCTATTTTCTTAGACCTCTGTTTTTCCTTTTTGTTCCCCTTTCCACTCTGACCAGTTTTATTTCCATTATTTTTCTCTACATTTCTTTTCTTTCCTTCTTCCACAGATGGATGAGTGCTGCAATACAATATATAAAAAAGTCACTTTGATGTCCATCCAGCACTAAAAACAGTATTTATGTGCTGTAAGCAGAAGAGGAGGCAAGAAATACCAGATGTGAACACAAATCAAAACATTCAAAGGCATACTCTTCACTCTGTTTCAAAGTCTAACAAAACATACTAACTTAAAAAGACATTACCTGTTTTTCTTTACTTCCTCATTGCTCCTTGAAACAGATGGAAGACTGTTCACCCTTGTTTTCTCCTGTACTTTAGAATTGATGGGATCATTGTTGCTCGAAGGCTTTCTCATTGTAGACGGCTTACGAATTACAAACCTCGACCGACCACTCAGTATATCCTGGATCTTACTCCTCAGAGCAGCTTTTTTGTCCAAAGGTGGTCTTCTTTGTAATGGCACCACAGAAGTCACATTTCCTCTCCTCTGAGGACTAAGTGTCATCTTTTTTCTTTTTTTCACAATCTTCTTTTTGGTGGTTTTACATCTAAAACATGGCATAGAAAACAAAAAATTCACATGTGTGTTCACTTGGAAAACTATGAAATCTTTATCTGTTTTTAATCATCATTTTTTTTAAACTGATGAACGTAAGTGTCAGGGATTGTAAAAAAAAAAAATACAATAAAATAAAATGAGGGGGAGTTGTTTAGCAGGAAGTCTGGTGAGCAGATACTGCCCATGGAATAACGTCCTGTTCATGTCATGGTCCTGCAACCATGACTCAGTGACTTTGTGTTTGTGTTCTTTATTGTTATTATTCTCTTTATTATTCATGGGCTGTTTTGGGATGGTTTGTGTTTTGGGATTTTAGATACTGGGTTCTGGGTTTGTGCTCCCTCTATTGGTCCCTGGTGTTAGTGTTCCCCTGTCTCGTCAGGTTAATCAGGTCCAGCTGTTTCCCCCCACCTGTGTGTGATTTCCCAGTGTCTCTCTGTGTACTTATAGTGTGTGTTTTCCTCTGCTCCTCGTCGCGTCGTCTGTGTTCATACCCTGTGAAATCCTCTGCGTGCTCTCCCTGCTGTTCTCCCTTCATGTTCAGGTTTGCCACTCCTTTGTGTAGTTTCTCCCAGTTTAGTTCGTCCTTAGTTCAGTTTTGCCATCTCCCTTTTATGTTTGGTATTGTCAATAAATCACCCTTCACGTCTGAAATAGTGCTGCGTTTGAGTCCTCCTTCCACTCTTCACACGGCCGCTGACCCGGACCGTGACAGTTCACCAATGAATCGCTTCACTTGTTCCCCATCGCTTTGTCAGTTGCTGCATTTGATATTCAATATTCTGGTTGTGTAGATTAGTCTTGCATATTTTCCAACCTTATTAGTCCATAGTATCCTTCTTTCCCATTGGTAATTAATTCAGTCTCTCAGAAGTGAGCTTGACTTAAGCTAGTGCCCAACTGCTTATAGGTGAGTTATAGTTTCTGTGTTCTTGAGTCTGCTAGAGAGACTACTCTGATCTGAGTGACGTCAATTTCATCATCAGACGGTGAATGCAAGGCGGTCATACACTTAAGTGACCGGATAAACTAATGAGACTTTTCTTTACCTGCATCAACTACTCAGCAGCCTCCAGGTGGAAGGAGGACAACCGTTACTCAGTCTCTGTAACTGCTAGTCTTGTGTGCGTACGCCATATAATGGTCTAAAGATCTCTGAAACTCTTGTATATAATTGTTTTGCACTGGGTACAAATATCCTTGCACATTTTGTGACTCTTCTGTACTTATTGTTTCTGAATTCACTGCAGGAGCCTGTCTAGGACTGTTTGGCAAACTTCCTGACACGTTCCTCTCAAAGCTCAGAAATAGTACATTAATTTAATTTGTGATGTTGACTTGACCATAGATGTGCATGTCAGAGTAAATTGTTGTCTGACTCTCTCTGCTAGCCCTGCAATATACTGGCAACATGTCCAGGGTATATCCTGGCTGTCACTCCATGACCGCTGGGATAGGCTCCAGACCTCTATGACCCTGAACTGTGTAAGTGGAAGAAAATGAATTATTGATGCTAAACAGGACAAACATTTCACGGTGTACAGCTGAAAAGGAAGCATGATCATCATATATAGGACCTTTAAAATTAGTCATCACATAAAAATAAAAGTAAGGTAGTGAAACCTGAGGTGAGATCCTTTTCTGGTCATCTTCTCCAGCTTCCTCATGGGGAACTGATCGATGACCTCCAAAACGGCCTCGACACGCACCGGATAAGGGAAGCGCTCGCTGACCCGTAGGTTCTTCTTTATAACCAGCATGGTGAACTTTTGCTCCTGACATGATTGGTGTTCAACACAAATCAGAAACACATCAACTAGTAAACCACCAAGAAGCATTTCAGTTTAAAAAAGAATTAAAAACGCAATAACTTTTTTATATGTTGCCAAGAGTTTGAAATGAATCACACAGTTTATGGCACACTGGTTACTTGGCTGGTAAGCTCCAGGTAGTGCAGCAGTTTGGTAACCGTGTCGGGGTCCAGGTTCTCGACTGTGGCATCTCCTTGAAAAGTTGTTTTCTGGATCCGTCCCTCCATCATAGCATTCTGAATGATAGTTACAATGTACGTATCTCTTTCTGCTAAATGGCAGTTCAGGCCTTTCTGAGTAAGGCAGAGAAAGAAACAATCAAATAAAACAAGTAAAAATTGATGGATAAGCAGCTAGTTTAAATTTTTTTTTAAATCTGAAAAAAGAGTAAATAATGTGTATGTATCAGAATAAATTGCAGAGAAGTACTTGCTCCATTTCTTCTAGCTGTTTCTCCATCATACGAAGATATTGGTCACTGTGGGATGGAGCTGTTATCACCCACAGACGCTTTTTACCTGCAAGGGAAAATCGGTGACTGTAGGGACATAAGAACAGGAACATCTGCTGGTCAATTAATTCCTCTTACCTGCAAAGTCAGCCAGGAAATCCATCTCTGGAGCCAAGCTTGATGATGACTCTCCAACTTTTCTGTTATATCCATCTTCTCTGCTTTCTTCCAGCCCTAATCCATGTTCAATTCCAGGAGGAAGGTCTGAGTAGTCTCCCCAGTCTCGTACATTTGGGTCCAACAGTTCCTTTGGCTTACCGTCACCGAAGCCCTGCCATGCAGCCAGCAAACCCAGGTTGTTGAGGCTCCACAAAGCTGCAATCAGCAACAGATAGTGTGAGGTAAAAAACTGAGGCATCTTCACTGATGTTGCAAATAAATTGGTCTGGCGATCAGCTGGAACTGCTTAGCAGCTCATAAATCCTCATCTGAAGTAAAAATACATATGTGCAGTGTTGCTTTCACCACCGCTTGTTTAGAAGTGATGTGCAGTTATTTTAAAAAAGGGGAAAAAAAGTATCCAGTTAATAAAACAATAGCCTGAATCCCAGTTCAACGCTCCACTGAAGGCTTTATGGTGAAAAACAGGTGGATCCAACCTGGAATCTGTAAAGGAAAGGGAAAAGCAAAGACTATCGTGGTGTTAACGTCTCTCTGCAGCAGAGAAACTGACTCGAGAGACACTCCTCTCCTTACACACAGACACACACTCCTGGATCGAATTAAACCCCAGACCCTTTAACAGGAAACTCCTGGAATTTTCTGCAACTTCAAAGCATTTTCTCCCAGAAAACTCTCTCTCCCTCTCTGTCCCACACACTACCATACTATTACACACACACCCCACAAAAAATAGTCATTGTTGCATAATTGGCGCCACACATTGTCTTTGGTTTGAATCTCTTCACCAGATGAAATTTCATTGTATTCAGCATGTTTGATTTACACATATGTCACTATCTGTCAGACAAAAGGATGAACTTTAATCACAAACTTTGTTACCGCACACATGATTTGTGAGAGGTGATTTCCTGGGGTTTTCCCAGGAAAAGGGCAAAGACAGTGAAGGTCATAAACTTTGGGAAGTTCAGGCAGTTCAGACCAAAGCCATTTGTTCAGGAGAGTCAAAGCTTTTAAGTGATGGGAAATGGCAATTACCATAAATAACCAAGACCACACTGCAGATGCCGATGTCTAGAAAAGGTCACACCAGTTCAAAATTGTCAATCTGAGACAAATGTCCTCACAGGGCAAGAGCCTTCTGTCAGGTAAAGGCACTCATCTTTCTCCAACCTCACAAAGCTTAAAAACAACAAAGCTAGATAGCTTACAACCACCTTCCTCTCATTAAAACCTCCAAATCTGACTTGAAACCTATAAACCCCCAGATCTCTTCAAATGCAAACATAATCACTGAAATGGTGACAGAAATTCTGTTTTGCAGAATATTTAGAGCATTCTTAGTAGTGATCTTAGTAATTATTGTTATGTTCACTAACTGGGCAGTTTTTATTAGGTAAACATTGCTACTACTGGGTTGAACACCTTTTAATTCTTTGTGGTGTAGATTCAACAAGGCGTTGGAGTTTTTTTGGTCCACATTGACATGACTGGCATGCTATTACATGGCCAACAGCTTAAACTGACAGGGTGGATCCATGCTTTTCAGGCTGTTTATGCCGGATTCAGATCCTACCATATGAATGTTCCAGTAGAAATGGAGCCTCATCAGAACAGGTAGTCTTTCCAGTCTTCTGTTGCCTAAATACAGTGATAACCATGTGATGTGACTGGCTGATTAGATATTTGCATTAAAAGAGGTTGAACAGGTTTCCCTAATAAAAGTGACTATAAATGGCTTACTCTAGAATTATTGCCCTTATTCTATAAAACAAGCAAATATTTCATGTTTTGTACGATAAATCAAATGCAATTTTTTATATTATATAAATAAAGTATCCACATAAGTATGAAAACTGCACATTGTTAGTATTTTATATGTAATTTCATTTGTAACAAATCATTAGTGGATCTACTGCACATAGCGAGGAAGTGCAACAGGTAGAATTTTTTGTCAGATGGACTGAAAAACACATGCTTTGAAGAGTTATGACTTTTTAAATATTCTTGCACAAGTTTCTTTGCCTCAAAAATGGAATTTAGTGAGAATAGGGACAAAATAAAGACAATGGAAGAATGCAGGCTGTCAGTGCAATTAGAAGAGCTGTCTGTAGGGTGAAATGAAATACAATGAGAACCAGGTGCAGCCACAATGCATCCCGCTCTGTGGTCCTGATAAAGAGAACCAGATGATCACTGTGTATGAGAAATAGAGGATTTGTTCTGTTTACATGTGCTGTGCTTTAAGTGAATGAATGTGAGAGAAAAGAAGCTAAGAATAGCATAAACAAAGACACATAAAGAAGCTGCTATCTTGTTGTTTAAGTGTCAAAACAGGTCGTGTATCAGTTTTTGTAATAATGATACACAGTTAAAAGGTAAAAACAGTAAGAATTCACCTCCCCGTTAGCACAACAATGTGATTTTTCATAGCAAATACATCATTTAAGAGACAATCATGATGTCAGATTTCATTTCAGACAGTGTACCAGCTTACATTTACCATGATGAGAGATCTTTGGGTTAAGACCAAGAATAACAGAGTGAAAGCCTCCTTCCGCTGACTTCACAGCACCATTCATATTACACTTTGCACGAGAACGCTGAATTTCATACAGCTGTGCAGTCTCCAACATACCAAATGAAGCCCAGGTGTTGAGTTTAGTGTTTTATATGTAAGATTACAATGACATGCTAACATAATCAAATGCACAACAGCCTCAGGTCAGTATGAGGTCGCACATGATGACATCACAAGGGGGAGGACACGTATAACATCAGTCTCCAAATCATAAACACAGACAAAAGATTTAAATTTGTACAAATATATTTGTATGCATAGTAAATTGAGATAACTGACCTGCCACGATGAACAAAAAAACTCCAGGGACCCCCAACCTTCTGGTGACCACAAAAAACTTGTTCTAATCTGAATAGAAGAGTATTTTGGAGTCTGGATTGTGAAAAACATTGTCAGCTAGGTTTACTGAAAAGATAAACAACTCAAGGTAAACACCTTAAAAAAGCCCCTCACTAATATTGACCAAATCCTATGAATTGGACCTCTGTGTCTACCTTTGTGACATCATGAATTTTTTGTTTTGCTTATATGATGCCTAGTAGAGCCACAGAGAGGGTCACCTTAAAGCAAGGACATCCTAGTTATTAACAGTGGGCATGCCAAGTATGCAAAGTGCACAGCTGACTTTGTGACTATGTGAGACTGTTACATGTGCACAAATTAATGCACACAATTAAATCAACCTCAGTGCAAGTCTCAGCCCTGAAAGTTGGCCCTAAGTATATTTTTTTTAATCCAGGTCCCCAAGTAAGCATCTGTAGACCCATGCAAAAGTGAATTTTGTAATGTTTACTCCAAATGTAGATGGGGCTTCTCATAGCTCAGAATGAATCTTTCTGGGGTAACCTGAGATATAAACACATGTGGGTCCTCATACATTGCATTTTTCAGTGCTTTGAAAAAATATCCGACCTCTTCCTGCTTTTTATTTGCAGAAAGGAAGGGGTATATACTTTTTCACAGCACTGAGCATGCATTAATGAAACACAGCTGGCAATAGCCTATTTTTTTGGCTCAGTGCTACTTTGGGGAGACCAAGAATTCCTCTGTGCAGGAACAAAAAGAATGAGAGTATTGGCTGCGGGCTGCTTTATCCACGAAATGAAAGCAAATGCGAATAGCAACACAAAAACTGTACAGTAAACTCTATGAATCAAGCGGAGCCTCATATTTAGTAAACTGTAGTAGAGCGCGCCTCAGTGGGGCCATGCAGAGTTGCACCTTCAACGTTTTTTTATGCATTTTTCAGGTACATTACAGAAATGTGCTCATTAGTCTTTTCCAGCACATGGAAAGGCTTCACCATAACTTTTCGTCTGATTTAAGGCTGTAAATCTGATGACATATAATATGTGGAAAAGTTATCATAAAGCATAAAAGGAAACGTTGACAAGACAGAGAAACGGCACTGACAGTAACAGCGCAACATGCGCCGCCTGATATCCTCTGACGCATCTCCCGTGGTCCAATCACGTCTCTGTGCCGGCCGCTTCTCCTCACTCCTTCCGGGTCGTCGCAAAGTTCGCCTGTGCTGCACAGAGCCGGGGACTGTCTTCAAAGGTCAGTCGAGTTATCAATCGTTAACCTCTCCACTCTCGCTTTCCACCATACATTTGTTTCGGTTTGCATTTCTGCGAGTGTGCGAGGGGCCTTTTTGACTCACACGTCGCCTACATGTATGAATCAGAACCATATGACTTTGTATGCAAGCTAGCGCGCTTTATGTTAGCTCGGGTTAGCTTCCTTACCCCCCCCCCCCCCCCCCCCCCCCCCCCGTTATATATTTTGTCACGGGTATAGACAAAAAGAAGCGAGCAGCCCGCCTGGATTGTGAGCGTGTTGTCTCTTGAGTCGCAGGGGAAGCTGTGTGAGAGCTGGCCCGCCTGAAATGCGTTTAATGCACCAGCTTTTATGCTCCAGATTCTTTGAATGACACCGCTGTGTTGTTGTTATTGTAAGGAAGCCATTGATATGTGGTTTTGTTTTACTGGTGACTCACGAGGTGGTGGAAAGGTTAACGGTGCTCAGAGCGGGTTAAGCATAGAACACAAAGCAGCAGACCCAAGCAGCTTGATGATGATGTTGGTGGTTATTTTTATGTATCTTTAGCTAACTGTTAGCTGAAACTCAATGACGTGGTAGTTACAGGTTAAAAAAAACAAACAAACCCTCAACTACTGCCTTTAAATGATCCACAATTAACTTTTATCGACCTTTATTCGTGTTGTTATTTATTTATTAATTCATACACGTAGTTCAGTTTGCGTTTATGTTGCCACGTTTCATTCAGGCCTGTTTAACTTCAGCCTTGGTTTACTGAGGACTGCTCAGCTTTTGTGCTCCAACTGAATGCCTGAAAAATCAATAATAATGATGATAATAATACTACTAAAAATGTCTAGCATGAATATCCAAACAGTGTATGCACATCCAAGGCTGTACACTGAGAGATCCCATTGTTAATGAGCTTCTTAATTATCAGTAAACATCAAATGACTGTTTTTTGTTTATGAAGTTGTACAGTTTGGTTTTCTTGGGTAGTTTTTGAATATTGTTGGTCATATGTGGCCTGTTACATTTTCACTACTGTTTAACTCTAGATTGAGAGCTTAATTCAATAATGAAATAACAATAAATAACTTAATTTAAAATGTTTGCAGGCATATTCATTAATGTGCCTACGCTATGATTGTATGACTGTATTTAGATTTAATGATGTATTGATTGCTGTTTATAATTTATCACTTGTGTTTTTTGTGTACTAAGACATTGTTATTAGCTCTTTAAACTTTTTACAAAAAAATTACGAACAGCTCAATTAATAGCATTGATTGCAGTTTACACAGTAACTATATTTTCCACTCACAAAGGTGTAGCAGCAAATAATATGATTTTTTTGCTTGACAAATTACTTGAAATATTGAGGATTCCTCAGTTCATTGAGTCCCTTGAACGCCACTCTCTGCACTAATGATTGGTGCATGTTTTTAACCTTTACTCAAGACATAAAAAGTGGCACAGTAGAGCTTGTAGCCAGTGCGGTCTAGTTTGAACCCTTCTGCACCAGCCTCCTCTCCTAGTTTATCCCAGTCATATTATCTTCTTTTAAAGCAAACATACTACGCCACATATGCTGTTTACTGCCTTTGAATCATTTGGTTTGTTGCAATTAAAATAAGTGATTGTAGTTCTCTGTGGCTTTATTAGTGCACAGTTAGGTTGATATGCGATCAAACAACGCACTCATAATAAGGTGCTGAATTTTAGTGCAGCTATGTGACCTGTTGCATAAACAGTGGTCACTTGCATGTCCTTGATGTGCAAGGGAAGGACAGTTTTCTGTGAAAGGATTTGGCATGTGTGTAGTTGGATTCTAGTTCTGGGATCGAGAAAAATATTCAACATGCTTATTTTTTCCTCTCACTTCAACATAGTTTCATCCTGCAGTTCTTCTTAACCTCTAACCACCCTCCCCTCTCTCTCTTTTCATGTCTCCTCCCAGGAGGGCTGTTGTCTGTCCTCTATAGCTCCTCCTGCAGTGTGAGTGTCAGGTGTGTGTGCGTGCACCATGGCTAGCCTCCTCCGAGTTGTGGCAGCCAGCTGCTCAGCGCCTGTGTTCAGCGGGGTTTCTGCTGTAAAGCTGCAGAGTGGCCGTACCATCAAGTCAACATGTCTGCGTTTTTTTAGGACCCATCAAGCCCTCGGGCGATGTGCTAGTCCAGGTAAGGCACTGCACAGTGAGGAGCGTAAGTTAAAGAATCATTAATGCTATAATCAGTGTGGTGTGACTCTTTGTTTTATTGACTGTCTTCGTAATCCATAAAATGGGCAAGGTGACCCAGGCCTGGAACAGTGTTTTATTGCTAGGTGTAAGCTTTTGTGACCTAGTGTTCCTATATAAGAATAATGCCATGAAATTCACAATTATGTATGATTGGTCATTCTTTAATAGCAGGCTGGGTTTTTCTGCTGTTTCATTGAGACATGTCTTTGAGATATAGGTAGATATTTAACCGCTGATAGCCACAGGAGCAACACCACCTGTAGCATCCATGTCTTTTCTCAGTGTCAGGTGTACAGCATGAGTGTTACAGGTGTCTGCTACGCATTATATAAAACAGATAGAGGGTTATTCAGTTCACCTTAATCACTGTTGCAGCATTCTATTCATTCATTCTTGCATGCTTGTTTTGAAGGTCAGTGTTATGAAATAGTTAATCCAGAGGACAAACTTCAGTCTCATCCAGCAGTTTTTCAGTTTGGAGTTTTGCTTTAGAGTCGGTGTTGCATACTGTTTAAATATCATATAGTGCATAACCCAGTTTCAGGGACATTCTCAGTTTGAAGGCTCTGAGGCAGCAGGTGTGATGACTGTGAAGCCAGTACCAGCTGGTTAGAGGAGCTTTATGTCTGCGTGTGCTGGTTTCCTTTGCTTCATGGTGACATGGGTTGATTTTCTACAGTTCAGCTCGCTCCAGTAACAGCTGGCAGCGTTTATTCTGGACACACAAGTGTCAGATTATGATCTCATGTAGGAGGGGCACACATGCTTACGTGTGATTATGCTTTGACCTCCAGAGAACCTATATACTCACAGCATAACCTGAAAGCATGTGTTTACGTGAGACGGGTTTTGTTCTTTAAAGTGGACAAGATCAGACTTTGCTGCATGTTGTGTATGGTGTTGGCATAACTTGCAAGCAAGCTTACAGACATAACTGACTGTGGGATTAGAGTTAGCAAATGAGCACAGCATGATGCTTCTGACTTCTTTTGTAAAATTGTCAGAGAACTGCTTCAGCACTAATCTAAAAAAATAAAAATCACCGTAATCTTATTTGTAAGTTTTTATCTCAGCCCAATCAATGATTATAATGTCCCTGTATAATAAAAGGCTGGTTTGCCGTACGTCTAAGCATCCCCTCCTTTGAAACAACCCAGGTCTGTCAGCCTCTCAGCATTTCCTCTTGTCCTCATTTCCAAGAAAATCGGCACAGTGTAAACATGTTTATTTAAAAACAACAATCACGTGCCTCTGAGGGTCTGCCCTTTTCAATGTTTCATTCATAGGGGAAGGTGTCGAGGCTGCAGGCTCAGGGTTTCAGTCGTGGAAGCTTTCATTGCTCTCACAGTAACGTAATAAGTTATCTTCAACTCATAAGACTATCTTCACTTGTCTTGTCTCTTGTGTCTGCACCGGGTCTTCCGAGCACGTCTATGTTGCAAGTGTTGTTGATATGTGAAGGGATTAACACGGATCACTTTGATCATCATCATCGATCTATCCGTATGTTTGCAATCGGACTACATTAGTTTAGTTTGTTGAAAATGTCACGTTACATATGCGGTAATTGATTAGGTCTTTAGCAAAAAAAGGTAATCAACAGCCCTTGGTCACTGCTTTTAGTGAATGGATTTATCTGCTTTTGTCTACTCAGCGTGCTTATTCAGAGCATTTTATTTTGGTAGATAGGGTTCTTATATCAGTACTGACCTTTGATTTATAGACCATATTCACATGGTTGGCTCAGAAAAATAAATTCTGAGCCGTCTTGTGCTGCAACGCTTCCTGTAAAAGTGGCCATAGGATGGGTCACTGCAGCAGCAGGAGCAAAAAAGAGTAAAGGTTCATGTGTATGGGTTGAGGAGGCAGCAGGAAGGAACTGCAGTGGAATTTCCCATAGGAGCCAATAAAGCATGCGCCTGCCTGTCACTTGAAAAAGAAAGTATTATAAAAAGACTCTGACGTTTTCAGTTTGTTCTTTCTGTTGTTTTCTTTTCAGTTTCTCTTTTGCTACTAATTTATCCCTTGTTATTCTCTCATATCATACTCCCCTTTTTATGTCACCATTTGAATCAGTAAATGATTTGATTAGTAAATGAGAGACTCAAAATACCTGCAAAACTGATGAATTTACCAGCAGTCCAAGCTGTAGTTTGTGTTTACTGCTAATTTGCAAATGTCACATGAAGAGAAAAATCTTATCAGGAATGCAAACAAAGGCCGTTATTTATATGTTTATGGTAAACTCAGCTAAGTTGTCCTTTCATGTAGTAGTAGCAAAGATCCATAGCATAAGCAAAATGTTGTGGCTTGTTTATTGTCACTATATCTTTCTGCTGTTTTGGAACATGGCATCTTCAGTCGTACAAACCCAGAAACACACTGCACATTTCTACCATCTTTCTTCATTAAGGATTCAATATTTATTTATTTCACCTTAGCTTTTGTAGCTCATTAAAAAATTTCCTTCAGTTTGTGAGTTTCACCAGATCATTTTCCCCTCTCTAGGTATTCCATACAAACAACTCACAGTCGGCGTTCCCAAAGAAATTTTCCAGAATGAACGCAGAGTGGCGCTATCGCCTGCCGGCGTCCAGGCACTCATTAAACAGGGTTTCAATGTTGTTGTGGAGTCCGGAGCTGGAGAGTCTTCCAAGTTCGGTGATGAACAGTACGCCCAGGCTGGAGCAACAATTAAAGACCTCAAAGATGTCTTAGCCTCTGATGTGGTGGTTAAGGTAAGTCTTAAATAAAGAGAGGGTGTGTTGTGTAGAGAGGGAAGAGGAGGCCACAAAAGGCGGTTGAATGAAACCTGTGCCAGAAATGTATCACTATCTGACTGACTGGTTAAGAAGAGGTAATGAAGGATAATAGAAGGAAGTGGGGGAAAGGAAGGAAGTCATAGTTTTGATGATGACAGCAGCTTTTGGCGTGATGTGTGTCTTGTGGTGTAAGTGTAGGAGGATGTGGAGGGATGACAGAGTATGTGAATGCAGGGAAAAAAAACATGTCACTATCCCAAAACAATTAAACTGTCTGTCTTCACGTCAGACATGGTGGTTGAGGATGAGAAAAAGGCAGCGATTCTAAGAAAATGAGAAGCAGCTTCATGCTTTTACAGGTTCTTATTTGATAATCATTTATAATTAAAGGTTTGTTATTTTATAATCTAAACTAATATGAAAGTGGAAAAATGTCAGAGAGAAGTGAAGGTTGCTGTGGATGACTTACTTTAAACACAACCTACTGGATCCTTACTTCCTTGGATACTATACGTACCAGTATGGACCTGAGTTTTAGTACATTGGTCACTCATGAAAGAGCCTTGGTAACTGTAATATACTACTGATGAAACCAGTGGGTGAGTCTGGACTGGAACTGATGGTGTTAACTTCATAGCATAAAAAAAGTCAGAACTAAAAAACACTAAAACTAAAACACTGCACTGTAGTTGGCTGATGTCGAAGAAAAGGTAGAAATATACATATCTATAAAAATATAGGAAACACTTGCAGTACTCTATAGTAGCTTTGATATATACTCTGGGATAAACTGATCTCGATAAGATCTGATCAGTTATTTCTGGTCACACTACGTTCGTTTTGAACTATGTGAGCTTTGTCTGCTTCCAGGTCCGTGCTCCTATTTTCAACCCTGCTCTGGGTGTGCATGAGGTGGATATGATGAAGGATGCATCTACTTTGATCAGCTTCATCTATCCAGCTCAGAACCCTGAGCTGATGGACATGCTGTCCAAGAAGAAAGCAACTGTCCTGGCTATGGACCAGGTGCCCAGAGTCACCATTGCCCAGGGTTACGATGCACTGAGCTCCATGGCAAACATCGCAGGGTATGTTCACGGTGCCTTCAAGGCATGTATTGTTGACTGCTTGCGTCCAGTTGAATGATCTGCTCCTGTCTTCCTGTACTCTTGTCTTATAAACAAAATGTTGAATTACAGACCCAGACCAGAAAAAGGAAAACATTTCTTCAGATGTTTTAGCAACTGCTCAATTTTTCTTTCTTTTTTGCATGTAGCACATCTATATTCATTGTTTTCTTTGTTATGAATTCCCTGTCTTTTCAGGTACAAGGCAGTGGTGCTGGCAGCTAACAGCTTTGGACGGTTTTTCACTGGACAAATTACAGCAGCCGGGAAAGTGCCTCCTGCAAAGGTGTGTAGTCTGAGTCCGTGTACTTTTGGAGGTAGCATTTCTTTTATTTAGAAGGTATGCGTCTGTGAATGTGACTCTGCCAGTTTTAACTTTAAGCATGGGCCATAACTCTGGTCATCCTTAACTAGTATTTGTACGCCTTCTTTAATAGGTGCTCATCATTGGAGGTGGCGTGGCTGGGTTGGCAGCAGCGGGCACCGCCAGAGCCATGGGAGCCATTGTCAGAGGATTTGATACGAGGTTAGAAAAGTTATTGACTGTAAAATATTATTTGTTATTGTTTTTTGTTCACCAGCTAATATAGTCAGTATTATTAATTTAGTGTAGAACTAGCGGCTACAATGGCAACATCTAATATCGCAGTTAATCACAGCGACAAAGGCGTTGTGTCTCCTTTGGCTTTTTCACAATAAAAGCTGTCTTTGGCAGTTGAACACTTTGAAGCAGCAGCAGTAAAAAGCTAAGAGAAACGTGAAGGAAATGTGCAGTAATGATGTAAAAAATGGGATAAAATTATGACGCATGCCTTCTTTCCTTTGAGTTCCTTATACCTGCTATACATGGAAAATTCAAAGAAAACAAGGGCTTTGTAAATGTAAGGGCCTTCATCCCTTCATATACTATACCGTTCAGTTTTATAAAGTTAATTCTACAGTCATGCTAATTTTCTGTGTGCAGTGAACTTGCTGTCCTATAGATTTTATTTTACAGCAGTTAAAGTCAGCAACCAGATCTCGGACTTGTCTAAGGAGCTTGGAAAGAAAAGCGTCTGGACTTCTTTGAGTTGCTTGAAGAGAAAGAAGTCCAGACGCTTTTCATTCCAAGCTCCTTAGACTACGATGACCTGGATGACTGAAAACAATCACAGACAGATCTCTGACTATTTGCAGACTTTGTAGACCTAACAGATAAAGTCAAAATTAAAGCCACTATTAAGCCAGATTCAGTCTGCAATCTGTCTGCGATTGATTGGGGTCCAGCTGGCATACTCTTTTTTGTGATAATATAGTGATTAGCTGTGATAAATTCAGTCACAACCTCATCAATAATGGGGACGTAGTTGGTGCAGTTGGTAACCATCTGAGTCACGTTCCCTACTGCAAAAACATGCCAACGATTGCATCTGAGAATGGCTGAGTTGTGCTCATTAAGGGTGTTGTATGCTTAACGTCTGGTTGACCAGCTTGTCGCCACAGCTACTGCACAAAATTCAGTGCAATCACTAGACAACCACCAATTTTGTTTTTCCTAGTCACAAGGTTGGCTTCCTATTTTTACTCTAGTGTGACTGAGACATTAACACATGTTATTGCTGTAACACAGTATTCACAGTGTGTTTCTCTTCAAGTTTTATGGACATACAGTGTTTCTCATATTGTACCACATAATCATTTTTAGAAGTGATTATTCTTCTGATATTTTCATGATTATTGTTTTTCTTTATTGAATGTAGTGCTTGTTATCTCTCATATCCCAACTTGATATCTTGATTTGGGTGACAGTTACTTTATTTTCATGCACAAAGTGGAAAATAAAGTTCTCTGATTTCAGAAGGCAGAACTGCTAAATGTTTGGGACTTTTTCCTTTAACAGAGCACAGGAAGGATGGTATTTCCTTCAGTAAATGGTTACCAAATAGTTTTCCATTAAATAATATATTAATCTTTGCAGTTTTTATCACACGTGTAATGTGCTCTCATCTGAGATTTCGAAATTACTAGTAACCTCTCATTTTCCTCTCTCCTAGAGCTGCAGCTTTGGAGCAGTTTAAATCTCTGGGTGCAGAACCACTGGAGGTGGACATTAAGGAGTCAGGAGAAGGCCAGGGAGGCTACGCCAAGGAAATGTCTAAGGAGTTTATAGAGGCAGAGATGAAGCTGTTTGCTAAGCAGTGTCAGGACGTGGACATTGTCATCAGCACTGCTCTTATCCCTGGTATGCAGAGAAGCGCAGTGTCAGGCAGAATAAGAATGTTGGCTGTGGCCACGAGCCCTGTCCTCAGCATCAAGGTTGCATAAAGAGATTTCTCTCCATTTGAAATAGGATTTGAGATGTGTATTCTCGTCTCAACTCTTAGAAAAGTGCCCATTAGCTCCAATAATCTTTTGGTTTTAACAATTTTTAAATGTAGTGTGGGCACAGTAAGCTTAACTGCAGTGACTATGAGTTACTTGCTGGGTTATACTTTGAGATTGAGGTTCCATTGAGGCTGATGTGATATGATACTTTGTAAATGTGGGCACATTTTAATCATCTTTCCAGTGATGCATTAATAGCCTAGTCTTTCTGTTTTAACAATGCAGGTAGGCGGGCACCCATCCTAATCACCAAGCCAATGGTAGAAAGTATGAAAGATGGCTCGGTGGTGGTGGACCTGGCTGCTGAGGCAGGTGGAAACATTGAAACCACAGAACCTGGAGAGCTGTCTGTATACAAGGTCAGTGCATACACTCTTCAGACGTTCTCACACTTAAACAAAAGGAAGTTTTTGTTTGGTTTTCTTTAATTGATTGGCTTAGTTTAATTTTTTTAAATATTAATTTTTTTGTTACAGGGCGTGACCCATGTTGGCTACACAGACCTACCCAGCCGTTTACCAACTCAGTCCAGCACTTTGTATTCCAACAACATCACCAAGTTGATCCGGGCGATCAGCCCTGACAAGGAGAACTTTTACTTTAATGTCAAGGACGAGTTCGACTATGGGACCATGGATCACGTTGTCAGAGGATCTGTTGTCATGGAGGTATGAGGTCTTGTGCAGTCCAAAGCCAAACGTGCTGGTATCGCCAATGTGATCTTTGGCTGGGTGGACATTTTCTGCCTTTTCTCTGGCTGTCCTTACCTAATATTTTCTAGCTGTTCTTTACTGGTCCTTTCCATCCATCCATCCATCTGCACATGTTGTAGGATCATGTCTCAGTCACTAGATGTCACTCTTAGCATGCATTCTTCTTGCATCATAGTCTCTATAGAGCTGCAAATGAAGCAGTGTCCTCTCATTACACCAAACCCTAAGGCAAATTAAATCTTTATGCCACATGATATACTCTAATTTCTATGTTATTTAAATATTGCAGTCAGAGGTTCTCATTTTTGCTTTGTCTAATGATTTACAAGCAACGCTACCATCAAGTTTATTTTTCACCTCCTGTTTATGGAATTCTTCTAAGAATTTTAGGTTAAGCAAAGTTAATGCAATAATCAGCTGAAATATTGACTACAATATGGATGTCCGTATGCAAACCACACTACAGCTGCTGCAGATTTCTTCAATCCATGTTTTTTAGCACAGGAAAAGAGAGATAAGAGATTATTTTGCTTATATTAGTCTGTAATCTTATTCACTTCTTCAAAAGAGCAGATTTCAGAGATGAATTAACTCATATAGTAATGGTCTTACAAATGCTGCTGAAACACAGCAATTTTTTATTGTACCTGTCCATTAGCTTGCCTCATTGATCTGAACAGTTAAAAGGGTAAAGATTGACCATTCGTGAGGGGGGTCAGGGTAGAGCTGCTATCCCTCCACATCGAAAGGAGTCAGTTAAGCTGGCCTTGGGCATCTTACTGGGATGCCTCCTGTTATCACCATCAGTGAGGTCTTTGCTTGGACTGCTTTCATGATAAGTGTCATATATTAAATTCATAACTTTGCACCGTTTTTTTTTTTTTTTTAAATCAGACAAAGATCATCACCAGCTGAGCCATAAAAATGGTTTGCTCTTTTTGTTTCTCTATTTGTCACCTCCAGAAAGGAAAGAACCTGTTCCCCGCTCCTCAGCCTCTCAACGTGCCCGTCGCAGCGCCTCCTAAAACGAAGAGCGTCCAGGAACTGGAGGCAGAGAAGGCTGCACAGATTTCCCCTTTCAGGGCCACACTCACCAGCGCTGGGGTTTACACTGGAGGTTGGTTGTTGCAGATAACTGTGGGTGTACCATTAAATTTAGATTTAGGGTGGAGTTGGTTTGAAGTAGAGTTGTGGTGTTCCTATGGTGCCTCTGTGTCAGTGCAGCACATGTAGTGGATGCGGTTCACACATTGTTTAGGTGCTTGAGTAGTTTCCTACTTAACACCAACACACAACTACTGATGTTAGCTCCTCTTAATCAGTGTGGACTGCCTGTAAATACCCATTTATCTGCAGCCATTTAGATCATCATGGATGTGCATTCAGTGTGTAAAAGAATAGTCGCCAAAGTAATAAAATAAACTTGTCTGCTAAAGTGAAGGGAATTAGGACAACATGGGTGGTCAAGTGCCCACCACATATGCGCCCTTTATTTTTCCAGTTACGTATATTTGAGATTAAAATGAAGACAGAACTGTTTTCTTAGACTTCAGCTCCAACATAAACCAGTCCTGACAGTTTCAGCTCCTTCTATAGAATATTCCAGGAAAAAGAGCCAGCACATTTAAAACACTTTCTCCACCTAATTCTGTGAATAATAAATAGGAGCTTCTCAGTAGGCATACATTTTGCATTTCACTCTTAATGTGTCCTTCAGCTGTGCAGTCAGAGCTACTCTACTTCTTTTATTTCCTTAACTTCTCTTCTCTCTGTGCCAGGCATCGCCACCCTGCTTGGTCTGGGCCTGTCAGCTCCCAACGCTGCCTTCACTCAGATCGTCACCACCTTTGGTCTGGCTGGCATCGTGGGATACCACACAGTGTGGGGAGTCACTCCTGCTTTGCACTCTCCTCTCATGTCTGTCACCAACGCCATCTCAGGTCAGTTATTTGCAATGTGTCTCATTACAGTTTGTGAGTTAAACTTCCCATAACGGAAGTCATTTTTCTGTCTAGTATGAATGAAGTCATCGTTTCTCCCCATCTGTGTAAGCACAAATCACAGATCCACACAGTGCCTGATTTATAGCCGCGTGATACACATTTATCACGTTTACATTTCTAAGAATAATTGTAATTACAGACATGAATATTGATGTTTCCTTATTCAGTCTGAATCACACGAACCGGTAATTTTATGCACTTCTTGACTGGACGCTGGATGTTTTAACTAATAAAAAAAGAACTTTTTTGAAAGTTTGACTTTAAGCTGTTTAACCAAAATTATTAATCATGTGTACTCACAAGTGTCATTAATCCCCACTGACACCCGTACATCTTTACTGTCCAGCAGAGTAGAATTTACTGAAACACAACATCCTCTACCTCGTGGTATATAGATATAGAATAGCAATACATTAATTAAAAAAAATAAAAATAAAAAAAAATAATATATATATATATATAAAAGCATTAACCTTAATCTTTGATCGATCACACCCAGCTGGCTGCTGTAACCCTGCTGTTGCCTTTTTGCCCTTCGTTCTAAAACTTTCAGGATCGAGTTCTTATTGCGGCTGCTGCTTAACACAGAAGGGTTAAGAGGTTAGAGAGGTAAATGGTACGTGTGTGTTCTCACAGCTTTGATCACTCCACAGCTACACACTGAGGTAGGAAGTAACACGCCGTTGGTGATCTCTGAGGGTCAGGGAAGTCTTTTGCTCGTTTACTCGTGTGCACAGCCGGACATCAGAGCTCGCCTGCAGAGCCAAGCAGTGTAATATCTAAGAGATAGTTTTCACTTTCTTTGAAATTTTATTAGCGACACCTATATATCATTTACCCTTCTGTGAAGTTTGTCCAGTGCTGTCTTAAATGAGATGGCTCGAAAAGGCACATGGGGTTCATGGGGTTCGTCGCTTAATATTGGTAGAACTTGATAGATTTCCCGAAACGTTTTTTTGTTTTTTGTTTTTCTTTCCATCTTGTCTGCTCCCTTCACCTCCTTTCCCCTCTCACCTTCCTCTTTGTCCAGGTATTTTTTTCCTCTCATATTTGGCAGTTTTTTAAAAACCTCTGTCACTGACTGTGGTTATGGAAACAGTGAAACCTGCAGAATTGTTGTTGTTGTGCCAGGCATCATAAAGACACACACACACAATAACTTACAGACATTAGGGAATCATGTTGGAATTTAGGGTTGCAATGAGGGACAGTTTTATTCTTTTCAGGACATTATTGTGTTACAGCCAGTAGTGACTCCGACTGGTGGGTCATCTTAGATTCTTCAGATACTGGTTTCACATCCAGTGGCTCATTGAAATGTATCTTCATATCTGGTGACTTATAATAAGGCTTTAATCTACTTGAGAGCCCTGATTTACTGCCTGAAACCTAATGTTTGATACATAGACACACACACAGGGCGTTAGGCCACCCAGTGCAGACATCTGTTGATACCTTACAGTTTGCATGTGTCCACTGATGCCTATTGGCTTGCTTTTGGGCTTATCCGTTCATTAAGTTGGACAGGAATGTCTTTGATCTCCACCTACAAGATGTAACTGCATCTGTTTTCTTTTCTTTAAAAAAGAAAAAATCAAATTCTCATTTTCCCCCCTTTTTCCATTGTTAGTGACTAGTTGCAAGGAGTTAACTAGTTATTTGCTGTCCTCCTAGTGACTGATCAGTTTATTCTGTAGGTCCAGTTTAGTTTTATTTATTTAGAAGTATTTCAGAACAATTAGCTCAAGGTGCTTTCTATATTAGAGAGAAAACCCCAGCAGTCACATGCACAAGCCCTTGGAGATGGTGGGAATGAAGAACTCCCTTTTAATAGGAAATCTCCAACCAAAACAGGCCTAATGGCACTTTTATCCTCGCTGTTAACCCCATCTTGTTTGTTTCTCCTGTGAATACTGCAGCAGCGGCTTGTGTGTCATTGGCGAGCATAAAAAGACGTCGGTTTTATCATAACAGTGGCACACAAGGCGACCAACATGGCGGGTATACTGGAGTCTTAAGGAGGGGCACATTCTTGCCATGACTAATTACAGCATGGACTTTTTTTTTTATTGTGCAGCTCAGTTCCTGTTGACAAGTGGCAACATTGCTTTTGTTTGTTTTTTTGTTTTTGTTTTTTCAGTCAGGTTGCATTTGCACACATTATTCATTGATCAGGAGCAGAAAGAAGTAAAGACCGTAGTGCCCTAATGTAACTCTTTGTTGAGTCGTCAAGGCTTCTAACATCAACATATATATGTTGACATTAGCTGTAGGTAAAACAAAAACAACACACACAAAAAACCTCCCCTGAGAAAATGCAAAAAAAATCCCATTCAGATTACGTTTAGGAAGTGGGCCCACCTGGTAATTTTATTTAACCATTTAACCATAACAGATACCCATCTATATGGCAAACAAAAGGACAATAAACATTAAAATGAGTATGTGACCTAAAAAAAAAAGTAGAAAGAGGGAAGGAAACTTGAAGAATAAGCTTGAAATAATCAAGGCCATGCTTAATACGCTGCAACTTAAAAGCTAAAAGTTTGTTTGTTATCAAATTTAAAGCAAAGTTGGAATTCTAAGGACATTTTTTAGATATTAAAAAAAAGAAAATACAGTTAAAAAAGGCTGTTAGTTAAAAGAGGTGAAAGCCAAAGAAAAATGTAACACACCTACTGGACGTATATACTTGCATCTCAAGAAATTTGCATGTGGTATAAAAAAGTTTAAAACTATTTGGTTGTTAAATTTAAATAGTACCAACTTCAATGTATTATGTAACTGTTGCTTGTTAAAACCTCAGTATTCAAATTTGACTTGCTTACATTGTATTAGTATCTGTCGGTCTAGTTCAGCACACGCAACCACATTCATGCAGAAGACCGCTGACTTGACAGATGATTGTTATCAACGACCAGTGTCGAGGCTGGCTGTTTGCAGAATGCTGTAGTAAGCAAATTAATGGAAAACTGACTGGATCAGCGTGGTTGGAAAATGTGGACAGTTACAGGGATCATCACTAGGTTACATACGTAAATACAGAACATGGATTCAGTTTGTGTGAGATGTATACAGAGTGCATACGGTCACTTTGTTCATGAGAGTGTAACATTAATCATTATTAAAAGAAGATTGATTAGTGGCACCCTGACTCATTTTTTGCTGGTTTCTGTGGGGTGATTAAAAACCAACTTTAAAGTATTAATGCTCCAGGTTATCCTGCAACAGTGGTTTCTATTTGCGACAGCTAATTTAAAATGAGGTTGTATTTACATAAATACAAGTGGCGAAAGAGTGTTTGGCAGCTTTAAAAGTTGAAGCCGACATACAGGCGTGTTTATAAAGCTGCATTTTGTCTGAGAAAAAAGGAGGTCAGACTTCCTTTTTTCCTCATTTGAAAGTCCAATCTAACACTGTTGACTTCAAACACACAAACACACACACTACCTGTTAGTCAACCAAAATAGCACACAGTCACAAGCCCATGTGAATGCAGGCTCCAATGGTAGTTGTGCATTGCATCCTACTGCCTGTAAATCATTACAGGACTGATGTTATCGAGGTTTCCTGAGTCTCTTTTGGTAAAAACGCACACACTCTTTTCCTTTCCATCCATTTTTTTATCTCCGTATCTTTTTCCTATCTGGAAAACAAACAGTATTCCGAGGAAACTGTCTGATTAAACCAAATCTAATAAGTGTCAAGATTAACTTTTTATTTTTTCGACAACTGAATTCATGTTTTGAAGTTCTGTGCTGTTTTTGTGACATCTTCACCAAATTTTTGAACACCCCCCCCCCCCCCCACTGTATTATGTGTATTATGAAAGCGTAGGTTCATGAATACTGAAATGTCTGTGGTCTACAGGTCTGACGGCTGTGGGTGGTCTGTCCCTGATGGGAGGGGGCTACGTCCCAACTTCGACTGCTGAGACACTGGCTGTGCTCGCTGCCTTCATCTCTTCGGTCAACATTGCTGGTGAGTCACCCTAACACAGACACCTCACGGTAACCCCTGCCAGTTACAGCAACCCAGAGCCAATAATATATCATCTTGGGCTGAAGATTGAGGTGTTTAATATTGATTGTGCAATAACATCATTTCAAACCCAAGTTTTGCAGCTGCCCTCTCTGCCCACCTGCTCAGCCCAGAGTCGGTGGCTCTCGCTCGGACCACACACATCCATTCCTGCTATTAGCCTCAATAATTTCCATTATAATGACAAACTGTTCCTGGAGTCATTATAATACTCATCGCTCTGTAATAGTCCTGGGAAAAACAGAGTGTTCCTCCAGGGCTGAGCCATGATTTAGTTTTAATTTCTCCTATTAGCTCACTGCTAGACACCAGGACAGACTTTGATGCAAGCAAATAAACAGTTGACTTGCATAACAGATACATTTGGTTTGTTTGTTAAAATATACTGATGCGTCAGTTGAGTGTTAGAGATGCAGAGGGCATTAAGTGGAATCTTACCACAGATCAATCATTGCTTTCAAATGCATCACTGTACAAACAACTTTTTAGCGCTTTCACTTAACTTTGCTCTTTCTTCTGAAATACCACAGCCTTCATTGACATACCTACCAGTTATTTTTTTAATGTTCCCTTTGAGTTGGGTTCCTCAGACATATTTCATAGCAGTATACCACATTACCATAACCCCATCGGAACAAACTTAACACGCCATGGAAACGGACAAACACAATAAAGACAGAGCGCAATTAGGTCTATGTAAAATGTGAACATGCTGCCTTATCAATTCCATCTGTTAGCAAAAATCTGAAAAATGCCTGAAAGCTCCAGTGTGGTGGTTGCACTGCAAGAAGGGTAAAAAACCCAGAGCTACGTTTTTCTAAGCTACCGAACTGAAAAAATAAAACCAAAAACATGCAAAACTGGGATTCTGATATCTGCATGTTCAACAGGCACTTTCTTGCTGATAAGTCAAATATTCAAATGCCTCTTTAAAGCTAATATCAACTAATTGGCCAGTTTATTACGTATACCTGTTTTACTGCTCACTAAAAGCAAATTACAGTAATAGAAGCAAGTAGCAAGTAAGTATTAGTAGTAAATAACTACTTGTTACAACCAAAGTACGCAGAAAAGTATCAAGAATGAACAGCACGTCATATCTTGAAACATATGGGCTTTAGCTGCAGAAGATCACACCAGGTGTCACTCCTGTCAGCTAAGAAACAGGAAGCTGAGGCCACACTTAACACAGGCTAATCAAAATTGAACAACTGACAATTGGAAAAACGTTGCCTGGTCTAGTGAGTATAAAAAAGCTCAAACTGGTGTCTTGAACAAGAAAATTGGTTCACTGTACTCCATAGTGAGCAACTGTGTGATGATGTCATGTCAACATGGACTAGAATCTCTGAGGAATCTTTCCAGCACCTTGTTGAATCTGTGGACCAAGGAATTAAGGACCAACCAAGTATTAGCAAGATGTACCTAACAAAGTGGCCATTAAATGTAGTCATGTAAGCGAAGCAAAAGCATTTTGACATTTTAAAGATTGTATAATTGATGTTTTAACATTTTGAGTATTTAATTAGTTTGCTATCACGTGATAGCACGATGAGCTTTTTTAACAGCTAGTTGCCTTTTTCTTAACTTTATTAACGGGTCAAAGTTTTTACTGGTCTTGTGAAATACCTCATCTTTTACTGAAAATAACAGGCTAAAAATGTTGTATGTACATTCTTTGGTTACCGGCAGCATTCCCAGCACAGTATTTAGCAGATGTTATCATGGTGAGGTGCTAAATGAAGTAAGATAAGCAGTGTTTATCAGAATTTCATAACTCTGTTATTGCTTAATCTGACACAGTAAATCAATATTATGCTGTCTGAATGAGTTCAAGCACAACTCTTCCAGCATGAGTGTAAACTCTTAATCTTGTTTATAGGCTGTTTTTCTTGCAAGCTTTCCAAATATAGTGCCACTAGCCCCATTTTTGGTTAAGAATTACCCCCAAAAAGAGACCAATACTGGCTCAGCCCATACACAGACGTTCCTCCATATTAATATACAGTTAGATCCATATATATTTGGGCACTGAAACAAGTTGTTTTTTGTTTTTGTTTTTTTTAAAAACCTGTTTACTGAAACATATTCCAATTATAGTTATATAATGGACATGGATATGATGTGTACACTCAGTTTTCATTTGAGGGTGTCTACGTTCAAGAGGTGTAGGACAAAAAATGAACGACACTCTCCAGGAGGTAGGCGTATCGATATCTAAGTCTACAATAAAGAGAAGACTGCATGAAAGTAAATACAGAGGGTTCACTGCAAGGTGCAAGCCACTCACAAGTCTCAAGAATAGAGAAGTTTGACTGGATGATGCAAAAAATCAAAACAAAAAAATCCCCAGCAGTTCTGGAAAAACATTCTTTGGAAGGATGAAACAAAGATCAACCTCTACCAGAACAATGGCAAGAAGAAAGTATGGAGAAGGCGTGGAACAGCTCATGATCCAAAGCAACCACATCGTCTGTAAAACACAGCAGAGGCAGTGTGATGGCTTGGGCGTGCATGGCTGCCAGTGGCACTGGGACACTAGTGTTTAGTGATGATGTGACACAGGACAGACGCAGCTGAATTAATTCTGAGGCGTTCAGAGACATACTGTCTGCTCAAATCCCGCTAAATGCACTAAAATTGATTGAACAACGTTCCATAATACAGATGGACAGTGACCAAAACATACAGCCAAAGCAATCCAAGAGTTTATTTGAGCAAGAAGTGGAATATTTTTGATTGACCAAGTCAGTCACGTGATCTTAACCCAGTTGAGCGTGCATTTCACTTGTTGAAGACTAAACGTCCATGAGTTCAAGACTTCAGACTGTTATTGCCAGCAAAAGGTTTTCAACCAAGTATTAGAAACGAACGTTTTATTTTCAGTTATTTAATTTGTCCAATTGCATTTGAGCACCTAAAATGAAGGGATTAGGCTTAAAAAATACTTCAGTTCCTCACATTTTATGCAATCTTTTTGTTCAACCCACTGAATTCAAGCTTAAAGTCTACACTCAAACTGCATCTGAGTTGTTTCATTTAAAATTCATTGTGGTAACGTACAGAACCCAAAATTAGAAAAAAGAAAGTTGTCTCTGTCCAAATATGTAACTGTATTGACCCAGTCTGGTCTGGAATAATAGTCGATTATTAGTACATGTTTTAAATGGGACATTATGTGACTAAAATTACATGTACGGGACAGAAAGAGATGCTAACCTCCGATTCACCCCTCTGTGTATTAGTGCATGTGCATGCACGTGGCTACAGCCATGCCAGAGGGGAAAAGGGAGGCATACATGCAGTAATGTGATCTTGTCCTGTAAAGCAGTAAGACACTGTCTGCTCCCGGTTTGACACTTTTGAGGTTTTCTACTTGAAATATTTACCCTGACATAAAGTAGACTCATTAAATTCCTAACATTGGTTATTGGGCTTGGCAACAAATTTTAGCTATGGCCTATAAAACACCTGTTAGTCTAAAAATGTAGAAACTGTTTTTCAGGTGCGTCAACTATTTTTACTCTTTTTCTTCTTCTTCTTCTTGTTTTTAGTTAAAGTTTTTTGTGTTTTTCTGTATAAATGATTATTTTGTTAATTTTAATTGACTTAGCAGTTGTCAATATAAGTGTCTTCATTTCCTCATCAGGTGGTTTTCTGGTGACTAAGAAGATGTTGGACATGTTCAAACGTCCCACTGATCCCCCAGAGTACAACTACCTCTATTTGCTACCTGGTGGTGTCTTCGTCGGAGGCTACGCTGCTGCCCTGCAGTCTGGATATAACATTGAACAGGTGAAAGAGGACATTTAAGTTGTGTCCGTTAGTTAAAGTGTTTTCATGTTTTCTCACTGAAGCTATTTTCTTTATCCATGTGCATTGATGCAAAACAGCTCATGACTATATAAAAGTCCTTGAGACCTCCAAAATGTATTCTTTGATTCCACAGATGTTGTGCAGGAACTCTAAGTAAAATCACTTGGACTTTTCTTTTTTTTTTCTTATTCATCCTGTGGTTCCTTAATCCTTGTCCACCCTTCTTTTCCATTCTCGCTCTTTCCCTAACCAGATGATGTACTTAGGCTCAGGCTTGTGCTGCGTTGGTGCCCTGGCTGGCCTTTCTAACCAGACCACAGCCCGTCTGGGTAACACTTTAGGTATGATGGGAGTCGCAGGCGGGATTGCAGCCACTCTGGGTGCCCTCAAACCAAGTCCTGAGCTCCTGGCACAAATGAGTGCAGCCATGGCTGTGGGTGGCACTGCTGGTGAGTCTGTTTGCATTTAGAGTTGCAAATAAAAACTTTAAAATTACCAGGATCTCAGTACTGATTACTGATGACATGCAGTCTGATATTCATCTAAGTCACAAATGGAGATAAAAACAGTCTGAGTAAAGCAATGACACAGAGACATTTGTCTTTATTTAACATGGTGAGTAATAAATTACACTGCAAGCTTAAAACCTACTAATGTCTGGTGTTCAGATTTAAGACATGAGATTTGATGCGTGGGCTGCAGGAGGTGCCATTCCTGTAAATAAAGGCATGCAAAGTCTGCTCCTCTTAAGGAAAACCTGCTTGGCATTTAACATGCTTTGATTGCGACAGCTTTCACAAGATCTTAGAAGCATTACTGAGGTAAAAAGAAGTGGGAAAGGCTAGAAAACTACAGGGACCTGAATGTTCATCAGTCTACAATGAGCCAAATTGTTTTAGACGTACTGCAAAGATCATCCCAAGGTTTCAGTGCAAAAAGAGGTAAGCACAAGGGTAGCAGCAAAACACCTGCAGACATCTTCACACACACACACACACACACACACACACACACCTTGCAACAATATAATGGATATATATCTAAATGAAATAATGAAGCTAAATTGTATGAAGTAACTTTGTCAAGGCAGCAGTCCATAACCTTGAGATTGGGAGAGGTTGGGTGTTGCAGCAGTATTGATGCAAAGCAACAAGCACACAAGTTAATTAGCACCAGAAGAGCTGGAAGACAATGAAACAAGATTCAGGTTTTGATTAGGTTTGACTCTAATCCAGCTAAGATCCTGAGGTATGACCTTTAGAGGGATTTTTTTGATCTTGACATCCCGGGAGTTTTGTATGAAGGAAGGCTCCACTGTTCCTCGTCAGCATTCTGCATGTTGCAAAAGCACTTACTGGACATACTCGATTGTTAAAGGATGTTCCACAAGTTACTGAATTCAAGAGTTAATGTTTAACTCTTTTCAGCTTCCACCATAACTACTTAATGTGTTCAATTAAGCAATGAAAAGCACAACTATTTGTGTGTTAATTAGCTTAGTCAGGTTGTATTCAAGTTGATTGAAATCATCGTAACTCCAAATGATTCACAAACTCCCTTCTTGCAGCTGTGCATAGATTTTAAAAGATCGACTTGTCCTTCTCCCCTACACAGAAGTAGGAATGTCTCTTGACTCCAATATATTGAATGCGGCTTTTGCATTGTTTGCATGTATTCTGGCCTTGGCTACATTAGGTTAGCAGGTGTGTTAAGAGCAGTGATATTTACATCGTGACTAAATCTCTGCCAGACAAAGCAGATCTGTCAGAATGGTCAGCATCACACATTACTCACTTTCTCTCTCTTTGAGGATTGTTTGATCATTTAAATGCTAATTGTTCCAGCCACAAAGCCGAAACCCAGACTAAACTATCCACACAGACAATAATGCTGTTTTTCTTTTTAACCCCAGATACGGGAATGTATTTCACACACGCACATGTACAGAAAGTGTAGACCAACTCACACACACGGAATTTCCCCAAGCAAGCCTCATCAGCAACACCTGGCTCTTTAGATGGGCCCACTTCCCAGCAGTCCTGAGTGCATGTGCATGTGCTTGTGATTTGCATGTTATTTGTGTGTGGGTCTTTCAGGGCCACTAAACTTTATTTACTTCTTATCTCTCCTTCTCTCTAGGCCTGGCCATTGCTAAGAAGATCCAGATCAGTGACTTGCCCCAGCTGGTGGCTGCTTTCCACAGTTTGGTTGGCTTGGCTGCTGTGCTCACCTGTGTGGCTGAATACATGATTGAGTACCCACACTTCGCCACAGACCCTGCAGCCAACCTCACCAAGATAGTTGCGTATCTTGGAGCCTACATCGGTGGAGTCACTTTTAGCGGCTCTTTGGTAGCATATGGCAAACTGCAAGGTGAGAGCTGCAGTTGCATATACTAAATATTGAATGGAAAAGAAACATTTACACTTGCTGATGTACAGGCACACTTTGGAATAATGCTGACATGTTATTATAAAGCATATTTATTACACTTTTGATCATCCTGGTTGCCAGAGAGGAGGCAGATACAGTCCATCATGAGATGCTACTTTTAGGTGCACGATACATATTAGGAAAACCATGGATCTGGGTCAGCTGTGATCTGTAAAGCTACAGTTAATGTTAATTTTGCAAAGCTCTTTTTAGAAAAATATTTTTTAAGCTCAGATGTGCTCTTTCTTTACTTTCTTTCCAAGAGCCAGATTAGAAGATCACTGCCAATCTCGAGTCTCTGCATTAATTCTTCAACTGGAGCTGGGAGTCATTGAGCTTTGCTTAGCATAAACACTATATAAGCAAAAGTAAACTCCTTGTTTAAGTTAATAAGAAGTCTTAATTATGGGTGGCAACCTCAATGCCTGAAAAATGAAGCTGGTATGGAAGTGCCAAAAAGTACAGTTCTCTTACTGGCCACTTGAGGCTGCTCCTAAACCACCTCAGTCTCCAGAGACTTCCATGTTAAAATGCCCAGCTTACAACAGTTTGGTCCATTATGGATAGTTTCCCGCTTCATAACAACTTTGTACTGAGTGAATCCGTTTAGATACTGTTAAGGCCAAAAGTTAGGGATGTGGTTTCTTTGGCAGATGTGCCAACACAGAGTGTAGATGCAGATAGCTTGAAGCTAGGTTTCACACCTGCTACTCAGATTTACTGAACTAGACTTCTCAGCCATGCTTTTGCTGTTTGGTAGGAACAAGTGATGTGGATTACAGTGTGGTACAGACCATCTAGGAAGTTTGTGTTTTAGCTTCAGTGAGTGAATTCTTGTATTTTGTTATTGCTGTGTTGTTTCAGATGAGCAGACATGTGTGCATTGCAACTTACTAACCATACTTGCTAGATAAGAGAACTTGGAACTGTTTTCTTCAGGTACCTTTTGACTATAAAAGTCCAAAGCGTTACTGTTGAGACCAGGTGCCATCACGGCAGCTCCATCCATCTTTAGTTTCTAGTTCCTGTCTGAATACTGCAATTCGTTTAACTCACTTCTTGTTTTTGTTATAATTGAGATGATTGAGCCACGATCGAGTTGGCAGTTCGTCTTGTAATCGGAAGGTTGCCGGTTTGAGCCCCGGCTCAGACAGTCTCGGTCGTTGTGTCCTTGGGCAAGACACTTCACCTACCTCCCTCGCTTCTGTCAGTATGCCCCAGGGCAGCTGTGGCTACAACTGTAGCTGCCTCCACCAGTGTGTGAATGTGAGAGTGAATGAATAGTGGAATTGTAAAGCGCTTTGAGGGCCCCGAAAAGTGCTATATAAATGCAATCCATTATTATTATTATTATTATTATTATTATTATTATTATTATTATTATATTTCATATGTATGGTAAAGTTTTATTTGCGATTGTTTTTCCTAAACATGACCAGTTAACTGACCTGCAATTATTTTTTGACATTTGGAGGTGAAAAATGATCAAAGAAAAAAAATGTTATCTTTATTGATTAACAAACTTAACTCTAACCTGCATCGACTATATGCACAGACACACATATGCACACTTTGCTGCCAGCTTGATCATACTGTGTTTATCCACATAAGGAAGTCTGCTGCTTCGTGTCACCGCTGCTAGCTGTGAAGCGTTAAAAAAGAAGCCCAGTTCATCAGGTTCATGTGCTGGCTCCAGTCCTTGTAATCACACTGTAATTTCCATGTTGACTGAAAGTGTTTCATAAGGACAAATTATGCATCTACATGGCATTCAGTTAATGACAAGTCTCAAGTGGTGGTTGCGAAGGAAGAAATCTAAAATGATAAATGTCACATACAAAAAAAAGCTACTGCTAGGAGTTTGAGTGTACACCTAACAGATTTTTTTTTTTTTGTTCTCACCACTTTTCTCCACATGCAGGTATGTTGAACAGCGCTCCTCTGATGCTCCCCGGTCGTCACGCCCTGAATGCCACTCTTATGGCAGCAAGTGTCGGTGGGATGATTCCCTACATGCTGGATCCAAGTTACACCACAGGCATCACCTGTCTCGGATCAGTGTCTGCTCTCTCTGCTGTCATGGTATGCTGTGTTTATGTATGAAGTCTGTTTTTTCGCTCTTAAAAATCACAGATTGAGAAGTTATTTCATACCGACAGACTGGACATGATGGTAAAAATTTTCACGAGTGGTGAAAGGGCATAAAGAAGTCAAGAGAAATGATGCCAGAGAGGTGTAGAAAAGAGACAAAACGAAGGGATTTGCTCATAAATGTCAGGAGGCTTTTTGCACAGGAAACAGTAGCTGCCCAGAAATTCAGAATGGAGCAGAGAGTTGGCAGTGGCCAAACTGCTGGGTTAATATTCTCCACTGTCGTTAAGCTTAACGTTTGAAATTCTGTAGAAATCAGAGACAGACATCTTCAATGCAGGCATTTCTCCATAGCAGTGTCAAATGTTAAGCATGTGACAGTGAACAATAACAATAAACAACAACCCCACCTACTTTTAAATCTATTTTTTACTGACAGTCTTTAGATTTACAATTAGCAATAGTTATATTCTATGAAGTTAGACTTAGGATCTATAGAGAAGCGTTTTACAGTGTAAATAATAAAGGAAAGTGATAATTGTTCTCTTTAGAGAGTCTTTAGGCCTTCAAAGTTTCATTTACTGATGCTGAGTACTTTATACATTAAGTGAAGCCAGGCAGTACATGTTAAAAACGGAAGAAATTTTATGCACAGCCGCGTGTTGGAGTTTCAGTTTTTACACGTGCCAATCCCCCTAAAAACATTAGCATGTCCCTGGAGAAGGTTGATGGATATCATTTCACAGTCTGTTTTATATTTCTGTCCTCTAATCAGTCGTTCAAATACAGTATAATGCATCATCTACTGTACATGTGTGCGTTTCTTAACACTTCTGGATCCTGCTGAGGCTTTCGTAACTACAGTTGGCTCTTATTAAACGAAAGCTGTTCAGATGATAGCGGGAATGGAGGACAAGAAAAATTTGATTGTGAAAAATATGTCTAAAACTAGGATGATGTTTTTATCCTTTGAAAATAAAATGTTGTTTATTTAATTATTACAAAACACTAAGTGGACAGGAGTTTCATTCTAGTATATTTAAAAGTTTGTAAGGTTTTGTTTGAATGTGAGTGTCTCAACACTAGAGTGCGACTATTGCATATATTACATTACTTAACCTTAATCCTAACATTGTAACATTCAGACATTAACCTAACAAATTATTAGTTGTATTTTGACAGTCGGATTTTATGGATTAGCACCTACCAAGGGAAGTAAAAGAAAGAAACATTAGTCTTGCTCTGTGTGCACACTGCTGAGGAAGGACAGAGATGTTTTCATTGTGTACCAATCTCTGTATAAACTGTAAAAGTCACACTGGATCCTGCTCTGCTCTGTTTCAATAAAGCACCAAGTTCATGTGCAGTATCACGGAGCAGGAATGTGCAGGGCTCGGCTCTATACACTCAGAGTGAGGACTAAGTGTAGAGTTGACACGACAGAGCCCAAGTTTTGGCACTCACACACGCTACAGGATTGTTTGGTCTGTTGTTCGGTGGCGGCTTATGATGTCATAATATGTCATGCATAATGAAAGTTTTGTGGTTAGAAATTAGATATCATTGCCCTGGAATTAAAATGACACAATGCTTTTTTTCAAGGTGTTACAGGTGTATACACACCACAAATGGGTCATTGTAGCCTGTTGGTATGTGGTTGCTGAGCAACGCATTAAAGCTACTTTCAGCTGCTACTTTGTCACCTCGGTGGGTGGGTCCATATCTGTTCTGGGTTTTTTTTGGTTTTTTATACCAGATGCTCTTCTTAATGCAGTCCCAAAGGGATTTGTGTCTCCTCCCAGAGTCAAACCCGAGATGTTTTGTTTGTTAGGTAAATGTGTAAACCACTACATTATGGAGCTGCTGCACTGGCTTCATAATATCTGATATAGACAAGAAACGTCAGGGGCCTTTGTGCCAGTTTTAGCTACTCAACTCCTGATTGTGTTGGAGGAATTTGCAGTGATGATTTAAGAACTCCGCTGCTGCGCTGCTGTATGTTCGCAGCACAAAGTTCTAATATTGGCACATACTGGACAACATATATGCAAAAATCGCGGCCAATATCATTCGACAACGTCAGCAAACGTGTCTGTCAGTTGAGCTCATAGCTGCTCTCAATTTTGCTGCTCTAACGAATACTTAAGATGATCACAGGAGTGGGTTTAACCACACATTTCCTACTCCTTTCTTCCAGGGTGTAACACTGACAGCAGCTATTGGAGGTGCTGACATGCCGGTGGTAATCACCGTACTCAACAGTTACTCAGGCTGGGCCCTGTGTGCCGAGGGCTTCCTTCTCAACAACAACCTGCTGACCATCGTCGGAGCTCTCATCGGGTCATCTGGAGCCATTTTGTCATATATTATGTGTGTGGTGAGTGGAGCACAGACTCAGCATCTCATGTAGCAGATAGTTTAATGTGGTTTTTCCTTATCTGTCCACCAGGAGGGACTCTTAACTTTTCCATTATAGCAAGACTGTGGAGTGGCTTTTCTAAATATTCCGGTCACAAATGTGTGAAATTCATTGCCATGTTTTGTTTTAGACAACAGCGTTTAGTGTAAAGTAAATATGAAAGAAAGTATCTTAATTTCCCCCCCTCCTCTAGGCCATGAATCGCTCACTGGCTAATGTGATCTTGGGAGGCTACGGCACATCTTCCACCGGCACAGGAAAGCCCATGGAGATCACAGGGACACACACAGAAGTCAATGTGGATCAGACTGTCGAGATGATTAAAGAGGCCCAAAACATAATCATCACTCCAGGTAAGACATACACACACAACCCTATACTCACACTGAGGATTTTATGTGAGTGGAAAAATACAGTACTTTGACTTTGCCAGTCTCTTTTTTGCCATCATTAGCACAGTGTGTTCTGTTTATTTAACCTTTTGTTAACCCGTGTTACATCATTTTGCTGGGTTAATTGACAAGTCCTGGTGGAGCGCACGTGCACGAACACACACAAAAGCACATGCACACACACGTAAACCCGCTGTTAGGTTTCTGTGTGGTCGTCAGTGCTCGTAAATAGACATTCTGCAGTGCAGCTTATGTATGCAAGGTCAAAGGGGGAAATTAGATGGAATGAGGCTATGTTGGTTTTTTTGTTGACAATTCAAATACCACACTCCAAATTGGCTTCTAGTTCCTTTTTCAGGGTTAAAGAGTGGGTTCCAGTCTTTGTTCCAGCTATATGATTTTCTTTGTTTCACGTGTTTTCAATATTTGTCTAGATATGTGCCTGAACCTCCCACCTGGACTATAACGATTGTCCTTGGAGCTGCTGCTCTAAACTCATTATTGTGTGGCCCACTGACATTTCGGTCCCCTCGTCTAGACTGTTGTTAACCATTCGCAGTTCCAAAGGGTTGTTTCGCTCACGTGGGTACATGTAAACACAGACCAAAGGCATCTAATCTGCAAACTGGTGATTCCAGTCACAGCGCTGAGTGCCTGTATACAAAAATGAAGTCTTCAGAGGAAACCGCTGCAATTTACAAGAATTGCAAATTAAAGTGGTCACGTGGTCAAGTGAAAAAGAGGTGATCCATGGAGAGAGTGGCATCCAGAAGCCCCACCCAACAGGTGGGTGGGGCTTCTGTGCTAATGGCCAGAGATGTGTGCTTGAAATTATCATATGGAGGATATCTCCTCTCTTTGACATCATACAGATTCAAGAGTAGAAAAAACTGTCTGAAACCAGGCATTTTGGGCAGCTTCCAGCTAGTAGGGACACATGCTGGACAATATGAGCTTTTAATAAGTAGCAATCAGGAATAATTAGGAATCAGTCTACTTGAAAAGATTCCAGCGCAAATACGATGATTAAAATCATTATCGTTCGCTTATCTGAAGTTGACTCACCTTGAAAGCAGGCGAGGTGAGTCAAGGGTATTCCAGATGTTCTTCTCCCTCTCACAGTTCTCCATCTCAAACTCTACTCAGGCCATATGATAATATAATCTCACCAGTGAATTCTGGTACTACTTTGGGATCTTCTTCAAGTTTGTCATGCCCAGAAAATCTCCAATTGGAGGCACTGTGACATCCAGATGTCTTGGCTCCTTACTCTCTCTTTAAGGCTGATTCTAACCACCCAGTGGGGGAAATGCATTTCGGCTGCTTGTGTTCTGGTCATTACAAAGATCTCATGATCATGGGTGAGGGTTGGGACGTAGATCAGTTGTTAAATGAAAGCTTTGCCTTTTGGCTTGACTCTCTCTTCACTGTGACACTCTGTTACATCTCCGAAATTACTGCTAAAACCGTCGCCGATCTGCCGGTCCAACTCCATGTGCTCCATGTTCCTATCACTTGTGAATAAGATCCCAGTCCTGGGAACTGAAATCCATTAAAACAAATTATAAAACAATCTGTTGAATAATTGGCCGTTTTAAACAACATCAATCAGCTATCCAGACTTTGTTGCAAAGTCTGGATGTCAGCAAGCTTCTAAAATTCCACTTAGTGTTAAACATTCAAACATTCTTAATCTTAGATTTGTTTTCAACTCTGTAGTTTTACAGTTTTAAGGCCTTTTCACTGCACATGTGCCATTTGTCACCTGTGATGACAGGTAAATGTAAAACTTATACAGCCAGACTGTTTCCACTGGAGACAACGCTTCATATGTCGCTGTACAGAACCCAGTACATTAAAATGTGCAGAACAATCGGAAATTTAATTGCTAAAACATGACAATAGCCAGAGTATAGAAGTAATATTTTTTATGGCTATGCCTGCATAACTCACATCAGCCAAATGCATGGTTTGTTGAGCTGTGTGAGGCAGCAGTAGTTTGGTGTTGTTTCTCTTTCAGTCAGTGCCCTTGTTTTCATTTCACCAATTCCCTCTAAATTGAAGCTGTCACAGTCAGTTTGCCTGACATCTGTGGAAATGATTAAGACACTGCCCCGATAAACACGGTGCATTCTTGGCATTCATCCGGCTCGTGTCTTCATGGCCTGGGTCCACTTGTTGTTCTTATACGAGAAGCTCCACTGAGAATTTTGGAAGTGCAGAGGGATACAGTAATTTTGACAGAGGGAGGCAGAGAAGTGAAAAGCGCTACATTTTTCATTTTTGAGCTGGGTGGCAGTGGGTCAACCAATTTTCTGGAGATTTTTTGGGGGGTGGGGTCTCTGTTTGTCTCCAGTAGAACTGTCATTTTGATTGGTGTGCTGTAACATGAAAGTTTTTGACTGGTTGTTGTGACAAGGTTAGTAAACATCACCGGACCGTTTGACATGTGTTTGTGTGTGTGAGCAACAGCGTGAGTTTAAAAAAAGAAAAAGAAAAGAAAAAATCAAGTAGCATACTCCAGAATTATTATCAAACATGAGATAAATCCAAGGCTGGGAGGCAGAAGTACTCTGTGTATTGAGTTTTATGCTACATTGACATTAAATGTCAACATGAATTTATGTAAGAAATCTTAAAATGACAAAAGCAGGATATTACAAGGAAATAAAGTGGGTTAAAAAATACTCTGTTTTTACTCTTTGGTCATTCAGTTCATTTTCAAAATATTTATATTATTGGTGAATCATTAAAGCAGCGTAATTAGACTGCAGAAATTAGATTTGAAGATTAGAAGATTGTTTCAGTCACAGAGACTGAGTGAGATGAAAGGGATTTTACAAATAAACATTCAGGCGCTGTGTTGGCTGCCTCACTCTAGCTACGCTCCTTTCCTGCATGTGCTTTCTGTAAGCTATATAGCTGTAACCACAAATATGTTTTGGCTAAATGTAAAGGGTTTGTTTGTGCTGGGTATATATAATCATCTAATTTTTGTTGTCTGTTACTGCTTTGAAATCTATTTCAGGTTACGGTCTCTGTGCTGCAAAGGCCCAGTACCCCATTGCGGACTTGGTGAAGATGCTCAAAGAGGCGGGCAAGAGTGTCAGGTAAAGGAATGATAAAGTTGACTTTTTTAAAAGTAGATTTAATTTGTCAAAATAAACTGCTGCCAAACGACAACAAAATATACCATCAATTTTGTTTATGAACAGGATTTTTATGGGTTGTAAATCTTGAGCATCTCTAGGTCATTTTCAACATGGCTGCTACTTTTAGATCTACTTTTCACTTGTGCCTCAGTGAGAGGCACCGAACCTCCTTTAGTGCATCAAAATCAAAATGTCCCATCCTTCTAAGTGATTTCCATTTTTGGAAGTTCCATTGAGGCAAATCAAATGAGCGAAAATTATATTTGTAGCAAAACCCTCCTTTGTTTTGAGTGCACTCTGTGCCACCACATGATGACACACACCACAGTCCAGTTTCTTCAGACACCACCTGGTCTAACTCCTCACCTGATGTGCTGCCTTTGGCATTGGAAACGAAGAACATTTTAACCGAAAGCTGCTGGAGGCTCAGTCCCAGTGATGATCCTCTACGGGAAATTTGGGTCCGTTTCGAGCTAAAGCCGATGTTCGCTGTGCACAAGTTTAAGGTCTGTGGTGATATCACATAACGGGCAGTGCGTGCGTGTGTGGTGGTGAGTGTAAGTGGTCAGATTTGGACTTCAAATGAGCCATCTAAAAATGGTAGCTGCACTGGAAGCTGTTTGGGTATATCGATACTTAATGTAAAAGTTATACTACGAAGGACATGACCAACAAGCGGAGACTGACAAGGGCAACAAGACGTAGTGGGCATGTGTGTGTGGTAAAAAAGGAAATGCGAAAGAGAGGATGCGAAGGACAAGGTACAGTGGAAGCATGTGTAATTGTCCTGCCTCTGTCGTTTGATCGTGGCTCTTGCAGCTGCTATTGCTTAGAGCATTTGTACTTGATTAGAGGAAAGTGGGTGGTCAGAGAAAAACAGAAAAAACCTCCTTCACTCTGATCTCTTTCTTTCATTTTTTTAAACTTTGTTCTGTATTATTAAAACTCTTTTTTTGTCACTTATTTTCTTACTCTTTGTACCTGCTTTTGTCACCTCTTCCGCTTGTCTTTTTCATCCAGCCTCCTCCTTTTTACAGGGTACTAGCAATATAACACTTGGCCACAACTTCTGCTCATCCAGACCAAAACTACTGTGTTCCCCACTGTCGTCCTGTGCATGCAGACAGTATCGAAATACACAAAAGGCATAAACTGACTTGCTAATTCACCCCAGAATCAGCGGGCCATCTGCTGTCTGTATCCGCCGAAGCTCATCAAACAAAAATAAAAGATCAAACCTCCAAATAGTGGCCAAAGTGATTGGAAGGTTTCAGAAAAGGAGAACCAGCCACCAGTATTCAGTGGCTGGTGCTAATTTCCTACCATGATTACATTACATGGCTAATTGAGTTTGAGAGCTGTGTATGCCCAGAAACACACTCAACAAATAACACTGGTGGGGGAGTGCAGTAGGTGTGTTTGTGTGGAACCAGACTGTAATCACACTCATCAACTCCATTTGTCCAATTCTCTTTGATTTAAGGAAGTTGATGGCAGTCAAGAAGAACTACGAACTAAGTTTGTAGTAGGTGGGACTGATTTGAAGTATTCATTTTAATGCATTTTTTTTCACCCTCAGGTTTGGTATTCACCCGGTTGCTGGCCGCATGCCTGGTCAGCTAAATGTGCTGTTGGCTGAAGCTGGTGTCCCGTATGACATTGTCCTGGAAATGGAGGAGATCAATGAGGATTTCCCTGGTGAGAACTAGTTATTTCTGTCATTTAAAATCTGTACATTGTCATTAATTCATCCATAAATGCTGCTGCCTTTTTACAGAGTTTACAATCAGACCCATTTATATTTACGAATGTCGGGTTAAAAGGATAGTTTGACTTCTATTGGAAAACCTTCAAAGGCCTTACATAGGTGAGAACAGAATTATTGGCCCTCTCATGAAAACCAAAAGTATTGCCCACGTGCTGTTACAACAGAGCAAGGAATTTTTAACACAGCTTTCTAAGCATCCCAGTTTTATTTTGGATGCTTACATTAGTTTTAGTTTGCACACAGAAACAAAGTTATTTCATAAAAACTACCAGGGCTAAAAGTATTATTAGCTGTTGGTCAGCTGTGTGTCCTTTTTGGCTGGTAACAGCCTGCAATCGCTTGTTTTCATTTTTAACAAGTCTCACAAATGTCTTCTGAGCAATTCCAGCCCATTTTTATTTAGTGACTCTCTCAAACGCCTTTAAACGTGATGATCTTCAGGAATGGGTCTTGACCTCCAGTTTATCCCACAGATTCCTTCCACACTGATGAGATTCACAGTTCCAGGCACATTAAAGCATCCCCAGAGCATAATAGTCCCATGTTTCAGTATTAAATGAACAAACAAAAATGAGTGGGTAAAGTGTTTGGTATTTTACCTAAAAATAAATAAATTGATGTGAAATAATGGAGATGTGTTCGTACATCCTATCAGAAACTGACCTGGTCCTGGTGATTGGCGCCAATGACACAGTTAACTCAGCGGCCCAAGAAGACCCCAACTCCATCATCGCTGGTATGCCCGTGCTGGAAGTCTGGAAGGCGAAGCAGGTGAGAAATCTGGCGCATGCATGAGTGATAATAAGATTTATCCTGAAGCACAAAAACACGAAGAGGAACAAATGGAAGCGTTAACAGTTCGACTGTCTGCACCTGCAGACCTGCTTCATTTAAAGACGCACACAAACCTAAAGAAGACAAAAACACACATGTATAGACATATAAACCCAGGCTCTTACAGACTGTTGCAGTTCCAGGTGCAGTCCCATCCTGATCTCATTACTGAGACTGTGTCCGTGTGGAATATCAACATTTGGAGCATCCCACTGGCACTGATCAGAGATCTGTGATTTATACAGTGCTCCCACTAGTTTCCACACAGGAAATAAAACAGGACATTCTACCTAACCGCACATGCAGCGACACACATACAGATTTTAAATCACTATTTTTTAAGTGCTCAATTACACTTTCATCACACACCACTTTTATAATTTAAATAATCTTTGGCTTTGACTCAGAGACTCATTCTTACTAGGAATTGCCTACTAAGAAACTAAGGGTAAAAGTTGGAGTGTTTTTAGCGTTTTTCAACGAACATTTCGTTTAATGGACCATTTTGAAATTTCATTGTCTAGACAACTACTTCAGCTTAGTCCTCCAATTTTTTTCTTTGTCATAAAATTCATAGTGGTCGGAAAATAAGAGAGAACACCATCACCACTTTTAAATATCAGTATCAACAGAAATTTCAGTTTCCTTAGATTATTTTGGATTTGACACCTGAGAAATATGAGAGTGAAGTTGAATGAAAATGTGTTTTGTTTGTTGTTTTGTTTCCATAAGCTTGAATATCTGTCAAACCATTCTCCTAATTTGGACTGTTTTAAACGATATTATGTTCCTTGTATATGAGAGGCTGTAAATAAAATATCATCCCCCTGCCTGCAAAAGTTTGCTTTCTGCAGACGTCCAAATCTGCTGTCAGAGATTGGGGATTCAAATATTTCAGAGATTCAAGCATCCATAATTCTGTGTTAATTGGAGCTACAATCCTTTGAGTCCAGAGCCATAGTGCCGTAGATTTACCCTGAAAAAGATTGCATCACACAGAAAGCAACTTTAATCTCTAATGGTTAGATGAGAAGTTTTTTGATCCTCCTTCCCTAGTTGCCAGATTTGATTCACTGTGACGTTCCAAGAAATTCAAGTTGAACCTTTACCATTTTGATCCATGCACGTGGCATGGTGCAGATTTATGCGCTATAAGTCGTGCGGCAGTGCCTCAACCATTGTTAATGGAGGGATTGAATGGAGAAGATGAGGAAAACACTTTTTGCAGATGGTCCTTATAAACTTTTTCTTCTGTTTTGTCATCTGTTTGTTGTCCAATCAGAAGCTTACCAGCCTGTGTGAATTTGTCTCCTTCCATAGGTGATTGTGATGAAACGCTCCCTGGGTGTGGGTTACGCAGCTGTTGACAACCCCATCTTCTACAAACCCAACACTGCAATGTTGTTAGGCGATGCTAAGAAGACTTGCGATGCCCTACAAGCCAAGGTCCGCGAGTCCCAGTAATGTGCCCCCTGCCTCAACCAGGCACCTCCGCTGAGAGCACACACATGGAGAGAGAAAGGACAACAACAATAAGGCTTAGTTTTTCCAAAAGTATTCCAGCATTCAGTTCATCTTTGTCCAATTTGTAACGCAGCCAAGTGAACAAAGATGATTAATAGGGTAAAAGCTTTTCTGCAAACCCTTTCTGTGATCTATAAATAAAAGCAAATTTGCTTTTGCAATCAGAGCTGAATAATGCAGATGATGTAGATTTATCATTTCCTAATGAGGTAATGCACAACTCTTTTATTTCTAGATCTTAAAGAAAGGGTTTGTCAACTTTCTGCATGTCTTCTGTTTAATAAGGGGAGCAGCTGACAGCGAGTCATCTTCATTACAGAGACGTATATTAATGTAAAACAGCCACAAATGTAGATAAGATGTTAGAGATGATGCATTTCACTGTTAAGGTGTTTTAGAAAATAGCCAATAGCTAAAAGAAATATTAGACTTGGATTGGAATTTAAAAAATATGATGGTGAATCACAAGAGGAGGTATGACAGACTTAAGCGCTAACATTTTACCACCCTGTAAAGATTCCTCGCCCCTTTTTCCCCCCAATTTGGTTTTGTTTTAGTCATGTGTTCCCTTTGATAGATCTGCTCTTTTTCTCCCCTGTACAAGTAAAAGGGAAAAAGGCAGAATAGTGCAACATTTCAGTTCCAGTTTTATACTGTATTGGGAGATTTTTTTTGTATTTGGTCTAATAATTATTTTAGAAAATGTCTGTATTTAGTGCTGTTTTGCTTTTTCTCTTTTCACTTGAGTGTATCTCGTGACCTTCCATCAAGAAAACAGCTGAGAAAAAATCCATTCAGACTTCTTCCATCAGATGAGCAATGCAATAAACCAAAAGGATCTGAACGTTATGTGTGCCACCACAGCTGTGCAGAACGCTAGTGAAGCCCGTCTCACTCTTACAAACACTCTGATAGCCGACTGGATTTTTATGATGTGTTTGAGCCAGATGTGTTTCTTCTTTCTGTGTGGTTCAGATATTACAGTACACTAAATGCTATCCTGCTGGCCTTAATGGTAAAGAAGGTTTAGTTTTTCTCCTTTTAAGTGAATGTGGCTCATCCACTCCAATGCGTGCCCTCATTATTGCTCTGCGGTGAAATGAAGGTTTGTAAAGTAGGGCCATATGTCAGTCGGCCTTGTTGCGTCGAGCCTAAGCAACTAAGCAGTTATTTAATTAAAATTGTTGCCACGATCCAGCAGATATGAGGTGTCCGTTATCATGAAGTACTTCTAAAATCTTTATTTCTTCCTTTCTTTTATTAAAGTCCAAAACACAAAAAAAGTGCCAAATGGCCCCTCGAATTTGGAAAGATTTGCGTTATGAAAAAACACTTGAGTAGATCACAGACCGAAAAAAGATGGCAGCTTCCACTTTCTACCTATTGTGTCACAACTGAGTCACGTTTGAATGTGCTCCATTTATTTTCTGCTGCGGTTGCACTGCTGCAGCAGATCAATTGGCAAGAATGTATATTGTGGCGTAATTTGAACTAATATGTGAGCAGTCTTCATCACTTTGTAATCTACAAGTACTGTATGCATTAGTTGTTATAGTATCATCCTGGGACCTGATATGTTGACAACTGTCCTACCTCTCCATGAAATGGCCAATACCTTTCCACGGGACCTTCACCTGACCAGTCACCTATTACATAATCAAGCACAGGATCAGGACAGACAAATTCCAACCAAACACAGGACCAATAGCCTTCTGTTTTGTGTTTATGTTGCATTTTTTTTAACCACCTGACCTCAGTTTGCTGCCAGCATGTTTGCTTCATTGTGCAAGTGTAGAGCTGCACATGTCACTAGTGCTCATGAGGGCCTATCGTTCTCACGTCTTAGCTTCCACAAGGAAATGCATTCTTTGTCTGATATCGAGCAAATTAAAAGTGATGGAAAATCTTGATAATTCTGCTAGTATCCCTCCCCCCTTATGCCTGTTGTGTTTCTTCTTCTTTTTAAGGAAAGTATTTTTGTAAAGAGGCAGGGCAACAATGAGCTTTTAAAGTTGTACAACGTTTCAGTGCACCATGTTATGGAGACGAACTGATGAAATGTACTGTGAACTTGTTTTTTCCCCTCTTTTGTTTGTCATGGAACATTTTCATCCCTAATAAATCTGTATTTACACAAGTTTCCTGAAAGCGTAATTTCTTCCCTGACGTACACTTAAAGGTGAAAGGTGCAGTTGAATTCCCTTAAAGTAAACATGCTGATCTGCAAGGATTTCCCTGAGGTCCGCCACAGCTGTGAGGCTAATGGTACCAGCCCAATCTTCTATGGCAGAGTTGAAAACTAAAATACTTGCAGCAATTAACTAAATGAAGGATCACAAGCTGGAGGAAGGAGTTTTATCCACACACAGCCATTGTTTTAGATTTAGTTTTAGATTCTGTTACTCCAGCTCACCATGCTGTTATCACTTTTACACTTACAGCACATGTTCATGAGATTACATCGCCTTTGATATTCCATTTGTGAACAAAACAAGGAAACGCTGCATTTTGAAGCTCAGAGTGTAATTAGAGTAAACAAATATGTCATCTTGGAAAAGTTCAAACTTCTGTTGGGTGACATATTAATCAATGCATGCTCTTGTTTTTTGTTTTTTAATCTGTTTTCTCTTGACTAGATAAAAGTCCTGTGCAGAACTAAGTACATGTGATGATTCGGTAGCTGTTAGAACCACCTTTAGAATAAAAATTGAAGTAATCAACAATGTGAGAGATTTTTATCACTCTTGCATTAACATTAAATAATGTGCAACTCTCTTAAGGCCCCATCAGAGCATTTCAACCTTCACTGGGTTTTTGTAACACCTTGTTTTTTTGTTTTTCAGCCTTTCTGTTGTAGATTTGCTGCTGTGCTTGGAATCTGTAGTGTGACCCTGTGTGACCAAGATTTGGTTGTTGGACAGATGGCCTCACATCTGACTCTAGAATCCTGTGGCAGGACTGCGTGAACAAATTGCAAATTGCCCAATTGATAGCAAAGTGTCAGGGTCCCCAAATCGTCACCCCTGTGCTTCACAGATTGTATGAGATGTTTGTGCTGATATGCTTCGTTTTTCACCAAATGTATTCAGTTCGGTCTCATCCGTCCAAATTTGTTTGGACATTTACTTAGAAGTCTTATCCTGTTCGGATGTCTTCTGGGAAGATCAGCAGCTGTCTTGAATGTTTGTGGATAATATTTCTCATCGTAGACTGATGGCTGTCAAATTGTTTGGGATTGGCCTTATAAACCTTCCCAGATTGATGGGCAGCAGCATTTTCTTCTCTAAGATCACTGAAGATATCTTTCCAACTTAGCATTGTGTTAACACACATCTGAATGCTGCACATTAGCAAACAGCTCAAAGCAGTGAAAGGGTTTCCTTTGTATTTATTCATTTATTTATAAAGTATTGCTGAAAAACATGACTAACATTTTTGTGTTATAGATAATAAAAACAGCATGAAAAATTTAGCAGCATTTTTGCTTTGATTTTTAAAGCATGAAAGGAAACTATAAAGACAAATACATGCTTAAGGCAGCGCACTGATCGCTTCAGATGATAAGATGGTAGAGTTCACGATAAGATATGATACATTTCGTGATGATACTAAAAGGAAGACAGCCATAAAAATAAGACACTGAAATACAGCTGGGAAGTGACGTAACTCCGGCCACAAACATGATTCAAATTGTTGTTTTCCTTTAAAAATTAAGGTATAAACAAAGAATAGTCCTGGTTCTCTGAATGGCAGCGGGTAGAAGATGAGCACAATGGGTAGGAAAGCCACTTTAACTCTAACTTCAAGGTGTCCCTCTTTTGCAGAATGGGATTGCATGAGTCTGTGATGAGGGTTTTTACAATGACTGAAATGTAAATATCAGGCTGTGTGATATTTTCACCTACAAGCGGCACTTGATTGCTATTCATCAGCAAAGAGTAAACTAGAGGCACTTAGAAGGGGAGTGGTACCCACATAGATTGAGTTGATTAAACTGTAGATAGATGGACATGGGGATTGCATGTGTGCATGATGAGGGTGGTTTCATCCTGTAACAAGTGCCACTCAGACAGGCTGTTATCTGGTTGCATGCTTGAGGAGATCTAAGGAGAGCTGTCACTCCCAGAGCACAGGCTAACTGCTGTGATAATTATAAAAGAACAGGTTTGGAAATCACTGTCAGGGAATTCCTGCATGTTTATGTTTGTTTGTTTGTTTTCTTCTTGAATGCAAATAGAAAGTATTTTTCATATGTCTGCAACACGCATCAGAAGGACTTCAGGTCATTGTAAAGGTGTGCGTGTGTGAGAGTGTGTGAGAGAGGGAAGATCACTGCAGAGGTGACAGTCTCATCAGCTGAAGTAGGGACACGCTGCCAGTATTTACTCAGAGCGCAGCGTGTTCCAGACACAATAAACCTCCATCCTTCCTCCCAGCAGGGATAGTCTGCCCTCCTTGGAAAAAAACACTCACACACACAGACAATTTGCTTAATTTGTTTTTCTTGGCCTTGCATGCGATTTGATGTGGAAGGTATTTAATTATTTATGACAGGAGTGTGTTTTGATGAGAGAATACTTTTTAATCTTTTATCTGAGAGAAATCGCAGATAAGTAGAAGTATCACAATGTGAATCTCAAAAACATTTAAAATATGGCATGCAGCTGAGATGAAAATAAAATTAGATAAAAGCAGTCATCATAAAGCTTGTCCCTCAACACTCATTGTTTTATCTTGTTTTTTTTAGTCCAACGCTCATTCATTACATATGTATTCATACGAGCGCATGTTTCCACCTTATCTAACACTCTGATGGATACATCAGGGGCAACTCAGGGTTGCCCAAGGATACTTCAACATGCAGACTGGAGATTACTTCCTGAGCCACAGCCCCCTCTGCCCCCAATTTTATGAATAAAATTATAGCTTTGTACTTTTGTTTGTATTTCAGTTTAATGTTTATTAGTTTCAGTTTAAGCCTTTTTCATTGCTATAATATGAAGAATATTTATCAGAGGCATGATTTCAGATGGATACCACAATCACATAGCACTTTTGAAAGCGGCTGACTCACAGTCAAACATCCTGAGTCTCAAGAAAACAAGATGCTCCATGAGCCAAATGTAGTGTAAGTACTGAATTGTCTGTATATAATTATGAATGCATATAGATTAGACTGATTGTGTATACATGCTTGTAAATAAGTATATCCATGCGTGTGTAGAAGTGCTTATTCGTGAGCAGCAATGTTCAAATACTGTTTTATTTCTGTTTTTCTTTTTAGTTTTTACTTTATTTCTTAACTGTGTGAGTTATTATGAAAAAAGTCTCTTGAGGCAGGTTGTTTGACCCAAGTGACAAAAACTACGACTAACAACATCTCCCGTGTTTATCTTTATTTGAACTAGCTGGAAAATATGGTTTCAGTTAGTTCTCATTTTTATAAAGTCTAGTTTTTATTTCAAAAACTTCTTTAAATCATGGGGTATATCGATAGTCACATAACTTACAATCTTCTGGCATCACATTCAAAGTGAATTGATTATATCACGTGGTGAATCTGGCTGATCTTACTGCACAATGGAAACGAAAGGCAGACTGCCTCATGCCCGACAAAAGTTCTCGCAGTGAAAAGGAAGCTTATGCTGCACACAGATCTGAGTTGGCGTGTGTGTCTGTGTGTTTACTTTCCTCTGTGCAATAGACAGATATTCTCTTGAGTAAATGAGGCAATCTTGTTGAAAGGCATGTAAATGTAACTGTGTGACTGAAGGGTTATGTGGATGGGTCCTCCAGCATAAAGTTGGGCTGTGTCATGAAACCTTTCCAGAAAGTGTGTTTGACATGTCTCGCAATGTGGTAATCTACTGATGTGCAAATAAGGACAAATGTGTCACTTGTCCACACCCTAAGCTCACCACAGACAGAATTATTAAACATTTTTAACTGGAATCCCAAATCAGAGCAATATGTTCTAACTGGCTCGTTAATATTACAGCTTTGCTACAGGAGAAAAAAATGAGCTCACATACAACTACCTTTGAAAGCTTTGACACAAAGCTAATTGTGTTAAAGCTTTTATTAACACTTCAAGTGGTAGTTTCTACCAGTGTTATCCTATAGATGAATAAACTCCAACAGCACCGCAATAAATGTACCAAAAAAGAAACTCCAAAAATAGAGCAAACTAATTAAAAATGTCAATGGGAAAAATCCAACATTAAATTAAAGCTACTCATACATGTCCATGCTCAAGTCCTTTTAGATTTAGTATTTAGTATTTATTAGTATTTAGTATTTATTTATTTATTGTCATTGTCAAGAACAATGAAATTGCGTTTGGGGCTTCCATACAACCCAAAAAAAAGAAGAAAATAATAAATACCCCTTAAAACCCAAGTGTACATATTTAACCCAGTGTGACTCCAATGCAATAAGACAATCCTTAGCAATAATGTTCGTAGAAATTCAGACAAAGACCTGAGAAACATGACAAAATACAACAATGCAACCCATTCAATATTATTGTACTGTGAGATATGATATCAGATATGATAGTTGTCTATTTAAGAAAGGGGGGGGGGGGGGGGGGCAGGAGGGGGAAGAGAATAAAGATATGATGCACCAATTATGTAATTATGTAATTATGTAATTTCAAATGTTTGTGTCTGTAAATGTGATGTTCTTTTTCATTAAATTAAAACAATAGGATGCTGTCATGTTTTAGGTGCATAAAGGCTAAAATCAGGTTATTTTAGCACGTTGCTAGGTGGTTGCTAGGCATGCTGACCCCATAATGTCTGATTTAGATAAGAACCTTCAGGGGCCTAAGATGTACCTGTGTGACACATTTGGTTGGCCACGTCTTGATGGTCTAAGAAGAGTTTGCAGCCAAAGAAAGCGTGTGTGTGTGTGTGTGTGTGTGTGTGTGTGTGTGTGTGTGTGTTAGAGCAAAAACAAGGCATTGTGAAGTGAATGGTTGCTTGTAAATTCAAACAGACAAAACAAAACAAAAACAGTAGATATAGTAGATGAAAGACAAAGTTATCTACCATCTTAGCACGCCTTACACTTTAAGTGGCCCTCTCTCGCTAAGGTGTCCTTGTAGAATTAAAAAAAGGTTTCATAAAATATATTCTTCAGAAGCTTTTATTTTTATTTTCAAATGAGATAAGCCACTATCTGTCCAGTACAGGCTGTAAGCTAAATCAAAAAGGAGGTGCACAATGCTACACTATGCAGCACCAGTCTTCTTATATTTACAGATAGAAATGATAACGTGTCATCAGTTGCTGGTAAGATGTACCAGAGGAAGCTCTTTCATCCTTGATCTTGGGCATGTTCCCTCTTCTAATGTCTAATCTGATCGTCCTAACAGCTTGTTTGGAGAAACTGCGCTATTGAGCTGTGTTTTAAAAGCCCCCAAACCCAGGCCTCTTGGATACATCGCCTCATGAACTTACACAAACATACGCCGTGTCTGCCCCAGAATGTCCTAAAGTCGCTTTGACTGTGGCAGCCAGAGATGGATCTACACGCACAAATCTGGCTAGCGACCAAAACAACTGGCCTCTTTACTCTTCAGTTTGATTGCTGTTCAGGGCTGGTTAACATAAACACTGTGGGAGTGTGTCCTTTTAAGCTGCTTTTATTGTCCAGCTGCTTCTCAACTTCTGGATGTAAATTGTTGAGAGGTTGGGATGGAGGGATGAGAGAAGAGGAAAATAAGGTGGGAGTGAAAAGAGGTTCGAACTGGTTACTGTAGTGGCAAAGAAAGAGGGGATTTTCTCATAAGTACGACAGTATTCATTTAGATTGGTGTGTGTGTGTGTCTCTTTGTGTGTGTCTGTGCATCTGTATGTGTGTGCATATGAGCCATTAAAGCATCACAGAGTTCAGAGAAACAAATTGTTTATTGAAACATCTTCCCAGACCGCTTAGCTTCAGTTTGTTATGGTCTTGTGGCTAGTGGAGAGTTGCAGGAGCAAAAAAGAAATTCAAAAAGAAACAAATTGTATTTACAGTGAATGGTGAAGGAAACCCAACCTTTGCAAATTAAGCAGGAATTTACTGAAAAAAAAAGCTTTTCTGAGGTAGCCTCACTGAGTTGGAAATCCTTGAAAGTATGTCTGCTATGCAACTTTGGTATTTTTCACCACGATATTTATCCAACTATCCATTTTTTTTTTACTGCAGACTTTTCTCTCTTCTGCCACCTACTCCAGTTCTTCCGGGGGGGACACTAAACTGCTCGCAGACCAACCAAGAGACATAATCTCTTCAATGTGTCCTGGGTCTACCTTGGGGCCTGTTCTCTAAGCATGCCTGAAACACCTCACCCAGAAGGCATCCTGATCACATCTCTGAACCACCTCAATTGTCTGCTTTTCATGTGGAAAAGTACTGGCTCTACTCTGATTCCCTCCAAGCTACAAGCTCCTCACCTATCTTTAAAGGAGAGCCCAGGCACTCTTCAAAGAAAACTTTTTTCTGGCGTTTGTGTCTGTGATCTCATTCTTTTGGTCATTACCCAGAGCATAAGTCAGGGTGGAAAGATCAGCCGCTAAATCGACAGGAGTACTCTATGTGCCAATCATGTGTTCTCTTCTCCCCTCGCTTGTGAACAAGACCCTGAGATACTTGAACTTTTCCCCTTGGAACAACAACACATTCCCAACCCAGAGTGGTCACTCCACCCTTTTCCAGCAGAGAGCCATGGCCTCAGACTTCGAGGTGCTAATTCTCATTCCAGCTACTTCACACTTGGCTACAAACTGTCCCAGTGTAACCCGGAGGTCATCGTTAAATGAAGCCACATAAACTACAAAAAGCAGATACACAATCTTAAGATCACTGACACACTAATTGTTTTGACTGAACCTAGAAAGTCTGTCCATAAACATTATGAATAGAATTGGGGACAAAGAGCAGCCCTGGCAGAGTGTAACACCCATCAGGAACAAATATGACTTGTTGCTATCAGTTGTGACAGTTCTTGCTTGACTAAAACATCTGGATTATGATAGACTCTCTGAAACACACTAAGTTAATAAAATGCACTTATAATTGATTGAAGTCATATTTTTCATTGTCTGAATAATAAGACTGTTACTAAAAAGTGTACTAATAAATATAGTTGTGATTTTATATTCGGTTGTTGGGGTTTAATATTTGACTAATTATTTTCAGCTTATTCTTGCATCCCCATTCTTTTTTAACTGATTCTCCATTTAGTTACTTCCTGTTTATTTTGTTTGTAATTTGTCTCTTGAGTCTTGCTGTTGGTTCGACTTCCTTTGTTTTAGTCTAAATTAGTTTCAGCTGCATCTTGTTAAACTGATGTTTCCATTTTCCTTGATTACATCATGTATGTATATAGAGCCCCAGGTTGCCTTTGTCTCTCGTTTGTCATTGTTGGCATTTCTTTGTTGTTGTGTCCCATGGACTCAACCTTTTTTTTTTTTTTACCAACAAGCTTGTGAGTTATTTTGCCTGCTTTGGTGTCCCCTCAATTGGGTCCTTTTGTCCTACAAATACTGACAACCGCTCTGCTGCCATGTCCACTTATGTAAATATGATCAAAGCTAGATTGGCAAAAACCGTGAGCAAAATAGTAAGTTATGTTTATGCTAAACGCATCCTAGTACAGGCCCTAGCTGAGCGACATTTTATTTAGCACATTCCTCCTTTTCTTCAATTTTTAAAATCTACTTATGCATTTATTGTACTTAACTATCCTGCCTCACAGTCATTTGACATTTTGGGTTGAAGAACAAGTCAACAATTTTGCACAGGCTTTACTGCATGGTTAGCTAGCTAGCTAACTCAATACGATAAGCTTGAGTGATGTGAAGGTTTTCACAACAGCGTAAAATATAGGGGTACTTTTAATTTTCTTTTCAACTCTGCATACACAAGACTCAACCCAGCACAAACTCTCTCTTGCTCTTGCTTGGTGGCAATATTCACATGGGTGGTTCATGTCAAGATGATGCCCACAACAAGGCTAGGACCCAAGATGTCCTGGGGAAACATCGCATTGCAATGAGGTGATCTGCCTCTGCGAAGGTATGTGGAGGCTTGTGTGTGAGAGATTTAGTGAATGCTGCTTTAGTCAGTCTTCTCTGTTTTATTCATTTTTGAAACAGCCCATCTCATCTGTCTTTGAGTTTTTACTGATCTGACACCAAAGCAAAGCACAACCACTCAGATCTAGGATTTATACCTGTTTATAAAAATATTTTCTTTACACTAGAGTTCCAGCCATCAGTTGCAATACACCTCTGATCTTGCAACAGACTGTACAGCAGGGGTAATCTACAGATTAATCTACAGGCAGCAAAAAGCCCCAAAATGACCTTGAAGCAGACATGAAGTAAACTGTCTTCTTAAAGTGTCAAAGAAGACATCTACAAGACACTTATATGTGAATAGTTTCTGTACACCTTTCTGTGCAGCTGGGGTGGGGAACTCTTGGCCTCGAGGGCCGGTGTCCTGCAGGTTTTAGATGTGTCCTTGATCCAACACAGCTGATTTTAATGGCTAAATTACCTCCTCAACATGTCTTGAAGTTCTCCAGAGGCTGCTAATGAACTAATCATTTGATTCAAGTGTGTTGACCCAGGGTGAGATCTAAAACCTGCAGGACACCGGCCCTCGAGGCCAAGAGTTCCCCACCCCAGCTGCACAGGAAGGTGTACAGAAACTATTCACATATAAGTGTCTTGTAGATGTTTTCTTTGACACTTGACATCATTATCACATTGCGCTGTGTGGCAAAGAAGAAGACAGTTTACTTCATGTCTGCTTCAAGGTCATTTTGGGGCTTTTAGCTGCCTGTTGATTAATTCAAATCTTCAGCTTTATTAATCTATTCAATTTTATTTACTACAATAATACAAATGTACATGGATTTGGCAATAGAAATCTTTTAAATTTGCCTCACCAATCCAGAACAGTGCACCCTGAAGTAAAATAGTTCCCAGAAGTTCAGTTTTCAAGGGGTTTTAAGTCTCTCTTTCTCAATTTTCAATGAAAATTGAGACCTTTTCTGGAAACGAACATAGAACTTGATTATAAAGCATTGCTTAATTGTTAAAACAAAATCAATCATTAATGTCTGAACCATTGTTACTGTTTGAATCGTTCTTCCAGAAAGTTAATGGTTATTACCACAATTAGTAGTACTACTATTAAAACTGGCTCTATTACTAACACTTTTGTTAATGCATCTTTGATGTATAGCAGTTTGTCTGCGATCTGAGTCATAAGACAGTGGTAATAAAATCAGTTGTAGCTGTAGCTGCAGAAAAATCAGAGTGGCAGATGTGTAATCATCAGGAGAAAGACAATATACAAATCAAGGTTTGAGCTGTAATTGGCTTAAAAGCCTCTGTAGATACTTGTTCCAGAAATTCCTGTCATAATGAGGCCCTTAAGCCTGTTTCTGAACAATCCCGTCCCATCTCATAATATAAAACATGGTTTTCATGTTTTCCACTTTCTGGCATAATTGAAGCAAGATTTTTATCATTTTGTTGTAAGGAATTCCATGTATGCATGAATTACTATCATGATCATTCTTATTCTTATGTGCACTTAAATGTCTTGTTGTATATTGTGGTTATTGATTTAACATGTCACTAATGTTTTTTTTCCAAAAAGGTGTCTGTCATCTAAGATGGCTTTCACCAGAAGGGGAATTTTAGAGTTTTCATTATGAGATGTTCCAAGAAATGAAAGAAAAAAATAAGTTGAGTGTTTGGGAGGTCTCAAGCTTTCATTGGTGGTTTGTTAGAGAGATAGATACAACAAGTAAGACTGGAGAAAAAGAACAGATAACTGGGACCTAAAAAGAGGATATCTTCCTCTGTACACCCCCTCTACTTCCTCACCTTTACCCCCTCTTGACAGTGATGTGTCTTCTGACACTTCTTCTTGGTATCGGCTTCAGCTTAGCTTTGTTGGTGAGTGCAAAGAGGTGACTAAAAGACTTGGAACAAAGAATAAAGGAATAAGTTGAGACAAAGGCTTGTGTGGAGGAAGACTAAAGAAAAGAACACTGTGGATGTGTGCATGTAAGTGTGCACATGTTTGAGAGGAAAAACCTCTTCAATGGGAGTCGGGTAACCTCTTCAGTGTCAAAAGGCCTCATCAGCAATGCACACAAGAGAGGCTGACACAATGGAAGAGGGAACGAAAGCTAGATGGGGTTTCACAGCCGAGGCAGAAAAAGGAAAACATTGTATCTTTTCCCTCCCCGTCTCGTTTTTTTCGCAGTCACTTTCTGTCTCCTTTTTAAGACTACAAAGCCAAAAACACCTGAGTCCCCTATGTGGTTTATTTGCATGTCTGCTCAGTTAGTTGGGTGAGAGAGAAACAGAAGCAGCCAGCATACTTTACTTGCCTACCTTCCAGACTCTCTTTGAATGCTCTCCAGCTGTATGGTGGTCTATTCAGTGATCAGTGGCTCACATGAAATGTTTGATCATCCCAGTCTGAGTGGATATCTGATGAAACCTCTATGTTAGCAAGGAAGAGACCCCGTGTGTTGGCTTGCTGGTATTTTTAGCTCATATTGGTGTTACACATAATTTCAAATAATGGCAACTAAAATGCAACAACATCCTCTTTTTATCTGACCAAATCATCTTAAGATAAAACTTCTGTTAAATATTCAGCACAAAAAGCAAGACAATATGTATTTGGCTGATTATTGTTTTGTTGGAGCAATGCTTCTTGGCAATCCTGGTAATCTTAAACTCTTATACTATAAGCCTTCTAATTTTACACTTGCATGCTGCCACATTTGTAATGAAAATGCATTTGTAGGTTGAGTAGCAGAGTTGAGTATGTGGCTTGGGAAACTGCCAAAAACCTTATTCTGACTAGTTTTGAGCTATTATTGCTTCATATTGACACTGATTTTCCTGCACTTCTGGTGAAAACTGCAGTATTATCACTTGAGGGCAGAACTGCTGACAAAAGATGGTGGACATCGGAACTGCATTTCAGTTCAGTTACCTCACCTTTTGAGGTCAATTTCTATATTATCGAGTTGGTAAGACCATCAAACAAGAAAGCTGGGCAGCTGAATGATATTGCAGCATATGAGCAGCCTGCCTCTAGGGGAACAATATAGGAAGTACTGAAACCAGCAACTAAACTTTTAAAATGCACGATATTGCCAAAAGTATTTGCTCATCTGCCCTCATGCACATATGAACTCGAGTTCATATGCATGCAAAGGGTTTAATATGATGTCGGCACACCCTTTGCTGCTATAACAGCTTCCACTCTTCTGAGAAGGTTGTTTAAAGGTTAAAAGGTTACTCGTGGTGCTTGTGGGCTTTTCATATCCATAGGTTACTAAGCACAGGGTTGACATGAATGATTTAGCCTACTGTAATTAGTGAATGTAAGATAACTTAAATTATATATAATCAACTGTTGCTTGCCTCTTAATACTAGTAGTAAAACATCCTTTGAGTGCTTGTGTAGCAAGTACATAAGCTAAAATAATTTAAGTTGGTTATGAGTAGTTGGGCTAATTCAGAAGATATCAGATTCGGCTCTAGGAGGTGAGTGGAGTACAATAAACATACAACCACAGATATTGTGATTACAGTTATTATTTATAGTGAAAATAAAGTGCAATTACCAAATACCAACATTTACAAAATCTGCAGACAGGAAAAGATAAAATATAATTCAAGCTTGTAAAATATCCGCTGCACAGCGGTGCAGCAACCTCGTCCAACCTCTGGCAAACAATGTCTATAAAGTTTATTTCATGATTGATATAAGTCCAACGCGTATGACAGTCTAGACAGGTTGAAATTGGAAGTATGATGATCAGCACTAAGATTCCAAGACTGAAATCTCGGAAGTGAGATTTAGGGGACTGAAAACCAAGAGGGGAGAGTGTAGGCCGCAGCAGCCTCCTACCAGACCGCAGGAAGTTGTAGCTGGGGTTCTGGCTCGTTGGGCCTAGCTCGCCATCCAAAGTAGTGGTGTCGCTGTGGTCTCTCCAGGGCACCACTAGCCTGCACATTCACTACGTGCGATGTCACATACGAGCCCCCACGCATCTACCCACGGCGGTATCAAAGTACTGTTGCTTCCATCCGCTAACGCCTCTCCCCCGCGTCCTTTTCGAGGCGACAACCCGGAAGGCATATAATAGTGCCTCGCGAATAGGATTGGTCACAACAGGCACGTGCAGCCTCGCGGCGTGGCGTGCGTCATGACGCATCGCGATGCCTTCACGGACACACTCCGGTTACTGTCCGTCACCACTGTAAAATCTGCCCCGTACAGGTAATCTTGGAATTTCTCTGTCACACTCCACTTAAGGGCGAGGAATTCCAACTTGTGGGCTGCATAACGGCTCTCACTCTGCGACAATCCGCGGCTAGCATAAGCTATGACCCGGAGTTTCTCCTCTTGCTCTTGATACAACACAGCTCCAAGTCCGGTCACACTCGCATCGGTGTGCAGAATGTATGAACGAGACGGGTCTGCAAACCCAAGAACCGGGGCAGTTGTAAGCTTTTCAATCAGGGTTTCAAATGCAACTTGACAGTTGGTATCCCACCTCTCCCCGAAGAGTTGGTTTGGCCTGTAGGTGGGTATCTTGCGAGCTTTCAGGGTCTTTGATCTTTGAAATGGAGAATATCCACGAGTCAGGTCATTGAGGGGTTTGGCAATGACGGAATAGTCTTTTATAAACCGGCGGTAATAACCAGCGAAACCCAGAAAAGACCTCAATTGTTTCAAAGTCTGTGGAACCGGCCATGTCTTGATGGTCTCTATCTGCTCGGGGTCTGTTTGAACTCCTTCCTCAGAGACAAAATGACCCAAGTACTTTACAGACTTTTGGAAGAATCGACATTTCTCCGGTGCCAGTTTCAGCCCATATTCCTTCAACCGGTTCAGGACTCTCAGCAGCCTTTGTTCGTGTTCCTCAAGAGTGTCCGAATAGATGATTAAGTCATCCAGGAAAACGAGCACTTCCTTTAGGTGAAGGTCCCCCATGCATCGCTCCATCAAGCGCTGAAAGGTGCTTGGGGCGTTGGTAACACCTTGAGGCATTTGGTTAAACTCCCAGAACCCAAGAGGAGTCACAAAAGCAGTCTTTGCCTTGTCTTCCTCCTCCATCTGGATCTGGTAGTAACTTCAGGTCGAGTACTGAAAACCACTTAGAACCAGTGAGTGCTGAAAAGGATTCCTCCAAATTAGGTAAGGGGTATGCATCCTTGATGGTTTGAAGGTTTAGTTTCCGGTAGTCTATCCAAAGCCGGACCTCACCGTTCTTCTTCCTGACCACCACGATAGGCGAAGCAAAAGGAGACGATGATTCCCTTATAATGCCGGCTTCCAGAAGCTCACGCAGGTGACGGCGGACAGCTTCGAAATCTTGTGGATGGATTGGCCGGGCACGTTGCTTGAACGGTGTATTGTCATGGAGTGGAATATGATGTTTGACAGCTGATGTACATCCAAAATCCAAGTCATGATGCGAAAAGACCTCCGAGATGTCATTCAGCTTGCCTATGACTCGCGTCCTCCATTCAGGTGACAGTGGGGAATCACCAAAATCAAAATTCAGGCTGGTGATAGTGTTCCTGACTGGAAGATGGGTCACGCGATGTTCAGACAAGATGCAGTGGTAGGTTTCCAAATCCGCAATGACACTGTGAGGTGGAATGAAGGTATCTTGCTCCGACTCATTCGTAATAACCACAGGAACCTTGTATGGAGAAAGAACTGGGAAGTTGATGAGACAACTGCTGACGCACAAACCCCCAGGTAAGGTGGAAGCAGGATGCTGTAGGAGAACACTCTGGCTAAACAATGGGGTGGAAACTTTGGCAGAGCCCTGGATGACAATAGTGCGGCCGGCCGGAACACGCACTGGAGCTTTGCTTAGTAGCCTCACATTCCCAATGCTGCCATTCTCCTTCTGCTTGTGTGACAGCTGTAGTGTTTTCAACACCGCTCTGTACCCATGAGTGCTAGGCTGATAGCTCGGATGCTGGTTAAGATGCTGTTCATACAGGGGTTCCAGGGTGTTCATCCCAATTAGCACAGTGGCGGGGACGTCAGGGTGTACGTCCGGAACAACTAGAGCCAATGTTGTTACTTCATATTCTTCACCAACAAAATCTCTGGGGAACTTGACGGAAATCTCAATGTATCCAAGATATGGAATGGTTTGACCCGCAGCACCTTCCACCTGGAGAAGATCATGGAGTGGTTGAATTTGTTGTTCATGAAGATGATTGTTGTAAAAGGATACAGGTATTGTAGTAACCTGTGATCCTGTATCAAGCAGGCATTTCTGTGGATGGCCTGCTAGGGTCACCTCTGTTGTGCATCTTGACCCAACTAACCCATGAGGTAACATTGTTGTTGCCTTCGGACAAGTGTGTAGGTCTACACAGTGAACAATTTCCTCCTTGTTCCTTTCCTCCTTTGCGGGACAATGTGGGTCCTGCACAGTTCCTGTACGTCCCATTACGGGAACTGTATCTAGTTTAAATGTCCAGTTGATGAATTCCGCTTCTGCCATTTTGGTTTCCTTTCACTGAACTGTTTGCGTTTTGCATTGACCAATGCAGAATTGGGTCTGTTCTCACACTGTGGTCTAATGTGTCCATCTTCCCCACACCTGAAACAGAAACCAGGCTTGGGGTTAGGTGATATAGTTCCCTGTGTATCCGCTCTTTGCTTCTGGTGCTGCTTTGGAACAGGAGTACAGGACTGATGAGACTGGGAAGCAGTTAAGGCGGCAAGTTGCTTTTGTATCTCCGCCATCTGCTGGGTGAGAGTGGACAACGCAGCACAGACCCCCCTTTCTTCTTCTACTGCGAACTGAGCTTGAGCTGCAACTCTGTGTCTTGGTGTTCCCAGATGTTGCTTCATCCTCAGAGTTTTGCTAGCTTCTCTGTCTTCTTCAGTTCTTAATAGGAGTAACAGTTCTGCAAAAGAAGGTGGGTTGGATTTTCTCTGCTTCAGCTGGAGCTCAGAGATAAGGTTACTATCCCAAACTCAGGGCCACCTGAAGTCGCTGTAGGTAGCCGGATGGTTTCTCACCCGAGTCTTGCAGTGTGTCCATGAACTTCGCATAAAGTTCTTCCCCGTCCTGTACAATTCCAGAAGCAGAATCAAGATGTTGAATATAAGTCTCTGCTGGTAGGTTGGGGTTAAGGTGCTTGATTATGTCCGCTGCAGGTGGTAAAAGACTATCAAGGATGCGCCATGTATCATAGTCCACCTCATGCTGTGGGTGTGGCAGTCTCCCAGAAAACATGCGCAGCCTATGGGATGAACGTGTGTTTACATCTTCGCTCTTTACTATATGCTCCACAACATACTTCTGTAATTCAGGTGGATTCAACTCAGCTGCAGACATACTGATAGAATGTCCTTCTGTTGTTGTAGGATGTAGGGCAGCTGAAGAAGTGACAGGAATAGCCATGTTGTGGGTTTGTTGATCCAGAGTGGCAGCCGTTTTGTGTTCAGATGCGGCAGTGCATTCCTGCTTGAGCCCTTCTGATTTTCCTGGGCGCAGTTCTGAAACAGCTCCATTTATTTGGGTCATTAGTTCTTGGAGAACTTCAGCAAAATCCTGACCAGACAGTTTTGCTACTTGTTTTAAGTCAGCTAAATAAGTCTTAGTCTTTGTGCACCCGACAGTAGCCGCATAGATTTTAGACAAGCTTTTTATATGATATTCATTATTTAAGGGCTTAAATGTATACGGCAGAATCGGACCCAATAAATCAAAAGCAGACCCCGTTTTAAACTCAACGACGAGCATATGATTAAACTCGGAACCGGGTGAGTTTATTGGCACGGAGCGTTCAATAGCACCATACTGGAGAAGAAAATCTTCAACCTCCTCAACCTCATATGCGGGGACGCCACTGACCAATACCGCGTTTGGTATTTTAACACCTAATGACTCCAACAAGTCCATGTTCATAGTAATATGGTGAGATAGTGAGACTGAATGTACACAACAATATTATACTTGACACAACCTCCTGGCTGGCTCGCCACTAATTTGTCTTATGTAGCAAGTACATAAGCTAAAATAATTTAAGTTGGTTATGAGTAGTTGGGCTAATTCAGAAGATATCAGATTCGGCTCTAGGAGGTGAGTGAAGTACAATAAACATACAACCACAGATATTGTGATTACAGTTATTATTTATAGTGAAAATAAAGTGCAATTACCAAATACCAACATTTACAAAATCTGCAGACAGGAAAAGATAAAACATAATTCAAGCTTGTAAAATATCCGCTGCACAGCGGTGCAGCAACCTCGTCCAACCTCTGGCAAACAATGTCTATAAAGTTTATTTCATGATTGATATAAGTCCAACGCGTATGACAGTCTAGACAGGTTGAAATTGGAAGTATGATGATCAGCACTAAGATTCCAAGACTGAAATCTCGGAAGTGAGATTTAGGGGACTGAAAACCAAGAGGGGAGAGTGTAGGCCGCAGCAGCCTCCTACCAGACCGCAGGAAGTTGTAGCTGGGGTTCTGGCTCGTTGGGCCTAGCTCGCCATCCAAAGTAGTGGTGTCGCTGTGGTCTCTCCAGGGCACCACTAGCCTGCACATTCACTACGTGCGATGTCACATACGAGCCCCCACGCATCTACCCACGGCGGTATCAAAGTACTGTTGCTTCCATCCGCTAACGCCTCTCCCCCGCGTCCTTTTCGAGGCGACAACCCGGAAGGCATATAATAGTGCCTCGCGAATAGGATTGGTCACAACAGGCACGTGCAGCCTCGCGGCGTCGCGTGCGTCATGACGCGTCGCGATGCCTTCACGGACACACTCCGGTTGGAATTTAAGATTCCGATTTAGTTATAGATTCAGTTCTTTTTATTTTTATGTGGGTTACACTTGGAGTAGAAAAGTACTACGTAACTATCAGCACGTTAAATTTTTATTTAAACTAGTAAAATCTGCTTTAATAGGCTTTTTTTATCAACTAAAAGGTTTCTCTAAGTGAAATTAGGAAAAAATTGAGAAAAAATATTACTAGCACTCTCTAACACGCACACGCACACACACCACTTGCACTCTCCTTTGTCCCCTGTCTGTGTATTTTTACTGATTTTATTGTTTTGGTAAAGTAATCACATGCAGAAGGTAATTGTTTTAATAAAACACTGGTTAGCGCATTAGCAAGTGCCTCAGTTTATAGAAGTCTCAGTTGTTTCCATTCTACAAATGCCTTCACATATTTGAAACATAATTATCATCTGGGATTAATCGCGTGAAGTGAGAATTTTAGAAAGTGCTGACAGCAAATATTGCCTCCATGAGCCCAATGCCAGAAAAACTAAAGAGATTTTATTTTGGCAGGAAGGTTGTTTAGTACGTGAACTCTCCCTGCAAAGTTTTGATTAACAGCCATTTGTATTGTATTAAAAAAACAATTTTATTATACCTTCTACTGGAAACAATAATGTAACAGCTCTGCATTTGACTGCTGATTGGGAGAAGAGATGAGCCTTCATTTGATGTGACATTAATTCTCGCTCTGCATGGTGGCAACAGAGAGAGGATATTTGCTCGGTGGGTCATACGTTTTTCTTTGACAGTGTAGACTGACTGCAAACAGACAGCATTAATACAAAGCAATCAACACCCTGTCAGCGAAGCAGACACGAGTAATATATGACAGACTGCGAGTAAAAAGCGCAGCGGTTACATGGTGCCAGACAACAAAACAAAAAGATGCTGTGCTCTGTTAAATGTTTCCAAAATGTTCATAGGATCCAGCACTGTTGGGCCGTTTCGTTCATTCTCTCCGCTTTTATTATTTGTGGGTACATGTAGAGAACGGATGCACTGATGCCAATTTCTCTTAGACCAGCAGATGTTTCAGTAAATCTGAACCATGTCAGAAGAGGATTTAGCTCATCCCTTGCTCCATAGAGAGCTGTCATCAATGGATCTGGTCTCATCTTGAGATAATTCAGTTTTAAGGTAGTGGATTAACAGGCCAACACCGCTGTCTTTTCTGTGATGTTAGAATACCTAAAAACTCACGGCTAGCCCCTCCTTGTGAACACTGTACCTTTACTGATAGTAAAAATAGAGGTTTTACTGTAAAATTAGCAATGCCTATCAATTTATATTTAGCCGTCCCGTGAAGCTGTGAAGAACTAATGTACATATTAGTCATATTCTGTCATTTTTATACTCATTTGTAGTCTACAGCACTTGCAATTGTAGTTTTATGCCTGTTTGGTTGAATGTGTCTGCACATAAATTAATCTAAATGTAACAGACAGGGAGTCTGAAGTCTCCTAGGAAGTCAGAAATTTTGCATGCTGAGCTACCTCCCCAACTTTTGCAGCTGTTTTGACGTTGTTGTATTTCCTAGCAACTGCTGTTGTTGCAGTTGCACCATGCTTTTGAAACAAATTATCACATTGCACTGTGTGGCAAAGAAGATGTTGATGATGATAATGATGACTAGGGTAAAGGAAGGCTCAAAAACAGACACACCGGCATGCATAAATAAACAGAAAGGGAGAAAAATGGTATTGAAGTAGGGGAACCCCTCATTAGTGTGACAGTGCAATGAGTCAACTCCCAGGATGGCAATAAAACTTAATCTAGTGAGCTTTTTTTTGTGAAACTCTGATGTGTTTGTGCAGCCAGGCCACACACTGCAGCAGTGCAGCTCAGTCTGCCAAAAAAACACTCCAGAATAGGAAATATTAATAAGAGGCCGTGACCTGACTGTGTGTGTCCGTGCATGTGAGCATGTTTGAAAGTGTGTGCCGGATTGTATTTGTGTAAATGCATTTGCGTGTCTTAGGATTTTGTGTGCGTGTGTGAATGTTACAGCATCTGAATGAGATGTTCCTCAGCTGTTGCAGGGTGCATGAGAAACAGCAGAGCAGCGCTAAACTGTACAAATGAACAGAAGAATAGAGCTTGTTTATTTTACTATGCCTAATTACACTTATCCTTTAGTTGTTTCCTACTTATGGTCCCAACTATGTTCTGTTCAGCTGAGTTTTCTCTTTTGGTCAGTTTTCTGTTTAATCAGTTATATTTCAGTCCAGCAGGTAAAAAAAAAAAAAAAAAAAAAATGACTGTAGTTAGAACTCTCATTTTGGGTAAAATGATTGTCGACAGAGCACACAATGTGAAGCACACAGGCCTAGAGACAACAACTGTTTGCTAAGGAAACGGTGTATTGCTTTACTGGCTGGTAAGTGGTTGCTTGGTGAAATCAGATGTTAAAGCCATGGAGTCATGGAGGCCTAAAGAGGGATCAGTAATCCAGTGGCAACCAGAGGGAAAAATGTTAATTCTCCAAGCATTTGGCGAGTAGTTGTTGGCAGTCACTGGTTCCAAAGAGGTGTACGGTGGTGCACCAAAAATCTCCTTTTTCCATTTTCTGTTTCTCTCACACTTTTTGAAGTTGCACTAACACTTGTCATCAGTCTTGTTTTGGATTGTTTCCACTTGCCTTTCCACTTATTATTATTATTATTATTATTATTATTATTATTATTATTATTATTATTATTATTAGGAGATATACGTCTGCTCTTAATTACTATGCTGGTTACTTATTTATCGATATGTCCCACAAAAAATTTCACGATTCCCTCCAGCCCCTACTGGAGTTCTTCCAGTTAAACAGTGATAACACTGAGATTTTCATCTTTGGTTCTTCCAAATCTCCATCAACAGCAAGTTAAGTAATCTCACTTTATATTTTAAGGCTTATGCATGACAAACAAATTTTTATTGTTGTCTTAAATACAGTAAACATACATAAACTCAAATAATTTCTGTCTCTTTTGACATGTTTGCAGATGGTCCAGAATTCAGCAGCAAAATTACTGACCGGCAGAGATGGGCAGCAACGCGTTACTGTAATCTGATTACTTTTTTAAAGTAACGAGTAAAGTAAGGGATTACTGTACTATTACTACAATGTGCAAAAAATAGGTTTAAACGTTAAACTAATTTCTTCAAGTCAGAGAATGGTGCATATAATTTAATTTTTGCTTGATGCATAAAGTTAAAAGATTAAAACTGATAAAACAAGTTTTAAAAAAAAAGACTTTTTCATTTGATTACATTTTGTATGATGGATTATGCAGAAAAAGTAGAATTGGGCTGAAAGATCTATCGCTTTATCACCTCTTCAGGTTGTAAATCGTGTTTTTAAAAAGTAACTAAGTAACTAAGTAATTACTTTTGAAAATAAGTAATCAGAAAAGTAACAGGATTACTTTTTTGGGGAAGTAATCAGTAATTAGTTACTGATTACTTTTTTCAAGTAACTTGACCAACACTGCTGACCAGTGCTTTAAAAATATATGTATCACTTTAAGATTTTAGTCAGTTTTTTTCAAGGCTCTTAGTACGTATGTCCCAGCATATCCCATTTGTTCACATTCAGCTCCCTGTGCTGTTAGACCTACTGGCAAAACTCTCAAAAGGTCACATCTCAAACAGAAAGGTGACAGTTGTTGCTTCATGTTTGTGGAATCGGTTATAGCTTCACATAAAAAGAGCACCCTCCATCTCTGCTTTTAAGTCCAGGCTCAAAACCTAACTCTCTGGCCTCTCCATCTCATTAGTCTCCTACTTGCTTTGATATCTGTAACTGTTTGTTCCCTGCTGTCCTCTGGTTATTGTTATTGATATGTGTCCCATTACTGTTTACTCTCGAGGCCCCTTAATCTGTATGTTTTCACTTAGTATGTGTGCATATAAAGATATAAACATACACATATTTTGTGGCACACACATGTATAAATTGAAGTTTTAAAATTCTCAAATAAGGAGCATTTTCCACCTAAAAGCGCTGATTGACAGCTTGTCTATCAGCTCAAACAGACTTTAGCTTGTTTAATTGATCAATGCAGGTTGGGGGGGGGGAATCATGTATACACACAGAGTGTTTTAATGTCACACTTCAGCTGTTTGTTTCTCTGGTGAGGAACAGTCTGAGCAGTTAAAAACAATGAGTCCAAAAAATAGACACTGATAGAGACAAAGAGATACAAGCCTAACCAGCAGCCCTGGTGTTCCAGCTTTGATGTGTTACTTGCAGCAGGTCTAATTTGTTTTTTGAGATATCCTGATAGAACCGAGTTAAAGCATGTAACTCTGCACCTTACAAGGCTAAGAAGCCTGAAAACCTTTATATTTTTTTTCCTGCCTTTGGAGTCTTTCCCAAGAAGAGAAATATTGTTCTAGCAGAAAGTGGTCCATTTGATTTTGATTTTGAGTGTGGTTTGTCTTGCTGCCTGATAAAATATGCATCGAGATGGATTTGTCTCCAGTGTTCTGGTGACAGGCTGAACCCAAAGACCACAATCGATTCTTGTTGGCCTTAAGATAATTCTTGACCAACATTGTTACACTTGTCTTTTAATAACACTTTTAGAGTCAGAGGAATTAAACCGTCAAGCCTGCTTTAGATGCGCTATTCTTCCAAACCTCCAACAATGCACAGCAATGGAGTGAAGTCAGTGCATGCAAACTCGGTCAGATGCAACACAGCCATTGTAAGGCCGAACATGGATGCACGGCTATTCTAATTTTTTCAGTATCAAATCTCAAAAGTTCTGGTGCTGGCTCAAGCAGACTGTTATGAAGGCATAAAGAGGATAGACATAATCAGCATGTGTTATTGCTAAATTTTGGACAATTCTTTCGAGATATGCGAAAATGAGCGAACCTGTCCAAGCACTAGAAATGAGATAGGCATGACTGTGTTGAAAACATTTTTGAGACAGCAGTTTTGAACTTGTGTAACAAGCAGGAATATGATATTTCACAGTATGTGATCATTGAAATGAAGTACAGTATGAGGGCTGACAGAGCCAAAATATGATGAACAGCATGCTGAGCCCCAGGCCCTAAAAACACATTTAAGAATGAAATAATGAGAAAGAATGTCATGTTTTACACTGGCTTACACTCATGTGCTAATATTTCCAGACTTCCAGTCTCTGCTTTACAGAATGCAGTCAGCTGTTTGTCACTGTAAGGACTATCAATAAAATCTAATAACTATTAGGCAAGACCACCGTTTATTATTTGCTGCCAGATAATTTTTCCATCATCCGCTCACATTAGTTCAGGATGTTTATTCCAAATTTTCCACACCTGAAAGCTGATGCCTTTTTCCTCATTGTTTTCCGAAACAGATGTGTGTGTGTGTGTGTGTGTGTGTGTGTGTGTGTGTGTGTGTGTGTGTGTGTGTGTCCCTGTAAGGGTACTTTATCTTTGTTTCTGAACAGACTAGGTGGAGTTCCTTTTGATATGTTACCTCTCACACATTAGCCTGCATGTGCATGAATCAGGCTGGGAGTATGAGTGTGTTCAGTGTGTGTGTGCGCACTGATGTGTGGGAGTTCCCTGATTACCATGTAGTCAACAAAGGTATGTTTGCTATCAGTGCAGTATGGGATGAAAGACTACCCAGGAACGTGCATCATCATCAAATCTTAACTAATGACTTCGTGATGGTAGTAATAGAAAATACTGACTTTTAAATTCAGTCTGTATTCATCTGTTTCTCTATTTTCTTTCATGTACTTTACTCAATACAATAAAACCTTTTCTTATTTACAGAGCAGTCAATCTATCTTTACCCGAAGTCATCCATCATCAGTACATCACTGCTCGCATTGCAACCAATTAGCAGCTGGAGGCATAAAATCCTTGTGTTAGTGTATTGCAGGTTATTTCAAATGCAACTAGTTGTAATTAGAAAAAGATGAAAATAGAATGCAGTGCTTTTCAAATCTAATTGACCTCAATTTTATTCACAATTAATACAGATGTTTAAACTGGGAGTGTGTGACCAGTTTAAGTAAAACTCCTTTTGAATTTGATGGCAAAAAATAGGCTGGACAATTAAGTGATACTAAAATAAAAAGATGGAGGAACATTTTGGAGTTAATTAGGTTAACTGGCATCAGGTCAGTAACATGAGTACTTATAAAAGAGAGGCAGAGTTTCTCAGAAGTACAGATTGGTCACCAAACTGCAAAACTTGCATCTTCAGATCTTAAAATTAGGGAACAATTTCACAATAATGTTGCTCAACATAATATTGTAAAGACTTATAGAATATCTCATCATCTACAGTATGTAACATCATCAAAAGATTCAGAAAATGTGGAGAAATCGCAAGGGATAAGGCTGAATATCAAAACTGGTTGCCTGTGATTTTTGGGCCCTCTGGCAGCACTCTGTTAAAACAGGCATGGTTCTGTCATGGGAATCAGTGCATAAGTTTAGTAAAACATCCAGAAATCATTGTCTGTGAACACAGTTCACCATGCAATCCATAAAGACATGTTAAAGCTCTAACATTTAATAAAAGGCCCCAGTCGTGAACAGGATCCTCTCGGCCAAAGCTCATTTAAAATGGACTGAAGCAAAGTGGAAAACTGTTCTGTGGTGGGAACAACAAGGACCATCCAGCTTGTTATCAGAGTATGGGGGTGTGTTGATGCATATGGAGTTGGCATCTTGCACATCTGGAAAAGCATCTTAAAAAACTTAAAGGTATAAACAGGTTTTATATGGGCTCCCATCCAGGTCTCGAATATTTCTGCAAGGCAATGCTAAACCAGATCCTGCATTTATTACAACAGCATGGCTTGATAGTAGAAGGGTCCTGCATCATAAAAATAAAAAATACACCAATGAAGACCCAGGACTGTTGAACAGCTAGAATCGTCTATCCAACAAGAATTAAACGCCATTCCTCTCCAAAGGTCCAGCAGCTGGTCTAGTTAGTCCCCACAGGTTTACAGACTGTTGCTTAAAAAAGAGAGGATGCTACACAGTGGCAAACATGGCCCTGCCCAAACCTTCTGTAGATGTGTCCCTGCATTCAAATTCAAAATGACTTTATTTTTGCTTATAACGGTCCATTTTCTCAGTTTGAACATATGGTATGTTTTCAGTGTTCTGTTTAGGTATCTCTCTCCAACCAACAAACAGTTCTTTAATCAGTGTAGATCTTTTTATGCCTCTGAATCTGTTAAGCAGCAGCCATAATAAGATCTGAACCAGACCTGTGCAGATCTTTGATATTGTGCTGAGCTCTTATAAATGACCAGAACTTAGATATTTTACCCTGAAAGTCAGAGATGCATGTGCCAGCTGTTGGTTTTGCTTGTTTTCATAATTTCTTGTTATTACATTTCAGGATTTCATGATGGACACAATGTACTTTTAGTATTAAAGGCGAGAACCGATGGTATACTTGTTTACCTCTGATTGTTTACTTCCCAGTGTCGAAAGACGTGCTTGTCTCTCCGATCTTAATCTGAAGCTAAACAAGTCGAGACAGAATTTATTACTATCCATAAAGTCAAACAGCAGGTGACCCTAGAGTTTAGGCTGTTAAACCAATGTTTTTGTTTGTGCATGTACTGTGTATGTGTGTGCGATTGTGCGAATCCATACTGCGTGTCCATCCATGTCTGTGTTTCTTTGAACAGCTTTACAGAGTCCCACCTCTAAAACAAATACAACAGGAGGTCATGCTTAAAGATGGGCCAAGAGAGACACCACAAAAGGAAGGAGACCGACACAAATGTCAAATAAACTCGTTCCAACATCATGTTTATCTGTCAGAGTTTACTGTGACTCACACAGGAACTTTTTTGCCGCTTGCATGTGGATGTTTGCATCTGCACGTATACGTCATAAGCAAAAGCTCACATTTTGCATGTAGATCCAAAGTGTTTGGTTATTTTTGTTGCTTTTGTGTACGTGTCAGTGGGTGTCCCACGAATGTAAGTGTAACACTCTGTACACGTGAAACATTTCTGTGGCTAACCTGGGGTGGCCTATCTGCTACTGCTGGCATATATTTCAAGTGTATGTTTGGCTTTGTTTTCTTTGCTTCAGCTACTGTTGCTACCTCAGAGTAGTTGAAAAGCAGATGTTACTGATGCATAGGAGACAAATGCAGTGTCGAGTCTTGGTTTAATGGCCCCGAACCCGGCTCACAATTTACAACTTCAATTTTAAAAAATCCTTTAAACTATATTGTTATATCAGCTCTTATTCAGTGGTTTCCACCATTTTTTACTCATTACTCTTTAAATTACAGTCTGAACATGCTTAACCAAAGCCTGAACCCTCCCACATTTTTTGAATACGTAAATTGTCCAGTAATGGCAAGGAAAAAAAATTAAGGGTAAAAAAATTAGTACAGTTGTTTGTTTACCCAAAGAGTTTTTTATACCTTTCATACCATTATTGTATCCATGGCTTTAGTTTGGGAGTCACTGGAGTACTACAGATACATGAACTACTCTAAGATGTAACATTGTCATGCTATTTGGCATATCTAAATACAGAAGTTAAACTGGACAGAGTGGGTTTTTTACATACTAAATACCAGTAAATAATGGTATTTAGAAATGTTGAAAGTAATGACATGATAGAAACACACAGTTGCTTCAATGTGTTAGCTGCACATCCATGACTTAAATCTCGCCACATCCCAAAGACGCTGATATCTGATGACTGTTGTTCTTAGGGCAGTAAATTCATTTTCATGTTCAATAAACCAGTTTTACATAATCTGAGCTTTGTGACATGGCACATTATCCTGCTGGAAGCAGCCATCAAAAGATATGTACTCTGTGGTCATAGTGGGATGGACATGGTCAGCAACAATTCTCGGGTAGGCGGTGCTCAGCTGACCCAAAGTGCGCCAAGAAAATATTCCCAACAGCGTTACACCACCACCGTCAATCACTGATACAAAGCAGAGCAGATCTTATGCTTATGCCAAAAATCCAGACTCATCAGACCAGGCAACATTTTTCTATTTTCTGTTGTCCAATTTTGGTGAACCTGTGTGAACTGTAGTGTCAGTTTCCTGCTCTTAGCTGACGGGAGTGGCCCCTGGTGTGGTCCTGTGCTTCTGTAGCCCATCAGCTTTAAGGTGGCACATGTTCCTCTATTGCATAGCGTGGTTGTAACAAGTGGTTATTCTAGTTGCTGTCACCTTCCTGTCAGCTAGGGTTAGCGTTTTCAGCATCTCTAACACCGTAAAGATGCTGAAATACTCAAACAAGCTTGCCAACCACCAACCACCATACTGACCGTCCTATTCAGATGCTCAGTTTGAACTTCAGGGGATTGTCACACATTCAAGCGTATGTTCTTACATACATGCAGTTTGCCTTTAAAGCATTTGTCAAAACACAGGTTGTTCTCAAGAGCTCACGGAATTCAAGTGTGGTACTGTAGGAGGGATGTCACTGTTCTTCTTTTGGTGCTGAGGTGCATAGTCTGTAAAAATCACCAATGCTCTGCTGACTCACTAACTGCAGAGGTCCATTGGCATTAACACCAACACAAAAACTTTGCACCAGGAGCTTCATGGCGTGGGTTACCCTGAGCAGTTCTAGCTGTAATGTGTGAGTTCCCAGTGTTTTTGTTCATGTAGTGTAGGTTACGATTATGACTGCCACAAATCATTTCAGTTCACCATTGTGTGTCACCATTACCAGAATTTTCTGTTGTAGCAGCTGTGTAACCTCTTAGGCCCAGCAGGTGAGCCATGTTGCATATTAACAAAATATTATAACTGAGTGGCATGGTAGTTGTTTAGTTGTTTAATCGGCGCATCTCTAGCAAGTGAGCACTTTGTTTATTTTTCCTTGCTCACATACAGTCATACAGTATAACCTCTCAAACGCCAAAAAGCTATGATGCTATACAAAACTAAATAGAGCACCAAAGAGTAATCAACTACTTTTCAGTTGAAGTTGTATATGGATCGTTTTAATGCTGATGCTTGAGGAAAAGGTCAGATTGTGGGATTACACTCCTTGTTTCATGCAGTCATAGATACACACTGACACATAGATGCTCATAAGCACATGCTTGATGTCTCGTGTGTTTAACCAACATCATAAAAACCCAAAGGTTAAGCGCTTCGGTGTCCCAAGCATGCTCTTGTACTCTTTTGGTCCATTACTTGTGCGCATGTTATTCTGAGCAGTACAGAGTTACTTTGAGTTACTTTGACTGTGTTAACAAAGGGTGACTCATCCCACCACTGACTGGATGTCTGCTCACCAGGGACTACTGTAAATATTTGAGTGGAACTGTTGACATAAAGATAACACTGACTAATGGATATACAAGCCTGGACTCAGAAAAGCACCGATGGGTTTGTGGGAGTGATGGAGAAAAGGATGGGAGAGGATGGAAACATGGTAAAGGACAAGTGGGTAGATATATGGAGAAGGAAATGGGGAATGTGTGAGAGAGAGAAATTACAGAGGTAACAGGTAAGCAGAACTATAATCCAGCATCATTTCTTTAAAGAAATACTTTTATATTAAAATTTGAGTTAAAAAAATGATCATGTTAGGTCTCTTCTGTTCCATATTCAAAAGTTCCTCCTCCTGTGAGTGTCATTTTTACTGAAACGGGCTAAAAGGGGGGAAAAAATCTTCATTCCAGCACCGTTTAACATGGGATTATATCAATATTAATAAAACTGTCTGTAACACTGATTTCAAGCGTTGCTTGAATAAGAGTGTAAAAGAGATGCCTGCCATCTTAAAACCCACATTATGAAGCTAGTGAAAAGTGGATCTGTCACAAAGTGATTGTCATCTTGATGAATTCAGCAGTTAATGTCAATGAAATCAATTAATTCATGATTTACAAGTCAAGTGCTTTTTGTGGTTGCAGCATGATTAAACAAAACAAAAATAAAAAAACATTTTTTTGTTAAAATTTGAGAAATCTTGTTGATATACGTCGCAAGTTTTAGGTTGAATTCTTTAAAAACAGTTGGCTTGATGCCCAGATTCTCTCAAACTGTGCATGTGTCTGTGCACTCATCCATTTGATAATTTCTCAGCTTCTTGCTGTGGTTCTTTCTTTTCATGCATTTCGATGCTCAACATAAGATGCTATCCAACCCTTCATTTCTATGTACTTAGCTAGCTTTCATTTTTCCCAAGAGGGAAAGCAGGAGAAGGATGGACTCAAAAATCACCTTGATTTTGATTTACTCTGGGCTTATATTACTGAAGGATCCATCTGTTTAGTAAAATGAAAATGGAGCAAATGCAAGAAGATAGATGTGAATTCAACTAAGATCAAATTAACCTCTCAAACTATGTACAGTGCTACAGGTCACCAGGTGTAACTGTGGGGCCGGCCAGTGGGTGGGACACACTGTAGTCACTGCAAGCGCAGTATGGATGACCCAAGTAAAAATATGTGCATTTGAGCTTTTTCAGGTAACTTTTTTTTTCAGATTAAACATTGGTTAACATATATAACTTATATAACTTGCGGTAGGTGATACTTGCTGTACAGGTACGAAGTCACTACCTACATTAAAAAAAAACAAAGCAAAACAAAGTTTTGAGAACTTTTATATACGACCCTATAACTGACTATGTATTTTTCGCTGTAATGAGAAGGGGTGTGGTCTAATGACATCAACACCCTATATCAGGTGTGCATAATTATTAGGCAACGTCCTTTCCTTTGGCAAAATGGGTCAAAAGAAGGACTTGACAGGCTCAGAAAAGTCAAAAATAGTGAGATATCTTGCAGAGGGATGCAGCAGTCTCAAAATTGCAAAGCTTCTGAAGCGTGATCATCGAACAATCAAGCGTTTCATTCAAAATAGTCAACAGGGTCGCAAGAAGCGTGTGGAAAAACCAAGGCGCAAAATAACTGCGCATGAACTGAGAAAAGTCAAGCGTGCAGCTGCCAAGATGCCACTTGCCACCAGTTTGGCCATATTTCAGAGCTGCAACATCACTGGAGTGCCCAAAAGCACAAGGTGTGCAATACTCAGAGACATGGCCAAGGTAAGAAAGGCTGAAAGACGACCACCACTGAACAAGACACACAAGCTGAAACGTCAAGACTGGGCCAAGAAATATCTCAAGACTGATTTTTCTAAGGTTTTATAGACTGATGAAATGAGAGTGAGTCTTGATGGGCCAGATGGATGGGCCCGTGGCTGGATTGGTAAAGGAAAGAGAGCTCCAGTCCGACTCAGACGCCAGCAAGGTGGAGGTGGAGTACTGGTTTGGGCTGGTATCGTCAAAGATGAGCTTGTGGGGCCTTTTCGGGTTGAGGATGGAGTCAAGCTCAACTCCCAGTCCTACTGCCAATTTCTGGAAGACACCTTCTTCAAGCAGTGGTACAGGAAGAAGTCTGCATCCTTCAAGAAAAACATGATTTCCATGCAGGACAATGCTCCATCACACGCGTCCAAGTACTCCACAGCGTGGCTGGCAAGAAAGGGTATAAAAGAAGAAAAACTAATGACATGGCCTCCTTGTTCACCTGATCTGAACCCCATTGAGAACCTGTGGTCCATCATCAAATGTGAGATTTACAAGGAGGGAAAACAGTACACCTCTCTGAACAGTGTCTGGGAGGCTGTGGTTGCTGCTGCACGCAATGTTGATGGTGAACAGATCAAAACACTGACAGAATCCACCGGGCCCTCTGACCACCACCAGTAGGCAATGGGTGAAGTGTCTTGCTCAAGGACACAACAATGGAGACTGTTGGAGCCGGGGCTCGAACCGGCAACTTTCCGATTACAAGACGAACTGCTAACTCTTGAGCCACATTCGCCCGCTCATTCATTCATATTGTGGAGGTAAACACAGACGACACGAGAGCTCTCGATAAACACTGCTCGTTTATTACTCATCACCACAGAACTGAACACTTTCCCTCCAAAACACAGCAACAACACTTCCTGAGAACTGGGTGTGAGTGGAGCCCTCCAGTGGTCCACCACAATATAAGCTTTTAATACTGTCCAGTATCGTAGAAAGACTGAGAGAGCCTGGGTTGACTTGTTGAGCAGATGAACACATTTGTGTGACTGCTTAACCCAAGTTTAGGGTTAGTGAAGCCAGATAAAGCAAAGATATGCTGGGAATGTTGAACATTGCTGTACAGGGTCTTGACTAAATATGAGCTTTGGCTATAATATAAACGGACAATGCTCTGCTGATGCTATCAAACTTTTACTTCACTTAAATTACCCTTGTGTCCGTGATTGATACAAATTGAAGCTCTCTCTTTGTATTTTTAAGTGCAGCATGATGGAAAAAGCCAGGGAAGCAGATAAGAAGGTCATAACTGTACAACCGTCCCTCATGGTAGTTTCCAATTAAGAAAAACTGATATATTCTGCCTTTCTTTTTTTTTTGTTCAGCGTAGCTACAATGGTGCCTGTCAGTCAACACCATAATGCTGCTCAGTCACTAGTTTATAGAAACAGTAGAAAAATTAAACAGCGTTGCTGCCCTGATACAGGATAACACTCATAAGCTGTATAGCCTGAGATTCATGGTACTGGTATATTGCTATATATGGTAAGAAACTAATAGTATTGTTTTTGATTTTGTAGGATTCAGTGTCTATTCCTATTTATTCCTGTCAGTTTTTATATTTAAAAAGTCACATGTTACATACATGCTAGGGTGTCGTACAGTTTTGCCTTTATCTGTGACACATTCACAAACCTATCTGAAAATATATTAAAATATTTGCCTTAGTCAAACACGAAAACACACATATTTGGTTAGATCTAGTACCAAAGTTGGTTGGGAGAAACAAAGGGGGGATGAAAAAAAGCTTTGATTGGCTCCCTGTGCCAGTGGAAAATGCAATTCTCCAACCATAAAAAGGGTATGTTAAGAATTTAGAATATGAGCAATGCCAAGGCTCAGTTAAATAACCATCATGACAAAGGGGAGACCACAATCCAAGACCTGGAATTTCAACAAGCCATGAGGAATGTAGAAAAGTAACACTATTTAAAAAAAAAAAAAAAAAAGAGAGAGAGAGAGAGAGACTGAAAATCTACGAGGAGAAGGAAAAGAATCTTCAGAGGAGGTCTGAAAGGCACTCTGCCCCATATAACATTGAAAATCTAACACATATGCTGGTTTAGCAAACTTTTGAAAATATTGCAGTGTTTCCCACACAACCTCGGACACATCCCTCAGTTATATTAATGACTCTAAAAGTATATTCTATAATATATTTTAGAATTTTTGTTAATAAATATTCCTTTCTGTCTGAGAGAACAATATTATACACAGATGAGATTCCCAGTAGTCCCCATGCTCTTTTCTCCAAAGTTCAGGCACTGGCATAGACTGTAAATAAAAGATGCACGTATGTTAGTCATGTTGTTTCAAGCATGCCGTAAAACAAACGACTGAGCACATAACAGAAAGTATAAAAAAGTGACAAGCTCAGTTCATCTATATGTAAATATGACACACAAGATTTTCAGTATTTGGTCAGGTGGTAACAGAGCTCAAAGAGATGTTAGCTGTATGTCCACTAAGCATTGCAGAGGGTGGCCATTATCAGTAGCCATTAACCACAACCACAGTTATTTGAATGACCTCAGGATCAGTTGAAGGAGGAATCCAAACTGTTTGTTAATTCAGGATCACCCGGAATGTGAAGTGTGTGGTTATGCTGAGCCCATCAAGTCTGCAGAACAGGACATGGCCTGCTGTCATCAGTCTTGGAGGTTAGATGCTGCAAAACGATGTTGTAGTCCATCTACAGGACAACCAGCTGATTATTTCTCCCTTATTTATCATCACAAAGTTCCACATATGAGTAAATATACATGATTGTGAATGCATCGCTGCTGCCACAAATATGATCCAGTTCTGTCATAAAATCTGCACTGTTTCAACCTACATGCTACTTATGAACGTTACTTAATTATACTGATGTTTATCCAAGCAAAGAGTCTAACTCAGATTTTCAAGTTTGACTCCAAGGAGTGTTTCTAATAGAAATAGATCCAAAGACTGGCACGAGTAACTGAGTTGCCTCAACCTGCAGCTGCTGATTGTGTTAGGTGGATCAAACTACAAACATTAACTGCTGTTTTGTTTTGTTTTTTAACATACCATGCCTCCATAATAATAATCATACTCATAATCAACGTTCATTTAATCAATTAGACTGGTTTTGGTGTTAATGTAGAATTAACCTTAAGGAACCAAAACATATTGTCTAGAAAACTGTATTCATTAGTTTGAGATAAACACATTTTGGGTTATAAATCTTTAGCTCAATTTCAAAGAAGTGCATATTTTCATTTTATTATATTATTTGAGTATTTTATGGCTTCTTGATTTAATTTCGCTCCAAATTTGATTAAAATCAAAGAAAAATTCACATAATAGCAAAACATAGAAGCTGAGCGGGCCAAGGGAGGGTGTCACTTGCTGCTGTAATTAAATACAGTGTTTGACCTGTTTTCCAACTTGTTTTCTTTAAAGTGTCCGTGTGTGCGTGTGCGTGTGTGTGTGTGTGTGTGTGTGTGTGTGTGTGTGTGTGTGTGTGTGTGTGTGTGTGTGTGGACACTCATGCATGTGCAATGTTAACTGTTCCAGGAATCAAAGTAAAATGAGAGGGGGGAGAATCTCGAGCTCTAACGAACCTTAAGTATGCCCTGAAGGACAAGCATGCCCATGTCCCCTCCACATGTAGGCACCACTTAGAGCAAAATAACCTGTAGACCATCAGTGAACCACAGAAAGAGAAGAGAAAAACCTGATGCCTGCTCAGGTTTACTGAAAAGTCTTGAGAAAAATTAACTTAACCAAAAAGCTATTGAACTCTGCAAGTAGATCTGGTTCAGAGACACATTGTGCTTTTCATGGTAATTCATATGCATTTTCTGTGCAACCTCTCATGGAAACAGTTAAAATAATCACACACAAGAGCACTAAATCATACAAATATAAAACAACAAAGTTGAACCTTTCCTCCAACAAGTGAGTTTTCTCTTTAACTAAGATAAACTGAAGGTCCAGTTCATGTGTTGCACTTCTTCCTGTAACGTTGGCTGTTGGTAGTGATTGAATGTGAACTGTGGCACTGGAACTGTGGGTTTCCAGTGTCACTGTATACTTATGAATTACTCAAAAATGAAACTTGTGTCTCTTAAAATAATATGTGGAAATCAGGAGATGAATGAAAGTCTTGCATAGTAAAGCTGTAGTGAATCTGAAAAGTGCAACGCGAACTGAAAATAGAGACCAAAATAAAAGTTGTGCCTGTTGAAATGTGATAAAAGGTCAGGTACTGGCAAGAAGAACCACATTTTGTTTCCTGATAGTTAATATTTATTTCACCTACTGGTCATTTGTAGACTTCCTAATGTCTTTTTTTGCACTTGTAAGTTTAATACTATATACACATATAATACATTTCATAGTAGAGGCTTTTCAGTGCAGATCTAATGATGTTTTAATTTATGTACATTCTGCTAAGTCATAACTCTTAACAGCCACTTCTTAAAGCTCTAACAATTCATGGATTTAAATTTAGGCCTTGGTGCATGTTAGGATTCCTAAAACTAAAAGGAATCCTGATGATCGAGGTTGCTTTTTAAAATCTAATAAGTCAGCTTTGCAGTATGAACACCAAATGGGTCACACAGTGGACCTTGTGGTATTATTTAGGATGTTGCAAGGATTTGTAGTCTTGTACAGTCCCAAATGTGCCTTTGAACACGCATGTGTGTGTGCCTTTTGGTCAAGGTAGGAGTGTGTGAGTCACACTGTGTACAGCTGTGGTCCAGATGAAGGCCACCTGCTCCCTCCATTTGCTTAATTTTCCTGTTACCTCCATCATTTATCCGTTCTCCCAGACATGCAAACAACCTTCAATTAGGCCAGTCTTGACTCGCTCCATGCCTTTGCACACACTTTGCCAGTCTCACAGCGAAATGCATAATAGCAACAGTCCACAGCATGAAACATGTTTTAAAAAATTAAATCAGCTTGAGTTAGAGATGCCAGCATTTTTTTTTTTTTATCCTCTTCTATTGTCTCGAGTCGACATCCTGTTTCAGTCGAGTTTCTTTTTCTCACTGCAGATCACAGAAAAAGCCACAAAATTTCCAATAAGTCAAATCCAGGACTTTCACCCAGGAGACTAGGGTGAACATCTACTTGGTTTAAGTTTGATAAAAATACAAATGAAGGGCATAGGCAAGGAGACAAGAGACCTTTTCAGTTCACTGAAAGTGATACATTTGATTTAGGTTTTAATCCAAGCTTCATTGTGCTATTTGACCAAGTCTGAACCCAGGACTTCAAAAGTGATACAGCCCAGACTGAGATCCCAGACATAATTCTCCAAAAAATCATCCGCACCACCCCAGTTGACACCACTGTGGTTTCTGGCAAGGAGTTAAACTTGTGATCCAAGTTATATTAGCACAGACATGCCAAATAGTGGATATTCAACTTGGCAAGGACCTTGTTTGACTAAACTACCCAAGAGAGCTTGCATTTGAGAAAAAAAAGAGCCGAAAGGAAAAATCAAAAAATCGAAAAGCAGCTTTAAAAACTGGATTATTAGTCATATTTTGGTCACTTTTAATATACAGCTGTTTGTTCCCTTCATTTATAACGGTTATTAACAACAAAGAAGTGTTTTTACTTCTTAAAATGGTTTTAATTTGTAAGACACCGTAGCTGGTGCCAGTTAACAGTACGTATATTAAGGATTATAAATCAGCCAATCAGCTGTTTCCTATTAAATAATGTCTTTGTGTGTGTGTTCATTTTGAATTTATTGCCAGTGAGATTAATCAGGAAAGTTGAGCTAGGTTGTGTGTTTGTTTGTGTTACAGATGCTGTGCAAGTTATTTTCCTCACAGATCCTGAACTGTGCTCTGAAAACACGCAGGGTGTTCCCCTTGTCTTTAGTGTGGATGGATATGGCTAAAGACAAATTTGGTTTCTCGAACCACAGGACAGTTTGTTTTGTTTACTTTGCCAGATTATTGAGAAGATGATAGTTTTTGGATATCTCAGGCTTCTCTTAATCTTTTAATCATAATATCTGACCTAATGATAAAATTCATAAGAGCTTTGTATGTTGAAAACTGTCTTAACTGTCATGTAAAAGACTAAAGAGTGGCGAACACCTCCCAATTTTTAAAACTACCTACCCTACCTGGGAGGTTTTTTCTTTATACCAAACCATGCTGATGATTAACCTTGTTAACTGTAAGATGACCCGTCACGTGTTATATAAGTATTTTTCAGCTCTTCCCGTGTTTTCATGCTGCTGTCCAAACATTTAGAAATCATTTTACTGGTATTAAATGAAAAATAAGAATATATTAAAAAGGTTAAATAACCATACTCCTCAACATTAGCTTTGATATTTTGTCTTTGTGCTATTTTAAATGGAATTTAGGTTGTAAATTATTTGGAAATCAATATTTTAATTAATTCTGTTAATTTTTTCTACACATGCAAAACAATGCATTTTTATATTTAGAAATCTATTAACAATGTACATTTTTAGCATTAAAAACTAGAAACTTGTTGTCACACATGTTATGCATTCCACCAAATTCAACTTTTCCATGAATGCTTTTCCAGTCAGGAATGACTGGATGCCTGCGGTTTTCTTCTTCTCATTCAGCCACGGTGGTCGCTAAGCGGACCACACTAGGTGTGCATGTTTCTGTGTGTGCCTGAGTTTGGAGAGATCATGCGTTATGTGTTGTTGAGGCATACCGCTTGCGTGCTTACACGTCTTTGTGTGTGTGGTAGAGGATGACATCAACCAGCCATATCAAATCTGAGAGTAAATATCTGGCACTGCTTTGCCTAATTTCCCCTCGTCAACCAACCTTTAGTCTTTGTCCTGATTGGTGGAGGAGATGGGATCTGATTTCCTGTAGGTAATGCTAATTGCCCAGCATGCTGTTTTAATTGGCTTTCATCATAGAATTGGTATTCCTAGATCGAGTCTGTATTTTGATCAACTGTTTTCTGTGCTGGCTCCAGTTATCTGAATAAATGTAAAACATTTTACTGGTCCACGACTTTGCCAATTTTGCTTTTATACAGTTGGTTTAATTCTGCAAAGGAGGCAGGATGCTTTGAGTGCAATTTGCCTTTGTTCTTGCCCGTTCTATCACATTTCACATACTGGTTTAATTATAATGCATTTAACCTTCTATACAGTCATCAGAACTTACAAAACATCCATAAAGCGTGGTTTACAAAAATTATGGTCCCTGTACAAGCCGTGATTCGTTCTGCTTGTTTGGTGTCTTTGGTTTCATGTTTGGCTCAAATTCATTTTATAGTTTTTGATTATGTTTATTCTTAGAGTACAACACATTTCCTTGTGTACATTTCAGTGACATGGATAAAAATCATCCATCAGCTGTTCCAGAAACAATAAGATCTCTTATTATTTGAGACTATTACTTTTTTTTTAAATTTGCATATTTGATTGCATTTATTAGCTGAAAAGAAAAGTTACAGACTGTTGTTTTTTGTAGTAAATGTTTTAATGTTTAATGATTAAACATGGTCTTTAGTGAGGAGAAAAAAATCAATAAAAGTAGCTGCTGTGCGATGCCAAAAGAAAGGCCGAATGACTGGACACATAGTTTTGATGAAAGCATATTAAGGCACCAAGTCTATAAATGGTATTTCTGTGTTTATCCCTGTTCTCCATTTCAGCCTCTGTACATTCCAGTCAAATGAGGCCTCCCATTGGACCCAGTCAGTAATCAGCCCACTGGCTGGCTGCTGCTGTTCTGTAATAATATTCTAATAAGCAGTGACTGGTGCTTTGATGAAGGTCTGCTACTCCTACTACTGATCTACTGAACTCACTCCTACTAAGGCAATTAAACATAGCTGAAAACAAGAAAATGGACCACCGGCTCCTTTTGCCTTTGCTTTCCCTCTGACCCTCTTTATTTTCCGTTATGCTTTTTGACTCAGTCTTCTTCCTTGTTTTACACTTTTAAGCGTGTTTCATCATGCATCGCTGATTTCCAGTTTTTCCCTCTCTTTTTTTTTCTTTCCCTCGTCTCTTTAATTTCATTTTTGTTATTGTTTCTCAAGTCTGATAGAAGCCTGCTGCTGAACTGCTGCTCTGATCTCACTCCTACCCGAGCAATTAAATCAAGAGAGCCAACAGTGGGAACATGGACCACCAGTGGGAGAATGGAAGGACAGATTTCATTTTTTTTAACTGCCTCTATTTCCTTTTAAAGTTTGTGATTAACCATTTTCTACAATTTTGTCTTTATTGTAAGCTACTTTTAAAATGTCTGTCATCCTCTCCCTTGAGCTTTGTTCAGGCTCCTCTCCTTCTCCATCCGTCCGTCTGTCTCCGTTCCCCCTTACTCCACTTGATTGACTTGAGTGGGTGAAAGAGGACAATTTGTTCTCCCGCAGTCTAAAATTACCTGCCTGTCTGTTTGGATGTGGAGAGGCAAAGATGATTTCTCTCTCCCATCAGTGACCGTGGTTCCTGTCGTTCACATGAAATTTAAGTTGGCATTCTCTTCGCACAGGTATTTATCTGAATAAACATTGAACCCTGAAATGATGTTAAAGAGCTCCAAAGATAAAAGGACTCCACCCGCAACCTTAAAAGCACAGATTTAAAATTAAACACTTATATGCAATGTAAGTTACTGTCATGGTCTACGGTGGGTGGCTGGAGTTTCCATTAGGCTCCTGAACTGACCTGGGATCCGCCCCTGGGCAGGGCCAACTCCAGCTCCTGCACACCTGGAGCCTATTGCAGGCTATCAAGCCAGAGGGATTTAAACCACACATCGATGTTCACTCACTGCCAGTTCGTCATCAACCCATGTTGGTAACAGGTCTTGTGTTTCAAATTCTCGCTGTGATTTATCTTACTAACAAAGACTCTTTTGTACTACAGTTGCTGTACCCACCCTGGCTCACTCCACCTCCGGACTCGGGATACCTAGTGATCATTTTGGAAATCCCTCTGTGCCTCACCTGCCTGCCCTCCTGCCATCACACTCCATCTGGAGCCCCGGATCTCAGGTCAGCCTTTCCACGCCACTCAGCCTCCCCTGGATCTTCATCATCCCCCTCTCAAACACTCCAGGTCCCTAACTGCAAGTAAGAATTGCTGCTCTTATACTGGCCACTTCTGAGCTGCCTTCACTACCTGCCTAACTCCTATATCCTCTCCCCTCAGTGTGACTGTTCCCCACTCAGCTCCGTTCCACTTCTCAGGCCTCGTTCCCTCGCCCTAGCCACGTTCCCCTGGGCACGCCACACCAAGGCTCCACGTCTCGTCATTTTCTGTCTTTGCCACGTTTCCCTTTTTTTCCCCCTTGCACTTAACCGTAATAAACTGTTAAATCATCTACTGTCTCCGCTCTGGGTTTCTGCACCTGAGTCCTATTCAGTACCGGCCATCCGTCGCCGTGACAGTTACTACCTCATAAAATAAGATTTTAAGTCCATTTGACACATTTCCTTCTTACATTTGCTCATGTAAGGGGTCAGCATGCAGTAGCAGATCATTTGCTTCCTTCTGTGCTCTACATCCTCTGTAACGCCAATAAACCGCACATCCTCTCACATCATACCATTGGAAATTTAGGAAATGCTCTGGCATTCTAAACAATACCATGTCACTATACTATTTCTATACTACATAGTAGTATATCATACCCTATAGTACTATAGAGCATGATATACTACTAAGCCCTTCCTCACTTTCAACTCTGTTCCTTGATCTACTGGGAGTGTGGGAGAGTCAGTAAGAGATAACCAGGGTTATCTTATCATTCATCATCCTTTAATGACTTTTTAGCATTGGACCAGGTGCTTTCACACACATTACTCTCCAGGTGATCATAAGAGAGGGCAGGTGTCATGTGTCTTTTTTTTAATGATTGTATTGCTTGTGGCAAACTGTGTTTCACAGAGTTATTTTTTGTTTCTCTTTTAACGTTGCTGCAGATTCACAGAGGCATGCTAATGAAGACTGATGAAGTGCAGATTGGAGGAAAACCACAATGTTCTTGCATTGTAAGTTGTTCATTTGAAGTGTTTAGAAATGCACAGAAAAAGCTAACTTATCACTTCAGCTTCCATAATACGAACGGCATCTAATTTAAACAGGCAGGATGTCATACTGTGAAGAGGATTTATCCATAGAGAGCTCTGGGAGTGTGTTAGGACATTTCACCAAATAAAGGCCTAGTTAAGGCAAGGTTTATAAAAAATGAATTGTTAAAACAATACAGAGGTAAATGTAACTTTTCTAATTCTGTAATGTCCATTGAATGTTCAGATATTGGTGTATAGGAGTGTTCCTGTTAGCAAATAATTTTTATGTCCTTTTAAACAATCTAACTTGATTTAAACACTTGCCACAGAATGACTGATGGTGCATTTAAGAGCACCAGTAGTCCTCCTCTCTTGCATCCACACATCTGTGCAGAGTCTGGTTACACATAGCTGCTGTTTCGTTGTTATACACTCGCCGACCACTTCATTAGTTGCACATCGTTAGTAGAAGGCAAAAACCCCATGTGGCTCTCCCATCACATCGAATCCCAAAGGTGCACTATTCTAATGAGGTCCTGTTACTACAGAGGACATCTGAGTACAGTGAACTCATTGTCATATTGAATAAGCCAGTATGAGCTTTGTGCCATGGGACATTATACTGCTGGAAGCAGCCATCAGGAGATGGCAGCAGCATCTGCCATCTCCCACAGCAGCACTTTCTGAATTGGCACCAATAATCACGCAGTGCCTTAAATCACCTTTCCTTTCCATTCTGATGCTTTGTTTGTATTTCTCCATCATGTCTACATGCTTTATTTTCACTGTTGCCCACATTTAAGCATCTAGTCGACTGGTTGTGCACATCCCTATTGATGTGCTTGTCGTCACGAGCAACTGTGAGAAAATCATAAAATGATCTCTTCTAACTTTAAAGAGCCCAAGCACAAAGTTCTTTTGGAGAAAGCTCTGCTGTAATAAGGTGTCAGGATTGATGTAAATGTGACAGATGATGCACGTCTCAACTGAGGCTTAGGAAGGTGGGAGTGAGTACGTTTTGGTCTGATTCCCCGGCTGTCTGGCATGTGTTCAGCTCCCGTTTCACTGTTCTGTCAGCCCTCATACTGGGGGTCTGGTATTAAACAAAACAAAACAAACATAGCACAGATTCCATTGTGCATATGTGGTTTTTAAACTTGGCTCTTCAGGATCGTTCTAGATTTAATTGTACACATGCACACACACTCACAAATATTCAATATCCAGATGAAATACCTTTTTTTCATGTTTTAAGGTGTATTAATACTGGCACGGCTTGGATTAGGAAAAAGACAGCAGACGGTCTGATTTTACTACTTTGCATTAAAATGCATCGGGGGCTTATACTTTTTCTAGCCCCCAAAGATCAACAGTTATTGTTTTTTATGTGGTTTTTAAGGCCAGGATTTTGTGGCTACATCTTCCAGTCTCCAGCGTGCCTGGCCTTTTGTGCGGATTCTTCATGTGAAGAATACTTTTCCACCTCACTTGCTGCGCCGCTCGCCTGTTTTCCCAGCTCATTCTTTGGATGGGGAGTGTGTTTTTTCTTTGTCAGCGTGAACATTATTTCATCTCTCCCCCGGCCTGTGGAAACTGTGGCAAAGTGAGGTGACCTGAACTTCAGGCAAACGGAACATGGCCGTGTGTGCTTTTGTGTGGCTTTGTGTGGAATTTCACAATTATTGAACCTTTAAGTCAGTGTAAAATTTGCTGTTCTGCTTGATCTGTTGTGTTGTTGCTCATCAGTAATTGTTTCTTGTTAAGTAGAAACTGGGGGAAAGCGTAATATATGAGGTCAGAAAAAAAGATAAAAGAGTTTTACAGTCTCAACAGCCTGTGATTTTATACACATGTCCATATGGGTTAAACTTCCATGGTACAACTGCCACATTTCACAGCTCACTGTTCAAGTAGTTTGCTAATAGTCACACCATGAAATTGCAGCAATTACATTTTGATCAATCGCTGGATTAGAGACAACTCACGATCAGTAAAACTCAGACTTTCCCATAACATATCTAGTGGAATGGACTTGATGACCTGCTACGGTTAGGTGACCATAAATAATGAAAACAACTGGCCACGATTATTCTATAAGGCAAAAACTACTACATCGTTTTTTGTTTCATTAGGATACATTGGGTTTTAGTCATAAACAGTGCAGAATAGAATAGAATAGAACAGAATAGCCCTTTATTGTCATTGTACATGTACAACGAAATTGTAGGTGCTCCACATCAACTGTAACGGAATAAAATATAAATAGTAGACAGTAGGAATAAATGGCAAACACAAGAAATATATATACAAAAATCCGAGAAAGTCACACACTGGAGAACAAATGTGCACAAATGTGTGATTCATGAATATTATCTTACTTGATTTTGTCTGTAAGAAGCATTCCCCAGACCATATTTATGAACAAATGATTAAGACCTGGCTAGAAAATGTTAACACATCCTTAAACTGAATATTTGTTTCTGTTCTTCTTCGATTATAGTATTAACTTTGCTGAAAGTGAATACAAAGAACACAAAATGCTAACCTGAAAGGCATACTCTTTAACCTTTATAAAACTCATTCTGATAGGCGTTATCTTATCGCTCATTAAGAAAGACTTCCATCCTTGCTGGAGATTATCACTCGCAGTCAAATTTCTTGGCTTCTCATCTTGGGCTGACAGATCTGAGGGCTGCACTACAAAGGAAGTTCAGCACAGTCAGCTTTCTCTGTCAGGCCGGGCTTTCTGGTCTGTGTGTGCTCATGTGACTTTTCTTCCACACAAAACAATCCGTATGAGCCCTCCCTACTCCAATCAGAGAAGTTACCAGATGATGATGACGATGAAATGAAACTATAAAGAACACAAAAAACATCTAAACATAAAATGGAGCACTGCAAATTAAACAAGATTGATGCTGCAGAAAATGATTAATCTTGGGGATTTGGGGAATTAGTGCACAGAACAATAAAATAAACATGTTTCCTTGAAATATTATTTTAACACTGAGCATGAACTTAGAACTCAGTGCTGCACAGTAGAAATCTGAGACTTTAAGTTGGATTCACGTAATTGTTAAATGTTACTAATCTATAACTTAATAAAGGAGGCCTGGAAATTTCTTTAGTTTGGTTCAAAATCAAAATTAAATAAATTTTGATTGATTGATTGGATGGTGTTGGTGATAAATAACCTAATGATCAATTATCTCATCTGTGATCCAGTAGCTGCAGTTCTAACAGTGTAAAAGAGACTTAGAAGTAGACTAGAATCAAGCGTGAAAACATTTCCTGCGCTATCAACTGAATGCATGCAGTGACAATACAATGTAAATTAAAAAAAAATCAGTTGGTTTTAACAGAGTACAGTTCAACCCTGCGACAGACTGGCGACCTGTCCATGGATGGATGGATGTTCAGAAACAGTTACCACGGTGATTCAGCCGGGTAAAAAGAGCCACTTTTATGGCAAAGAAAACTGATTTCATCTCGACATAGCTCGCTAATGCAATAACCTCACATTGTAGGTGCTCCTTGTCCTCCACCTGCTCCCCCCCACCATAGTAGTGGGAGAAACAGAGCTGTAAAAAACACCTCCATGTTTTCATAGCTGTGGACTCACTCAGACCAAACGGTGGCTGCTAGGCTAATTAATTTTTAAGCTGACATTTGAAAACCTTTGCTGAGAGTCGGCTCCAGGCTAGCTGACAGCCTGTCAAGGAAGTAGTGAATGTGGCTGCAGCGTAAACTGTTGAACATATCAAAACTGACATGTTTCAGTATGTTTGCTCATGCAGTAGTTTTCTAACGGTCAGTAGACACATCCACACTTAGAACAAGCTCATCTAAATAGACGACTGGCCTGTTGTATATTTATTATGTTTGTTTTTGCAATGCATGCTTTTTATGTGACTGTATGTCATTTAGACTATGAAGGAATTAGTTTAGCTTTATCAGGGAGTAGTTTCATATGCAAGGCAGTTGTAGGCTTTTGCACACTAATCAATCTGCTGTCAGTGCATTTAGGGCTTTAGATGAGGGACATTCAAAAAAATCTATTCTGGTTTTGCTCTTTTGCCAATTTTTTGCTCTATGATGGATCACAACCTAAATGTCACCCGTTGGGCAGAATACTGGAAATTCATGGTTTTCCATTAGATTATATACCTTGTGCTTGTTCCAAAGTATCTTTAAATTATAATTTCTTTAAATTTGATGGCCTCCTTATATACTGCAGGGGAAGTGCTCATTATTTTATTATATTTCACATAAATTTTAGATATGTGGTATCTGTTGATTGCAAAACAACTTTGATTACAAAAATCTTTTCCCAGATTCTCAGCTTAAAAGTGTCAGGACATAAAATCTAATCAGATTTATTTATTTAGTATTTATTTAGTAAAAAACGATAAAGCACGAGTGTCGCAATGTGAGTGCTTTCGTGCCTGCGAGTGCATGCGTGTTATCTTAAATGATGTAGCAGGTCCTTGTTGTACTCCAAAAGCAAACACCTCCACACATTTCCCCTGAGGTCCAAATAATAAAGTCACCTGCTAATACTAACTTTATTAGTCCAGAGAGCCGCCGCAGTCTCAGAATCTTTCACGAGTGACGTGTTATTGTTTTTAAAGCTCTGTTTACTCTGCACAGCCCTTCAAACCGAGCCTCTCTCTGGGCTGTGACCCAAAAGGCTTTATTAGGTAGATGAGCGGGTGGCCAAATCCCAGTGTGAGTTTGTGCGGGTGTGTGCATGCAGTGTAAGAAACTGTACAGCATTGCTCACTATCTATATATTTACCCCCCTGCTGCGTGTATTATTATACGTGTGTGTTTTACTGTGTGTTTCTGGCCAGCTGCTGTGGCTGTTGGTGTGATTCAATTCATCTCTTAAAATGTTTGTGGGCAGGTGATTATTGTGTTATTTGTTTGTTTCTTTTACAGAGTCTCCAGTGAAACTAGGCAAGTGTTTATCTCAGCTAGCTATACTTTGACCTGCTGACAGATGCAATGCAGCACTAAACATTTTTTTTTATTTTTAGAGCTTTAGGTGTTTTACTTACTTACAACAATATACATTTTAAGAAAAAAACACAATCAGACACTCATCAAAGAGTTGGAGACTTGTGGCGGGCAGTCATGCTGTCTTTTGAACAAGTTAAGGCCTCATTTATTGTTTTTATATAAGACAGTAAGGCATGTATTGACTTTTAAGGGGTTTTGATGAAAACAGTAGCTTGTTGCTGCTGCTTTGTGACATTTCTGCACTGACAAAAATATCTAAAAGCTATTGCTATCCTAGCAACACCCCACCTTTGTTTTTCAGGTTCCCCTTTATTGGGTTTTTTTTTTTGGCAGTTTCACATCAATACACAAGGAAAATGTGGGTACAACAAATCCTCCAGCTGAATCCCTTCATATTTTGTTTGATTGCACTATGTGATATGACAAATTTTGGAGAAGATGAATACAACAATTCTCACCTTTAAGGAACATCAAAGTTTATGGTAGTCAGTTATTTACATCATTTTCCAGTTTGTCCATAACTTCACCAGATACAGGACATGGATGCTTTTCTGTTTTTGAGTCATCTCCATAATTTCCCTCATAAGCGCTTCGATCCTTTGCTCATACTGAGGCTGCCGGCTTGTGGTTGGCTCTGAACTTGGGATAGCTTCAGCTTTAGCTCCTTTCCCTTTGTTAGCTTCTTTAAAATGTCCATGTTCAGCTGTATGTTGGTTTAAGTGTCTGATTAGGTTTGTTAGTGTGAATGTTTTCGCTCCGATAAAGCAGTTTACTTTGGCTACTTCCACACTAACAACCTTTTAAATGTGCTGCTGTGAGTTGCCTTTGCCATTGTGCTCATGTTGTGTATGCCTGAAAAAGACCGGCTCTTATGCCGGTATTTTTTTTTATGTTTTTATGATCGACGTGTTGCTTGCGTCACACACCGATTTTGACGTAACATCACGTCCCACGTGACACAATCTTTGTGGCAGATCCACCGGTCGCGCATCTCTCTTTTATAACTTGGCACATTGCACCATTTTACTGATATTGCAGTACAGAAGCTCAAAAAATGTTGCAAAAAGCACTCGACACAAGTCTTGGCTGAGTGGATGGTCACTGGTCAGGGCTAAGAGAACTGACAATCAGCCAGTTCCAGTTGTTACACACCCAAAATTCCTTTACTCATCATACCTGTAAAAATGGACACAAATGCACTATCATGAATCTGTATTTGCTTATTCAAATGCTTCTTTTACTTTAAATTGTTGCTACAGGTCATAACAACAGCTTAAGCAAACAACCTCTGCTGTCATTTGTTGGGGGCGACTGTATCTGTGTTTACTCTGACACATTTGTGTTATCCTGCAAAGAAATGAAGAAAAAGGCTAGTTTGGAGGTAAGCCCAGACGACATTCTTACTGAACTAGTATGGAATGCTTAGATAGAGATGAGGAAAGAGAGCAGGCTTTGGGACACAAGCGGTGACTCAGTATTTGCTGTTATTGTGGCCTCGTCTGCAGTTTCTTCTTTGCAGACTTGTTTGTGACCATGCGGGATTACTTGTTCACATTATACTTGTTCATTACTTCTTAAGTGTCTCATAAACTCAAATTGTTTCTCTGTACACAAACAAATACAACACAGACAAGTAATGCAACATTAAATGTTAAAAGAGAGCGGTTCTGGGATTTCTCCTCCTTCTAAAGTGCGTGCAGCATGTTGGAGCTTTTCTTCACTTAGAGTCGGAGACAAAGGTTAAACACTGAAATCAATTTCTCACAAACCTCTTGTGTGAAATAGGGAGTCAAGACTTGCTAACTTTGCTAAGTCAACATTCGCTCCATTGACAGATAATGAAAAACTGACTTCACAGGCACCCACAGTACCAGAGGAAACTTTAGAGTATGTGGGTACATTCGGGTTCATGTCAACACTGCAGTGAAATAAAGGATGCAAAGTAAAGTTCAAACACAGAAATATTTGGCCTTCAGTTCTTTCTTAATTCATCTGGCTTCAGGCTTTGCAGAAATGTATTCTTGTTGACTATCAGGCCTTTCAGAATAACACACAGTAATTCTGTTTAGAGTGACTTTTCTCTTCAGTATGGAGCACGTCAGGACTGATTAAGCCGACGTCGTGTTGAGTGATTTGTCCACATGTGGTCTGTTTTAAATGCTATAAAATAAATGCCAGATATTTATGATAAGATAGCACACAGTGACCTGCTAGAAACCACCAAACAAATTTAGAATAAGCCTACACCAGATCCAAAGAGCTGTTATTTCTTTCTGTTGCGATTTTATCTGTCTCTCTTAGGACTTTCTTTCTCTTCTTTTTCATGTCTCTCACCTTCCCTCCATCTTTGCATTTCTCTCTTTCGTGCTCTCTTTCTCTCTGTTTAGTGGGTCAACATGTCCTGCCTCCTCTTCACATTAATTGTTGTCTTGCTGTATCACGCAACCATTCACAGCTGGGATCCATTAAACCTGTGTCTGTACGAGTGTGTGTGTTCACCAGGCCAGGGTAATTCCCCCTCTGTTTCTGATGAACAGGTTGGTCCAAGGCTCCGGGCTGAGTTCTGAAAGATGCTTCACACTTGGTTGACACGCTGGTGTTTGTAGTTTTCCACGCATTGCTTCTGTCTCACAAGCGTCGTGTCAAAGTGGCGGCTGGGAATTCTGGGAACTTGAGGAAACATGAATGTAGGGTTTTTTGATGGCCTGCGGTTTATGTTTAAGTAGTGCACGAAACTAGCCTGTCGTGGGCTGTTTGTCCTAAGGGTAACAGGATAATGTGGAAAACCACATGAAGAGACCACACAAATACATCTGCTATATGTAAAATTTAATGCACTGCATTGTGGAATTGTATGTGCTGAAAATGTCTGCATGTTATTTCATATTTTTCTCTTTGTAATTTCATGCAGCAGGACCTTCTCTGCAGCAGAAATCCAACAAACACAAAACAGAGGAAAACCCAAATCCAGGACAGATTCAAACTCTCCTGAGCCAAAAAAAGACTAATGCCTTTTCCCCACCGGTACTGGCTTGACTGGACTTGACTCCGATTTTAGGGTCTTCCATTATGTGAGAATACCTGGTACCAGGTACTTTTTATTACCCGGTTCATCAGACTTCATCCCACAAACTGGCCAGTCGCTGATGTCACTCGATGAGTGATGAGAGCAACTCCTTTACAGAAATCAAAACCGCCATTTTTGAAACCTGATAATGACGGAAATGGCAACACAAAACACATCAGCATGGTTCATGAGTCTGAGATAAAGCCATAGATTGAGCAGCAGCTATACTGTCACCTAAACGTCCTCCACTGTTGTTTTTGTGTTGCATAACAATGACATCACTAATGTACTAAAAATCGTGTTGAATTGAGTCGAGTGGAAAAGAACTAATGGAATAGAAAAGAAGTCAACTTAAAATTTAGGGTCAATTGTCCGGTTCCACCACTCTATGAACAAAAGTATTAGGCCACATCTTTTAATCTTTGACGTTAGATGCTTTGCCGGGTGTATAAAATCAAGCACGTAGCTTTTCAGTCTGCCTTTACAAACATTTGTGAACGAATGGGTCCTTCTAAAGCACTGACTGAATTCAAGTGTGGTATTGTAGTAAGATGCCACTGACTCAGTATGTGAAATCTTTTCCTTCCTTATTATTCAGCGATCACCTGTAAGTGGTTTTATTGCTAAGTGGAAGCATTTAGCAGCCACAGCAACTCAGCCACAAAGTAGGAGATCATGTAAAGTTACCCTGGGGTTGCTGAGTGCTAAGGCAAATAGTGTGTAAAAGTTGCCAGTGCTGACTCAATGACTGCAGAGCTAAACACTTCCTGTGGCATTAACGTCAGCACAGAAACTGTGCACCGGGAGCTTCAGGGCATGGCTTTCCATGACCAAGCAGCTCTTGTAGGTGTAATACGTGGTCGCATTGCGCTTTTGTATAATGTCCTGCGCCATAACCCAGGTTTTTGAGTTTTTTATTTCATTATAGATTTTCAGAAGTGGTTTTGTTCTATTAATGTTTTGGATTATTGTGCTTTTGAGTATTTCAGACCCCTGTATTAGGTTCCTATTGGATTTTTTTATGTCTCTAGTTTAGTTATAAATTCAGGTTTATTAGTTCCTTTCCTGTTCCCTGTAGTTTTTTCTCTGTCTCCCCTAAAAGTTTGTCATGTCTTCTAGTTTCTTTACCTTTCTGTCTTTGTGCCAATTCTGTGTTTCTTTCCCCAAGTTCTGTCTATTCCTGTTTTATTTTGACGTCTGTCTGTTCCTTGTATCTTCTCTCTAGTTCTACTTCCTCTGTCTCGTCATCTGTAATTGGCCCCAGCTGTGCTCCCACCTGTTTCCTTTCCATCATTATCCTGTGTGTATACAGTAGTGTCTTTCCTTGCTCTATGTCGTGTCTCCTTGACCATAGACCTTAAATATAAAGAGTAAAAGTCACAGAGGAAAATGGAGAATTTTACAGTGCATGCAAATTTGTTTGCTTTTACAATAAACTGCTGACTTACCAGTATGACTGATCTACAGCTGGACGTTTGTGAAAATTAAGCTGAAAATGGCCTTTAAAATCTACTTTTTGTACTCAAGTGGCTTCTTGGTTTTAGAGAGACACTGTCTGAGAAAAAAGTTTGGGTTTTTTTAAAGTTTTCTTTTTCAATAACTTTATAATTGCAACAAAAATAGGAAAGTACCAAATAATAACTAAACCAGCCAACTGCAGAACAGTAACATGTGCTATTTCAGTTATTTATACCTACTGCTGTAAGTTTGATAGGTTAAATAGGCTATGTTACTGTCATTAACGTAACACTAGAGAAGATACACTTATCTGATTTGTTACAGCAGGTAAACAAATTAAGCTCAATAAAATAGGCATATAACAAACATGTTTGATAAGTCGGCACTGTAAGGCTCCGTACATATTAATTTTGCCTTAAAATTGGTCTTATGTTAGTAAAGGTTGTCAAACTGTGTCATTTTGTTTTGATTTTAGTGAAACTTGAGCTAAGTTTGTCCTAAGGGGTCATCGTCCAAATTGTGCTTGATGTCAAGGTCATTTTTGTCATTTTAGGGGCACTTTTCTCATTTTCACAAGAATCACTGCTCCTAAAAGTATTGGTCAGATTTTAGGGTGACTGCATTCATTTCTCCAGGATATGACTCACTTTGAACCTCTTGACTCCTCAGTAGTTTTTAATTCTCATTAGTTTATGCAGTACAGTCTGCCAGTGACTGTTATCTTATTTTTTCAATCTATTGATTTAAGCAATGCTTGTGCTAATAGATGGTTTCATGTCCACTCATAATCAAGGGGCAGAACTATTAAATGCATTATATCATCATCATCATCATCTTGAATGGGTGGACGGTTGAGATCAGACATGAATACAATACTCAATTTCTTTTCTTTTTGTTTTTTGCTAACTCAAAGTAGGAATATCCAGCTGTATAATATTCTCATTACAGACCACCGTTTTGCTTCAGTTTACTCACAGGTTACACACTAGAATATTTATCTTCCTTAAACACATTATTAGATTTGCCAGAATTACACAACATTTTTACCCTCATCCAATTTCAATAGTCTTGCTTTCCCTTCATTTGCCATCTATTCAATCCCAGTCCCACATTTGATGGTCGATCTAAGGTTTCTTTTAAACTCACACAGGTACTTGGACAGAAACGGATACGTGAGATGAATTTTAATCACAAAGACAAAAATTTAGAAAATAGATTTGCATATTATCACTGTCATATTCTGTCAACAGACATGCACGCTTACCTATTAGTCAGCCTAAATGTATGTGTGTCTGTATGTGTGTCTGTTTTGCGTGTTGCACTAGAGAGGAGCTGGATTTCAAAGATTGAAAATGATACTTAATCAGAGGACTAACCCTCATTATTCACAAGGATGGATGTGCTGTAAAACACAATTTTCTACTGTACATGCAGCTGCAGTATTTGTGTACTCAAAGTGATACTTGCTACAGATGGATGTGTATTCAGATGTATCTTATCCTCCAGCAGCCTTTGAATACACATGAGAATTTTTTAGAAATGGCACGTGTGATGAAAACTGACATTTAGTTATGAAACAGAATCAGCCAAACATCATTAAGTGTTAAACTGATTATAAAATATTCAGTCATGCCTCAACCTTAGCATAAAATATGCATTCAAATTCCCCACTTAATCCATGCTATACCATTCTGCACAGCTGTGTGTCGAGCATTCGTGTTGGGGAACATTAACAAAGCTGCAACAGTCACTGTAGGATGCATCTGTCACCCCCATTTTCAGCTCTGCTTCCATTTCGCTTGAACAACTTTAAGCTTGTGTTCAAACAGGAATTAGGAGGAAGACCACATCAAAACCCTGTGGGGAGCTTCAGTGGTGCAGCGGTGGTTGGACATTTGATTCGCCCAGCTTTGTTAAATTATAGGTCAAACACACCTCAAGGTTTGTGACCACAACCAATTCAAAGGTGGAAACCCCCCGGAGGGTACCTCCCGCACTGTAAATAACACAAGCCTGAAATTTTTCTCTAGCTGTCCTTATACAACTGTTTGTGGAGCACTGCAGTAAAACATCTGCAGATTTGTGTGTTAAGTAAGATACCTTATTCCTGTGGTGGAAACAGAGAAACAGGCAGGGAGTCCTGTGGTTTTACAGCAAGATTTTTTGTCAATATTTCCCAACCTTAGTGATAATTCATTGTCTATATCGCATTCCTTTAGCACTATCACAATTCCCATCTTTGGCTATATGGTTCTGTTTTTGGACAAACTGTACAAACGTTTTGTGTGTCGTGACCAGCAAAATTAAAATGAGCCACTATTTTTCATAAAATGGTACATTATCTCAGCTCAAATATTTGATTTATTTTCCATGTTCAATTGTAAGCAAAATACAGGTTCATGAGATCTTCAAATTATTGCATTCTGTTTTTAATAATGTTTTACAATTTTTCCAAATTGGGTTTGGTTTACATGATAATCCCCATGACAATATCTACAGGGGAATATTGCTTCATTGCTTCACTTTGATATTAACTGATATCTGCTTTTAAATTTCTTTAAAATTCTTGCCTTGCTTCCTCTGTGCCCAGAACACCACTGGTGAAAAATATGACAACATGTTACTGTTACAATATTATTGCAATGAAATCCTCCCATCAAGTGTCACATCCAATGTAACTGTGAGCTTGAGTTCAATTAATGTTGCTTGATTGCCTGCGCTTTTTCTGCCTCACCAGTTACTGCTGCTAATTAACAGCATAATACGTACAGATTTGAACTGAGTACATCCGTCCCTTAGAGTCCAACGTTTTGAAATATGTAACATTAGAACTTTATTGAGTGTGTAGAAGAGAATGAGTTCTTCTTTTTCAGCCACTGCTGTTAGTATCTTCCCAATGAGCCCAAAAGAATGATTTGTTATTTTCATTCATGAAAATAATTTTCAGATGTGTTGTTTATTTACACTGCATTGTGTCATTCTTGGAAATCCTGGGAATTAGCCTGAACCTACTGCATAACCAGGCTAGACTGTGATGTAATACACCGCATGTGGTTAAGAAAGGAGTTTGAAGCTGGCTTTTCATGGTTTTATTCCACCAAATGTAAAGTGAACAGATCATTTCATTTCATTTCATTTTTATTTATTTCACACTTGGTACTACAAATCAAACAAAACAACCACATCTTCTGTCAACAAAACACAACAACCATGTGTGAAAAGGAGCAGGAAGAAGAAAATATTCTTATTAAACCCTGCCCCCTATCTACCATCGAACTTATATCACCGGTGGGCACCAAAAATCAGGAACAAACTAATATTGACATTTCTCTCCGGTCGAATCCCAAACCAACATCACATTCATTCGCATTCTTCATACTGAGTTATCGTTTTAAACATATAACACTTTTTAAAACATTGTAAATTTATACAATTCTTTAAATTATAATGAAGTGAATTCCACAGTCTTATACCCCTAACCGTTGTGCTCATTAATCTTTGTGTAGTCCTGGCTAACTGATGTTTAAAATAAAATTTCCTTCTATTCTCTTCTCCCCTTGAACACATCAAAAATACTCTTTGTAACTTAAAAGGCAAAATATTATTTTTAGCCTTAAACATAATTAATAATGTCCGTAATTTCACTAAATCTCCTAATTTTAATAATTTTGATTCTATAAATAATTTGTTTGTATGTTCTCTATATTTAACATTATGAATTATTCGTATAACTTTCTTCTGTAATAGGTTTAAAGGTTTTATGGTATTCTCATATGTATTCCCCCAAACTTCAACACAATAGTTGATATATGAAAAAAACAAAGAAAAATATAAAATACGCATTGTTTTATAATTTAATAAATCTCTTATACTACCCAAAATATAAATACTTTTGACCATTTTCTTTCTAATATGTTCAATATGAGATTTCCATGTCAAATTCTCATCCACTATTACACCCAAAAAACGAAATTCAGTAACTCTTTCAATCAATTCTTCCTCTATAAACATAATGACTTTATCCTCCTTTACACGATTGCCAAATATCATATATTTCGTTTTTGTCAGATTCAAAGATAATTTATTTACATCAAACCATTTTTTTATTCTTAACATCTCAGAAGTCATAATTTCAACCAAGTCTTTCAAATTCTCTCCAGAGCAATAAAAATTTGTGTCATCTGCAAATAAAATCGAATTTAACCTTTTAGATACGTCACAAATATCATTAATATATAAATTAAAGAGTTTAGGTCCCAAAATAGAACCTTGAGGAACACCACATACAATCTTCAGTCTTTCAGAAGTATTGCCAAAATAATAAACATATTGCAACCTATTCTCTAAATAACTCATTAACCAATTCAATGCTACTCCTCTCACTCCATAGTTATACAATTTAGAAATCAAAATAGAATGTTGTATCGTATCAAAAGCTTTTTTTAAATCAACAAATACTCCCACTGTGTATTTATTATTATGTGTTGCAGATGAAATATCTTCAATAAAAGTCAACAACGCTAATGCCGTTGACCTATTTTTACGAAATCCAAATTGGTTTTCATGTATTAGTTGATATTTTTCAATAAAACTATCAAGTCTTTGTGCAAAGAGTTTTTCTAGCAATTTTGAAAACTGTGATAAAAGAGACACTGGCCTATAATTGTTAAAACTATGCTTATCTCCTGATTTATATAATGGTATTACTTTTGCCACTTTCATTCTGTCAGGGAATACTCCTGACTGTAGCGAAAGATTAAAAATATAACAAAGAGGAGTACTTATACAATCTATTGTCTTTTTAATTATGACCATGTCTATACCATCACAATCAGTAGATTTTTTATTTTTACAATTTTTTACGATTGCTACTATTTCTTTTATGGTAGTATCGGCTAAGAATATGGAATTAACCATTCTATTATCACCTATCCAGGCTTCCTCATCTCCTGGATCATCATTTTTCCTGATTAGATTTGCTAAAGTAGGTCCAACATTTACAAAAAAAGAATTGAATTCGTTTGCTACTTCGGTCTTATCTTTAACAACTTGATTATTATTAATAAAATAATTAGGCCGAACTATGGGTGTGTTCTTATTACCCAATACCTCTTTAAAAATATTCCAAATGCCCTTAATATTATTTTTGTTTTCCTGAAAAACTTTATTATAGTAATCTTTCTTAGCTTTCCTCAATATTAATACCAACTTATTTTTATATAGTTTATATTTCATTTCCGCATTTTTCATTGCGCACTTTCTCGCCTGAAAATATGTTAAAAGTTTATTTTGTGACCCAGAAAGATTAGTATGAGTAATTTTAAAACTTAGTAGCGGCCGCCATTGTTGGAAACTGGAGTTTGGCTGGGCCGCGCTATGAATTCTGGGATATGGTAGTAATTTGGACAGCCTTCGGCGCGTCGCTGTGACGTAATCGGTCTACAAATGCGGCCTCAGGAGGATGCAGCCCATGAATTTGGACATGTCCAGAGTATAATCGCAGCCTTTGCGGTTAGAAAATTGCACTTGATCATGTCGCGATATTATCGCAAATGCGACATCAGGAGTAGTTCTTTAATTAGATACTTAAAACAATGCATTGTAGCAAGGCAATAAAAGTATGGAAAGATTCTGTAGCCTGAAGCCACACTTAAAAAATGAACATATCATCCTTAGTCAGCTTTTGCCTTTTTCTTCTCTCCCCGAGGTGCCTCATCTTCTACTTTTGAAGTCTTTCCTCAGTTCCTGACTCATATAGAGGGCCAGATTTTTAAAGCCAAGGTAAGATAAACTCTGAATATAGAGTACATCTGGCTGGAAGAGCATGCTAGTAAAACAACAGGAGACAGAAAGGAGGAGAGAGCCAGTAAGATGTCAGGGCAAGGGTAACTGCCAGCAGAGCAGGATGAGCAGCACAGGAAGCTGATTAGAAAAGTATAGAGTATACAAAAGATGACTAGAACATCGGCCTACGTAGAAACGGGGAAATGGAAAGGTACGTTTTTAAAACTTCCATCACATTTCTTTGAGATTGGATGCCTATTACAGTGGGGCAAAAAAGTATTTAGTCAGCCACCGATTGTGCAAGTTCCCCCACTTAAAATGATGACAGAGGTCAGTAATTTGCACCAGAGGTACACTTCAACTGTGAGAGACAGAATGTGAAAAAAAAACCATGAATCCACATGGTAGGATTTGTAAAGAATTTATTCGTAAATTAGGGTGGAAAATAAGTATTTGGTCACCTCAAACAAGGAAAATCTCTGGCTCTCACAGACCTGTAACGTCTTCTGTAAGAAGCTTTTCTGTCCCCCACTCGTTACCTGTATGAATGGCACCTGTTTGAACTCATCATCTGTATAAAAGACACCTGTCCACAGCCTCAAACAGTCAGAGCTTTCGAAGGACACCAGGAAAAGTATTGTAGACCTGCACCAGACTGGGAAGAGTGAATCTACAATAGGCAAGCAGCTTGGTGTGAAAAAATCAACTGTGGGAGCAATCATCAGAAAATGGAAGACGTACAAGACCACTGATAATCTCCCTCGATCTGGGGCTCCACGCAAGATCTCATCCCGTGGGGTCAAAATGATCACGAGAACGGTGAGCAAAGATCCCAGAACCACACGGGGGGACCTGGTGAATGACCTGCAGAGAGCTGGGACCAAAGTAACAAAGGTCACCATCAGTAACACACTACAACGGCAGGGAATCAAATCCCGCAGTGCCAGACGTGTTCCGCTGCTGAAGCCAGTGCATGTCCAGGCCCGTCTGAAGTTTGCCAGAGAGCACATGGATGATACAGCAGAGGATTGGGAGAATGTCATGTGGTCAGATGAAACCAAAGTAGAACTTTTTGGTATAAACTCAACTCGTCGTGTTTGGAGGAAGAAGAATACTGAGTTGCATCCCAAGAACACCATACCTACTGTGAAGCATGGGGGTGGAAACATCATGCTATGGGGCTGTTTTTCTGCCAAGGGGACAGGACGACTGATCCGTGTTAAGGACAGAATGAATGGGGCCATGTATCGTGAGATTTTGAGCCAAAACCTCCTTCCATCAGTGAGAACTTTGAAGATGAAACGAGGCTGGGTCTTCCAACATGACAATGATCCAAAACACACCGCCCGGGCAACAAAGGAGTGGCTCCGTAAGAAGCATTTGAAAGTCCTGGAGTGGCCTAGCCAGTCTCCAGACCTCAACCCCATAGAAAATCTGTGGCGGGAGTTGAAAGTCCGTGTTGCTCGGCGACAGCCCCAAAACATCACTGCTCTCGAGAAGATCTGCATGGAGGAATGGGCCAAAATACCAGCTACTGTGTGTGCAAACCTGGTAAAGACCTATAGTAAACGTTTGACCTCTGTTATTGCCAACAAAGGTTATGTTACAAAGTATTGAGTTGTATTTTTGTTATTGACCAAATACTTATTTTCCACCCTGATTTACGAATAAATTCTTTACAAATCCTACCATGTGGATTCATGGATTTTTTTTTCACATTCTGTCTCTCACAGTTGAAGTGTACCTCTGGTGCAAATTACTGACCTCTGTCATCATTTTAGGTGGGGGAACTTGCACAATCGGTGGCTGACTAAATACTTTTTTGCCCCACTGTATGTGTCATGTTTTATGTACAATCTTAGTCATGGTGCCATATATGAGCTAAAATGAAACCCAGTAATGGGGATATCTCTCCGTATTCACGGACAGACAGGCATCTGGTACAGCATATGAAACTGAAGCTTCGAACAAGCTGAACAACAATTTCCTCTGCATAAACCTTGCCAGCACATTTTTATTCGTTTATTTATTTAACTTTCCAGCTGTACTTTCAAAACTTCAGTAGCTTCTACCTTGTCCGTTTTTCTCTGTAACGTCATCATTACATACATCTCTGTACTAACTGTGACATTTGAAATCCTTTAATTACCAAATAATAATTCAAATGTGGCTTAGTACTTTGTGCCATGCATAAAATGGCAGATTACTTTCATTATAACCTGACAGTCCCAACACAGGCACCCTTCTTTCCTCACATGTCTGCACTCCTGCGGTTATGCATTGCAATGCATGCAATTCAGCTTAAGTTAAAGTAATGTAAAACATTTTAGCCTGTGCGCAAAGGCTAAAATGTCATAATGAAAGTGCCAGCTGTTTCAAAAATGCCTTTCTTATTATGGAGTCGGCCCATGTGTAGGTTTTCCCGTGCTTTTAGGTGTCCTCCTCCTTGTTTAGCATTTTAGGATAGGTAACACTTGTAGGTGTATGCTGCCTCCAGAGGAATTTTTACCTTAGTTCCTACAGTCTGTACAGTACGAAATAAAATCACGTTTTCATCAAATCTTGATTTCAAAAGTATCATTAGCTCTGTTTTATGTCCCGATTTCAGTTAAGCTGTACAAAAGTTGCAGTGGAATAGTTTATTTAATCTGTTAGCACTTTGGCCATGGGAAATGACAGAATACAATCAAAAACAGATAACAAGAGTGACTCATAACTGTTGAGTTGGGACAGACCTGCTTCCTCAAAGGCACATGGAAGTGGAACCTGCAAGCACCGCTTGTTAAATGTGTTTTTTTGACTATGTGCGAATAACCATTGCATGTGTGTTTTGAATGTTAATTATGTGTGTCATTTTCTTTTAGTTTCTTGTACATATACAAATATTTGATGGGATATTCTGCATTACAGTAAGTGTGTGTGACCAATCCGATGCATGCATCATGCAACAAAAAGCCCAACACTGTAGCGCATGCCATATGGAGGTTGTTATGATGAATGACGTTTTGTGTTGTTTTGTTTATCTAATAATACGAGCGCAGCCATCTTAATTATTAATTATATGTTATTCATGCTGATGTTTAAAGTTCAATTTTGTTGCTTGTTCATTTAGTTTTTATTTATTCTCCCTTTTCTGCCAGAGGATCAAATAAAGTCTTAGCGTAAAAGCCACATTTCTGGTACTCCTGCCACTTTGAATAGTTGCAGAAACAAAATGAACAAATCTCCTGGTTCACTTGAACAGGTTTTCCTTTCCAGTAAAGTTTCCAACCTTACTGAGACTTTCTGGTTAAATGTAGTTAAAATTACCAACAACAACTACAACAAAAAAACCTAAATAAAGATTCTGCAATAATGCATAACAATGAGTTTTAAGTATGTTCACGTTTTTGTTGTGGGTTTTTTTTAAGAGATAAATTGTTTTTCTATGACATACCAGCTGTGACGTTAAAAACTCTTCTGTTTATCTCAGTTTACTGTAGAGCCTTGCAGATGAAAGTCATTTCATTATAAACAGTTAGGGTGGCTGGATTAGCAGGGATACATCTGACGTCTTGAAGACAAATGGAAGTGGAACCTGAAAGTGCTGCTTGTTAAATGTCTCTGTGACTGTGCGCGAATGTCCGTTGCGTGTGTTTTTGTGTTTTGATTGTTAATTATGTGTGTCGGTATCTGCTTGTAGTTTCTCGTACATTTTCCTGCGTTTGAGGGGATATAACTGTTTGTGATATAACAACTGTGTGTGATGTAAGGTCAGGATGCGTTTCATGCTAGAAAAGAGCCCAACACTGTACCGCCTGCCATATGGAGGTTGTTATAATCGAAAGCAAAAGAGTCTGCTTGTGAATGCAAGTTGCGCAGACCGGACTCTGCAGAAGTAGAAGAAGCACACACAGACACACACACTGAGATACTAAGGATATTGGACAGTTACCAGAGAGAATCAGAGATAAGGAAATTGAAGAGTCTCTTTCCTCTGTCCCATTCGGGTTGTTTTCTCTCTAAGCAAACAGCCGGCAGCACCGCAGTATTTAGGAGCCCTTTATGAAATAGTCCTGCATCCTTTACGGGACACACAGACAAACACGCACAGGTTTCTGATAAAATCGACTCTGACACATGTGCAACAGAGGTTAACTAATTCCAGCAAAATGACACTTCCCGCCAAATTCAGCAGCTGCATACTCAAAACACTTTAAGCTGCTGGCGGTCCCCAGCGGACGCCACCAGAGTCACAAGCTATCTAGCATCTGGATCTGAAAGTGACCAGAGGGGATAGGCAAGAATGGCAGTCTAAATCACCACTGTTATTGCACCATGAAGTGGCAACAAAAGGTGGGTGGTTAGTCGTCCCATTGCAACTTGAGGTGATAGATAGATAGAGAAAAATGCACACATGCTGTAAATGCACATGCAGGACACAATTTTACAACACATGGGAATGTCTTTTTTGCATGCGTTCCCTCTTGTACCCACACGGAGTCTGGGCACAGTGCTGTGAGTGACATTGTGGTTGCCCCTCCTAGTCTTGTTCTGTCATAACCACCGTTTTGGCCTCAGGAAAAAAGTGTGAGCCCGACTGCACCAGACTCAGGCTGCAAAAGCCTGCGGTTCCTATTAGCTGGTCATCATTTTTGACAGACTAATAAAGCCAAGCCTTTCCGGAAGGGTTTTTCTTTTTGTTTTAGGCTTTAGTTTTGAAGTTCCTATTGTCCACAGTTCCTAGACAAATATGGGCAAGAATGTAGCGTGGAAGGGTTTTATTTGTTAAAGCTGTGGGAATAATGATTTGTGAATGAGGGTGCGAGATGAACCGGGACACCCAGAGGGCATTAGCCAGCCTAGAACACAATATAGCTGTCAGTGAACACACCAGCTATGGTGAAGTCACCCGAATTGCCGGCCTTTAAAAAGGTTAAGGTCCGACTGCAGTTAATATAAGAAAAGTGTTGTGACGAGGCAAGAATGTTTAAAAAATGGTATAAAAACTTCACAATAGTCATATCAAAACCAAAAAAACAAAACACTGAACTCATTACTGATATTACACTAAACTGTTACACATGACTTTGGTTAGGATTTCAAAATGTGTGATTAGCAGTGAATGATTGTGTCTCGTATAACCTCAAGGGCTGGAAAGCACCATACTAAATAATTAAATATTATAAATGTTTGTTGGACACTCATCGTTGCACGCCCTGTATGATGGCTGGGATTGGGGACATGGGGCCAGAAGCTGTTTATTGCTTTCATATGGAGCCAACATGTGTTTCACATTTGCCACAGGATTTTTTTTTACTGTGTACACTCACAGTACCATTGAGACATCATCGCAGTACCTCTACTGCACTGCTATCATTTGTCAGGAAAACTAATCATCAGTTGCACTATATTGTTTTCTCCATGTGTTTCTCCAGTATAAATGGATTACAGAGTTTTGTAACAAATGGGTGCAAATCAGCTTTTGATGCGTACAAAGGAAAAGCTGCAGCGAAGCCAAAGTGTAGAGTTCCAATACGATGTGTGTATCACCTACTCAGAGATGGCTGTGGTTCCTCCATGATTCATCGGGCTTCTTTTGATTATCCTTTGCGATTTATAATGCGTCGGTGGGATCTCTGCAATGCTAGTGATACACTGGCACGGAGCATGTGCAAACTCTGACATCAATGAGACATCTTCTACAGTGTTGAAAGGCTAAGCGCATCGCTGAAAACCTCATCAAGGTTCCTGTGTGCTCTGCACTGGCAAGGCCACATCATTCATATGCGCACATGTGTGCACTCAAACACACCACAATCAAACCATCACAGGGCTCATCTTCTCCATGATGAGCCTTCTGTGAGGCCCAGCAGGAATATTTTTGGTTGGCATTGTTTTATTCTCAAGCTGGAGGGAGATAAATGGATGAAATTATTTTCTCAGGGCCATGTTCCACTTACCCATGTGAGATTAGTGGGTTTACAAGTTAACTCAAGGCTTAACCCTGGCCATTTGGTCTCTTGGTGGTGGTTTGTGCTGTTACAGATCATATAATTATGGTCACTGCATAACTAATCTGATTCCAAGGAAGTCGTGTCAAGACTCTGTTCCTAAGCCTAACTTTGAAGAATTTTTAAAAAGTTCAGCATCAGATTGGAGCTGTGTCTGCAGTGATGCCAATTCTGTTCTGGTCTGTTGTGATGACGAGCGGAGCTAGCTCGATCTACGTCCCTCCCTGAGGCTCAGAAATAGGGTGAGGAGTCCAGTTTGGGATGGACTCTGAGTGAAGCCTTTACTCCTCCACAATGAAGGTGGCTGGGGAGAGGGAGGTCTCGACTTCTCTGCTTAGGCCTCTGTCGACGCAGCCTGAATAAGCAGAAGAGGATGGCTACACAGAGAGAAAATGTAATAATAATTTTAATATTAATTAAGATCTGAGTCTAATAAATTATAATTTGTCACAAAATCAAGATAAATGTTGGGTAAAGTTGTTCTTCAGTCTAGTTTAAAATGACAACAAACTGCCCTCACAAGTAATTTTACTGTATACACAGTTCATATAGTTCTGTTGATTATTCATGTTTGAGATGCAAAAGAGTAATGCCTTGCTTTCATTACAACCACTCTGTTTTTTCCCGATGGTTGACTTTTTTTGTTCCTGCTAGGTTTTTTTTTTTATTATTTCTGTTACTTCTTTCTTTTCTAAAAGAGGAAAATTGGACTGTTTCTTTTGAATTTCAACTTTAAAATTGACAAATAAAAGCTTTCCTCTCATCCTAGTGATTTAGTATAAACTATCTTTTCTGCCATCTGACTTATTGCTGCAGTCAACTGTAGTTCCGTTATTCAGATTGGCTTTTAATTAGATTTGTGCTGTATGTTTGATTTTTAATGTATTTTATGTATTTCTGTTTTTATATTACTGTGAAGCACTTTGTGGTTTTTATCCTGTGAAGAGTGCTATATAAATGAATTGAATTGAATAGTTTGAATAGTTTGTATGGAAAACAGCCACTTGTCTGCAAACACTCACTAACCGTTACATAAAGTAAATTTTGTGTCTTAGAGCTGCAACCAGTATGTTTAAAAAGGTGCAATCTGGCCTGAGTGACCAGGGCTTTAAATCTGGGGGGTCAGTTGGCAACTATCTTTAATTTGACATGAATTAACAACTGTTGGGGACATGTCTGTAAGTAAAGTTATCTTTGCTTCTGCCTTTCTCTAATATACTTATGCAATCCTTGCTCTACTCTGCCTCTTCTCACTAAGGACAGCAAAACTGTGTTGACATGAGATGAGGACACTTAGATTAGAGAACCCCAAAAGGTTGATTCTCTTAATCTGAACGGAGCATTTTCAGTGGAGAAATTTTTTGTCACTCATCCAAGTAACTTCTTCAGTCTCAGCTGACTGCAGGTTTCCCCAAACTTATAAACAGTACATTTACACAATGACAGAAACTAGCACCACTGAATGAACAATGGGCTGTAAGGTCAGTTCCTTGATCATTAATATGTTGTCATGACCACGGATCAACAACCACTGATCAAAGTCCAGCAAAATCAACGAAAACCCTTAGTGATCCCAATGTATCAGCAGCATCGGAACAGTTGAGACGCATTTTTTCTAAACACTGACTCTGTGGTTTTTAAACCCCAACACACGCTGTGCCAAAAAATGGTCTACCCCAGGTTTCCCGACACAAACAGAGTAATATAGTGTACGCAGTTAAGTGCCAGGCAGATTGCCTCGATTTATACATCATGATTTATACTCTGACGAAGCAGATGGCACAACACAGAAGAGCTACCTCGTCAGGCCTGGACTCTGCAATCTACTCACACCTACAGGCCAGTGGACACTCTTTCAGTGATGAGGATGTACACATCGCTGGTTTGAGCGGGAAGTCAAGGAAGCCATTTACGTGAAAAGGGAAAAACCATCTCTGAATCGAGGAGGGGGCCTAAGGGTACATCACCATCTTACAATGCTGTGATTGCAGCCGTTCCCCAACTCTCTCTGAATGGTACTCATGGCCATTGATCAGTGGTTGTTGATCAATGGTCATGACAATTTGGATATTAATCATCAAGGAACTGACCTCACAGCCCATTGTTCCTTCAGTGGGCTGGTTTCAGTCATTATGCAAATGTACTGTTTATAAGATTGGGGAAACCTGCAGTCAGCTGAGACTGAGGAAGCCACTTGGATGAGTGACGAAACGTTTCTCCCACAAAACGGACCGGTACCGGTCCGTGAGTCGTTTGGTACCGGGCCGCGAGAGTTGAGGCTCGGGTGTGAAATGTATGGTGTTCAGGGTTTTTATCGGTTTTCAGCGTTATTTTGTTGTCGTTTTTATCGTTAACTCGGTTTTCCTGGGTCTTTTCACGTGTGTTATGAATAAATCTTCTTTTTTTTCGGTACCGGTACTAGTTTTATTTTGTTGTATTTATCTGCGACACCTTAAAGGCCGGTCCGTGAAAATATTGTTGGGCATAAACCGGTCCGTGGCGCAAAAAAGGTTGGAGACCGCTGGATTAGAGAACTTTTTTATCTGTTCATTTTTCTGTAGGCTCAACAATCTGGCTTCACTATGCCATCCAAACACCTGAAACAGGGCATCCAAACATTCATATTAACAGTTCTTACTAATAAAGCATCCAACACTGTCACATCAAACTACTTTTATTCTCACTCTAAATCCAACTGAGGCAAACTATCAAACTTCATCCTGGTTCAAGGGGACACTTGGACCTAACAATATGTATAAATTATCACGCATGACAAGTTTCAAGAGTGTACCGGACTATCTCGTTTTTTTTTTTTCCCCAAATGTGTTGATTTTCTTGGCTTGTGTGCCGTGAAATAGTTCAGGAGCCTCCAAGAATGAGCTCAATTGTAGCAACAGCCAAAGTGAGCTTAGCTAAGGGGGGAGTAATTGAGAACAAACTAAAAAAAGAAAGCACTTAACTCCCACTTTCACAGTCACAGAGATTTTCAAGTACATGATGTCATTTTAGCACAGTTTGTGAGGAATAATATATATTGTGGGATTATATTACACAGGTGCCATTAGGTGACCTTATATTCACAATTCAAGCTTTTTGACTAGTGATGTTTGTGGCCAATGGAGGAAAACCAATAACATTAAGACAGAAGCATTTGCTCAGAATGCTGAGTAAAGGGTAGATATTGAACAGAGAAATCTTAAACTCACATGGGAAAAGAAAAAAAATGCCCCAGGTATATTTATAGTCCATCAAAGTACAAAATAATGTTGGAAATATTGGAGTATTGTACAAGTTCAAATTATTCAGATTAAAAGAAATAGATTTATGGAAACTAACTGATGGACCTTTTTGCATTTTACAGTAGGTCTTTGCTCATTTCACCGTCCTGTGCCAGCTTTCTGTTTTTGCTACATGCATGTCTGTCCCTCTCTTCTGTTCTGCAAGTGAAAGCGCGCTCTAAGAGTGGTGCATGTTGTGGTGGGTAGACGTAAGAGACGTGCTGTCGCTTCTGGCTATTTCTGAGTGATCATTTTACATATGGTGATTTTTTTCAACAAGGTTGTGGTTAAATACCTGTAATACCTGGAAATGCCAGACCTCAGAAATGGGATAGCCTTAATTTCTCCTTCTCTTTTGATTAGTCTGATTAGTGCATTTGTTTTCTACAGTCATTGTTTACAACTGGGGGCTTTATGTTATATTAAAACATATAATGGCAAAATGGAAGAGGTTAGGGTTAGGGTTATGGTGGACTTAGTGTAAAATTATTTGTTCACTTAAATGACAATCAGTTTCATTACCAAGTGAGATCTGTTTAGTTGTTATTTAATGACAAATGTAGTAAACAAAATATCAGAATTTGCCTTTCAATGTGATTTTAAGTAAAAGGCCCAACGAGACATCAGCGCAAGTGAGGGAGGCCGTCTTTGGGTGAAAACTTTATTGTAATCTGCTACATTCTTCAAAAGACTGACTGCTCTGGCGAACTCAGCAGCACTATATCATCTATCAACCATGGTGACAGGTGATGCTACAGCCAGAGGTGGGACCAAGTCATTGTTTTGCAAGTCTCAAGTAAGTCTCAAGTCTTTATCCTCAAGTCTCAAGTCAAGTCTCAAGTAATGTCAGGCAAGTCAGAGTCGAGTCTCAAGTCACTGGTGTAAAAGTCCAAGTAAAGTCACAAGTCTGAAATTTTGAATTTCAAGTCCTTTCGAGTCTTTAAAAAAAAACAACGAAAAAAGCATGTTGCAGTTATGCTAAATGTAAATATTAGACCATGTAATTTTTAAATCTGTGTTTTTCTCAACACATGACAAAATAGTGAACTTAGAAAATATACACAAATTGTGAAATTGCACCTCTTTAAAATGCAGCTCAATTAAACCTAGCTCCAAGAATAATTTTCACCGACAGTTCTGAGATAAGCTGCATGTTATTCTTGGATGCGGTTGTAGGACCGGCTTTAAAATCGCATGACAAAAATATCATACATAAATAAATGATATATTTTTTTAAAATATCATTTAAAAAAAAAACTGCATCACCAACGTAGCCTGGAAAACATTTGCTAGTTAGATGAAGTCAGCTATCTCATCGTAGCATATTTATATGCATATTTATAATCATACGCTTCTTGGAGTGAGTGCATACACTCATGAAGTTTAGTAACTTCCGGTCACTGCAACAAGCCCAGGTACAGTTTACCGACGGATGGGTGCAGGACCTTGAAATGCACCGTGTAGAACGAAAGACCATCGTACGTATCATAAGTTTACCAGTCTCACAAATCGTCGTCATGAATACACATTCGTTAACCGTTTATTAATAGGACCTTTGAGCTCAACGGTAATTAATTAGTAGTGGAAATAATTTCTGGTACCCATCACAGAAATGAGGCAGTGACAATAATATTGTATGCTGTAATCGTACTGGGCAATTAGTGATACAAAAAACCTGTTTTATCCTGTGAATAAAAGTATATGTTTTTGTCAATGTACCATAATAACAGAAGCGAAATGCAATATTGTGTCAGGACAATTCACTATTTATGCACAATAAATAAAGGAGCATAGCGCGACAATTTCTGTTCAGCGCCAGACTTGCTTGTAACCTATATCACCAGTTATGTTATGAAAGTGACGTATTAACTACTAAAAAACACTGACCTTCGTGTAAATGCTTGGAGCAGACTAACCTGTGAGCTGGAGTGTTCTGGGACGTTATATTTGGTCTTTGAATGGCTGCAATCCAGTCGCCTCTTTGTTACTTCGGAAACATGGCTCGAACAATTTCTCTTCAACGACGTAATCCGATAACAACCGATCTCTTTACCCGTCGGCTTCCCGTGGCTGTCATGCGACCGGCTATTGCAGTTAATAATACAACGGCTTCTTGACATTTTTGTGTTTCTTTTTATCGCTGTGTGACTGATTTCAATTGAAAGCCTGCGTGCGCTAGTACCGCTTGCCACGAGTTCCCAGAATCCTTTGCGGTTCTACCCGTGAATGACGTCACATTTTCAATCTCTATATAATATGCATGTTAAATTTTATATTTGGGGTAAAATATCAAGTCTTTTCAAGTAAACAGGTTCAAGTCCAATTCAAGTCCCAAGTCATTGGTGTAAAAGTCCAAGTCAAGTCACAAGTCTTAGAACATTTTTTCAAGTCAAGTCTAAAGTCATAAAATTAATGACTCGAGTCTGACTCGAGTCCAAGTCATGTGACTCGAGTCCACACCTCTGGCTACAGCATTACCTGCCAGTGGAATCAGGTCCCTAGTGTCTATTGATGATGTCACAGCTGATAGAAGTAGCAGGATGAACTGTGAAGTGTTCAGGGTCGTACTCTCTGCTCAGATACAATCAAATGCTGCGAAACTGATCAGACAGTGCTTCGTTGTGAAAATGGATAAAGCATACTGCAAGAGCATCGCAAGACTTTCTCAAGGCAAAGAAATGTCTTCAATGATCAAGTCAGTCACCTGTCTCAACTAAATAGAGCATATGTTCTTTTAAAAAAATACAAAAATGAAGACAAGTAGGCTCAACAAAGGCCTGGTACAGCATCTGAAATAAGGAAACATCTGGTGATGTCCATGTTTACTAGAGTTCAGGCATATCAGTCACTGCAAAGGATTTTCATCCAAGTATAAAAAAACCAATTATGTTTACTTACTTTTGAACATTTGAAAATGTTCAGGAGCCTCCAAGAAATATTCATTTCACGCACATCTTGATTGTCTGATTTTAAAATCCATTGTAGTGGTGCACAGAGGCAAAACTACAAAAATGTTGTCTTTGTCCAACGAATTACTGGCCAGTATTATGTTTAATACTGTGGTCCTTGATTCATGTAGTACATGATGAGGAACAGAGACAGCGTTACAAATACAGTGACCTTGTATATGTTTGCCATTATCTCTTTGTGAGTGTCTGGTATTGTGGTGTCAGAATGGATTAAATACATCAGCCAAATACAAACGTCTCTGTTCGAACTCTACTTTGGAGATCTGTGTGGTTAAAAAACAAAGTGAGAGTGATATTGTGATTTTAATCCTTTTGATGACACTTTTCTACATGTGAGTCCACTTGAATCGATAGCAGATGTTAAAAGCATTCTCTATCATAACAGCTTCAGATTCTATGTACCGCAATCTTTTCCCTGCAATCTAAACATGACATTCAACTAAATCCTTTTTAAATTAGCAAATGCTTCGGAGTAGGGTAAAAAAGTTTGGCAGTATTGTTGCTTTTAAATGAAACCAATATGATATTCACATAAAACACTTATGTTTCAGGTGTCGTGTAAGAGTTCCCTAATAGGTCGATGAGTTCTTTCACTGCTTTCTCTGAAGAGCAGTAATAAAAAGGCACAAAACTAAAATCTATATTTGTAATTTCACCCCTTTTTCATTTAATCGTGTCACTTAATAATTTCAACATATTAAAATATCAAAAATCAAAGCCAGCAAAGGCAATGGTTAATGTGGTTTTACCATATACAACCAACCAATAAATTAGTCTTTATTTGATCCCATGTTGGGGCCTAATGCCCTGCATGTTGACTCGGCTGTCAAGCAGCCAGTGATCAAGGACTAATAGAGCCTTTCTGCTGTCATAGCCGCTTCCAGCGACCCTGGGTCTCAGGCTGAATCGCGCCAGTGGAGTTTGAGGAGACAAGGCCAACAAAAACAACAAATATATTTTCATTTGGCTGCAGGCATATTCCTCTGGAGAGCAGGGGATGGGGGAGGGAAGGTGAGGAAAAGGGAGGAGAGGTAAAGCAGAGCAGAGAAAGCAGAAATAAAATGGATTAAGTGAGACTGATCTAGAGGATGAAAGAAGAGGACAGGAGAATAATTAGGGGCCTGTTCTGGCTCTAGCTCTGGAAAATGTTTCATTGGTTTATCAAAGACTTGACTATTAATACAAAATACATGTTTACATTCTTGATTTTATCTTCGTGTAGCAAATGCATTAAGATGAAACGCACTCTGCTTCGCGTGACTCATATATTAGGACTCTTGTGTTAAGATGATTTTTCCTAAATGTTTCTTGCTTCTGCCGACAGGCTTTAGGTTTATTTTTTAATTTTGTTTTTTAAATGTCTGTCTTTCCCTTCGTCTGCCTCTCCTCACGCTTTCCGATTTGATATACAGAGGCCTCACCTCAGTGCAGGCCAAGGCAAATGTTTGAGCCACCTGTTGCAGGAAACTTGAAGCCCTCTGGAGATGTTAAGACGCTGGAGCAGAGGCTGCGATCCAGGTACAGGTCACCTCTGAACCTGTGAGCTGGTGTGAAGAAGCAAGACAGGGGTAAATGAATGATGTGATGATGCAGATGAATCAGATTTACAAATATGATGAAATTACACTAGTTTGTTTCTTCTATAATTTGTTGTTCATGCAGTTAGCTTAAAATTTTGACATAATTGTCAACACAATCAAGTATCAATCAACAGTCTTCATCAAAAGACTAAAAAAAGTCTACAAATGTAGGCAAGGTGGAGTGTGGTGAAGGGTGACAGAAAGAGCAGTTGCTGCTGAGAGTATCCATAGCAGCACCTTTTTTTAAGTTTGTCTCTTGGTGCTTCTTTTTACTGTTGCCGTCTCCTGTAGGCAACACCCTAAGTGTGGATAAAAACCATACAGATCCCAGTTTCATAGAAAATCAGGAGTTTAAGGAAAACAGTTTTCTTTTAAACATCAAAAAGAAATTTGTAAAATGGTTGTGCCACAATTTTCTCCAGCTAAACAAAAACAAAACTGAGGTAATAGTCTTTGGCGCCAAAGAAAAACGATTACAGGTCACCAGAGAACTTCAATCTATACATCTAAAAACCACAAACCAGGCGAGAAATTTGGGTGTAGTGATGGATGCAGACCTAAACTTAGAAAAACACATTAAGACAATAACAAAGTCAGCTTACTATCACCTCAAGAATATATCAAGGATAAAAGATCTGATGTCTCAACAGGACCTGGAAAAACTAGTCCATGCATTCATCTTTAGTAGGCTTGATTACTGTAACAGCATCTTTACAGGTCTACCTAAAAAATCAGTCAGACAACTACAGCTCATTCAGAACTCTGCTGCTCGAGTCCTCACTAAGACCAAAAAAGTGGACCACATCAGTCCAGCTCTGAGGTCCTTACACTGGCTGCCTGTCCGTCAGAGGATAGACTTTAAAGTTCTGATGCTGGCCTATAAAGCTCTGAATGGTTTAGGACCAAAATACATCAATGACCTCCTGACCCAGTATGAACCATCCAGATCCCTCAGGTCATCTGGATCCGGTCTTTTATCAGTTCCCAGAGTCAGAACCAGACACGGAGAAGCTGCATTCAGCTTTTATGCTCCTTATATCTGGAACAAACTCCCAGAAAGCCTCAGATCAGCTGAAACACTCAGTTTATTTAAATCCAGGTTGAAGACTCACCTGTTCTCAGCTGCATTTGAATAAAGCACCAAATCCACACTTTTAAGCTTAAATTTCAAAACTTACATTTAACTACTGATTTTATCTACTGTTCTGATTTTATCTGTTTTGATTTTATATACTGTTGTTTGTTTGTTTGTTTGTTTGTTTGTTAATTAGTTAGTTAGTTTATTTGCTTGTTTTAATCAATTTTAAATCATGCTTTTTATTTGTTCTTGTTTCTAATGTCTCTGTAAAGCACTTTGAATCACCTTGTTGTTGAATTGTGCTATACAAATAAACTTGCCTTGCCTTGCCTTGCCTAGAAATTTTTTTTGATGCTTCAGTTTTCCTGTGACTGCCAAACTTTGATAAATATTGCGTTTCTCCAGACTAAAAACATCAATGTGACCAAGATATGTAGTCACTGCCCAGCCGTACTAGACAAAACCAAACTATCCAATGATCGTGATTATAATGAACTTTGATCAACTGGTGTCTACTATGGACACATACTATAAGAGACACTTATCCTTCAATCAGAGTCCTGTGTCTGGCAACTGATGAATTCTGCTTCTTTCTTTTCTACTTTGTTTTGGTCCCTATCAAATACTTAGACATGGAAAAAAATAAGAACAAAGAAAGATGTAATGACTCAGTCACACTACAGTAAAAATGGGACAGCAACCTCTTTGTGACTAGGAAAGACCAGTGGTTGCCAGGTGATTGCATTAAATCTTATTCAGGAATTGACTGTAGGTAGTAACTGGTCACCCGAAAGTTGAGCATGCAACCTCGACCTCTTGGCAACCACTTCAGTTTGCAAGATGATTGTACAGGTAGCCAGGTGGAAGGCAACCTGCCTCCAAATAGTCATGGTCTGACTTGAACTGACTGTACACATGAACCCAACCGTACTCATCTGAGATGCATCTCTTTATGAATGGGGAGTTGATTCAACTGGTTGACAACTTGTTGGGGTTGCATGGTGCCTATGCTGTTTTGCAGTTAAATTGCTGTTCTGTGTCACTTTTTGTGGAAGAATGTTAAATCTCTGACGATGGACTTTATATATATATAGACAACTGTCTCAGTGATTTATTTGTTGCTTAATTTATTGGCTATTTGTTGGATCTGGCCGATAGAATGACCACAGCAAACACAAGAGACCATAAACCGGTTGTTTGTGACGCTGCTGTCAAAGTCAAACAGTCATTTAAAACAACAACCAATGACCAAGGTGCTGTACAATTAAGATAATTACAAGAAATAAAAACATAGGGAGACATGATAAGAGTTAACAAAAAGAATCATAAAATTCGAAGATTTGAGTAAGAAATAAGATAAATAAAAGTAATACAAACTCATTCTGATTAAAAGCCAAGGAATAAAGATGGGTTTTTAAAAGTGTCCAATGTTGGGGAGGTCCTGATGTGAAGGGGCAGTTTGTTCCACAGTTTAGGAGCAGTAACAGCAAAGGCCCGATCTCCTCTGTGCTTTAATCTGGACCTCGGGACAGTCAGGAGCCACTGATCCGCAGACCTCAGTGATCTTGCAGGAGTGTACCAATTTAAAAGATCAGAAAGGTATGAGGGTGCTAACCCATGCAATGCCTTAAAAACAAATAATAAAATCTTAAAATTAATTCTAAAACTAACTGGCAGCCAATGTAATGATGCCAGTAATGGGGATATGTGGTCTCGCTTGTGTGTGCCAATTAGTAACCGTGCTGCAGCATTTTGGACCAACTGTAGATGGCTAACTGATGACAGAGTACTACCAGAGTAAAGACTATTACAGTAGTCGAGGTGAGATGAAATGAAGGCATGAAAAGCTCTCTCAAAGTCTCTAAAACAGAGAAATGGCTGCTGTGACAGTAAAAAGCTAAAGCATGTAGACCAAAGCCAAAGGATTATCGCAGAAGCAGGCTGGAGCTCTGACTCCCTCCTATTATCATCTTCATGCACCAAAGTTGTTTCGAAGACTGCAAGTGGTCGCAGACCTGGCCCCCATTTCAGAGTCAACCCAAGTTTACTGCACACAACTGTAATAATTTTGGTCATGTCATGGTCTCCAACTGCTGTTTTCCCAAGGGTGACTGTAGCACAAAACAGTGTCTGCTATTTGCTGCCAAGCAGCTGGTGCACCGTTTACACTACGTTTCTCAGTTTCTTTTCTCTTGAATAACTGTTTGTCTCAAACTGTATTGGTGCGAGTGAGACTTTAATGCTGGGTAAATTCTCAGTCGAATTAAAAAGAGGCTACGCAGTCTGTAGTGTTTTGGTTTTGATTGTTTTTTGTAATTACACAATAAGTCATCCATTTCACACATTTACGAGTAATTTAATTAATTAATTTGCAAAATATTGCTTTGAATCAGCCTGGATGCTAAGGACTGAGTAGCTGAGCTTCAGAGGACTCAAAGGTCGAAAGAAAGAAATAAAGTCAAACGAGCTGAACATAAGAGGTGGAGAATGACTGGTTTATCTTCTGGGTTCTAGGAACTCCCTTGGACTGCTTCCAGTGATTGCCCCTTTGCCCCCCTCTTGGTCCTCTTCGTGCCTGCAAATACCCCTTCAAGTCACCCCCCACTACTGCCCTACAGTTCCAAATTTTCTTGCAGCTCCTTCCTCTCACCCACTCACCCCCTCTCCTCTCACCCTTTGGCATCCCGTTCAAACTGCTGCCCTCTCAGCAAACATCTCCCCTCCTCCCCACAACTGGGCTGCTGTAAATGCCCCCAGGACTGAGGTTCTTTCAGTTATTCACCTCTGCTCCAAACCCACGTCTTTCTCCGATTCCGAGCTTGCAACCCCTCTCTTCCTCCCTCTTTCTCTCTCGGTCTCACCAGGATGTAAAATATTCACAGCTGCTGCTGCGGTCAGGTAGCACGGCCACAAGACTCTCTGAGCAAACAGAGGAGCTGTGAACGTGTGAAGCCGATGGTGTACGTTTCATTTGAGGTTCGACACAGGTCCGATAGATCCCGATGTAGTCAAAACAGAAACCGCATACTGAGCCTCGCCACATGCCTCAACAAACCAAGCTCTAACCAAACATACCCAAGTACAACACTGAAAAAATGACACTGCAAACAGCTTTTAGAAACATGTCAGGCGCACTGCAGAAATAGGAGAAACGATACGTGGCTTGGTGCCGCTGAACACAGTAACTGAGATATCACTGAGGTTTATAATCAGTGTGAAACATCTGTCTTGAATAAATGCCTCGCTTTTAAAGTCTAGCCTCGTTATGCATTACGGGCAAAGGCAAGAGCGCATTAAGTCATGTTAGAGTTGCAATAAAAATACATCAAGCTCTCTTCCAAGAAGTCTACACATGTTATATATGCGGACTCGATTCCAGGTTCTCTGAATGAAGAAGTGTACAAATTTGTGTCAGATATCCAAGTTCCAGTCCAGGTTTCCTTGTTCAAATATGGACTTAAATGAGATGTTTTACATCTCTGAAGCTGTCCCACCAAATAATAAAGACATCTTGGCCTGGGAATGCCAGCCCTTGAACTTTATGAGGGAGGGCGAAAGGGGGAAAAGAGGAGGGGTATCGGTGTCTTGAACACATTTCAAAGTAATTGTACTTGATATGTCGTTTAGAGAACACCCAAGTAATCATATAAACAAAAGACTAGATGCCCTGGGAGGATGAAAGGAAATCTGAATCTCCCACTGATGTATCATACTTACTCATTTTTTGACATGAGTGTGAGACGGCGAGGGATTCCTGAGCACAATAAGAGGATCGGGGACCTTTTTAGTGATAAACACAGTGGGATGGACGGACTCCGGTGGATTCCTTCATACTCACAAATTAACTTACACACACACACAAAAACAGATGGCAGAGGGCTGAAAGTGATGGATGCAATGTACAAATTAGAACTGCTGCAGGCCCGGGGACAAGGAGACTGCATGTGTGCATGTGTGTGTGTTTGTTCTATGTTTGATCCTGCACCTCAGCCTTACCGAGGCATGACTTACGTTTAAAAAACTTTCCAAAAAATAAAAAGATGAATTTGAGGGAAAATCGCAGGACCCAGACAGCAACAACACGAGAGAACAAGTTAAAGAAAAAGTGAGGGAAAGCAAAAGAAGAATAAAGAAAACATGAGATCATAGTTAATTAGAATCAGGTGATAAACAATGGCGTGATATTTACGTTATACCATATGCCCCGCTACATGTGTCTTTCTGTCTCGAGGGATACAGTAACAGGTTTCAGACACGTAAGGTCAAGAGGAGGCTTTTCCCAGCTGCTAGACCACACTGATGCACACACACGCCCCTGCTCAGCCGCCCAAGTGTGTCGTCCATTTCTAAAGCCTGTTTTGTCTTTGTTGTTATTACATAAAAGACAGTGTTTATCCTCCAGGAAGCCATGTTTGCCATATGAACTTGTAAGGCAGAAGATTTTGCAGCGAGAAATGAAAACCCCTGAGCCAATCAGGCAGGTTGTCTCCTGGGCTTCACTTCAAAATCCTAATCTCTTACAGATTCCCGATTCACGCCTTGGATTTAAAAGCCCTCCAGTGGCTTACTCTTGTTTGTTACAAACCCTCATTATTTTGGCAGACTCCAGTCAAGTATTGTCTCACTTAGTCATGAAATGCTGCGCTTCTTGATCTCTGAAATATTGACTTCAAAAAGCATCTCATGATGGATTCGTCAGCTGTGAAGCTTTCGACATCAAACTGTTTAATCACTGAAAGCTCCAGCCATGTAAAGTCCACAGAGCACCATGTTTATCTTACTATGATACACCAAAACTCTCTGCCCAGAAACTCCTCCTACACTCACACAGGAAGCTCAGAAACCAACCCTGGCATAAACACTTTATTGCCAAAAGTACTCAATCACCCATCCAAATGATTGAATTCAGGTGTACCAATCACTTCCACAGAACAGGTGTATAAAATAAAGCACCTGGGCATGCTGACTGCTTCTACAGACATTTGTGAAAGACTGGGCCGCTCTAAGGAGCTCGGTGAATTCCAGTGTGACACCTGTGCAACAAGTCCTGTCATAAAGTTTCCTCACTACTAAATATTCCACAGTCAACTGTAAGTGGTGTTATAACAAAGAGTAAGCAGTTGGGAACAACAGCAACTCAGTCACAAAGCAGGGTCAGCACATAGCATGCAGAGGTCACACATTTCTGCAGAGTCAATCTCTAAAGACCTCCAAACTTCATGTGGCCTTCAGATTATCTTAAGAACAGTGCATAGAGAGCTTCATGGAATGGGTTATCATGGCAGAGGTGCTGCATCCAAGCCTAACATCACTAATCGTAATGGAAAGCATTGGATGTAGTGGTGTAAAGCACACCTCCACTGGAGTCTAGCGTGGTGGAGATGTGTTCTCTGGTGTGACAAATCACTTTTCTCTGTCAGGCAATCTGATGGAGGAGTCTGCGTTTGGCCATTGCCAGCAAAACAGTACTTGTCTGACTGCATTGTGCCAAGTGTCAAGTTTGGTGGAGGGGGGATTATGGTGGGGGGTTGGTTTTCAGGAGTTGGACTCGCCTCCTTAGATCCAGTAAAATGAATTCTTAATGCTTTTACATATCAAGATATTTTGGACATAAAAACATGCATGGGCAAGTTTGGTGTGGAAGGACTTGACTGGCCTGCACAGAGTCCTGAGCTCAACCTGATAGAACTACTTTGGGATGAATTAGAGCAGAGACTACGAGCCAGGCGTTCTCGTCCAAAATAGCTTTTGGAAGAATCAAAAGATCCCATAAATGCACTCCTGAACCTTTTGGAACAGCCCGTTCTCACTCCCGAGGCGTAACATGTCGACGTTTTGTCACGTCCCGCGGCGTTCCTGAGGAACGCGAAAGGAGACCTTCAGCGTTCTTATGGTACGCGGCGGGTTATGGCTGGAATCCAGTGCAATGACGCTCCTGCGGTAATAGACATTCCAGCCCTGTATTCCAGCCCTAAACCTAACCTTATTCCTGATCTTAACCAGGACTATAATGATGTTAAATAGCGTGTTTCTAAGCAATTTGAAGAAAAAGAGCGAACATGTGTAGATTCAGTCCAGACGGTTCTCATATTTCCTCTTTTTTCCGAGGTCGTCATTTAGGAACGTGGTGGGTAGCCGAAAACGTAATATGTTGACGATTTGTCGCCTAGCGTAAAATGTTACGCTTTGGGAGTGAGAACGTTGATTGGAAAGAATAGTTGAAATGATGCAATGTTCACATGTGTGAATAAAGACTTTCGCAAAATAACGTAGGTACTGAACACCTGAAAGCCATTATGTTGCCTGGTAATCACCTTGCAACAGCTGAAAATCCCAAGATTTTAGGATTTATGCACCTCAGAAAACATTATAGCATCTATTTAAATTACACAATAATATCTAATTTATATAAAAACTGTTGAATATTAAGATATCTGTGATATGACACCACCATGTGACTGACTGATTAAAATCCAATTATATAGTAGCTAGTATATGAGAAGCTTACTGTCTGATAAATAGCTGTGGAAATGAAAGTGGGATTTGTAGTTAATTAATTCAGCCTACAAAATCACCCTTTTTCCCTAGCATATCATTATATAAACGTTTTTTTAGGTACATGTTTTTAAAATATGCAGGTAGCCCATAAGGCACGTATGGAAACATAATATAATTAAAAAGTTATTACATCTTCTTGTGTTATATGGGTATAAAATTAATAGAACAATATCAAGCATACCAATTATTTTTTATTAATGAGAGTGGACAGTGAATGGTTTAATAATCCCTTAATTATATATAGAAGTAATTTGATTTTGCTGTATAGAAATATGCAAACAACAGCTACCCAATCTAGTTTTTGGAATTTTCTCAGTGTTATGAAGTATATCAGTTATCCAATAGCATGGGCAGGCCAAATAATACTCTAGCATGGGCGTGCACTGGTTTATAAAATGCATAATTTATTTGAACTCACTGACTTTCATCTATAAAATTTGTTTCAGTCTTGCAAAAGTACATAAAAGTCTCTGTCTGCAAACACAATCATGGGTTCAGAAAACATATTAGGCCCCAGAAGTGTCTTAATTGTATCAGCCATTATCATGTCTAAGAAACCTCCCACCAATGGGCTAAAATCACCTACTTGTACCCTTTATACACCTAGAACATTGTATCATTTTGATAACTATACAATTGAATTTATATTCCCACAACTTCAATTTTACGTTCTTATCTGTATCACAAACTGTATTGTGACGTCATCCTGTTGCCTATCAGCCACTTATTAACTCACTAAAATGACCTAATTGTAATGTTTATGTGCCTAGAATATCTTATAAAAGCATTGTACCATGTGTTTTTACAGCAATAACAATTTATAGAAACAAAACTTGATTATGATTTATGACTCCGTCATGTTGCCTGGCAAAAATCCAACTAAAGACATTTATGTGTTATTTATTGTGTTATATTAGAGCTGAACCTGAGCTTTGCAGACCTAAAAACGTATTATTTACTATTCAAACAGTGCCACTTAAACTTAAACACTCAAAGTGATTAATTATATAGGCTTGCTAACAACATGAACAGACCAAATGATATTGTAGCTTTCATGGTTAGTAATAATGAGCTAATATATATGTTACAGCAATGGGCTGCATCAGTCAAAATTCAATCATATCCTTTACGTTTGCATTTATTTTTATGTTTTGTTGTGTATTTTGCAAAAGAACAAACAATAATCACACGCTGAAAATAAAAATAACCAAAGTCAGTCAGACAGGTTAAAGACAAATATATTCTTTGTATTTATTCAGGTTTAAATGTATAGTATTCAAAGAGAAGCATACATGGTAAAAAAAAAAAAAAAGACTTTCTTTTTTGTATTTTTGTAGGGTTTTTTTGTTAAATATTACACAAAATAAATAAATTCAAAGAAGAAACATGATAGTTTTAGACTTGCTGCTGTGTTGGTACTTGACTAAACACAACACAACCTTTTTTCATTTTCCTCCACCCATCTCATCTTTTCTTCTTCTTCTATCAGTCAGCTTTCTGCTAATACTTCCTCTGCCTTCCCCTGTTTTCCTCCATGTTTTCTCTTTTGCCATTTCTTCCCCAGTCACTGACTTCACACGTACACAAATCTAAAAATGTGAGTTACCGTTTCACATTTTGGCACAGAAGTCATTTCTTTTCATAATTTTACCGTGCCAGTGTACTTTATAACTTAAAACAGAAAATAATATGTACATTGTATAGCGATATATCTTATTTCTTTCTTTAAAAATAGAAATGTCTTTATCCAACTGTGATAAAATGTCTGTTTGTTTCCTTTCTTTTCCTCCTCAGTGCATCATACTGTTCAGACTTGAATCTGTCCAATGAAGCCATCACTTCAACTCCAAAAAACATCCAATAGCCTTTAATCTGCAGAGCTCTCCCTTTGCTGATTTGTCCAGTCATCGCTGTTCTGACAAAATAGGCAGGAAGTGAGTGGCTGGGTTTTTCCTTCGTGTCTTCCTTCCTTTCATTGGCTTTCCCTTGGGGTTCAGTGCAACAAACATGCGCTTGTCCTTGTTGAGCCACTGAGCTGAAGCGTAGGTGTTATACTTGTTTTCCTCGATGCGTTCAATTAGACGGCAGTCTGGGCCGTACTCTCTCTGTGGAGGAGAAGCAAAGAGTTTAAAAGAGCTGAAGAAAAAGATAATAATTTATATTTAAAGTAAATTAGTACAGGTTGCCTTTTTAAGATTTTCTCCATTGATGAAAACCACCTCTAGCAGGTAGCCAGTGACTTGAAACTTCCCACTGTACCACATGTGTAAGCTCTCAGTCATGGTTAGTTTTTACTCAAAAATAGTAACTGTTTTTTTGTTACCTGGAGATAGTTCTTGTGACAACATCCAATAACAAATGGTCAGCCATTGCTTAAGAACAATCCCCAGCGTAATTTTAAAAAGTCAGACGTAAAACTTGAATAGTTGTCAGTGTTGTTTGTGTGTCAGTAGTTTGGATGGCTGTGTGGTGGTGGGATGAGGGCAGAGAAGTTATTGTGACTTCTCGATGGCTCGGGCTTAGTGCCGAGCAAAGAGCATTGTGACACAAAGTTTGTGGCTTACATTACCGCAATGGCCACCCACTGGTAAATGAAGAGAAAATGATCTGAGAGAGCTGCATTTGTCAGTTTACTGGAAGCTGCCCTTGTGCTTAAAGCTAACAGCACTTAAACAGCCAGTTAAATGGATGCAATTGATATTCGCAAGCAAAAATGTACTTGCTACACACACACACACAAACACACTCTCCTTCACGCGCTCTCTCTCTCTCCACCACAGCTGTCCAAATTGGTTCCAGAAGTAAAGCTGAGTGTTCCCAGAGCAAAATGAAAATATTTTACGAACGCTATGCAGCTTTTTAAATTACGCTGGTACAAGGTACAATTAAATATCGCGTGAGTGCATGATGTAGGAATATAAGCCTGTTCATGGTCAAATGGTTAAAAAACGTAAGTAGTAAATCGGTAAGCTTTAAGATGAAGACATGTTCAAAGGCTAAGGTTAGAGTTAGGCAAGTAGCAGCTATAGTTAAGGATCGATTGAGTCTCAAAATAATGGTGTTAATAGGCAAAAGAATCGTTATAGTAAGTACAGAAATGAACGTAAAAGTAGTAAAAGTTAAAGGTGATCATAACCTGCGGTGTCACCTATGTGCTTTAATCTGCCAATACAATGAAACAATGAATTCAATTGATTAGCACCAGATAAAGAAGTCACTGTGTAAAACCATCAAGTGTAATCGAATGCCGGCCCTTCGCCGCTCCGCTACTAGGGCTTGTGTTGTGCTGTGGAGAAGACGTCATGGGAATTCAGTTGGAGGCCATGCAACAAAATGCCTCTTTTTATTTTCTGTCTTTTCTACCGTGTGTCATTTCATCTGTTGTGTGGCTCCTCAGAGACATGCTGAAAATCAGGTCTTTCAAAGTAGGGAAAAGAGGGGGGTGGGGGAGGCAGAATCGAATGAAGGAAAGAAGGGTGAGTGAGAGAGGACAGATAAAACGAGGGCTGCTCTACCCAGAGAGACTGAAGCAGAACAGAGAAACTGAAGGATTGTGTTTCCTGTTTCTTAATGGAGTGGAGAGGAGAGGTAGGCAGAGGAGAGTAACTGTGGTTCCTATTTCTGGAACAGTGAGTCGTACAGCCTTGTCCATTGTTTTATAAAGAATTCAAGAAACTTCAAAGCCACAGAACCACCACTTTAGAGGGAAAACGTCCTTTTACCAATTTTTTTTTCACTATCATCATCAGTCAAATTTAGCAATCGCAAAAGTGCAGAAGTGCGTTTGCAAAGAGTGGAGAAGATTTTGAACTAACAAGCTGCAAATCTCTTAAAGTGGACCTTATTTTCTGTCATAGACTAAGGGTGACCAAAAATTTCAATTAATAAATTTGATGTTTGTGCAAGTAATCTGTTCAACAAGTTTATTATTTAAGCTCTCAAGCTTAAATAGGTTAAAGTGATTGAGTTCTTGAGAAACTGTGGTTAAGAATTTAATCCAAACCAAGATATTAGCTTCATTATTCAAAGAAGAATGCGGAGCTTCTCTGAAAAGAGAGGCACCCACTGGACTACAGAGCTGCATAGGACTCTTTGTACAATACTCAGTTTCAGAGGGTATATTAAAAGGGTCTTCTCACCCATCTCCACCCACCTGCTGTTTAAACCCTCTGTTTGTTAGGAACAATCAATCACCAAGGCCTAGTATAAGATAAATAGGGATGTTTTTGGACTGAGAATAAAGCTATCCTCTTAGACTTAGAGAATAATGCATATTAAATAAAAATGACAGGTCAGAGAGTTAAACAGCGTTAAAACTTACCGCTCCATACAGAACGCCATTCTTCTTGATTGCCAGGTAGTGGTTACTTTTGAGGCCCTTGATGGCCACCACACCCACATCCACTGATTTGATCTCCAAAACACCTGGTGGAGCAGGGACAGGGAGACAAATAGGGAGTCAACTTTTGTGTGGGTCATTTACTCAGATAGAGTTACATTCTTACAACCACATATTTTTCTATTTATAGTCTGGAACAGGACCCTGAACAGGTTCCAGTTTCCTTTGATGATTTATTTACTTTTTATTCTGTCTGTCTCTAAAAGTAAAAGTTTTTCATTACATTACATTTACATGCATATGTATGTCTGACAACTTAAATGACTTTAATGATAAAGTAATTACTTTGGAATATAGCTCAAAGTTTCCCGTCACTCTTCATGCAAGTGTTAATGTTGTAATGGAGAGACTGCATCAAAAAGCAGAAAAATAGGTGTTTGACACGATTACTATCACTTTAAAGTGTGGGGAGATGCATTTTTATCTGCACGCCTCTTAATGCTGCTATAACATATCTATATTTTTGTTAATTTCAGGGTCTCCTGCACTGTTTTTTTTTTATTTCATATTTTCCCACAAGTGAACCCCAGTCTTGTCCCCCTCCCTTTCTTTTTCCTTCACTGTGTGACAGTCAGCCCGGCCTCTTACCCCTGGTTAGCTTGTGGGCTGTATGCTCTGGGACCAAGGTGTTAGCCAGGAAAAAACATTTCTGCGCTCTATGTTTGTTTTTCTGACCAGAGGAGCACAGGCAGGCTGGACGGAGCAAGGCTTTCTGCCTGCCAGACTGGCAAGAGGTCAACGCGTTTGTATCAGTTTTCAAGCCTGAACCAATTACTGATTTAAGCTGTGGTTACCAGCCCTTCCTTCTCTCATCCTAAAGCCAGTTACAGCGGGCCATAAAGTAATCAGGAGATGAGGTGATTAGCTGAGGGGGGTAGTAGGAAGTGGAGGCTGGTTGCAGGAATGCTTTAGACAGAAAAGAGACTTGGATATTCACCTGATCTTTAGTGGTAAATGAACAAAAAATTTAAATGCAAATTTTCACGTGTCCCCAAAATCTGGTTGTGAGACACTTAAAAAATATTCAGTGTATCTCAACTGCCTCGAACAGTAGCTGCCTTTTTACCAGACGACCCTTCACTGCCCTTAACCCTCTTCTCTTGTACTCAGACGGAGATTTGCAACTTCCTGCAGGCTTTTGAGTTTTATGAAGGTCAGGCCTGAGGAGATTAAGGGGATATGTGAGTCTCCAGCTCAGAATGATACAAAATCTATATAAAGAATATGTCTTTCACTGACTACGCTGCGTCGCCTAGTTTGTCTTTGTTGTCACTGGACAAGGATTTGGAGAATGTTTGTGATTTTTTTAATGACTTGTGGCCTCGTGTTAAATGTTGTGGCTGATGCATTTATCCCTCATGTGGTCGATTTCAAGAACTTTGAGAAGAGTTTCGCAGCTCCACGGTGCGTCATGCAGGCTTGCTGTGGGAAGTCCATTACTCACACAGGCATGTGCTGCAACACAGCGCTGATCTATCAGGTTCAAAATGTTCCAGCTGACATTTCTGAGCTGTGATCCATTAAAAAAAAAGGGATCTGTCTGTGCTGCGCTACAGGCTGGTCCACCTGTTCAAACCTTCCTCCTTCCATTTGATGTGGTTTGTCTAAACCAAAAGCACAGGGCTCTTTTATGGCCCCTGCGCCAGTTACCAGAAGCAGCCCGCCTGCCTGTGAGTGAAAAAGCCTGGCTGCAACAAAAGGCTTAAATTGCAGCAACAACAGTTGGCAGTAATGCAGGGAGATGGAGAAAAACAGGACCTGAGCTTGTGTCAGGCTAACGTTAACCTGCTGCCCTTAAAGCTGCATTTTATTATTTTACTCTCTCACTCAACACCTTGTCTTTTTTGGTGTCTTGTTAATGTGTAATTTTTATTTTTTCTGCTTTTCCCCCCCTCTCTGCTGTTTCCCTCCCTGTGTCCCTTGGATTTCAGCCCAACATCTTTATGAATTATGTTTTAAGTGCAAAGGGGGAGTTTTATGATCTGGCACTGAAAGCAAAAAAAGAAGGGAAAAAAAGCACAAAGTTTACTTAATTTAAAAGGCATGGTCATTTGCTGCTATCAACATTATTTAAAGAACTACCAAAGGCAAACACGTGTGTGTAACAGGGCAACATTTCAACTTTCATAAGAGCGAGCCAAAATGGTCTCTGCTTGTCAAGCTGTAACTGACAGAGCTGGAAGTTCAAATAAACACAGCCCAGCCGTCTAACAAGGAAGAAACTGTTCATTAACGACTCCATAATGACCTTAACGATATTTAATTATCAGATTTTTATTTTTTTTAAAGCCAAATCTGAGCTCACGAGAGCAGGTTTCGTGCATTTTAAGACTTAATGATTGCTATTCATAGTAGCGGTTTGGATCGTAACTGATTGAGATTTTTGGTGTAATCGATTGTTATACTTGATCTACGCAGTCTCTCTGACTTACAGGCAAGAGAATTTCTCAACCAGATTTCTATTTAAATTTGGCACCAATTTCAACCGGATTTACAAAGCAAAAGAAAAACCCTAGTGGACCGGCTATAAATCAGCCACCAACCGACTGATGATAAAGGTGCTATGACATAATTAGAACAGGAACGAGCAAAGAATTAATTCAAAGCTTAATTTAGCTTTTGCATTATTTCACATACAGGTCAGCAGTCACACCGAGCTTGTCTGTTTGCCAGTTAAGCGAAAACTGTAATAACGTACTGACGTCACAGGATAAAGTCACTGGATGTATGACGGTGTTTACTTTTTAAGGCAAAATACTTTTGAAATCAACCAATTTAAAAACAACTTCTTTGCAGAGAGACCTATGAAACCTGAACTCTGCTAAATACTTAGTACTTATATGTTAATACTTACTTACTGACTAAGCAGCACAACAGGACTCACTCTTGCATTACAAAGTCAACATTCCAGTGAGCAGTGTAACCAAGTGCAATAAAACTCAGCTGTTTTATTTTATAATTGTACTGAATTATATCATAGTCATGTGTGTTAATTATGCAGGAACCACCAGGACTGCTACAAATTTCATTGTAATTTGTTCAACAGATGTGAAAATAAATGTACTCTAATGTAAAGATTAAGCATCAGCCTGGGATGTACACTCTTCTATGATCATTCTAGCTCATGCAAATCAGCACAGTCACACAAATATTAAAAAGACACACTCTCACACAGGAGCGCGCACATTCGCAGACCTCACACCGACCCCTGTTAGGCCCCTTTCTGGAAACGTGGTCAGTTAGACTCCAGCTGATCCCAAAGGTTAGAGGAGGTTGTGAAAATGTTTCCACTGTTTATCCAGGGGCTTTTTGAAGATTATACTGCAGTTGTTCACATTGTGACCTCGACACGGTGACCAGCTGTGAGTGGGTCTACTGCGTGTCTACAGCTCGGAGAGGTCTTGCTCCTCGTTGTGAAATATCATCACTTGCGGAGCAGTTTGTGTCGTGAACTCCACTCCGCGAGCAGAGTGAAAACGGTTTTTGTTCTTTTATTCTGCGTCCAGTGCTCTGCTATGAACCTCTGACTTCACTATTTTTATTTCAGCAGTGACTGATTTCTCTCACCCTTTTTGAGATAAATGTGACATCCAAGAAACAAAATTCTCATGAAGACAAAAAGGACCCTATTATGTATTTCTCTTAAAAAAATTTTAATAGGAACCTTTCATGCGTTGAGGTCTAAACAGTAAGATCATTTTTCTCTTTGAAACAAGCAGCATAGTGACTGACGACATTTCATATTCACAGTGACATGAGAGTTTATATCCAGGCAACCACCAAAGACTCCAAAGTAAAGAAAATCCAGTGGGAACACATGCAAAGGAATAGAAGAATTCAACAAGGGGGGAAATGGACCACCAAATCAGATACGAATTGCTCTATCTGGTCACATAAATAGAGAAAATGTCTTTTTAATTTGTCTCGGCCTTTGAGGCCACAGTTTTATCAGGATTAAACAATTTTGTTAGCGTTATTTATTTCTCGGAGTTTGAGCGGACTATTTCCGTTTCTTTATGAAGTCCAAAAGAGAACAAACATCTCTCGGTTGTGCAGATTGCTTGGTGAGAGCTTGTGGAGATGTTGGGCTTGAACAGAAACTGCTGCATGCTGTGTATTTTGGGGAGCACTGAGGTATTTGTTTAGACTGATGTGGCTGACAGCAGTATCTTCTTGTGCTAAGTGGCCACATCAAAGCACGCCTAGCTGATGGATTACATGAAAGAGGGAACAGAGGGCTGTTTCTGATTTCCAATATGGCCAGAATTTTTCTACAAATACAAGTTTTTTTTGTAAATTGATTTCTTTTCATATTGTGTTCTGCACATATTTGATTTGCTGTGTAAAAATCATATTAAATAAATTGTGTTTGGCCTTTGTGAATTACATTTAATGTGTTTTTTCTCAGTTCATTTCATTTTCTTTTTAGCCCGCACTCACCATATCAGCTTACTCTTGCCCGGGCAATGGTTTTATGTCCTTTCCTGACTGATGCACTCACATCAAAATACAGAAATGAGCAAAACTGCACGCTGTTAAACCTTCATCTGATGTCATTGGCCTTGGGGTGATCGCGTGGGAGAAAAAAAATTAGAAAGCCAACAGTCTAGGTGAGAGATAACATGAAATTTGCAATCACTTGCAATCACTCACGCTTAAGAGCAGCCAGGAGGAATTTGCAGTGGTGTTAACCGGGATTTGATTGAGTGGAGAAACACCGGAGAAATTGTGATTCCTTAAACGTGGTTTACTTTGTAACATGATAGAGCGCGCGTGCTGCCAGCTTCTGTCAAAAACCATTCACAAGCCTGACACAGCAGGAGTCGTGTTTTCAGGCAGAGCGCTGTGATGGTCGTCTGCATTTCACACATTTTTCATTTACAGTTCAGCTGTCAGTGCGGTGTTGCCCAACTGTTGTGGCTAGAGTTGTTGCTGAGGGACTCTTAGCTTTTAGAGATCTTCTTATATTAAACCACAAGTATTACCCACAATATCATTCAGCTTGTCACATCCTCTCTCTGCTTTGCTCTGTGTTGTGTTTGTTTGCACATGTATTAATTTTGTACGCATTCAACACGCACACACTTAACACACACAGAGTAATGAGCCGGCATTCCTGACGGCTCAGTTCAAACAGCCAGACTGTCCAGATGCCTCTCTGGTCTCAACTCACAGCACTACCTTTGATGACTCCATTAAGAGGCTCAATTTTATGCAGTGTGTGTGCAGCAGGGTTAGGGGTGAGGTGTGCGTGCATGTGTGTTTGGTTGGGGGCTTCTCCTAAAGCACGTGGTGTCTATATGGCAGCAGCCCTGGATGTTATCTGTCACAGATGCTATTCTCCATCTCCCACTGCTTTACTGGCCATGAATTCAGCCTGTTCACAGGCACCAAAATGACACTTTGTGCATTCGGCTTCATCTGGACATTTTACAGCAGCGCTGCAGGTAGAAAGAGTCTTGTAAAAAATACACTATAAGGCAGTTGTGGCATTTTACAATTTCTCAAAGAAGTTTTCAGAGGAAAGGAAACAAAATTTGCTTCACATCTTCAAATCTAAAACCCGATGATGTTCAAGGAGATACTGCATGACAAACAAAAGCCCCAAATCCTCATCTAACCCAAAACCTGGCACTAATTAACTCATTTTTTTTTTGTCAATTGATGACTCACATGTCTAACAGTTTTACCTCTTTTCTGCTACAAGAGGTCGCATGTAATGGCTCAATCATACAAAATAGGACAATAAGCTCCTTAAAGCTTTGAAAAATTTAATTGTCTTGTGATTCCACTGAATTTGTTTACATTCAGTCACCAATTCCAGTTTGTTGCTGTAATCATTTTCATTTGCAAGGCGATTGCATTGGTTTCCTGATAGGAAGCAACCTCTGTCTAAACAGTGGCGATCCAACTCAGAGTGATTGCAAAGACTGGCAGGGTTGCAAGTAATTGCCACGTCGCAACAAGTTTGAGTCATTCTGCAACAATGAACACAACTCCTCTGTTACGTGTCTTTGTGCAGGAGGGGACTCGAGTCAACTGGTTGGCATCTGGTTGTATTCTGGTTATATTCCTATATAAATACAAGATTGCTGAGCACCTGTGTCATTTTACAGTTAAATCCTTGTCCTGCAGCAACTGCATACGTCACTATTTGTGGCGGGATTTCAGAATTTGTTTCAGATACATGAGGTTCTAACTGGACTCTGAATGAAAGAAGTTAATCTGAATTTCTGTGTATGGAGACGACAGCAGATTGGAAACAAACAGTAACAGATTGGCAGCAATTTTTGATTTTGATTTCATAACAGTTCAACAGTACCACACATGGCATAGTAGAATTGTCAACTTGACTTAATTGATATAATTGCAAACTGATGGCAGGCTGATTCAGACGGACTTATGTTCCAAAGGTGCTTTGAAGACCCCGAATAATTGTGTTCATGCCACAGTCTCCAACCACTGTTTTTACTAATATGACTGTTTGTGACTGAATTGATTCTGGGTTATCTTATAAAAAGAAATAATAATTTTCCTGCAGTTTTTGGGCATTTGTACAATTTTATGATGTTAAGCTCTCAGCATGAGTTTGTTGCTCTTACTTTTCTCCATAAATGGCATTAGCAACTTTTCCATTGTTGTGATTTGTTATTTAAACAACAATAAACTGTTTGCTGCTACAGCATCACTGAGATGACTTCTCAGATGCTGTCAGTTCTTCCATGTTAATAATATGAAACTCTGCATGCTGGTAAAACTTAATGACCCATGGATACTTCCAAAACTTCTACCTAATCATTAAATAAGTCCGCCTGCATCGCAGACTATCATTAGTTCAGCGTTTTTGTAAACCTTTTGTCAAATGCATGAAAATAAATAATTCACCCCGAAGCTTTTTATAGAAGTACAGAAGTATGAAAGGTTATCAGAGAATCTCCTCCTGCTTTTCTCTCTCCCAGTCTCAAGTATATGTCAGAGTATTCTTCAGCAATCGTTCACAAAATATACACAATGAAAAAGGTTTTGCGGATAGTAATGGACTCTCGATGTTTGGCCCTCTCTTCACTGAGCTGGAGTGCTCCAAAGGAGCGGAAGATCTTACAAAAACATAATTTGTTGCTGAAAGACTTTTGTTTAAGGTGGTGCCCAACTGGGTTTGTGGTGGGACTGCCTCAGTCTGCCTTCGGAAATCTGGCTCTTCCATCTTGTTGTAGCTGACACATTAATCGACAAGGGAGCAAATTTATGGGAAGATATCAAGTGGTGATGACAGGAAGTGTGTAAATAGTGATGGAAGACAGATCCTGTCATTGTCCTCAGTGACTTTTTGCAAAGAAAAAAAAGAAAAAGTTAAACAAAGACAGCACTGAAGTAAAAGGGCCATCTTAACGAGAAAATTATAATAAAAGTGGAGGTGTTACTGTCAGTATGCATGCGTTTCTATTCCTGAGGCATCCAAACATCAGTGAATGCGTTAAAGGACACTTGTAGGCTTATCCCTGTGTATGAGAGACCCCTGAAGAGTTTGCACGAAAGACTCAAACATTCAACTCTTAAATTTTAAGAGGTTTTAAATTCTCTAAATTCTCTAAATCAGTGAGTCTCAAAAGAGGGACCTGGAGCTCCCGGGGCGGGGGGCGTATTCTGCACCAAGGAGTCTAAATATTTTACTATAAGCTATAAAAAATGTGCTGATTTGGGACATGTATCCTATTAAAGACATCACTGTTACCCACATTGTCTCTGAGCAAACACAAACTCTGATATGACTGTGTCACATAAAACTGCTCTGAAAGGAACCCTTTGCTGTTGCTGTGGTGTGGCTTGGATTATTAGCGAGCTAGCTGGCAAGCTTAAAGAAGTATTAGAGCGAGTTTCCATCATCAAGTGACGATAAAAGGCTAAATGAGCTAAATTGATAAAATATGCAGATGGTTACATTCAGCTTGATTTTTTTGATGACAGCAACAGAGAACCAAAATGCGTCATGTGTCTCCAGGTGCTGGCACATGATGCCAGGCCGCAAAGCAAGCACTGAGCGTGCAGATTGAAATACTTCTTTCAGTTACTATGAAACAGGTCTGAAGCCTTTAAGGTGAAAGGTTTTAGAATACAAACAGCTCTAATTGCATCTGAGAGTATGAATGGTAGTAAGGATATGCTTAATGAAGATTATCAGGGGGCCTTGGAAATGTCTCGCCCTTGTAAGAGATCCCAAAACGTTTATTTTATGGCCTCGCTTGCTCCGCAGATTAGAGTAAAATTAGTCATAATTCAAAAGTGACATGATTTGATCCAGACTCCCGCTGCAACAACATCACAGGGAAGATGTGCAGTATGAAACCAAAATAATTTATCGCAGTTACACACCCACAGGAAGACTAATTTCACTGATTACCACGAATGGTTTTTCCATTATTTTTGTGTATAGCCAATCAGGGGCACCCTTAATGGCATCCTGCATGTAAACAACATGAAAGTTGTAGCTGAATTAAAGGTCAGAAAGAGGAAGGTGTGTTTATTGTATGTTTTCAGAGTACAGCCGAATGTAATTGTTGATGTTGGCTCTTAAGAGCACCCGTTTAGTTTTTCCTGAACGAGCTCCTTCAGTGATGTTTGCGTGCCCGTTTTATTTACAGCCGCTAGGGAGAAGAGTCCGTGCAGAGTAACTTTAAATGAAAACCAATGCTGACACTAACCTCTGGTACTTCCAGTACCTCCTCATAACTCTCTTTTATGGGCCACACTGTTACCTTTTCCCATGAGAACCCTAAATACGCTCATCGAGCATCCCATCGAAGGCAGCAACATAGAGGCGACCAAAAGTAGAAGAGCAGAAGACGGGGACTGATGTCAGGACTTGTTACTTTTGTTTTTGGCTCTCACCTTGCTGAGTCATTCAAGCTTTATGGATGCAAAGTACGGAGATGAAGAAGTGCATGTGGTTTTAAATATGTGCACATTTATTCCACAGCAACAATCTGCAATGTTGCATTTCTAATTGCATTTTTTTTTCCTTTACAATACACAGTGCAGCCTACAGCGCTTTGATGGAGTTTCAATAGTCTAGTTTTGCTAAAGTGTAGTAAAATATATTTTAACATTTTCCTGTAATTTCTTCTTAAAATTGCCCTAAAATAATTCTAAAAGTTGAAGAGGACTCTGGATCCCAACGGCTAAACAAAGTTATTTTGGCTGAAAGAAGATTTTAGCTTTGGCACCGACTCCACAACATACACAAAAATAATATTTGGATACAAATGCATCATTCCAAATACAATTCTGTCTCTTGCAGACTTGTTAATATAAAATTTGGCTCTTTGAGTTGCAAAAAATCTGGCATTTGCAGAGTACAACCAAAAGTGATACAATACTTGTAGTGCTGACCTTTCCATTAGCAGTGCTTCCTGACTCAGGTCAATAGGTAGAGGTCAAACAAGAGGGGGCAGACCCGTGTAATTATCCAGGACAGGGAAATCCTGGTCTAAATCAGAATGATGTCCAGAGAATTAAGAGTCTAAAATTGTGGTTTGCTTGATTCTCCCATGACAGCTCAGTGATTAATGCATGATAAATGTTTGAAGTGTGTGTGTGGCAGCTTTTACAATGAGAATCAAACCTCCAACTGCTGTCACCTTGGCACCGTTTAGTAGTAACTGAGCTACTCACAAGCGCAAGTCTGCAGTCCAACTGCAAGCGCACGTCCATTTATTACACTGTGTTATTCGTTTGTTTGTAAACAAGATGTGACAGTCTGTGGACAAAATGGAGGGAAGGAAACAAGGACAGTCTTGTTTCTTACAGTCAGTGTGAGGATGGATGCTAATCACATGGCAGCCCCAAAAGATTTCCAAACTGAGACCAGAACCTCTCATTTCAAAAGGCCTTATGAGGTGAGATGGATAGATGGGCGTTTAGAACAAAACACATCAGAACGCACGATTCGCTAAAGCCTGAGTGATGTGCCGGCCTCGGCTCTGACAAGATCATTAGAAAGGTTCCGCTGCGGAGGAGAGCAGCGACCCGGGACCAGCAGCTAAAACTTCTCCGTCACCTCTGACACTGTCTAATGACACTCATTTGCAATCTGACTTCCTGAACATTAGCAGACGATTAGACTACGATAACCACTGCAATTAACCTCCGCGGTAGTTTTTCAATCTAATGCTTTCCTGAAGAACTGTCGCATCGGGTAGTTCCACACCTGAGTTTACACTCTGGAGAAACTTGAGTGCACTGTTTCTGTGCAGTTGTATTATATAAGATGCTGCATATAGAGAAAGTTTGCGACATTATTTCACATAGGCCATATGTTTCTAATAGCCAGAAACCAGCATCAGAGAAGTAATCTGTCTAAAAGTCTGTGTTTAGCTTCAAAAGTATACCAGTGTAAATGAGCAATGTTATAATCTGAGGTATAAAAATAAACAAAAAGTGTGTTCAAAACTTGTGCACAAACACACCAGAGCAGTTTTGAGTAGGACCAGTCATACGCTGTCTAGTATGTGAAAAACCACATCCATGATCACCATTAGGGGAACGGAATTGAAATATATTCTGTTTGGTTTAGTTTGAAGGGTACAATTTGTTCTTTGCTTATTTCAGAGTGCATAAAAAATGTCAGTAAGTGGGAGTGTTAGCATAAGCATAAACGCTGCTCTGCTCGCGAGCCTGTACGCAGTCATGCTATATGAGCACAAGCACCTGGACGTGGAGTATAGTTTGATGCTGGGCAGACACACGCATTATTTAATCACCAAACTTTCAGTCTGAAGCATGTCGAACATCTGCACTTACCATCAGGTGGATACAGATTGATGAAATGCTTTTTCTAAATATGCCGCCAAGACAAAATATGGCCTGAAAGGTTTAGCCTTCACGACCGAGTTCCCATATTAAGATTCGCTTTTCTCCCTGGAAGGTTCTTACCTATTTCCTAAAACAATCAAGTGGCAAGAGCTGCTGAAATTGATGGATTGTGCCTCTAATGCCATGACCTGATGCCATTATAGTTAGTGACACGTTGCAGCCTAATGGCTGAGCTCTTTCTGTGCATGTGAGTAAAAAAAAAGTGTGTACATGTGTGTGTGTGTGTGTGTGTGTGTGTGTGTGTGTGTGTGTGTGTCAAAGAGGACTGCAGGCGAGGGGAGGGAGGAAGAGACGCTAATTGAAATTCCTTCAGCCATGTCTGGCAGAGCCTTGGTGTCTGAGTGGCACACACACGCACACATATTCACACTGGCCCTAATAAAAGTGGGCTTTGCCATATGGAGGCCATGTGCAAGACTGGCCTCTCTGTGCTCAAGCGTGTGTCTGCATCTGTGTGTGTGTGCACATGTACTCAGCAGGCGAGCCTTGTACAGCACCAGAGCGTCGAGTACAGATGCATGCAACCCTATGACATGTGTATGAAGGTGTGCGAGTGATAAAGACCAGTTTAGAACAAGTACACAGACACTTGACATCATACATTTAGAAGAAAACTATTCAGTAATGCAGCGAACGCCTGTTTTCTAATAATAAAGATATTAGCTTGAGTTTTGGACATCACCCATCTAATTCAGTGAACTGGCAGGCAGACTGTGGGCAGGTAAATGTGGGAGCAATGTTCTGTTCTCACTCAACAACTACTGTCAGTATGTCCTTAGGCCATGCAGTTATTCTGTGCTGCTCACAGGCCAAAAGACTGTGGCAGACTTGGAGAACTTCCAGATGTGTTCAACTAGAAGATAAAGCCGCACACCACAAAATGATAACAGCTGATTTTCTGTTCTGAATCAGTCATAACTGATTATGATGAGCCTTGCAAGTCGTTAAAACTATTTAGATTTGCTGCAGTACAGATCTGGGGGGCAAGGGTTTTTTCCTGCTGTAACTGTGGATTTTGAACTCATCCTTGCATTTGTACTATTTTCCTTCAGAAACTTAAGGTGCTTTTAATATACTGGCGGAGTTTCTGAGTTCCCAGCAGCAGAGGAACTGTGAGTGTGAAAGAGAAACTGTGTGAATGTGAGGCTGAGTGATGCTGACAAATAAGCATGTGTGCTCAGTGACCCTTCTCAGGATAAATAAAGGTTAAAATCATATTTCCCTGCCCGCAAAATGCACAACCAGGAAAACAAAAAAAGGGGGAGCAGGAAGTGTTTGGTTATTACTTTATATCTGAGTCAGTACAACCTCATAGTTAGCATATGCCCAACACTATTATAGCAAGAGCACAATAGCAGCAAGGAATAAGAGTACTTGTCATTCTCCCCTGGGGTTTGGTAATAGCTGTGTTTTAGATATTTCCTCAAACAGGAAGAACTTTCTCTGGGCAATTTCTAATTGGTTCCAGTGGATCATCGCTCTTTTTTTATCTGCCTGGTTTACTTTTTTTTTTCTTCTTCTCTCCTGCTCTTCTACTGTCATGCTTTTCTTTCCCAAACTCTTTGTAGTCAGGCAATATGCCTGCCTCTGCACATGGTGAAAAGGCTGCAGGCACACAGCTCTGTTACTTGTTCTATTGCCCAGCTACCTGTCTGGAAGTGCATGGGTGCTCACAGAACGGAAACAAGGAAACATCAGTGGCCACAGATAAACATGTGAGATGAAGTGGAGGACAAGCAGTGCTGCATTTGCCACATTTGTGCCACTGACAGATACTAAGGTTGCGTTTGGCTCTCTTTAAAAAGTCTAAAAAGAAAGATCTCATATCAGGATCTTGAATATGAAATTGATTTCTGACTTTCATAAACTGCTGTGTGTGTGGTTAAAAGCTGTTTGCACCAGAAAGGATCAGCTGACACATTAAAGGCAGATGACTTACTGTATGGATCGTCCTTGTTTCCGGTGCCGTTAACCTTTCCCTCCTCGCCAATGCGAAGGTAGAATTTCTGGGAGGAGAACAGTTTCCGCCAGCGCACGTCCCCTTGTAGATGCTTGTAGCTGCTTCGCACGTGCCGGCCAACGACCGTCGCAGACGACGATGACACATTGGTCGCCCTTGGCAACCTTGCAGAGGATGCGTGAAGCGGTGTGGGTGATGAGGAGGGTGGTGGGTATGAGATGAGGAAGTGAGGAGAAGTCCCTGCTGGTGCATTGCGGCCGTGTTCGGACGAAGCGGACAGCGGGGAGGATGAGGACGGTCTAAGCAGGAGAAGCAAGAGCAGCAAGGTGAGGGAGAGGTGTGAAGGAGGTCTACGGCAGGGGCAGGAGGAGAACCAGGCGGCCGGTGCACCTTGTGTCACTGTCCATCTACACATGGTAGTGGAGCTGGGAGAGCTGTGGATGTGCTCAGGGGCTGGGGCATGCTGAGCTGGTGCAGGGAAAGGGAATGAGAGTGGGAGAAACTCCCCCCAACTAAACCTCCTCTGTTTGGGAAACCCCAGCCTCACTGGGACTGTAGGTGTTAAAACCTGTAGAACAGCTGGGATGAAGATGGTGCGACTTGCTGTGGCAGATGTAGGTTGATCAGGAATATAAACGTTGATGTAGCGGGGGGTAATGGTGAAGCCCGCAGCGCTGTGGCTGACGCCGCTGTAGTCCCCCGGTGCTGTTTATTCCTCACAATCGTCACAGGAATGCGTCAACAACCATAACTCAGATCACCTCACAATGAGAACTACTAGGCGCGCTCCTCGGGGACCTCTCGCCTCCTCCTCCTACCTCTCCTCCTGACACTGCCACTCTCTGCTCCTGGTTTCTCAAAATCACTCAAAATCCCATTTTAAAGTTCACATCCAAAGACAAAAACACACATCATCAGTTCATTCACACAAACACACACACGAACACACGCGTCCCAGACGATTTATCCCCCCTCAGTCCTGGTTGGAGGAGAAGCAGGTTAGGAAAAAAAGATGGCAAAGTGCTCAGTAAAAAAAAATAATAATAAAATAAATAAATAAAACAAGCAAGAAAAAAATAAAATAAAAATGCTGTTTCTTATGAAGTGTCCAGGCCACCAAAAAAAGGAAAAAAAGAAGGCGTCACAGAATCCAGACTTTCTTCTTTTCTTTCTTTGTTTCTCTTGTTTTGTCTGAGCTGGTTTGAAGTTACTTGAGTGTGTATCTGACCCCCGCGAGCTCTCGTCTTTCTCCCCTCTCTTGTAGTGCGTCTGTCAGTGGGCTGAGCTCCCTGTCTGTCCTCTGTCCTTGCCTCTCAGAGTCTGAATGCTGGAGCGGTGCGTTGCCTCTCTTCTTTCCTCCCGTGTGTGGCTCCCTCTCCTTTGGCCCCCTCCCTCTTTCCGTTGCCTCTCCCTCTCTCTCCTATCTGTCTATCAGTGGTTCGCTGGTTATTTGGAGTTTGTCTGAGGTGACTGAATCTTGTCTTTTCTTTCACCTTATTTATCTGCTGTAGTTCCCCAGATGTCATCTCTTAGTGTAATTGGACGTCTATTAAAACCACTCGGCTTTGAAGGGCTGTGTGTATTTATGTGTTTGTGCGGGAGAGGGGAGCAGGGGGTGGGGTGTTCTGTTCCACCCTGTTTTCGCCTTCCCTCCCTCTCCCCCATTTCTCTTTCTCCTCCCCTTCCCAGACCACTAGCTGAGCGGAGCAGGTCAGAAAGAAGGAAAGAGAGCCGTTCATCTCTCCCTCTCCCAGGTTTTTGGGAGTGTCATCCATCTTTCTGATCTTACTTTCCTCTTGATTAGAGGCACTTTTTTTTAATTTACCAAACCGTCTGAAATACTAAACGCTGGCCAAACTTCACTCCAGGTTTGCCTGAAAAGAGCCGTCAAATCTGTTTAACAATTCATTGATGTATTTCTGACTGACTTGAAGCCAAATAATGACATCCGTGTCTTCTTTTAAATCGGCTGAAAAACTTGTGATAAACAGCTAATTTTCCCTTATTGCATCTTCTTTACTGGCACTTAAAAACTCTCCTCCCTCTATGACACGTGATTTCCTGACAGTGTCACAGACTTTCTCTTTCTGATTTAAAAATGCAAAAAATAGTTATGAAATGAGTCATCGTTCCTCAGCTGTTTTGACTAGCATTTAGCAATTTCTCAGCCTCAGTCACTTAAGCCCCTGAACCTTCTGAACACCTCTCTCTGTTTGGGTAATCGCTGTACCTGACGTGTGTTGCTGCATTTCACCTTTCAAGAATCTAGGTCTGCTGTCTGGCTTCAGCACTGTTTAATTTCCTATTCACATTGTCAGACAACAACCATATCTCCTCCTCTTCTTCTCTTCTTCTTAGTTTATCTAGTATTATTGCTGTAACAGCTCACGCCTGTCAATGGTATGCTGCAGACATATTTGACTTTTAAACAATTCCATTTGGGGATGGATCAGTTGCACAGAAATAACCGTGTAAAGACAACCTGTACACTTTCAGTCAGCCAGTGTTTCCCTCTGCGGTGGTAACTCCAGCTGAGAATGGACAGATGTTGGGCGCTGCCAGCAATCTGTCGTTCATGTCAGCTTTACAGCCTTGTCTTTCCCGCTGAGGTCCCGACTTCACAGATGGTGAAGATTGATTTGATGAAGGCCAACCACTGTGCAGAATGTCATGATGAAATGACGATCAATCACTGCATAAGTTTAGTGTGTATTCTTAAGTGATAGGCAACAGAAAAAATCCTGCACGTGCCGATGTTGTTTCTACTTTTTTCTTTTATGGACTTTACAAAGTAAGAGCGCAACTAATTATTTTAATCCATGAGTTCGCGGGCTAATTGTTTTCTCAAATTAATAAATGATTTCATATATTAAATGGCAAAAAACGTTACTAATTGTTTTGAAGCTCAGTGCAGCTGCATGTGAACTCCAGACAATGTTGGGAAATTTCCTTAGGGACTAATAAAGTATTCTGATTCTGAAAATCAAATTGGGGTATTGTTCACAGTTGGTCGTCTGTCTGGACATACTTTGCTGAAGATGCTGGTTGGGTGAAATGTGCAGTAAGAAGCATTACATGCCCTCATGGTTGAAAACCTAGCAGACTACCCGCTGACCCCCTGACTGAATACAAAGTAATCAATAGCTGCAGCCCTAGTACACATCATTCTCTTGCAACTAGTTGTCAGATGGTCATCAACTGGTCTCTAGGTCTGTGTGACTGAGGCTTACGAGGGACCCTCCAGGGTCAGTTCTATCTAAAATAACAAAATCAACCAACTGTTAAACTCCTTACTTGGACTTTTTCCACATGTATGCTGTTGGCATCGTTCAGCACCGCGGACAGCACTTGACAGTGTGCTATTCCAATATGTTAATGCTTTAATTGAAGCATGTCACCTTTGAAATCACAACAGTTCTTGCCTCCGTTTAACTTTTTATTCTGTTCAGTAGAGATTGAGGTGACTCTCTTAGGAAGATGGAGAACAAAAAGATATCCCGCTGATGGAGAAAACGGAAGAGTCCCAGAAATATGGTCTTAGTTGATGTGACGTAGCGTGCCAAGTTATATAACTTGTTCTTTCATTTAGGGTCTATAAGTCTCTAATGGTGATACAGTTATAAGTTATAAACAACACATATTTAAAAAAAAATGTAACTTGCACTAATAATGCTTAACTGCACGAAAATAGCAAAGTAATTAAGTGTAACTGAATCCTGTTAAATCAGTAATACAACTCTACTTTTATCTAGTTGTAAAAACAACACCATTAAAGTATTTTATGTCAGTAATAATCTTTTTACCTGGATGCCTTTTGTAAAGATACTGTGCACTTGTAATTGGCTTTAGGTGCAGCTATGAACGCAGAAGACCTTACTGTAAGCTAAGCATGCTTGATGTGAGCCAAACTACTGCAAAAATGAATTAATTTGGACTTCTGCAGCAAGTGTGGGAAAACTCTGAGGGAAAATAATGAGGGAAAAGAGAGAAAGATGCCAAGAGATGGAGCAAGAGAGGGAGAAAAGGACAGAAAACATCTGGTCAGTGGCTCTGTGGTTTGATGTTGGGGTCTAGATTGACAACACACAATGCGCACATTCCACACACACACACACACACACACACACACACACACACACACACACACACACACAGTGTATGTTTCTGAACCCTCTGTCACTGCACTGATGTTTTTTAAGCTGTATAATCATTGGTCTGTGGTAACTGTATGCACATTGCACTAATGAACTAATAATGAGTTACCGATCAGTTTCCGACTGATCTCTTCATTGCATTGCCCTGCAGTCTCGTTGTTTTGTGTAACCGTCCTAACAAGACTCAGATGTTGGAAGTCAGTTGTCCGTGAGGGAAAAAAAAAAGCTTCATCACACCAGAAAACAATTTTCTGGATTGAGTGAAGCACCACATATTGGATTTTTTTTTTCTAAACTATTTAGGAAAGCTGCAGGGGTTTCCCTCTCTGGAGCTGCTGTCGTTCAAATGTTGTTTACTCTACTTCAAGCGACATGTGATCCCAAGATTGTTTTCATTCAGCGCAATGAATTTTATAGTAACGGCAAATATATATTTCCAAATACTGCGCAATACATAGCATGATCCCGCTGAAAAAATAACTATCTGTCGTCACCACAGTTGCAGTAAGTCTTGTATATTTTAGTCATGTTGTAAAAGCAGTGCTGTGCTAATGATGAAGTGTTTTAGATGTGGCCACGTTTCTCAAAAATCTTTTTCTTCTCTTGTAGGAAAGGAATTAGTTTCATTGTCTCGTGGTTTTGGCTAAAATTTGCGTTGCAATCTGAGGCCAAGCTTCAAAGTCCCAGAGAGCTGAAGAGCAGATCTGGGATCAGCACCCAAAGCTAATGGCTGTAATCGTATTTATTCCCAAAGAGCTGTGTGGATTTTAGAACAGCTAATTTGAATGGCTTTGCAGACTCTCGCCCACATGAGCTGACGCTGGTCCCCTCCGGCTCCGTTGGTCATGCCTTGGATAAGTCCTGATTGCTCATGCCTAGGAGGAGAAAGCCATTACGGACCAGAAGTTTGGCGCGCTGATTCTAATTGTTTCATTGCGGTTGAGCTGGTGGCTTTGAACTCATTATGGTCTTCAAACTAACTCTGCAGAAATGACCCTGGCATTTAACTTTAATTACAAGAACATTAAAGCTGTTACAGATAAAAGGAGCTCCTGCGATAAGCTAACTTACAGATAAACTATGGTTGCGACCAAGCTGCGGAACAGATAATTCTCAGCGAATGCAAACCATCAGTGACAACTTTAATAATCCCAAGCACTTTGATTACAATCTGTTTCAAGCAATGGTTTGAATGGTTTAAGCAAATCGGAGTCCACTTTAAAGGTAGTTTTACTGCCCCTCCCACTGAGCGAATTATTTTTGCCATTTAGTTGCAATGAAATGCAAACAAACATGGATCAGCAGGTTAACTGCAGCAACGAGAAAAACATGAGTAAACACTTATTTGTCAGTCAGTTTGAGAAGGTATGCTAGACTCTTGAGCAAAGACACACGATGTTCAGATCGCATAAACAAAGAAGTTCTGAGACGGTGACCTGGAACAATAAGGGTGATTTATGGTTCACACACCACAGTATTTCCGATGGTCTCTTGATACTAAAAAAGCTAAAACAAAAAACAAAAAAAAGCACATACAGACAACACTGTCTTCAAGTAATAATTCCCTTCAGATAACGACACACTTTAAAGTTCTGATGATCTGGTTTCTGTCATTGACTGGAATGTTTTATTGTTTAGAAATTAAAACATACAACATCATATGAGCCACACATGAGGATTTTCTTGTGAAGGGAGAACCTTTGCCTTGGAGGCCTGATTCAGCTCACTATTGGATAACACTATTGGATTCTCTAAAGGATTCTTGAAAGAGATTCTACAGCCTATTTCACACTGGACTGAAAAGCTTTCGAACACCCATTAACATCTGGCTTTTGTCTTCTTTATGAACGAGAACAATTTGCAGTTAACAATCAGGTCAAATGGCTTTGCAGTATTTATTATCTTGCAAAAATAGAAACATATGATGATGCTGTCACCTCTACTGGTAACTTCAGCGACTCTGTGATTTCAGCCAAAAATGTCATAAAAAAGACAGAAAGGAGAAAACATACCCCAGAAACCTCGTGGTGGTGGGATGCACTACCATGAGGGTTAAGAATTTTTGAAAAAACTGACACTGATCAGACAAAAAGGGTAACAACACTAAGCTGTGAGGCTCTAACAGCAGAGCGAATGGTGGGACCCTGACACCTGCTCCAATCACATGGCAGCAGCTCAGTACATTTAGGCATGTACAGGTGGTAGAAAAGGACATGCTGAAATACAAACTGAGCATCAGAATTAGTGGCGTGCAGGTCGATACTAATACTGAAAAATCGATTCTTCCAATACCAGATAGTTATATTCTGCAATCGATTCTCATATTAAAATATCAATATTTTAGTAAATTGTGGTAAATTTGTAGGTTGTCTAACAGTAACATGGTGGACAGTAACATTCATATTGGGGTCGTCTAAATGGTGGTAAGAACTACTTCTTCTTCCGCCTGTCAAAGCCACATGCCAAATATGGCTTTAAAAATGCGTCATGGCTCACGTGTTCTCGGTCACACAGTTTACAATAATGGCTGATCACAAACGGAGCCAAGACGCGGTTTGTGACACGTGTCAAAACCACAAACCTCGTCAAACACAAACAAAAGTAAATCATAACACGGAATTTGATGATGAGATTATGATGAGGCAAACTGAAGGCGAGGAGAGCGAAGGTCAGGGACAGGGAAGGTCTTTAGTGGTGTAATTTTGAAAGGTGGCTTAGGCTTATGTTGATGTTTAAACAGTGGGTATTCCCTGCATCCTTAAAACTACAGAATTACATTTTTTTCAAAGTGACATTAATAAATATGGTTCCAAAATATGTAATGAAATAAATACATGCCACAAAAAATACCTGTGCGAGCTAGGTGTCATTAAAATATGCAGTAAAAACAGCTATTATTGGCTTTAAAAAATAAAAATACATATAAATATACACACAACTCAAAAACATTTCATACATATACAAATGTTTTCAGCCAGCTTAGATATTTTGTTAGCATTTCAGTCAAATTGTGTGGCAACTACTCAGTATTTTCCTTCTAAAAAACTAATCTGAAATGAGAGCCTTTATCGCCTTTTTTGACAAAAGAAATTGTTTTTGTAACAATTTTACCATTTACTTTTGTTTTTAGGCTTCCAACTGGCTAACATTTCTGTCTGGCTCAGCAACTGTTTTCACATCACTTGACCTAATTTTCAGCATTTCCATGTGGACAGAAAGTGGAAAATCCCTGTTTTGCAAAATACCCATGCAGGTGTGGACATAAAACACCCACATTATAAAAGTGACAACGTCTTCAGGTGGCAGACTTATGATTCGTATAAACAACTGAGAAGTGATCTGACACAGGACTTCTGTTCTTCGTCCACAACTGTCCACTAATAGTAAAAAGGTGATATTTGATTTCTTAGGGGCAGAAAAGTATGACTCAATATGAAGTCAGCTAATTATAGAGCTAATTATATATTTGAAGGAAAGTGATGCCATATTTTAGTTTTCAGACACCAAACATCCCATCTGTGAAACAGACATAGCCCTCTGACATCTGCCTTACAGATAACATCCATACACCAGCAGCACTGATGCCATAATGAGCCCCACAGTCAAAAGAAGAGCACTGACAAATATTAACTTCACAGAGCACGGAGCAAGTGTGCGCAGTAGGTGTTGGGTGTTCCTCCTCAATCGGAAGTATCTGTTGCTTCATTTGTGTGCTGGCTCGCTAATGTCTTCATTATTTAACAAACTTCATTATTTAGCATTGTCATTAATGTTTAATGAGGTTAATGTTTAATGAGCATGAAGAATTGCTGTCAGTGGAAATGAGTCAGTCGAACTTTAGACAGATGAAACTGGTCCTGGTTTGTTATGATACAACCTCTACGAGTGAAGAAGCATTAACAGTTTAGGAAAAAGCGGACTCCGCTTTGGAGCACTTTCAGGTTTTGAATGTGACGTCACAAAATCTCATCAGATACGTCTGCAGCCAGTTTCACACTTAATTTATCACGTATTGGTTAAATTATAAACTGTTATTCTGTATATCAGCTGGTGCCGGGTCTGGGATTAAGTTTACATTTTGAAATGTAAACCCAAAGTTTGAAATGCTGCCCAAAGCACTGCTGACAGCTTCTTCGTCTTGTGGGATGGCTTCCATATTTTAATAATGTTACCTACATGGAAGTAATTATTGTGTGGCCCACGCAGGAGACTGAAAGCAGTCTGAAAGCAGGAATGTTAAACACAACTGCCACTGGAATTGTAAATCTCATGATGCATTTGCTTTGGTAGCGATGCTCATTTCCATGGCTTGACCGGCTGTTCACTTACTGGCAGCCAACTCAGTCGATGAAATGCATTTTGTGATATGACGCCTCATTTATAATTGTTGCACACGCACGAAAACACGGCTTGAAAGAAGTGTGTGCCATTTCCGATGGAAAAGAGAAGAATTGTAAAAACATACTTGATGGGGCCATATGCCCACCTTTGTGGAAACTTTGATCGATGTATACAGACAACACAGATGCTGAGGCAGTGAACGCGAGGCTGATATTTTCCTTTTTTTAATTTCATTTCATTTCCAAGGGAGAATCCGTGAAGCTGGAACAGGGGAGCTTAATTTAAATATTTTAAAGAATGGCACTGAAAGATAAAAACTGACAAAGAAAACATCGGCATTCAAAAAAAATGCTGATTTTTGTTAAAAAGCAATTAAAACGAACTGTTCTTTTACATTTACAGGTTTGTCTGTTTGATTTTTACACTCAAAGTTTCTTTTTACATTTTTGCTATTCAGTTTCAATTCTGTGGCACTCTTTTAGCATGTGTGAGAGGAGCAGAGTGTTGTACGTCTTGTATGCCATTTTCATATAATTTGCATCCTGCCTTTTACACTTAAGTTTTTGTCTTTCAATCCCATTTTTGTTTTGTTTTTTTGTTTTTGAAAGCATCCTATGGCACTGTTCTGGCTCCATAGAGCACCAGATGTTGGCACATCGTCTAATCCTGGAAATCCTGGAAAATGAATTCAATAGTTTATAGAAGAGAACTTTTCTAGGTGCCTCATAGAGACCGTGATTCATTTTACAGGTAACCAAGAACACTGAGCTTTATAACGCAGTATTTTAATGCAACAATAATCTTTTTGATACCCAATCAATCAGCTGGTAGAAATGTAAATACAGAAGTAATATGGGAGAAAATGCAAAGATAATCAGCCTGCAGGGGATTTAAACTAAAAGTCCTCACTAGTTAGTTGGTCTTGGTCCATAGTGACATGGCAACACATTCAAAGTTGCTGCAGATTTTTCAGTTGCACATCCATGATCTGAATCTGCTGTTCCACCACAACCAAATGTGCTCTATTGGATTCAAATCTCTTGACTCTCGGGGTCATTTGAGTACAGTGAACTCATTGTCAAGTTCAAACATTACCCTGTTGGAAGCAGCCATCAGAAGATGGGTACACTGGGGTTATAATAGGACGGACATAGCTGTGGCATTTAAACAATGCTCAGTTGAACTAAGAGGCTTAAAGTATGCCAAGAATATATCCCCACACCATTACATTACCCCACAACATGCAGGGTGGATCCAAACTTTCTTGGTGTTCATGCCAAATTCCATCCCAACCATCTGAATGTCACAGCAGAAACTGAGACTCATCACACAAGGCAAGAACTGGTCTTTTTAAAATTTTCTGTTGTCTGATTTTGGTGAGCCCATGTGAATTTTAGCCTCTTTTTTCTGTTTTTAGCTGACATGACTGGCATGCAATACAGGTCTGCAGCTGTAGACCATCTGCTCCAAAGTCCAACGTGTAATGCATCCAGAGATGCTCTTCTGCATACCTTGGTTGTAAAGAGTTGCTGAGTTACTACTACTCAATGCAGTCTGGTTGTATACTGCTGACCACTGGCATCTACAAAATACAATACAACATTTTAGACCATTCTCTGTAAACCCTAGAGATATTAACCTGTCAACCCTCAAACCTACCTGTCTACCACAACCCTGCCACATTCAAAGTTACTTCAGTCCCTTTTCTTCCCCACTCTGATGATGCACAGTTTGAACTTTAGCAAGTCAATTTGGGTTTTTTGTGGTAGAGGATTTTCAAGCAGTGCCTCTGATCTGATTAAAACAAATCTACCTGCCTCTCTTTTGGTCATTTTGGCAAGATTTGTCAAACATGCATCGTTTAACTTCATCTCTCCTGTTATGATGTTTGAGCTAAGTCCAGTGGCGGGTGATGGGTCTTCACTAAAATATTAATGCGGGGACAGGAAATGTTGGTTCTGGGTGAATAATGCAACAGGTGGATTAGTTCTGGTTTCAGAGAAAGCGAGTGGGGGGATAAATTAATAATTATAGATGCTTCCATCAAGGTTTTTAAAATTAAATGAATTCAATTCAATTCAATTCAATTATGATGGTAAAAAAGGTTTTTTACTCACCCCTTTAAGCATTTTAGTTGTAACTTTGAGGAAAGTAACTGGTTTTGTTGTTGTTATCCTGTTCCTCAATGTAAGCTATTCCTTTTAAACTTTAGGGATACGTTGTTTATTTGAAACAAGTTAACAGAGCACTTTTTATGTAACTGTAATGAAGTTTGACATTTAGCATAAACTAGCACATCTGTCACAGTCCAGACACGTATGTAGTTAAAGAGAAACGACAGGAAAGAGGCTTACAAGAGTGAGAAGGAGAGAAGGTTTAGGGACACTGGGAAGTGGAACGTGTAGTGGGGGGGGGAGAGGGAGGTAATTGTCTTTGATGACTGATGATTCTCATGGCTTTTTGTTTATTTCACCAGCCAGGAAGTTCAAAACAGAGGAGCCCTGTGGCCAATCAGTGGTTATCATTAAAAGGCGTGATGAGTGCCAGAACCAATCAAATGCCGGATGAAGGAGAAACAAGTACAAGATAAAATCCAGTGTATCATTATTCATTACTGCTTAAAAGCTTGGGCTCCTTAAAAAATGTCATTCTTTCCAAGGAAACATTTTTTTTTGTACTGCAAAGGAAAGTAAAACCGAGACATTAGTAAGGTTTAAGACAATTATTTTTCCTTAGAATAATTATTTTATTTTTTAAGCTTATTCATCACGTCCCTGCAGACCACAAATGACAGTACTGATACTGTTCACATATGGACACGACAGTCATGAAAATTACACTACACTACATTAGGGCAATTATTGTGACAGGTGGAATGTAGGTTTCCACCTAGAAACAATTTCTAAGCAGCAGCAGTTGAAAGGTCCTTGGTTACCACTTAAACGTTTTGGAAGGGCAACCGTCTATAGGGAGGATTCTGGTGGTTCCATTTAAGAATAATGGATGCTAACGTGGTCCTGGGCACTGTTTGCCTAGACAAACCTTAGGCTACAGTCCCACACATCAACACGAATCTGAATCGTAATGAGGACACATATACAGGATTTCTTCTAGTATTTATGTAGCAAAACAAAGCAAAGATAAAAACCAGCTCAAAGAGACTTCACAGTGATCACCAAGGCGATTTTAAGGTAGAAATATTAACGTAAAAAGGAAAAGACTATCTCTCAAGTGCAGAGTGTGTCCTTGGGCAAGACGCTTCACCCGTTGCCTACTGGTGGTGGTCAGAGGGCCAGGTGGCGCCAGTGTCCGGCAGCCTCGCCTCTGTCAGCGCGCCCCAGGGTGGCTGTGGCTACAATGTAGCTTACCATCACCAGTGTGTGAATGGGTGGATGACTGAATGTAGTGTAAAGCGCTTTGGGGTCCATATGGACTAAGTAAAGCGTTATACAAATACAGGCCATTTACCATTGATCGATGGTCTACTGACCTCACAGCCCATTGTTCGTCTGTGGTGCTAGTTTCATTCATTGTGCAAAGGTACTGTTTATAAGGTTGGGAAAACCTGCATCAACTGAGACTGAAGAAGTCACATGTATGAGTGACGAACCATCCAGATGAACAGAATCAACTTTTTGGGATTTCCGTATCTGGATGATTGAGCATGCATCAGACATACGTTATGTAACTTTTTCTTCCTTTTCTTTCTTTCTGATGATCAAATAGTTCCAAGTGAATATTGAGTAATATGTTTACTCGAAATGTCTGCCACTAAAACACACAGTCAAACACATCCAGTTCCACAAGCTTTTTTCCTTCTTGGCCACCACCAAAGTTCACACGAGAAATCCTCTGTAGGGGACATCTGAGTAACTCCCATGACATGCAGGACTGTATCAGGCAGGAGGTAAAATGGAGGCCAGGTGTGTGTGTGTGTGTGTGTGTGTGTGTGTGTGTGTGTGTGTGTGTGTGTGTGTGTGTGTGTGTGTGTGTGTGTGTGTGTGTGTGTGTGTGTGTGTGTGTGTGTGCATGAGCAAGCACTCAGGGTTTATTTGGCTAAAATGCTCCCAGACCTTTCAAACATGAACACACCTGCTTTTGACAGAACAGCACAACACCTTTTCTTCATTTTAAGGAACACCCTCTGTGTTCTCTTGACCTTGTTGCTTCCGCAAATGCACCCACCTACAAGCTTGCACACTTACTGACACATAAACACACACACGGAAACGGTATTATATACACAAACTTTTGTATAAAGGTCAGATGAGGGTGAGTCATCAAGGGAAAAAGTTCATCATCTCTTTCCTAATGTTACACTGGATTTTTGTAACCTCCAACCACACAGTAACAAACACACACCAACACACTTGCCCATTACGTTGTTCATTTGGAAGAGGACACCTGTCTTGTTCCATGTACTAAGGTAGGGTTTCAGGTGTCGGTTTCAAGTGAGCCATCAGCACCTCCACCCACCTGCACACACTCAGTCAGCACACGACTAGCATACAACTTTATCTTTATCTTCTACATATATGAACGTATGGCAGGTGGAGACATCCCACCTCCCCCACAAAACATGCTAGTGAGGGGAGAAAGAGGGTGACACCAGTTGAAAGGATGAAATTATGTCTGGTCTCAGATGAGAGAACAAACTGAGGCAGACAAAGCGCTGTGATGTGGTGAAGCCATCCAGCCATCCCCGGGTACACAGGTAGACAAAAGAGAGTCAATTCAAAGCCCTGCAAACTGTATTCTGTCTAGACATGCGAAAAACCAAAGCAAAAAAGAAAAAAGTCCATACAGAGCAGAGGACATTCCTCTGTAGGTAAGACGAGAACAAAAAACTATAAAGCTCAAAATGTTTTAAAAGCACTTTGAGCACTTGAATTAACCTGTTAAGTATTTGTCTCTATAGTGGGCACTTTAAAGATCAAACATGTGGGATTGTTTTACAGTTTTTTCTATGATTTGAGGTATTTAAAAGTATAGCTCCTGTTTTTCTAAGACATCTTAAGGGTTTTTTTCTTTTCACTTAATTCGGCTAAGATATTGCATATGTGTAGGTCTTAAAAGTTCTTTCATAGGTCCTGAGAATATATTAAGGTCTAATTTATAATTGTTTGTGCCAGAGATAGTGATTGCCATCTGTCAAATTACAGTCACATATTGTTAGCTAGATTTACAAGTAAATCATGAACTGCTCTCTAGAATATGTTTTCAAGTATAATATAGCCATTTTCTTGCCTTTTTGTTATGTTAGTGTTGCTACTGTAAGCATTTTTTTCTTACATCCATCCATCCATTCGCTTCTGCTTATCCTTTTCAGGGTCACGGGGGGTGCTGGAGCCTATCCCAGTTGTCATAGGGCGAGAGGCGGGGTACACCCTGGACAGGTCACCAGTCAGGCTAACACACAGAGACATACAATCATTCGTACTCACACTCACTTCCGCATTCACACCTATGGGCAATTTAGAATAATCAATTAACCTATCCCCACAAACTGCATGTCTTTGGACAGTGGGAGGAAGCCAGAGTACCCAGAGGGAACCCACGCAAACATGGGGAGAATATGCAAACTCCACACAGAAAGACCCCGGCCTGATGGTTGAATTGAACTTTTTTTTGCTGTGCGGCAACAGTGCTAACCTGCGCCTTGATTTGTCACACCCTTTTGTAACCCCAACATATCTTATCACAGCAGTGCAAGAGTTTTGGGGTGTTGTCTGGGCTCAGTTTCTGATTGACTGAACCTGAAAAGGTTTGCATTTAAGCAAGCCTGAGGTTTGCCTTTAATGAGAACTACTACTTGCTTGACCTCATTACGCTCCCCTTGCTGTTGTTTTAGCTTAGGGTCGAGTGAAAAGGTCCAGAGTCCAATCAGCAACCCCCTGGCAACCAACAGTCACATTTCCCAGCCAGTTTGCAAGTGGTTGTTGGAGTTTGTGGGCATTTGTTAATCGGTCATAAAGAGGACGTTGCAGCAAAAAAAACCTTGCTTTGGCTACTAGCAGATGGCCATCATCGTCTGTATTTTGCATAGAAGATGCCACCTTGTCTGCAGACACTCACCAACTACTCACTGAGCTATAGTAAAATTATGAAACATGTGATGCAAACTAAGAAAAATTGGAAAATACACATTTTTCACTAGTGATCAGAGGTTGACAAGGGGTTGTCAAGTAATGTCTAGGTCTATGTAACTAAAATTGCTCAGTAATTTTTTAAAAAGCCTGAAGTCTTGGCATAACATAAATGGGGGGTTATCCGGGATCTTTTGGACTCTCTGGACTGTTTTTGATAGGGTAAACGATAGTTAACCTAAGATGTTCGCTATTATTGAGAAAACACTCTTAGCATTTACTTAGAAGTGATCACCTGGCCCGTGCTTCTCTGATACTCACTATTTTCTGCAAATTTTCCCAGCAAATTTCTGCTGAATATAGGCAGATGTTTCACAGGGCTGATTTCCAACCCTAGACACTATAAGTCTAGTTTAAAACATAATCTAATTAGCATCACTGCACTGAATTTAAATTCATGTCTTCTATTCTTGATATAACTTGACATTGTCAATGAACACCACAGTCTGCTTTGCACCAACATAATGCTAACAAATTTATCCTTCCAAGTTTTTTCATGCAATAATTTAAATGATAAAATACTTAAAGTTACTTAAAGAAATTACATAAAAAGCACGACTTCAGAAATCAAAGATCCAATAGTCTGTCTGATTAAAACTTAAATGAATTTATTACATATAAGCTTTCATTTTCAAGTATATTAAATGTCACCTAATGAAAAGTTTATCTTCCTCTCTTGTCTTGTCTTTGTTTAATCGTTCTCCATCACTATGTTGCACATTAATTTTTTTCCTCATCTCTCTGAAATCGGTGACTGTATGTTTAGCTAACTAGACACACTGATACAAACTATAGGATGAAGATGAAAGAGTTTTTGTTTGTTGCACTGTTTGAAAAGTTGTATTTGCAATTACCTACCACTTTAAAACGTGTTATTCCATTGATATTAACCCTTCTTTATTTACTTTATTTACTTTATTACTTTATTTACATCGCAACATGAACACTTTACAGAGATGAGAAGAAATAGCAGATGTTTAGAGGGCGCAAACAAGTCTGCGGAGTGTAATTATTTTCTTATCACTGAAAACTAATCTTCAACACCAGGCAACACTATTGCCTGGTGTTGCTTCCAACACCAGGCAACAGAGCACAAAAATTTAACTCATTCAGCAGTAATATGCATTAACCTGCCAATCAAATTTAATTCTCATTAAATAAAGATGCCAGAATGCTATTCTGGATCCAATCCAATTCCCTTTAATCTTGTTTGTTTGTTATTTGTCTTTGTTTTTTTAGTTTATGGTGTTTCATTGTTATTCTGTATGTTTCAAAGTTTGGCAATGTACTACATTTCTGGACTGCTGCCTGCTCACAAGTTTAGCCTTTAAAGCTGCCTTTGTGTTACAACCCGGCTTGTAAGTTTGAACAACGACTCACTCGAGAGTTTTTGGACACAAGTTTTAATTTTAAAAAAAGAAAAACACCAAAAAACCAAGACTAACAAAAGGAGTGTCCCTTGCACGCAAACCTCTGGTATGCTTTTATCCACACTTCATCAGGTGCAGAAAATAAGCAGTTAAGACCAGACAACACCCTAAAACACTAGCACTGCTACCCCAAGGCAACTAGGGCTTAGATAAATATGACAGCAGTCCGTTGTTGATCTAATAGGTAATTGTTAACATAGTACTCACACATGCAAACACTGGAAACCAGATCACAACAACATATAAACAAAAATAACTAAAATAACCATCACAGAACTACTAAATTAACAATTTTAATGATTCCAAGGAGTCTTTAATATTTTATCCCTTTCTTTGTGCTTACTGCAAACTAAATGCTTTTTTAATCATAAAGATATCACCATTTACACTGTTCAGAAATCAGTTGAACAGTGTAATTGTAGCTATAATTGAAGCACTGCCAATAGCCACAGCTGCTACTAATAGGAAGTTGATCTAATAAACACACATTGTACAGTGAAGTTGCAGAGCCATTTCTTTCCATACCATGAATCAAATCACAAAGTGAAAATACAGAGATTAGGGTGTCCTAGTAATCCTGTGGATTTGGATAGTGCCTCCCCCTTTTTTTTCCTTTTTTTTTTTTTGCTGCTTTCCTGAATGTTCTATACTGTCACTATCAAATACAGACTGAAAAAGCTCAACATGCTTCAAAAGGTAGAGAAACTCGATTCAGGGCTTCATACGTTGAGTGGTGGATACTGAAGATTCGCAGGAGTGTATTAATTCCAGTATTATGTTCTCACATTTTGAAGTTTTACAGCATGTTATAAACTTACAGAAGTTTGTAACACTAGTTACCGAACTGCTGTTGCGCTTGTGGCAGTGTGCAAAATGTCTACAACAAGCTCTACACTTTTCTCTCTTTTGTCGAGAAATGATGTTTTGACATTTATATGCACACATCATGCGGCATTCTCCTTCTAGTCCTAATTTGTTTGTGACGGTTGATTGATGATGTAAGTTGTCACTTTACAATAATAACAGACTTGCGAGCTTTTACAAGGCTAACACGAGCACCTTTGATCATGTTCTGTGAGCCACTTTGATTCCATGCTGGGCCTCACAACAACAAATGCATCTGCAGCATCAGAAGAAGCGCTGCTACCAGAGATAGCACACACTTCCAGACGCACGGGAACCTGCGGCTTTCAAAACCACAACAAACACTTGCTCCAGAACTAATCCCATGTCTGTATGCAGTGTTTTCTCCTGTTTACACTCAGTAATGATAGGGCCATTAGACATGAGACTTGGTCTCACATAAAAGGAGTCATCACGCTTCATCATCACAGTGGTCTGTTGCGTGTAATGAACACAGTGAGGCTGGGCTTCCCCTCCTCTGCTAACTTGAGTCATGGATTCCCTCCACTGTTGCTCCTCACGTATCCTGGTTGCAGGTGAATCCACATATGTAGATGCTTTAGTCCTCAGTGGACCACTGCAAAGAGGAAAATAATAAATTAAGTTTGCAAAACAGAAGAAACATGTTATGTAAACCATCAAGGATAGGCAGGCAGTCTATACAGACAGATAGATAAAACAACGTCAGTGCTGCCTTGTATTGATGATGATAGAGTTCATCTCCCAGAGCTACTCTATGTTGATTGGAGTGGGCAGGAAAAAGTGGAGTTTGGAAATCACAGGACTAAGCATTTGACTTGATTTCAACATCCAAAGAGATGTTTTACTAAGTAGAAAGTGGAATGTTACTGCGTTGTTTGCCAGAGTGGATTACATCAGTGCCCCACTCGTCATAGCAATGTAATTGCACTTCAATTTCCATCTGTGTGCTGAAAAAGAAAAATAAGGAAACTCATCAGTCACAGAACACAACATATGCTTTGCAATCCATAGATGGTTGGCTAGGATTAGTTGCTCCTAACCCAGTCTGTCCCACAGGTAGGAAATGCCTGCTGGTTCGGGCATGACCACTTGTATGCTGCAGACCTCCATCTGCAGTACACAGACAGAAATTTAGAGGTATATCTTATAAAGTTTAACCAATATGCTCAGCCTTTTAGCACAGCGGGGACTCCTTTACACATTACTTTGCTACTGAGTGGGCATGCCCTTTTAGACTTAACAATACTCAAAGAGTAACATAACAGTACTATTCCCTCTTGTCAGGGGCCAAGAGGCCTGTACGTAGGAGTGGAGCCAAAAGCAGGCCCCATGGACAGTTAGATTGCAAATTTAAGAAAGCCGATTGAACACAGTGACATTAATTGTAGGCGTGGGAATGTAGCGAGAGTCTTTGGTGTGAAGGCAACTGAAACAGAGGGAGAGGGTGGTTAATTCCAGGTTGGTTTGAAGGATGAAGGCTTACTTGCAGGTGGAAGATGAAAAGCTCTGTGGACGGTGACTAAGTGAGCGTCCAGCTAAATGGTGAGGTGAGTGAGGTTCTCACCTTGTATTTCCAGAGTTCCAGAGGAGGAGTCAAGCAGGTGAGAGTGGTGAGTAGTTGAGTTTCTAATGAAGGAGCTTACAGGCATACACACAGACTTTAGCACGAGTGACCAGCATCTAGGGGATTGTACTGCAGGTATGTCCAATCTGAGTCTTGGAGAAAGGAAACTGGAGGCGCAAAGAGACATAAATAAGTAATTCAATTCAAATCAATTCAATTTTATTTATATAGCGCCAAATCACAACAATAGTTGCCTCAAGGCACTTTATATTGTAAGCTAGACCCTACAGTAATACATTCAGAGAAAAAAAACCAACAATCATAAGATCCCCTATGAGCAAACACTTTGGCGACAGTGGGAAGGAAACACTCCCTTTTAACAGGGAGAAACCTCCAGTGGAACCAGGCTCAGGGAGGGGCGGGGCCATCTGCTGCGACCGGTTGGGGTGAGAGAAGGAAGACAGGATGAAGTACATGCTGTGGAAGAGAGACAGAGGTTAATAACAGATATGATTCAATGCAGAGAGGTCTATTAACACATACTGAGTTATAGTTATAAAGGTGACTGGAAAGGAAATACTCAGTGCATCATGGGAATCCCTCAGCAGTCTACAGCTATTGCAGCATAACTAAGGGAGGATTCAGGGTCACCTGATCCAGCCCTAACTATATGCTTTAGCAAAAAGGCTAATCTTAAAAGTAGAGGGAGTGTCTGTCTCCCGAATCCAAACTGGAAGCTGGTTCCACAGAAGAGAGGCCTGAAAACTGAAGGCGCTCCCTCCCATTCTACTTTTAAATACTCTAGGAACAACAAGTAGGCCTGCAGAGCGAGAGCGAAGTGCTCTAATAGGGTGATATGGTACTACAAGGTCATTAAGATAAGATGGGGTCTGATTATTTAAGACCTTGTATGTGAGGAGCAGGATTTTGAATTCAATTCTGGATTTAACAGGAAGCCAATGAAGGGAAGCCAAAACAGGAGAAATATGCTCTCTTTGTAGTCCCTGTCAGCACTTTTGCTGCAGCATTTTGGATTAGCTGAAGGCTTTTCAGGGAGTTTTTAGGATATCCTGATAATAATGAATTATAGTAGTCCAGCCTGGAAGTAATAAATGCATGAACTAGTTTTTCAGCATCACTCTGAGACAGGATATGTCTAGTTTTAGAGATGTTGCGCAAATGGAAGAAAGCTGTTGTTTAATATGTACATTGAAGAGCATATCCTGGTCAAAACAACTCCAAGGTTCCTCACAGCGTTACTGGAGGCCAAGGTAATGCCATCCAGAGTAAGAATCTGGTTAGATACCATATTTCCAAGATTTTCAGGGCTGAGTACAATAACCTCAGTTTTATCTGAACTAAGAAGCAGAAAGTTAGCGGCCATCCAGGTCTTTATGTCTTTAAGACATTCCTGCAGTTTAACTAATTGGTGTGTGTTATCTGGCTTCATGGATATAGAGTTGGGTGTCATCTGCATAGGTGTGGAAATGTATGCTATGTCTTCTGATGATGCTGCCTAAGGGAAGCATGTATAATGTAAACAGAATTGGTCCTAGCACTCAACCCTGTGGATGCAGGTCTAGACTGCTGGGAAAATTCTCTTAAGTGTTTCTTGTTCAGTCACCTTTTTCACTCGATGTGTGTTTATACACCTCTCTGCATTTAACTATTAGTTATTATTAATCTCTGGCTCTCTTCCACAGCATGTCTTTGTTCTGTCTTCCTCCCCTTACCAATATCCATTTTTGGCTGATGGCCTCACCTCCCTGAGCCTGGTTCTGCTGGAGGTTTCTTCCTGTTATTAGGGAGTTTTTCCTTCCCACTGTCACCAAAGTGCTTGGCCATAGGGGGTCATATGATTGCTGGGGTTTCTTTGTGTTATTGTAGGGTCCTACAGTGTAAAGCACCTTGAGGCAACAGTTGTTCTTGTATACTGCTATATAAATAAAATCTAACTGAATATAACTTGAAAAATATTGTTTTTTCTGAGAGAATTTAGCATTACCAAATTATCAATAGTAGATTCAGTGACAGAGACACCAAGTCCCCTCACTGACTGGATCAAGGCTTTTGGGTTTTTATCATTTTAATCACTGGTCTGTACAGTACTTTGCAAAGTGGTTTATAGAAATGTGCAAACAAACATAGATATCAGCTTTAAACACACTGGTTCAGATTTCCAAGATAACTTTTCACCCATGAAAATGATAGTAGGCAACACCTACCTCCAGACATATGTTTTGTTTTTTGTTTTATAATCATTCATGATCAACAGTGTCAAAGGCCTTTTTTAAGACAATAGCCCCGTTGCTTAGCCTATATTACTGTTGTTTTTAATCAACAAACTATTAGTGCATATGCTGCAGTTCTGTTGGGTCTAAACTCATATTGCTGTTAGTGTAGCACATTATTTGTGACAAATACATTATACAGTCTCCTGCAGAATATTTTTTAATTTTCTGAGAGAGTAATGAAATAGATCTCTAGCCTTATAAATTGGTACAATCTGTGTAGCTGTTTTCATTTTTTTTAGCAAAAACACCACTATCTAAAAACATGTTACAGATGTAAGTAGATTCAAACCAAGTCCAATTATTTCTTGGCCTTAAATAAGTTTACTCTATCAATGATTTTCTTTTCATCGGTATCCCTCATAAAAACAACCCAATTACTTGTTAGTGTTATTCCTTTTTTTTTTTTTCCTTTTTTGCTTCAGTGATCTTCCCTCAGTTTTGCAGCTTCTCTGGCCAAACCGGGACCAACACTGACAATGGAGCCATTAAAACGATTTATAATTTCATGTGTCATTGGTAGCTGTGTCTTTTATTAGGAAATTATTTTCGCATTCTAGTTTTGTTTTTTTGGTTCTGTTGTTAAAAGTGTCAATTAATACTTCCCATGTGTTCATATTATTTTGTTATCCTTTAGTAGTAGTAAAATAAATTGATAGTAATCTATTTTAAAATTTCTCACAGTTTTTCAATTTACATTTTAATTTTTATTGGTTTGATCAGGTTTTTTTAATTCTTTACACAGCAGAATTGTTTTTCTTACATTCATGTTGCATTCTCTTAGTCAGCCATGGTTTCTTGACATTATCAGTATAAGTTGCATTGTTATCTGTAGACAATATCGACACCTATGTGTTTGCATAAACTGCAAAAGGCAACCTCCTTCTTCCGCAAGGTCTTTAACCTGGTCATACCTGGAGTATATAAAGAAATCTAACCAGTGAATGTAAAAGACAGTTAACCTGGAACATCAGCTAACAACAGCTAATGAGGGGGGGGGACTATCACTGTCACTGGTCAGTATCAGGCTCTTTTCAAAACGTTTTACAGCCTCTTCCAGAATAATGGATGCTTCTCATCGTGCATTGACAGCTGAGGTAAACAGTGAACTGACAGCCTTCGACAGATAGCGAAAAACTCTGGGACACATCCATTTATCTCCCATGGCTGACTAAAACACGACTAAACATGACTAAACATGACTAAAAATTTGGAGGTCTAAGAAAGCAGATCTCAGCTGACTGCAATCTGCAATCTACATCTAACAGTGAAAATGTTACACTGTAACTTTAAATATTAAAAACATGCACTTCTTGAGTAAAAAGTTCATGGTTCTGTGTCACTTTGGTTCCAGTCCACATAAATGCACAGTGCTGCTGCTTTAAGTCTTACTAGAGTGACAGTTGTCAAAGTGTGGCCCACAGCTTTTTCATATCTACAGAACGGAAGGAATTGCATCTGCAAGACAACCATATTGTGTCGTTTACTGCAAATAATGTTATTTTGGGTCTGTGAGAAACTATTATTATAGCAGATCACACTGCAGTAATCTATTAGTACTATAAGGGGAACTTTTGTTCTCCCTAAAGCAGATTTGGGTAATTAATTTTCCCAAGGGGCTACATTAAAAACTAGTTCTGTTGTGGAGGACCTGCATATATTAATTGTATCACTTTATAAGCTTATTGGTGTGGCCCTTCACAACAGTCCCAGGTTCTTATGTGACACCCTTGGGAAAATTAATTGGCCACCCCCACTCTAAAGGATACACGGCTTTAAAAGGAGGATCAAATTGGGATTGTGCTGATTTGGTGTGTAGTCTTTCTGTTGACTTTACTTTATGTAGGCTTTAAATGGAGCTGACTATAGTTTATAGTTTTCTGCTTCACACTGTACAGCAGCTGTAATCTATTCTGCGCTATACAAGATAATGGTATAAAAAATATTTCTTGAATAATACTATCAGTATGCCATAAGCTGTTTCATGTCTGGATGCTCTTTTACAAATATGACAGTGACATACAGTATTTGGAGCTCTGACATATCTGTGTAAATATCAAAGGGGCTCTTCATATGGCGGCCAGTGCAACTGGCAAGTTGACTTCTCAGTCCTAAACATCAGTATGTGTCAAGTTTGTCCAAGTCACTCATATGGAGGCAACAAAATAGAAACGACGGCATGAGGTGGACTGCCAGTTTCTGTCCGTCTCTCATACACACTGAGTGAGTCGGCAATATCCTTTTGCAGCTTGTAAAAAAAGTGTCCAATGAAGCCAAATCCCTCATATGGAGGCAACGACAGAGAAGAGACGAGATCTTTGATGTCTTAGATGCAGACCCAACTGAGGCCACATGTTTCCCAAAGAGATGATTAATGTCTGATAGAACCAAAGAAGGATTAACACAAATGACTTGTCGTGAACTTTCTGCACAACAAACAAACATGTCGTGTGACATTTGTTTGCATAGTGGTTTGTTTGTCGGTCTCCTCTGAGCTGCTGATGAGTGATGAGGTAACAGGAGCATGTACAGGGAGAAATGTTGTAGTGATTGTCTGTGGTTGTGTGTTACTTCAGAATTAGCTAAGTAATGCACTACCTCTAGTCTAAAATACATACAGAAATCCTTGTTTGGTAAAAACCAGAGAGGTTATATAATAAATAATCAGGTTCAGGTTGTTTCCTTACCAGTTTTTTGGTTCTTTGTACTCAAAGTGCACTACAGTGGTGCCATTGCAAATAAAATATTTAAACTCCACCCATATTATTTTCTAGTTGCAGTTTTTACACCTAACAATGAGTAAATATGACTTAATTTTACACCAAGTCCATTGATGTTTGCAGATTTTGTCCATTTGTTTATAGCTTGATATTCTCTCTTTAGCTTTGTGGGTGAGCAGCAAAACACAAAGTACTTTCCAGACCTCACAAACACAGATAGTTTCCTACATCAGCTCAACACATTCTCTAAAAACGTGGCATGATGATAATAAAACAACAAAAAGACTGGATGCTGTCAGCACTGTCTTTGATGTGATCTGTCAAGCATCTGTAGTAAGTAAGGCATATCATCAGCAGACCAATAAGCCAGCGTTAGCATTGTGTGTTTTTTAGCCATGTGGGCTGAATGACTGAGACAGCTGAGTAAGCTACTAAGTTAAACCTCTCTTGTCATTAACCACCTGCTGCTCTTATGGACAGGGCTTTTCTTCAGAAACAATCTCTGCAGAGGTTGTATCCTTCATTTCATGCTGTAAGTGTTGTGTAATTTTCCCTCAGCTCAGTTGACTCACCGGGAACACGTGCATTACTGCTGCCTGGAGACATTTTCACACTTACAGCAGGCCTCGAGGGAAACAAGTGTATCCTGCAAATGTACAGGCAAGCTGTAGACTGGTGGAAAATGCTCATTGAGGGTAGAATGCTGTGTGCATTTTTAACAGTTTATTGACAGTATAAAAATGAAAAAATGACTAGTTTTCCCTTGTATGTTAAATATGGACCTGCGAGGCAAGACCACAGAGATTATTTACAGATGCAGTGAAAGAAGGGATGTAGAGGGTTGGTGAGACAGAGTAACCAAGGGATAGGGTAATGTGGTCCAAAAGAAGAAGGGGGAGATGTAATTGCCATTGTTCATTTTTAAATGATAGTTACATACAGAAGTTCAAACACTGATGTCAGCTGGGAAGATGTTATGTAATTTGTCATAACTGTACACTCAAATTTCTAAAAATGACTGCACTAGTGTTAAGACAGTGTGAGCTTGTGTACTTAAAGCAATGAATTTAATTGTCGGCAGCATTTCTGGGAGAGTTAATCGACTCATCCAATGTCAAGTCAGCAATTTACATTGAATTAAGTAACATTGAAGACTTAATTTGGATTAGATGACATAGCATGAATATACAGTTAGCAGACACTTCATTAGTTGCACCTTCATATGCCCAGTTGGACAGTTTTTTGCCTTCATGGCTGATTTAATTGTTCATGGCACAGATTCAATAAAGTGCTGGAAACATTCCTCTGAGATTTTGCTTCATATTGAGATAATATTGCAGCTGTTGTTGCAGCTTTGTGACATTCTGCATTCTCCTACTCAAAGCAACCAGTAGAAGATGGGTACACTGTGGTCATAAATGGTCACTAACAATAATCAGGTGTTCCCTGTTAGCTTGTAGCTGTCTGGCCATTCTCCTCTGACCTCTGACCAAGGCGTTACTGTGCAATTGAACACGTCCTGATGAATTTATGCCTCAAGTAACCTAAAGGCATTAGCTTTCAAGTCACGGGCATTGCAGACAATTCCCATGAGCCAACACTACTTCAGGATAATGGTCATCTGAAACAATCGTGTTTTTGCACATAGCACCTTGAACTGACAGCCTGACAACCACTCAGCCATTCTCCAATTGTGGACTTTATAGCTCTGTTGAGTTTGTTCCAATATTTCATATATATTGGAACAAACAACCAATGTGACCGTTTACACAGAAATATCATATATATATATATATATATATATATATATATATATATATATCATATATATCATTTCATACTTTGGATTCTTTTTTACATATTTGATGTATACATGTGAGATTTACTTGTTTAAAGGGCAACAGGGTAATCATAGAAAGTACATTATTGGAGTCCTTAGTCGCTCTCCCACTGAGCCTAAAACAAACACACGTGATTTCATGACTACTCAACCTTTCAGTGGTGGAGACTACAGTGCGCTGTCCCAGTGGGCTGCTGGTTTGAAACCTCATTATATTGTGTCTGGTTATGGATTTAATCTCAGACCTGACATTGACTGGTCCACTGCACCGAGACAAGACTTCCGCTGTCTCAACAGGAGGGGCATGAATATTAGTCTCACATTCAGACATTTTTTCACCTCTTTCCACCAGATGATAGGCAGCTGTTCTTCTGATTTATTAAAGTAACACTTTTACCTAACAAGGACATGTAAAAAATTTTAATGGCATAGTTTAAAAAAAGAAAAAAGAAATTAAATTTATTATAAAAACGATGCCCATGTCTGTTTAGAAAGTCAAATGCCAAGGAGGTTTGCAGTGAACCCAAGTGTGACATTGGTAAATCAGGCATTCATGGAAGGAGGTTAAAGCAGAACAGTAGAGTCAGTGGAGGAGGAGAAAATGTTCAGAGCTTTTCCTCTGCAGAAAAAACTTTCACATAAACACAAAAAAGTAACAAAATGCATCTAAAAGCCTTGATGGGCATCTCTTGGTGTTTTAAAGAATATGGCCATCATATGTTTTCTCCTGAGTCTAAACTGTGCAATGCTCTTAAAGCAAGGATTGTTACTGAAAGTTTGATTGCTAATCCTGAAAAGTCACCTGAGCTCTCAATGGCAGCATCAGTTGTGAATTTTTTGTTTCCACCCAAAGGACTCAGCCTACTAATGCCTGCATCACATGTCATACATCATCTCTCTACTGAATAATTAGTAATCAGTGAAAAAAAGGAAAGACTGAGAAAATACTGTATTTTGCAAGAAAGATATGCAACACAATCAAAGTCATGGACAAATCATTTTGTCTGGCTTGTCTTGAACATGAAGTCATATGGGTCCTCTATACAAATAATGGAATTCTTTGGTTAACTAACAAACAGTGCAGGTGTTTCTTTGCTCAGATCGAATGCATACACACAATTTCACATTACCAAACTTGTATTGTGAGACTGAGACTGAGCTTTTTTTCATCTTACTGTCACTCTCCAGTTTTCCATCCTCCCTAAAAGGGTCTGTTTTTCCACTCTTAAGAACTTTTTGTTTTCCTTGCTGGCAGTGAATTTTATCCATTTTTCTGTATTACTCTAGCAGACAGAATTGAAAATGCTTGTCAGGGGCAAGTCATGAATTATGTTCCCCTCTGGTGAGTGGTTGAGGTAAATTTCTGTCTATGTGCACGTGTTTACCAATCAGGATTGTTGTGGGTCTTCAGTGATTTGGTCACGTCTCTGCAACCTGCAGACAGAGGGAGCCCGGACCCTGTGTTTTGTGGACATCTGTGGCACAGGGCTGGAAATGCTCATTTGGAAAGATGCAAAATAAGTTAGATAACGCTTTTTGACTGAAATCAGACTTATCGCTCAGATGCATTGTTATACAGCTGCACCCCATTTATTTTGATACTAAAATGTAAAACAGCAAGTGCATATTTGAAATGAGCTTCAAAGTTATCTGGATTAATAATAGTTTAACAGCTTTGTTTGGCTGTGTGCAGCCTATTAATGGCTTCTAAGAGCTGCTGTCACTTCAGCATGTGAGGACCAGCAGGTCATGCCAGTTAACTCGGTAAGAAAGAATGACCCAAATTCTTTTTACATTGCCTGGATTTCAGGCCCTCTCCAGCCTAGTATGTTGCTTTTGTTTCTTTTCTATATACATATTTTTCATGTCCCTAAAAGGTTACAACAGCATTGTTTGGAAGTGGTGTCAAACTGCCAGCCTTAGTGAATTCAAAGATACTGGCGTACACACCTGTTCCACTGTAACCCCAGCAGATGCGGTGGCCAGTGTGGTGGTAAATCTGTCAGTGCGTCTGGCATCATATATGTCTGTCCAAAACTTCTAGCATATCCAGCCACTAGCGTGAAATCAAGAGGAGTCTGCTTGATTTGGGGAAGTGGGAAAATGATGCAGATGATAGAGAATTCGCAATCTTGTGAATTTTTATTTTAATCTACAAAGTTACCGTTAGTGAACTCAGATCCAAAAGTAGGAAGCAACTGTTTGATCTCAGGTGTAAGTGAATACAATGGGTTATTCATGCTGAAACATGGCATTATTATTATAATCATTACTATTATTTCTCATTTAATCACTTGATTGACACTGCAACCTTTATACAGTGTTTACAGATGCATCTATGAGCATATAAGGATCTACAGGCAATTTTTTATGGAGTTCCCCAGTTTCAGAGGTTGGAATTCACAATTGCCTGACAAACCAAATGCAGCCTGGTGAGGCTAGTTCCCCAATGACTGTGGGGAAATAATTATTTGATCCCATGCTGAATTTGTAAGTTTGCTGACTTGCAAAAAAATAAACTAGACTAAGTCTGTTGTTATAGGGTAGTTTCATTTTAATGGCAAGAGAGCAAAAAAAAAGATTACATAAAAGTTATAAATTGGTTCATTTCTTTGTAAGTGAGGAAACTTGGAAATTCAGTGGGAGATCAAATACTTTATCCGTCCACTGTATTCCATGACAAATTAAGAAGATAAAAAGATCTGGAGCTGATTCCAAGTACTGAACTTGCATTTGGTTTCTGTTCACTGGAAATCTCAGTATGAGGTCCACATAGATGTTGATGCAAGTGAAGGAGGCAATCATTAGGCTGAAAAAATAAACCTATCTGAGAGATAACAAAAATGTTAAGAGTGGCCAAATCAACAATCTGGTACATTCTTAAAAAGAAGTAAGGCACTGGCGAGCTCAACAACACCAAAAAGATCTGCAAGTGTGATCACACAGTGCAGTTTATAGCAAGATGTGAAGACACTACTGAGGGTTGTACTCTCTGGTCAGATTTAGTCAAATGCTGCAAAACTGACCTCACAGTGAAAATGAGTAGCGAGCCAAAAGCAACCCAAGAGTTCCTCAAGTTAAGTCAGTCACAACTCAACAGAGCATGCTTTTGAGTTACTGAGGAGAAATGACCAGTCACAGTCACATTTATGGGTAATTTACAATCTCAAATTAATCTAACCCCACTAACTGCATGTCTTTGGAGGAAGTAAGAGTACTCAGAAGTACAGGGTCAAAACTATAAGAACTGTATTTCTGCACATAACACATGTGCACATCTGGCTTGCCCTTTTCTGTGCCAGATCATTGTATTTGACACCACACACAGAGAATGTCATTTGAAAACAACTTATTTGTGTAATAATACTGTAGTAGTCTCTTTTCTTATTTGAAAGGTAGAGGCTGAATATTGTTTTGGCAATATGTGGCATTTGATGTAGACGGTGATGTCACATTTCATCACATACTGACCATAAATACAGGTGTATGGTCCCTTCTTTACCTGCTAGGAAGATGAAGTCACCCTGCTGCTATTTTTCTTTCTTTCATCTTTTACTTTAGTCACTCAACAAGATACGTTTGTGCTCAGGTAGCTATTTGATGAGTGCTTTTTAGTTGTGACTGCGCACATATTTTCACAAACACGAACTAACAAGGATGAGAAGTGATACTGGGCAATGAGCTGAAGCTTTGGGGATGTCAGCTCTCGGGGCTATTTGTGCTAAGAGGGGGAGTATCGAGATGAGTGGGTGGGCTGTGATATATGAAACAGCGAATGATGTCATGGCAGCAATTTGTCTGGGAGATAAAGACAAGTGGTGAAGCTGTTACCAAAGAAAGATGGGGGAAGAGAGAGAGAGAGGTTAAATGACAAATACATCACCACTGAGATACATTGTAAGAAAACCTCAAGTCAATACTTTATGGGCCGAGAGGAAAAATCCATGTTTTAGAAAACCCGATACAAAGATGGTTTTGGTTTTCTGGGTTAATTTTTCTGCTTATAATCCATGTGTTTGTTAATAACGTCATCGCTATTAATAACTTTTGTCCTCCAGTGTTGTATATGGAGACATGTCATCAGTGCTCTGCAGATAATGCCGCTGCCCAAGTGCTTTTCAAACTGTTGCAACACTACAGCACGCTCCTGCATTTCTTCGTTTGCAGAGCAGAGAGTTCTTGTAAAAGTCCAGCTGTGAAGACAAATTCCAAAGCTTCCAGGAAAAATGCTATCAGACAGCATAAGCCGAAATAACACTGCTGATTAATCATTTACTAACACACTCTGACGTCGCCTCATAAGAGAGACATCCAAAGGCTAAGGCATTACTCACACCGCCTGGTGTTTCTGGTAACACACACATACACGCACACATACATGCATGACATCCATGAAGGAGCGCACAGAGCAACAATAACACCACTTTCGAGCTTGTAGGTGTGTGCGCGCCGCTCTCAGGCTCTTTTGGCCTGTTACCTGACTGCAGCTCGCACACCAAGTTTGGTTTGTAATTCAAACCTAAGCAAATCTCCAGCAGGTGACAGAGACAGAGAGCGCAACGTGGACAAGACGCTGATTTGAGGTGGGCTTTTGTTTTTTTCCCCCGGTGAGAAATAAACTTCAGCCAGATAAACGGTGATTAATTTAACTGATCAGAAACACATGCTTAAGCTGCTGTAAGCCTCTGATGAGAAGTGAAACTAAGGGCCAGATACTCTAGATCCAATTCATTACTGTATATACATCTAAATTCATTCCCTCATTGACATGAGCGGATCAAAGCAGCGCCGTATCTGCAGATTGGATTACCTGATTTACATTAATGATGATTGTTTTTTACAGCAAGACAAAGGGGAAAAGGTAGGAGCTAATAAACAGCAGAATTTGATATCTCTGCCTCAGTAATCCTTTGTCTGATGACATTATTTTCATGCTGGTGTTTCCCACATTACAGTAAACCAGAACATATGTACGTGGTGTCGTTTGTTTGTGCTTGTAATTAAAGACCTGTCACTTAGCGACTTATAGGCCAAGACACACACAAAGGGAGATGTCTGTTAAATAATAAAACTAAATGAATCATTGTAATTATTGTCAGACGGGGGCTGGAAGGAAGCACCTCAGAGGCCAAGACTGTACTGTCATAAAGCCATTGGCACTGCTTTAGTATCAAAGTTCACTCCAGTAGTGGAGTGTGAATGTGTGTGGAGAAGCGCAGGTACCAAGCAAATACAATCAAGTTTTGAAATACTTGTATAAAATAAAGACATAGTGCAAAAAACTCAATATTTAGGTTAATAAAAATAATTTGCCATGAAAAGAAAATCTGAGACAAGCTGAGTCATTCTGAAGGAAAGATCAGGATCAGGTCAGTACACTGAGGAAAACAGTAGTGGAGACCATGGTGTTGACCAAAAGTGTACAATGAACTTGTAATCTTGTTGCCTTTGCAATGGTTGCTTTAGACATGGAGACCAGGTTTGCTACCACTCACAGCAATCTTCAAAGCAACTTTGGTATGCCATGATGGTAATAAAACAGCAATAAGATGAAGTCATTGGGGAGACCCAAACATGTGGAGAAGATCTGTCGAGAGCAAAGTGAAGGCCGCTGGAATGATGTGGACCCAGCTGAAGAGAACGGCCCAGAACAGAGTCCGTTGGCGTGGTGTTGTTGCGGACTTATGCTCCACCAGGAGTCTACAGGAAAATTGATTGATTGAAGATGAAGTCATCTGCTCTCTGCTTGCAGTTGAATGGGGTCAGACTGGCAATTGGAATGCAATCTATTTACAGTAATACAGTAATTAACGGATAAACTGGCAAAAAACAAAAATCTCTTTTCCTCTAGATACACAGAAATTCACATTAACTACTTAAATTCAGAGTCCAGCCACAACTTCATAAATCTGAATTCCTCCGTGAACAGTGATGTAGTTACGGCCTTGCTTTTATATCGAAGGATAACAGAATACAACCAGCCGAGTCGAGTCTTCTACCACAAAGAGACACCTCACAGATTTCACTCACCAGCACACACTGACTCAGACTCATTCCCAGTCTGTCTGTGTTGATAATTTAGATGGCAGTTACCTGCAAACCTTTACCAGTCTGACAGAGTCAGACAAGTCGCAGGTTGAAAAGTTGTGAAAGCTTGTTGTGCACTTAATCTCTGGGTAACCAGTTGATGGTCTGGTCAGTGGAACTACTTGCTATTGGACCAAAAATAAATTCTGTCCAATCACCCCGAAACCACCAGTTTCTCCTAGTAACACGGAGATTGCTGTCCTATTTTTACTCTGATGTGACTGAGCGATTAAGGACTGTGTGGGCAAAACTGTAAACAGTTGGAGGTTTTAATTATCTACATGAAAACATAATCAATGATTACAGTCAGTAATAAAATAAACAATGGCAATGGCCTAAGCTAAAAGCCATGATTAAATGGCAGTGATCTTCAGTGCCTCAGGTCACACTGCATAAAGCACATCAAACTATCTAACTATCTATCATGCAAATAAAAAATGAAATTAAATATTAAATTACAAGTCTCTGAATACCTTATTAATAATCAGTGATATACATATGCAGGTTCTAGACCAAGCTCCATTAGCTTTCATTTCAGCAAGACAATACCAAAGCACATTCTGCTCACATCCCAACAGCATGGCTTCATGGTGGTGAACTGGCCTACCTATAGTCCAGTTCTACTAGCTATTAGAAATATTTTGAGCATTATGTAACAGGAAACAAGGAACGGGGGAGGGGGGGATGCGACATGATTGTAAAGGTTTATGTCTATCCTCACATTTCTTGTGATTGTGGCACTTTCAGTTAAAAATAGTGTTTAAATATCCTACATACTGTATTTATTTACATTTTAAAATGTTTCGCAAGTCATTTGGAAAAGCATTTTCAGCTGAATACTTTGAACTCCGTGCTCTGCGTTGTCTTCACATACCCTGCTAGCATGTCATTACACAAAACAAATAGTTTAAAGAGCAATGAAATATGTTTTTTAACTGTGGGGGGAAAAGAAAAGACCAAAGGGCCGTGGGCCAAGTTGATTCAGCTACAAATTACATTTTCATTTTTTGGTGCTGCGGTTGGGTAAAATCCTCAGTGCAACTGCTGCAAAGCCATCTGTCCAACAGGAGTGTAATCAGTGTCAGGTGAAATAACATGGATGGACTATGAATCAGTGGAAATTCTAAAGCTGATTAAAAATCTGTTCGGGAAGTATAAGCAATGTTTTGGACTTTCTTCTTGGACAAGTGTTTTATTTTTTTCCAGGGTTCTAACATCGCTTTTCTGTGTGATCTGACTCCAGCTATTGTCCACCTGTCGCTGTGTGCAGCTTTCTGCATGTGGCTTAAACACCGGGAGTTACCTGAGGTCATGCGTTTGCCGTCACAAGGTTTTCCATTTACATACAGCACATTTATGGATATAAACTACACATTTACACTGTTATAGTTGAGTTTAGGTGGTGCAAACCTCCAGTGCTTTATTACTGCCAGAAGCTTGATCTGTAACTAACACTGGAGACCAAAAAGGTTTTTTTACCCGACAGCAGCAGTATCAGAAAATATGAATCTGTCTCCTCTGGGTCTGGAGTGTTTAGTCTGAGAGCTGCAATCTGCCATCTGCTTTACAGCTGCCTGTCAGAAGACCTAATTGCAACCATGATAATGTCCAATTGTCTATGTTATATTAAATTAACATCTAACACAACCAATCAGAAGGTCAGTTTAAAACTCACCAGAGAATCAATTACTGTCATGTTTTAAATGAACAGTTTTGGATACTGATATAAACTTCTGAAAACTTTTTCTTTTGTTTTTGTCATTTTATTGGCGACTAAGTATTATTTTTACTTTTGCTAATGTGAGAAGTACATAGGTGACATGTCTAATGCTCTTTAAGTGTCCGTAAAGTAAGGTAAGGTCAAAACTACTCATTCTAAAATTATTAGATTATTAATTGTCTGGCTCTTTGATTAACTCCTGATATTCTAGGCCATCTAGTAGATTAGATACAAGGACAGACAATGTAGTGTTGGGCTAAAGGATCACCAAATCCATTATACAGAGAAATCTTGGGTGCACGTTTTTGTGGGAATTTGGATAAAAGATCAAAACACTGACCTGCTGGTTGCATTAAAAAAAATAGAAAGACTCCAAAAATCACTGGGATTATGAATGTCACATTTCATGCCAATCCACCTATTAGTTGTTGGGACAGTTCTCTTATCTAATGTTCATCCATCAAATATTTACTTTTAGCAATCCCATTACCCAAAAAATACACCAGGATCAGCTACAATGCGTTACCGCTTTTACGCAGCCGTTGGAGCTGATAGCAGCTGCCTACAACAATGCTGTACTACAATGCAGTTCCACCAAATGAGCTGCTATTTGTCCGCATCACTCAAAAAAGCACCGGGTCTACTTTTGACAAAAGCCATGCTGGTCCAGGGCTCTGTTTGAATTACCCATCCATCCATTTTCTTCACCACCTCTGACTCTGAACTGGAGAAGCTATGACAATCATGTCTTTGAAGGTTCTCAGTCATCCAGGTCATCGTAGTCTAAGGAGCTTGGAAAGAAAAGCGTCTGGACTTCTTTAAGTTGCTTGAAGACGTTTCACCTCTCATTCGAGAAGCTTCTTCAGTTCCAGGGTCACATGGTGGAGAGTCCCAGATTTAAGCCCTATGGGAGTATATCCCCAAGAGGGACATGGACCCCCTGTTGATCCTATTGTACGATCTACTGTAAAATATAAAGCGCCTTGAGGCGACTGTTGTGATTTGGCGCTATTAAAAATAAAATAAAATTGAATTGAATTCTACCTAATCACACGAGACAAGGAGTGAAAACGGGTGTGGGTCCCAATCAGCCAGGGTTTCGGATGAAACCTGGCCCCACCCTATCATGTGATTTCCTGAGGTCAGTAGGCCCAGGATGTGAGTGGGCGTTAAGGCGTCTGGGAAGGGATCTCAAAACTGGATTATAGATGGCAGAGAGTTGGTGTCGTAAACCCCCGCCTCTGTTCAAAGATGGTCGCTCACAGTGGACATAGATGGCTTCTTTCACTCCTCTTTCAAACCATCTGTCCTCTCTGTCCAAAATGTGAACATTGGCATCCTCGAAAGAGTGACCTTTATCCTTAAGATGCAGATAGACAGCTGAATCTTGACCCGTCGAGGTGGCTTTTCTATGTTGTGCCATACGTTTATGAAGTGCCTGTTTGGTCTCTCCAATGTAGAGGTCTGAGCATTCCTAGCTACACTGTACAGCATACACAACGTTGCTAAGTATGTGTTTAGGAGTTCTGTCTTTTGGATGAGCCAGTTTTTGTCTGAGTGTGTGGCTGTGTCCGAAGTACACTGGGATGTCATGCCTGGAGAAGACTCTCCTGTATAAGCTTCTCAGATGAAAGCTGAAACGTCTTCAAGCAACTTAAAGAAATCCAGATGCTTTTCTTTCCAAGCTCCTTAGACTGTCATGATCCTTGGTCATCTGACCCAGTGTTTTGAGTTGTAATATATTTTGATGTTCATGGTTTATATTTAAGTTCTTTAGGTTATCTAAGTTCATTTCTATTACGCCGAGGTTGCCATCATAGTTCTTAGGTTTATTAGATTCCCCTTGTGTCCTCACTCCCCTGTGTTTAAGTCTCCCTCGCCCTTCATGTGTTTCATGTCTGCGTGTACCTGCATTGTCAAGCTCGTGTTGTCATGTCTGCGTCTCCTGTTTCCTGTTTTATTTTGAAGAGGTCTGGCGTACCATGTTCACTGTTTTTAGTTTCAGTTCCCCTGCGACGTCATTATGTTCATTCATATCAGCTGTTTCCCCATCTGTTTCTACTTCCCCTGATCGCCTCCTGTGTTTATTTAGTCGGTGTGTTTTCATTCATTCCTTGTCCGATTGTTATCCTACCTTGTTTCCGCTTCATGCCATGTCTCCAGGGTTATGAATTCATGTCAGGTTTCTATGTCTATGTTCTTGTTCTAGGGTTTTGTTATGTTTAGATCACCCAGTTTTGGTTATGGTTTAGTTTTGCCTTTGCCTTTTCTGTTTCACCAGCCTTGAATAAACGGCTCCTTTTGTTGCACTCAGGTTTTGTCTATTTTATGTGTCCGCACTTGGGTTCACCTCCTCACTCCACACAGCCAGCCTGTGACAGAAGCTGAACAACATGGATAGATGGATGAATTGTGCTTGAATTGTCACACACCAACAAGCAGTGTACAGAAGCTGTATACTGCATCCATCAACAAAGCCCATCATGCATTACAGCCCGTCTTTCTGTCTTCTGCAGAATGGCAGCTAGATATGGAGCTAATGGGATTTTGTTACTGGTGAGTCTCAGTCTCAGTCGGACACTGGCTCGTCTTTTGAAAAGGAAAAAAATACAAATAATTAGTTGTTCTGTCCCATATGCACTTTTAAGTTGCATATGGGAAACAAAAGTTGAACATTACACCTGAAAGAAACTTAACTGGAGAAGATAACAAATGTGCAAATGTGTCAAACGTGCTTTAGCCAATAATCTGACATGTTTAAAAAAAACAACAACATTTAATCACTAATGTGTGATGATGTTTTGTGCAAAGTTTTGCTCACATTGGCCCACCCATTAAGGAGGAGGTAGGTACCCTACCTCCTCCTTAATGGGTGGGCCAATGTGAGCAAAACTTTGTGTAATCCATAGTGACAGCTATGACAGCTGCAGTCAGAATTAAAAATCAGTTCCGACATATAGTTTTACAAAAATGGCAAATGTGGCCATAAATGTGCCACAGCCATCAGTTTTAGTGGCAGACAGTTTCGAGCAGCCAGAAATAATTGTGCAGGAGTGGCACATCCCAGTAGATGTACCAGTGGTTCGTACTTGTTTTGGACTTCCAGAAACTATTTGGTGAGTGAGTGAACAAGAAGACAGAGCCCTAGTCTTCAACAAGTGATGAAAGCACAGCAAGCCCTCCATCTGAGCAGTGGGTCTCTAAATTTTTCTAACATGCAAATTGATGATATAGATTCAAAAGAAAATCAGGATTTTGAACTTAAAAAAGCTAGCTTAAATATTCAACTCTATGTTTTTACCTAAACATTCACACTCACCTGCAGTGGCTCTTTCCCCGAGTTTAAGAACCAGTAAGTGTCATGGTGCTGGGTCGTTGACCCAGCGTTTTGTGTTTTATGATTATTTTCCTCTGTTCGGGTTCTAGATTTCCTGTTTTATTCTGAAGGTCTCTGTCTGTTGTCATTGTGTTCAGCTTGTGTCCTCCAGTCATCATGTGTATTAGGATCAGCTGTTCTTCCCTCCTGTGTGTGATTACCCGATTACCTTGTGTGTGTATATTTAGTGGGTGTCGGTCTGTGTTTGTTGTTGGCTCGTCTGTGTTTCTAGGTATCCTGTGTTTCATGGTGTCCTCGGCCTCGTCTCGCTGCCTCTCACCCCGTTCATATGATCTCCGGTTTGTTATTTAGCTTTCCCAGTTTAGGTTTGTTCTGTAAATTCTCTTCCCTCACTGCCTGATTTTGCCACTCCACCACTTGTAAATAAACGTCACTCGAATCATCAGTCACTGCCTGCATTTTGGGTCCTCCTTTTCCTCCAACACCACACGGCTCGCCCCGGCAGCTTTGACAGTAAGCTTAAGAATGATATCTCAAAACTACTGTCAACATTGACCTGGGAGACCTTTTATTGACTGCATATAAATGACAGAAGTAGCAGCCATGATGTAACATTTCTGGTCAACTAGAATCCTCAAGTATGGCACTTTGGCTTTTCCATCTTGATTTTTCGGTTAATTAATCAGAACATATTTGAATGGGTGGGCAGCTAATGAGTTATCAGCTAAATGTAGGTCTGGGTGTTAATCTGTGCTAATTTTGGCTAGGAAAAAAAACAGCCTTAAATGAAACATACTTACTAGAGAAACTGATCAGCTGAGTGAGTTTCTATAATATCAAAATGCTGAGGAAGCCCCGCTGCGCCTGTCTTCAACCAAACAGCAGGTTACTTCAAAGCGTTGAATGCTAATTTTTCTTCTCATTGCTCCTGTTTCTTGATGGAAACATCTCCTCTTTACATTCTTTCCTCTGATTTTCCAAAGAGCCTCCAAACATATCTGAAAATCGTGTCTAAAAACATCTAAGAGAGGTAACACTGAGCAGAGATTGATTTTTTTATTGGTTTTTTTAATTAACTGTGACTTTAAGGGGTTTTTGTCCTCAGGGAATTTCAAAATGATTGGTATAACCTCTGTCCTACGAATTCCCCTAAACCTCCAACATCAGTTACTTTTTCCTTTTTTTTTCCTTCCTCCTCTTCATCTTCATCCTCTCACTCCTCTGCCCCTCAGCTCTGACACCAGCCTCGCTTTGAAGTCCTCTTTTAAGAGCACAATTAACCCCCTCCTCCAGACACCGAACTCACTTCTCACCTTCTTAATAAGGCACTCATAGACAAGTGTTGGACCTTTTTATTCTTGCTCGCTGTCTCAGACGCTGTCACACACACACGTGCACATTTACGGCCACAGGTTCATACAACGCGCCTGTAAATTTTTGGTCACTTGGCCACAAACTAAGAGACCCCTTCCTGTGTGCATGCAGAGGTACTGTAAGCATGTGAGTGTGTTTGTGAGAGAGTAGGCAAATGAAAGAGAGACAGAGGTGGTTCCTGGAGGTTTGACTCAGCGTTAATGTAGTTTCCGGTGCTTTGATACAAAGTGAATCAGAAGTGACCGGGGGTGAAATAAGTCATTAAGGCAGTGGACCACCTAATTGCCTCTCAGCATGTGCCCTTTATTTTTGTGCATAATTTGTGTGGAGTTCTGTTCAAGACAGATCATTTGTCTGTTTATTGCACAAACATACACAAAAGTATGTGGATACCCAAACATTATTCCAAATCGAAATCAAGCTACCCCCACTCTCGCAATTTGCCCCCCACACCACCACCACAATCTGTACTTGCTCAGTGTTTCCTGCTCTGGTGAGACACACAGCCTTGGGCTGCTTGAGTAATTTGGTGCAGGTGAATCTGGACTGTGTGACTCAGCTTCTAACAGAGCTCAGCTTGTTTCCTTTGTAATCCAAAATCAGGGCACTGAAGTGATGCACTGCGTTTTAGCCACTTCTTCTCGATTGTGCAGAACTAACAGTGAAAAGTGTGATCAGTAGGTTTTTTATTTTCTTTCAATTTACAGTACTTTGCCTTATGTTTGAAAGCTTCCTCTGTTTACTTGTGGTGCCTCCATTTTTCCCACAGTAATATGCATCACCTGATAGTTTGAGACATAGTCAAACAATATCAAAATGACCTATTCTTTATCCTCTTTTTGTTTTCTGGCTTTCATTGTTGTGTCTCCAGTTTGTTCAGGAAACTGAATGGACAAAGATAGGGATGCATCAAAAACCACCAGCACTGGGAAACAACACTTTTGTTCCAGCACCTTTGTTCCTCGGGCATACAGTCCGGAGGCAGTTTCACAGAGATCCAAGCTAATCTCTGTGAAACTACCTTTTAGCCACACAATATTAATATTATTATTGTTCTTTAAATGCATTTTCTTTCTTTCTTTTTTTGTAAGGCTATGGTGGCTAAATGCGCTCACCTCAATAAACTAAACACCTGACTCCTTTAATGGCTCAGTCACAATTGACGGAAACTTCTTTGTGACTGAAAAATGTGCGGTTGCTCAGTGATTGCACTGATTTATTTTGCTTTGCAGTTAGTTGTAGCAACAAAGTGGTGATCCAGAAGTCAAGCCAGCAACACCGTCAACCTCTGTTTGACCATTCACCAGGTGACTGCAAGGTGATTTCCACAATTTACCTGGTGGGAGGCAAACAATTGCTGTCTATCTTGAACTAATTGCAATCACTCTCAGACAGTTTGGTGAATTTTTGCAAATAACTGTCATCTAATTTATAAGTCTCCTTGCAATGAGGGACTCAACTAATTATTTTATAAAAGCAGGGTTGCTGAGCAAGGTTTGCAGTTAAATTGCCATCCTGCAGCAACTACATCACTATTTATTGAGGAATTTTTTTGAATTTCTGCTGCAAATCTATCAAACTCTGACTGTTAATGTGAATTTCTGTATATATGTAAAAAGCGAGAGATTAGAGATTTTCACCAGTTTGTCACAGTTAATCACTAGCAGACTGCATATAATTGCCTACGCATTTAAACTCAAACTGATAGCAGCATGACTCCATCTTATTGTTGTTGTATTGCTGTCCTAGCACATTGCACATTCGAAGACGGCTGCAAGCGGTTGCCAACCTGATTCCTGTCTTTGAAGCAACCATATCAGAGGCAACAAGACTGGAAAGTCATTATACTGCTGTCTCCATTTACCAAGTCCTCTAGTGCGACTGCAGAATGATTGCCTGTGAGTGCAACCAGAAGGCGAACAAGACAAAGGTTTTGAGTGAAAATGGCCAAGCCTCTAATTATGCATAAAATAACAAATTTTTTGTTTTTATTTTTGCTTTTTTGTTGTTTCTTCTTAAAATTTGGATATTGTAACACTGGAGTCTGAAAAATAGCCCCTTTTGGAGCCAAATTCAAGTGGCCAATCAAGGAACTGCAGGTTTTAAATGTTTTTTTGTCTTTAATTTGCAGCACAGAAAGTTGTCACTGACAGTCCTTTTATTGAATCCTTCCAAAGTCACTCTCTGAAGCATCAGCTAAAAGATGTCCATGTTACGGGCCAATAGAGCATGTGCATTAGCTGCCTCCTCAGCTAAGCCATCTGACAGCATCCGTGCGCTCTGCTGGCCGTGTGTGCTCACTTTCTGTTGCTTTCCCCACCCACTTGAAAGAGATCAAATAAAGTGACCCTTTGAATTTACAAAGTGGATACAGAACGATTTGTATTCAAGTGTCATTTCTCTCAGGCACACACGTAATTTCACTGAAAAATAGATGAGCTCTACAACAAAAGTTCAAAGAAGGCTACATATATTTGAAACACACACATTTTCCCAAGTCAGTGCATGAACCAGGGTCCATCCAGAGTTCAGCTGCTTTATAATGAGTGACACGGGGCTAAGCCTGGTGAGCACTGAGTTAAATTGAGAGGATATTCCATATGCAAACACAGAGGTGCTCTTTTCCTATAATAACTTCCTCAGAAGCGTCAGCAGCTCAGCGTTGAGCTATTTAAGACCAGAAAGCCTTTGAGGAGGGTGGATTTTCCTCCTCCACTCCCCCCACCCTGAACACCACCCCACCCCACCCTACCTCTCTTCCTCTCTCTCTCTCTCTCTCTTTCTCTGTGTCATTAATAATATGATTATTGTCCCATCTGTCGGGGGAGCCAGCGTGGAGCACGTGTTTCCAGTTAGACTCATCAGAACCTGATGTGTGGAGGCTGGAGTGAGCGAGAGGACCTGAAACTGGGAAGCCTGGTCTAGAGTGAGAATGGCGGGGCAGAGCATGACAATTAAATCACCAGGCATCCAGAATGTCAGTGCATAGATGAACACTAAAGGGACACGTACAAGCTGACAGTCCCGTTGGAGAAAAGCAGCCGATGGGCTTCAAAAGGTGATTCTCCTGCTTTCAATTAATAGTTGTTACAGAAATGTTGTAATTGTGTCCTCTTTTACAATTTGAAACAGCATGCTGCACTTTTTTTTCCCTTTTTTTTGCTGTTGTTGTGGCTCCTTACCAAAGTTTATTTGCACACATTTTTCATGACATACACACGATCATGTGATACTCTTGTAGGATTTGTTTGGTTTTAAAGTGTAGGTGCCCGGGGACACACTCACTATTAACATATTTGTAAGATGCTTTAATGTAAAACATAAACATGAAAATGGTCTGATCAAAGGCCTTGTTCTGCCCGCTGCTATTACCCCACCTCCAGACTGTATTGCTGCAATCATTCTGTGCTAAATCAGATGCAGAAATAAATATCTCGAGGGGTTGCATCTGTAGCCAAAACTTGCTCAGATCAGGGAACTCATCCAACTATCCCACATCTATTTCAGAGGAAAACAACATGTTTAATCTGTGATGCAGCACAACGATTATGGCTTAAATACTATCAATATTTGAATATTTACTGTGCATACACAAACTGGTAGCTGACTTATGTTTTCCTGAAACACAGCGCAGTAAATGGTATCTTCTTCCTTCTCATGTAACTTCAGTGCTAAATCAGAACAGGCACCTTATCAGTAGCTCTTCTTGTGTTTGCAGTAACTTAACCATGGCTTCTATAACCACTCGCAATGCACTGCTTGCAGTGTTTCCGTGGTGGACCCTCCTGCTGAACTTCTCTGTGTCTGCTGTGTTGCGGTCTCCCATAGTGGTGAGTGTAATTGTACCTCAGTGACCTGGGTTGCCACCGCAGTGAGCGCTATGATGTCAGGGAACATCATCGACGTGCCCAGAGATGGTGTAGCATTGTAAAATCCCCTTTTAAGGGACCCAACTTGCTTTTCTCCGAGAGCAAGAAACCAAAGAGTCAAGGACGTAATTTGTGATGTCATTCTAGCGTGCGGCCTGGAGCAACAATCGAGATGATGTTTTTCAAGTCTTCAAATGTACGTTTTTTGTTTGTTTGTTTTTCTCCTCCCCATAGGAAATGTTCCAGTGAACAGCTTTTCCAACTTTCCCAATTGATTCTTTATGGAACTACATGATGGTCACACATTCTTTATCGTTTTTCATCGGCGTGGGACAGCACTAAATGTTCACATGCTGCACCGTATCAGCTGTCCTGGAAATGTTATATTGTAATGGCTTAATTTAGAGGGGATCCCTGTGGTTTTTAAAACTGCTAAAGATCAAATCAGGCCTCTTTCCTGCCTCAATCCCCTCCCATACTGGTCAGCGTTTCTACTCAGTAATGCTTTGTGGGCTTTTATGAAGAGCCAAAAGGAGACTACTCCAAAGAATCTTTGCATTAATATCATCTTTTATCCATTAAACATGGCCGTAAGGAAATGCACGACGTAGATTTTGGATGGGTTTGGTTTGGTTTCAGAGAGAAGTGCTTTTGAGTGTTCCCCATCAAAGGATGGCCTCTTGTTGAATTAAAACCTTGCTTTTCCACAAAAAAAAGAAAGCATGTGAACCCCCTCCTCCGTTGCCATGCTGTCACTTGGTAACACACTTAGACCAGTTTGTGTTTCCTTCAGTGTGTTTTCTACTTGCACACATGCTTGTGTGTTTGTGCTGGCTTTCACATGCATAAATGTGTGCGAGTGTGTTTGTAGGCCGCGGGCTGCAGGCGAGGTTACATCTTGCAGCAATTAAGCTGCATGCGTCTCTTACGCCCCTCCATTCGTCTGCTGCGGGGTCTTATTTCAAGGCCAGCCTGTGTTAGACAAACTGAGAACATTTGATGGCTTGGTGGCTGAACACAGCAAACATGTTCCACACATCACTTAATTATATGACAATAAAATGCGGTTGTATTAGATGGAATGCAAGTTGGCGCACAGCAGTGACAAACCGTGGAGATGTACAGCAGGGCTCAGGGGTGCAAATGTGAAAAATGAGGAGGTTGGAGATAAATGAGATAAAAAATTAGGTGAAGGATGTAAAGTGAAGACAGAAAAATTGGGACTGGAACCGAAAAAGCAGATTGAAATGCATAAAAATGTCAGACGTGTTTTATTTCACTACCATCAGACCTCCCATTAAAATACACATGTAAACACCCCTGTGGTCTCCATGTTCTTCCAAAAAGAGAGAGAGCGAGAGAGAGAGAGCTACGGATCAGTGAGAATTACTCTGGGGGGTTTTCACCGAGGCCGCTGATGACTTGAAAACATGCAAGTAGTTATCATGGCCGAAATTACTGACATACCGAAACCTTTAACTGTTGATAACAGGCCGGATGCCAAAAGCCAATTGTGCCTAGCATTTCTGAGAGGCACTTAACACAACTACATGTCACAATAGAATGGCTGGTCACTGAACTCAGCAGATGAACAACAGATAAACAATCTGTTGGAGGTGTAGAGTCGCATAAGTTGTTTACGGAGACAATGCATCCACCGAGAAGATAGCTCTATTTTTTCCCCCGGAAACTAGTATATTTAGCAAGCTCTGCTAGGCCTGTAGAAGATGGCTGTAAGATATTCAGTCAGGAGATTCTAATAAAAGTAAATGTAGCAAATCATAAACTACAATTAGAACCTGGAATAGGTGGACAACAGTGCCACATGTATAGACAGTACAAATAATGAATGTAGCCATCACCGTAGCCCCACCCTCGTTAGTTTTTGACCCCATCTGAAACTTTACATCAGCCAGCTTTAGCAGCAAATTAAAATCCCATGTTCGTGTTATGTTTTTGCAAGCTTTTTTTTAAAGCTGAATGCCAGTTGGTGACAATCACTAAAATTACTCCTAGGAGATTGAGAGAGACACAAGATATGATCGGTGTTCTCTATGCCTGGCACCACTTATTCATTTTCATTGTTCTGGTTGCATATATAAAAATATATTCTTTGTTAGGAGTAAAATAATCTGTCCATGGAGACTGCAGTCAATGAGAAATTGTAAGGGCTATTGGGGCCTGTTAGTGAGCCAAACCATGTAGCAGGAGGCACACAAGCAAATAGTGAAGTTAGGAGTCAGAATTTGCTTGTCAAGCTAAAGTTCAGTTTTTCTTTTCACTCAGTAGAGTTTAGAACAGTTGAGGACCAATCCAGACATAAAAGTATCCCCATACTGTTGATCAGATACCTTTAACCTTTGCCTTTAAATATCAGGGGAGCAAATCAATATGCTTTCAGATGTGTGGCTACATGTTGGTGACCTTTTCCTGGATTATTATTTACTCGTTCGTTTTTTTTTTTAATTATTACTATTTCTCTGCTAATATACAGTACATGCTGATAAATATGTACCAAGCTAAACATAAGAGCCTGCTTAATCCCATTTAATCACCCTTAATTGTTGCTTTCAGGGTCACAGGAAGGCTGGAGCCTATCCCAGCTGCCATAGGGCAAGAGGCAGGATACACCCTGAACAGTTCTCCAGTGTGTCATAGGGCTAACACAGAGCAACAGCGAACCATTCACACTCACATTCACACCTACAGGCAATTTAGAATCACCAGTTAACCTAACCCCACTAACTGCATGTCTTTGAACTGTGGGAGGAAGTCGGAGTACCAACAGAGAACCCATGTAAACATGAGGAGAGCAAGAAGACACAGAAAGGCCTCAGCCAGATGATGGATTCAAACCCAGACCTTCTTGCTGTGAGGCAACAGTGCTGCTTACACACACATTACTGACCAAAATATTTTGAGCCCTGTAAAATTACAGATATATACAGCAATGTTGCTCTGCACACACTTTTACATGTACAGACGACAAACTGTGTGCATCCTGTCTCTTTAACACTGCATTTTCACAAAGCAGAGAGGTTGATAGCAGACAGAAGAACCTCTAAGCACTCACGGCATCAGATTTGATTAGGGCAGACTGTTTTGCACCTGGCGAGCAGACACAACAATGCCTGTAAATAAATCTTTCTGTAAACTCACAGCAGTTCAAAGACAGGCAAAAAGAGTCCCGGTCCAGATGTCATTATTACCAGCCGAAAATATTCGGAAATAATTAAGTAGGAGAACAACAGAAACAAATACACGACACTTACGCTGACATTACAGGCCAGCTCTCTTAGAGCAAGCATGCGAGTTATGACGCACGTTAGCAAAAAGCCATTCAACAATATTTACTAAGAACACAAATCCTGATTAGCCGGAAATACAGAGTTTAAACAAACAGCAAAAAAATCAACAAAAAAACAGAGGACATTTTAAAAAATGTGACAAGGTGGAAGATCAAAATACACGACTTTATTGCTGCCATTTTTAATCACTAGTAAGTTATGGTTGTCAAGAAAACTAACAAGAGGGCTGACCTCTTCATCAGCAGCTTCCTCTCCTTAGCCTGCTCCTCTCATGCCTTTGGCAGCTGAGTCGAGTTTGTACGCTACTTCAGAAGAGAGTCTCAGTGGTGGATTAGTCATCCTCCTGGTGATTCAACATATACACTTGTCCCTCTTGATCTTGCTTCTCCTTGGGTTTTTTTGGGGGTTTTTTTGGCCACAAACTCGCCTCATTTCCTCCCTGAATGGGCTCCTTCAGCAACGGCCTTCCTCTCCTGGGCTTTGACCTTCTGGTATGATTTCTTCCCTTTTGCTTTACTCTGTCTCCTCACTTCTGAACTCTTTTTCACAAAACAGAGTTGTTATTTATTTGTTTGTTTTAGGAAATCTAGATAGTTAGGAACACTATGTTGTAAACACATGCTCAAAATATATCCAGGCTTGGTTTGGAGTTCCCCACGGTTCACCCCTGGGTCCCCAGAGATTTACTGTGTCATGGCTGAATCTTTCAACCTCTTAAATTTTAGTATGACAGTGGTGTGTTTTTATTGTCAAAGAGTGAGTTTTAGGCATGGAAACATAACTGACAAAATTAACGTCCATGATCCCACTTTGATATCTTTTTTTTTTTTTTCACAAAAATACAGCTTCTGGTTTTGAGTATTTAAATAAAGATAGTATTGCAGATTAACAGATTATTTCCTAAATAAACCAACTATTAAAAAGGATGAAACTCAAAGTTTTTTTCAGTTTTAGCATATGAGATAAGTAATAATAAATGGCAAATTTTCATACTTAAACAGCTGCAACCATTAGCAGCAATAACATTGGCAGAATTTCACATTTGGCAGTAAAATACCTGAAATATATCTAATTATTTCATGTTTTATTTCCTGCTTTACCTACACTTGAGTCTTTGGAATAAGCAGATAAAGAAAAATCTACCTTTGTGGTGTCTTTATTCAAAGTTAAAGCTTCAGGAAAACTGAAAAATCTGTTGAACTGTAGTCAAGTAACCAAACACAAACTCGTAAAAGTTGGGCTCTACTCATCATAAACCATAGCCTCGAACTTTTAGCCAAGTTCATCCTGCCACTCACAGACTCCAGACTTGGAGAGTTTTCTGCAGCTGTGATGCTTGACAAACATGAGTCCTAACTGGATTAGGGCCCACTAACACCCAAGGCCTGAGGACAGAACGTGTGTGAAAGCAAGATTGAGAGGAAGTTGTCGTGTAAAGGCAGAGGTGTGTGTGTTTTTGCATCCTTATGTGGAAGTGTGTCTTTGCCTGCGGGCAGAACACAGGGCCAGGGCAGGAAACGAAGTAGTTGTGCCACCGGTTAGAGGAAACAGAATGGCAGATACATTACTCAAGAGTCAGACTGGCAGGACTTCTGAGAGCCAAAGCTGAGAGGACATTGAAGGAGGACAGAGTGTTGACATGGAGGCTGGTGGGCCTAAACCAACAGAAAAACAAACAATACATCCTAGATTATTTTTTTTAATTCCCTTGATATATTAAACTCTGAAGTGGAGATTTGTGGATATTTGTTTTTAGGAAAAAACAATCTAATGGTGATTCAAAATGGCCTCACTATATCACATACATACACTAGATGCTCTTTAAAACTCTACTGAAGTTATATAACACCAAAAGACATTCCCTTTTGTTTCTTGATGGTGTTGTTTGAAAGTCTTTTCCATACAAAGTGGTCAGTTTGGTTGAGATCTCAGCCTGCTTTGCAGGGTATCATTGTAAATTTTATCTCACTTGGTTGTCCCATGTTAGATAAAGATATCTTTGTAAAAACCACCTATTAGGATATGAAAGATCTAGTGTTAGTGATGGCCGCCATCTAGTGGTCATACATTACCTGTCCAGTAATTGTTGGCTGGTGATCTTTGCCAAGCATATGTGTGAGTTCATGTTTTAATGACTCTGAGATGAATGAAGAAACCTTGTGGCTGATTCTCTCAAAGTTGGATCCAAAACGTGTGTTAAATCTAATTTTGCTAGAATGACTTGGTGTTTGCAGAGGAGTATTGTGGCCTGCAAATATTGAAGTTGGTCAATACTGGTAAATACTTATGAGGCCAGTGCATCCTGTTAGTCGAGTCACATATACAGAGGTTTTTTGTTTGTTTTTGTTTGTTTTTTTGGGGGGGGGGGAATTCTACCAGAGGTGCTTGCTGACTAAAGTGCCAGATCCTTAAAGTGTTCTGGTGTACAAGTTCACTACTTCTTCTATGCAAACCAACTATTGAAGAAGGTGCAACTCAACAACCACTTCATTAGGTACACCTTGCTAATAGAATATTCACATGACAGAATCACACAGTAGCAGCACTGTGGCATGATGGTTAGCATTGTTGTCTCACAGTAAGAAGGTCATGAGTTTGAGACCTTTCTGTGGAGCTTGCGTGTTCTCCCGTGTCTGCATGGGTTCTCTGGGTACGTAGTGGGGTTAGGTAAATAAGTGATCCCCCCATACCATTAAACCACAACCAGCACCCTGAATTGTTGATACAAGCCAGGATCGATCCATCTTTCCATGTTGTTTACGCCAAATTACGACATTGCTTTGCAAATTTTATAGCAGAAATTAAGACTCCTCAGACCAGGCAATGATTTTTTTAATCTTCTGTTGTCCAGTGTTGGCAAGTCTGTGCAAATTGTAGGAGTCCATTTCAATAAAGGTTACTTTTCTCTATAAACCCTAGAGATGGTTGTGTGGGAAATCCCAGTAGATCAGCATCAGTCACCATACTACATTCAAAATCACTTAAATCACCTTTCTTCCTCATTCGGACTCTCTGAACTTCAGGGGGTCGTCTCGGACATTTCTACATGCCTGTTGAGCAGTTGAACGTGTGTACCTAATAAATAAACCAATTATGTATTGTGTTATGTAGTGTTCATGTATGATCCCCAATCATATGATTTACTGTTACCTTCCTATTAGCTATAAGCACTCAGTCATCACTCATTTTCTGGTTAAATGCTACTCTTTCTTAATCATAACAGAAAACAGATAAATGTGCAGTATCTTCAAAATTTATTATGTGGATAAAATACAGTTGTCAAACAAGTTTCTCTTTTTACTACAAAAGTGTTAGAAAAGAAACAACCAACAGGACAAGCTGCTTCTTTGTTTCCCTTTCTTGGTAAAAACGTTTCAGTCAAGGCTTAGAGAAAACGAGAAGAACTGAAGACAGGCATACGATCAAACAATTCTCAGACGGGCGATAAAGACCTGGTCAGTGAGAAACAAAGGTCAGTCACTTAGATACAATTTAATTCAGTATGACTCCAGTTAAACAGTGAACGGGTTGTGCATTTTAAAAGTGTCCAATAGAGTACACTGTACAGTGTTTTCCTGCACACACACAAAGGCGCACTGAGAGAAAGAACAGTATTACAAACTGAGGGAAAGGGGAGAAAAATGCAATTTCTGGTAAAGATAAATAAATTAAAAGATGGTACAAAGAATCCTGTTGAAGCTGCTGTAGAACCAAAAAAAAAATACTGTGTGATTACAGGCACATGATAGGAGAACTTGTGTTTTGTTTTTACACAACTCAACCATCTGATATCAAGCAATACATTTTACATGCTTTTCATGTAAGAGATTGCAACTCTTAGAAGAGTAGAGGGAATATAAAAAGTAAAACTCTTATCCCCCTCTGTGTCAGAAAGACAAAAATATTCAGCCCACTGCTGGACTTTTGTTACAATTCAGATTTGTTACTTTTTTACTACAGTAAACAGTTAACCCCTCATATGTAAAAATAATAATAATAATAATATTAAGAGGAAAATGTTCTAATTCAGGTGCCACTGGAACAATAGTGCGTTGTTATATTCGAGGAAAAACATTGACACAAAACAAGGACATCTAAGATATCAACCCTTATCATTTAAGTACAGTTATTTAAAAAAAAACACGACAGGGTAAAACGGCTCAATAATTATTATTTTTTTTACATTTTTTTTTTAACTGATAGGAAAAAATCAAACAGCATTTTGCTTTTTCTACATACAAGTCCAGCAATTTTTGAGCTGCTGTAGAGCAAAGACTCATGCAATTGTTAACACAGCACAAATGATTTTAATTCTATCGGGAAATTGTGGACAGTTAACATTTTACAGCAAACTCAGATAATACTAACACTGCTGTATTATAAAATAGACACTTGAACAGAAACGGACTCACTGTTTTCACTGGGCTGATGGGTGCATGTGTGGAACTGCATGTGATTTAGGGTTACTGCACATCTTCAGTGTAGTGTTAACATGTACACACTTTAAATTTGGCTGGTACACACACGATAAACACCTGGTTCCTCTGTTTATCTGAATTATCAGTGAGCTGATGAGCACAACCCTGACCTGACAAACATGCTAACATTAACGCCCCAATTCCACCTGGTATGAACATGCACACTATATCTAGATCCTGACAGCCGGTCCATGAATGTTTGCATTCATCCTGGTATTAAAACAGCCTCTCATTGTCTTGATTGTGCATGCGATGTGATTAACAAGAAGATGAGCTGGGAGGACACGGCCGACTTCAACTACATGTGCGTTCACATTACAGTAAGCTACCTAGACATGTTGATACCAGGTGTAGGTTAGGTAACTGGGTCAAAATGACATTAGGTAAAGGCAATGAACACCTGATTGTAAACCAGTTCCTTATAAACAAATCCTCAAGCTTCATCCAGAGGCACCGTGTGTCTGACAACATGCTTTTGGTAAAGCACTCCCTGCTTGTCTCAGGAGGCTTCGTTGGCTTGGCTTGGCATCTTGCACATCATCAGGATCTGCTTCAAGGCTTTCTGGACGTCCTCGTCCATCTGACCCTAAAGGTCCAAGACAGACGGTCAGTTAGTCAACTGACTAAAAATAAAGAAAACAACTGCTAAAGTGATTACTAGGTGGATAATATTAAGTGACATTCATTTGAAAAACCTTCCAACGAATCACAAACAAAAGTATCTGAATGCCTGACTTAAAGTTAGTTAGGGTGACCTGATCCCTTAAAAGTGAACATCATTAAGCTGTAGTCCAAGAAGACATAAACAAATGGATGGACTTACCTGAACAGCATAGAGGAGGTGCATTCTGTAAACTGACACTACTTCACTGTGTTGCTTCTTTGACTCCTAAAAAGACATGAGGCAAACCCAAACTTAACAACTGTACTTTATTTATATCAAAGCTAGTGTAAGTAATTTACAGAGCCCCCAGAAGGTTGCACTGTTGTGACTCCAGTAAGGAATAAGCTCATCAGATCTCTCTGATTATAACTGAAGCCTGGGGGTGGCAAACCTGGGAATGTGGCTGTTTCCATGGCTGTGCTTTGGCTGTTATACGTGTGTGTGTGTGTGTGTGTGTGTGTGTGTGTGTGTGTGTGTGTGTGTGTGTGTGTGTGTGTGTGTGTGGGGTGACAGATTGTGCTGTAACTTATTACAAAAGCAGTTTAAGGGAACATTTCTGTGACCTTTGTGGAGCTTTTAAACCGATTCGCTAATTATTAATGAGAAATCTTACAGCAAGCTGGTACTGCAGTTGTTTGATTTGCTGCTGCATCGTCTCGAGTTGCTGATTTTGCTGCTGTCGTTTGGAGGGGGAGCAGGAGCTGTAGGAGAGCTGTGATAGGCTGTTTAAGGCATCCTTCAGTTTCACCACCTCTCGAGACAGGTCATCTATCTACAACAAGATAGAACAAGTTGAACAAGTTCACCGTGAAATGAAAATACTTTTAGCTGCCATTTCCTTACTGACCCTCTTGTTCTTTTCTCTCTCTGATGCAGTGTGATTCTCCACCAGCTGTTTGAGCTGACACACAGCATCCTGGGACTCGGCCAGTTTGGAGGTCAGCGTCTGGTTCTCCTTCTCCTTTGACATAACTAGCTCCTGCAGGGCTTCTCGCTCTGCACCATTATCCCGTGCCTGATGGATGGATGAGCGGTTAAGATAAGTGTTAAGAATAGATAGTACTAAATGTTAGAGAGAAAAGAGCCTTTGGAAAGTGGATATGTTGTTTTTGCCTATCCTCCCACCTTCTGCCAGGCATCAGCAGCCTCCAGGGCCATCTCATCCTGCTTCCTGAGGGCCTCCTGGAGGAGGTGTGTCAGATGGTTCACTTCACCTTCCAGCTGCTCCCGCACTGTGTCATGCTCCACGCGGGAGACTGAGTCATCTGGGGTGACATCCTTCTCAGCTGTCAGCCTGTTTGTGAAGGGGACACATGGTAGTAAATAGAAGTACATTTTATTCTAGCAGGGAGGAACATTTAATGGAAATGGATAAACCCAGTAACCCTGTAATTGATGTGAATATATTTTAATATCTTTTATTTTTTTCATTTTCATATTTTAAAAAAAATGAGATAAATGTATTTCTCTAACAATCAAGATTAGTCAGCTTGTTTTTTTCTTTCATTAACTTGCCATTCTACAGATATACATTCCTAAACAAGCCAATTAGTATTAGCTGATAACACTAATACTAGCACTCTATTACCTCATTATGATCACTTTTGGCATCATTATGCTAAACTTGAGGCTGCTACACCACAAGACCTATCGGTGATTTTGTGGTACACTATGTGCATCCTTCTTTTATATATAGTCTGTGCCTTAATTTTATACTCATTTACTGATAATCATTAGTACAATATTAGGTTCTTTTACTTGTTATCATTTCACATTATCCAAAAGGTTATTTATACAGGTGCGTCAATGTATAAGTAAGATTTTTGTTGTAGCCAACCAAGGTGGAGCTCAGTAAAAAATAGGAAACATGTTCATCATCAAAATTTGACATATTTAGTTTTGTGTTTGTGTTGCTATTTTTCACTCACCTGTGTTGAAGAGCCTCCACCTGCGTGGTCTTTTGATGTAGCTCCTCTTTCAAGGCTTCCACCTCATTTTCCAGCTCTTTGATCGCATTACCCAGAGACGACATCACCTGCATTTGATCAGCAAGAGCCACGGAGCTCTGTGCCTGAACCTCTGCCGCCTTCCTCAGTAGTGAAATCTCCTCTTGAGCAGATGAATATTTCTTCTCAGCCTCAGCTAGCAGCCTCTGCAGCTCCTCCACCTTACTGTTTAACACCTGCACCTGTTGTTCCAAAGTTGGAGAGGGGGAGGTACTCTTCTCAGCTTGAGCTTCAGCCAGCTGTTTCTGAGTGGCATTGAGCTGATTTTTGGTTTCACTGTAGGAGCGTGAAAGTTCCCTGCAGCGGAGCTGCAGTCCAGTGATTTCCTCATCTCGGGCAGCCTTCATCTCTTCAAAGTCTTTGGCTGCAGATTCAACAGGCACTGTGCCCTTTAGAGCCTCCTAAGCAACAGAAAGGGGATAAATTGCAGGCCATAAAGATGAATGATATGTGGCGAACTGCATTTTAAAAAGCAGTCTAAAGAAAAAGAAAAAAAAACTCTGCTCCTCTGATATCAGCTAAATCTTGAATTGTCAGCCTCAAGCAGAGATGAAACAGACTACAAAGGTTGGACAAATCAATTTTGTTCATATAGAAGAACCCTGCATTTACCTGGAGCACCCTGACTTCCTCCTGTGCCTCCTTGTACAGCTCCTCAAGTTGTGCTGCCCTCTGTTCTTTCTCTTTAGCGCTCTCTCTATCATCCTCCGTCTTCTTCAGTGCCTCTTCCAGACGTTTGATATGTTGTGTTGCTTTATCTACCTCTGACTCTGATTGGGCGAGCTGGGCCTTTAGCTGCGTTACTTCATGTTCAAGTGTGGATGATGTAAGCCTCTGGCTCTCTCGTTCTCTCGTTCCCACCTGTACTCTCAGATTCTCCACTTCCTCCACAGCTTGGTGGTATCTCTCCTGAGTGTCAGTCAGCTTGGCTTGCAGCTCTGCTAGACTCTCCATCAGCTCTCTCTCTCTTCCTCTCTCGCTTTCATTGTCCTCTCTTTCCCTGCTTCGCTCTGGCTTCAGCTGAGCCTGAAGCGACTGGTTTTCCTTCCTGGTTTCAAGCAGTTTTATCTGAACTTTCTCTAATGTCTGCCTTAACAATCTGATCTCCTCTTCGCCTCCTCCTCGTAGTTTCTCCCTCTCGTCTTCCTCCAGTATCACAGAGTCAGCTCCTGGATCTTCCCCTTCTACTTGAGTGGTGGAGGGGACTTGAGGCAATGACTCAAACTCATCCTGGGTAGAGTGGAAAGATGAGTTGGAGGCAATGCTGTTTGGACGACTCCTCTCCTTCAGGTTTTCATTTCCTTGGAGGGATGGATGTTTCTGTGGGATGAGGGAACAGGCAAAAGTGAATGAAAGTGAGTGAGGCTGGAAATACAAAAAGCTCAGTAATGAAACTGCAGCTATGTTTTTCTCTCACATTCGCTTGGATTGATTAATTACAAAGGTATTTATTAGACATGACACGATACCACTTTTTATGTCTGATATCGATATCATAAATGTGGATATCTGCCGATACTGATATGAATCCGATATAGTGTATTTTGTAATCAATAAAACTGTTTTTTAATATCTTGCTGCATTTTTTATAAGTTCATACTCAAGTTTAAATAAACAACAACACTAAAGCTATTTTGTTATACCTGTATGCAAAAAATACACTGCACCCAAAATATTTCATAGTTCAGCAACACTGATCAATCTAATGCACTTAAACCTGGACCATCCTCCCTATTCTGGTGTTTTAAAGAGTACTTAGCAGAAATATTAAACAACCTAACTAGCAGGGTTGCCAACTCCCAGCAAAAATATTAGGGAACCACCACCCACCTCACGATGCTTAATCGACGTAATCAACTTTAATTTAATGTAAGTGTAAAACAAATGCACAGAAATCAGTTATTTTTCTGCAATAATTAAATAGATTCAACATCTTTCTTCAATTCTTCAATTGCAGACTGCACAGATGGTACCTTCCCAAATGAAAAAGTACTATAGCTTACTAGGGTATATATTAGGGGCGACCGTGGCTCAGGGGGTTGGGAATCGCATCTGTAACCGGAAGGTCGCCGGTTCGATCCCTGGGCTCTCTGTCCTGGTCGTTGTGTCCTTGGACAAGACCCTACCGCCTACTGGTGTTGGCCAGAGGGGCCGATGGCGCGATATGGCAGCCTCGCTTCTGTCAGTCTGCCCCAGGGCAGCTGTGGCTACAACTGTAGCTGCCTCCACCAGTGTGTGAATGTGAGAGTGAATGAATAGTGGCATTGTAAAGCGCTTTGAGGGCCCCGAAAAGCGCTATATAAATCCAATCCATTATTATTATTATTAGACTTGTGACATAATTGTGACTAGGGAAATTTCTAGACATTTAATCAGATGACCACTTTGGTTGTAAGATTCAGATAATTATTTATTAAAAGTTAGTCATTTTAAATGAAATAACAAAGAAAAGTATTTTTTGTGCCCCCCTCTCCCTGTTAATGCCCTGCCTAGCCCCCCTGGCAAAACTTTGCTAGACCCGCCCCTCCACAGTTACCAGCTGTCAGCTACATAAAAAAGGATCCTGGTGTTATTTGTCTCTCAGAAACAGTTCATAACTTCCCTTCAACTCATTCTTGTCACCTAAAAGGTAAACCTGTTTCTCCATCACTGTTCAGCTTTGATGATTCAGTAACATCAGGACATCTCCTGGTTTCATCTTCATGTTTCCCTCTCACCACATATCCAAACCGATATAATGAGCAGTAGCTTTTACAGCCGTGGCTCCAGCAAACACCAGCGAATACTAGAAAGTAATATTAAATCAATTCTAACAACAGCTGACCACGCTTAAACGTGCTACTGTTGTTTATCCACTGGTCTCCTCTTTCTGGCGCAAAGTGGGCGATAAACAAACAAGAAAAACGGGACTTGCGACAGAAAAGCCGACCAGCTGATCATTGATCAGTTTCATGGTTGAAGTAGCAACAGGAGAGGGAGGGGGAGAGAATGAGAGAAGAAGAGGCAGCTGTGCAGCAAAAACAGAATAACTCCAGCTTTGTGTCTTTTTTCCATTCTAGCTGAAGTACGAGACAAATCGATTCCTTTTCTCCTCAATATGAAACTCCGATGGCCAGTCCAGCTGTGGCTCCAAATATCAGTTGTTTAGCTTAACGCGGAAATACTATTCAAACATTCAGAGATGAACTTATACACATTTGCTTTACTTCTCTGGGATAGTTTTCTTCGAAATTAAATGCCGCGGTTTGGAAGCATGTAGTGAGGCTCCAAATGCTCCACCAGACCGCTGACAGGTCTCGAAGAGACAGCCGCTCTATCACGTGACACATACGATACATAATATCGGATTGGTCCATCTCTAGTATTTATATAGCTGTGGGTGTCTTAAGAATAGGAGTCAAATTTTTCATATAAAATATTTTTTCCAATTTATATTTATAAAAAAAATTATATGAATATGAAAATACACTATAAACTTTCACTTTTCTATTCTTACTGAACACTTAGGGCACTTCTTACTACAACCCACAGCCAGTGGCCATGTTTTCTTTTTATCACACAATCTGGTGGATTCAATCTCAGCCACATTTACACAATTTTAGGGCACAGTCACTTTATGAAAATACCACAAAGCTGGGTCAACTGTTTAATTTGATCAGGATTGGCAGATTAATTAATAATGCACACACCCACTAAATTAACAATTAAATATAAGATATTACACAAATGGATTATTGCTCATTTACTCAAGTGTACTGAGCAACACTTAGCAGCATTAAGGGAGGACAGGAGGGATAATTAGAGTGTCAGCTTTATTTATTTAACCTCCTAGGACCTGGCGTCCACATATGTGAACATCACATTTTGAGTTATTTAGACCAAAATATTTAATTTTGCTCTACTAGGGCCTGATATCCACTTATGGGGACATTATACTGCTACTGTTTTATCAAAATTTTAAACGAATATCCTCATATGTGGCTCTCGTTTTTCTTAGGAACAAAAAAATCAGGTAAAAAAAAATAAAAAAATCTGGTGATTCTTTGTTTTTACACTCATTGGGTCCCAATCAGCCCAAATATCAAAGAGAAGGTTAGAAGGTTAAACAGAAACCAGTGTTGAGTAATATTACGTTTAAAAGTAACATTAAATTAAAACATGTAAAAGTTGGACTACGTTTTGGTTACCAGAAATAAACACACACCGTTGCACGTGACACATAAGCCAGTAAGGTCATTGCACTGATGCATATGCACACTATAGGTTGCCTTCTTTTAAGAATGTGCAGTTTGCTGGTAATCCTGTTGTTGTTGTTAGGCTGAGTTTTTCTGCAGTTTTCCTAGTGCTCCCAGGCATTCAGCTAACCATAAAGAGTACACAAGTTATTACCTTTTTAATATGCTTTAAATAAGCTCTAGGACAAAACTTAGAATGGAAACACAAACAAAAGTGTAATTATTCTGTGTGTTTATTAATGTGAAAAACGGAACAAAACAATAGTATACTTGTAAACTGAATCCTGTTGTTCGAAGTCTTAAACGCTTTCAAAAACCACCGCAATCGTCTTCGTAAGCTTTTCAGGCTCCGGCTTAAATCACAAACAAATGTCACGTAATCTGTAGTTAAACTGACACATTCCTATTTCCTAAGTGTAACGAGCACGCTCAGTAAAGAGGCATTCATCATCTTCATGATTTCCCGCCGGGCATAAAAGGATCAAACACCGAAATACTGTAAGCCGACTTCTTCTGTGCTTCTGTTTTTCTCTACTTCTACTACATTATTTGTGGTTTGTTAAAAAACAGAAAACATTTTTTTAAAAATCTATCACTTTAAACAATCTGCAGTAGTAACCTGGCTTAAACAAGCAGTTTACTGTTGTTTCGTTGATTGTTTTTGGTTGTTTATTTCATAGCTAAACTCCTGAGCATGAATGAATGGGTTACATACCTTAAGTTTGCTTGCAAGTTGCTGGTTTTCCAAAGTGAGAGCCATAATCTTGGCTTGCAGAACAGAAACCAGAGCAGCAGACGCTGTGAAACTTTGCTCGGCCTGCCAGGACATACGCACACATACATTCACATACCAGACTGAGGCATAAAGACAACGCTAAGGACCACTACCTGCCTACTGAAAAACAACACGAGTCGTGGCACGTCTTAAGCTTAGTATAGACCTCCTTCAAGAATGCTGAAAAGCTGTTGTGTTTGTTTAGCACTAAACTACAAAAGCAGGCTGGCTTCTTTGTAAACATATTATACGTAGAAAACTGTTTAAGATTAATCTAAAGTTAAAATATTCAGTTAAAAATATGCACAACACAAACATCTCTGATTCAAGTTTTTCCTAAATGCATGAAAAGAGATTAACTTTCATATAAAATACATATAAATGCAGTATATTGACTCTATGTGGGGTACTCACATGAACAAGGCATGCTAATACTTATTATTAATTTAATTATTTTTCTCCAGATAATTTGGTCTAGTCAATACACCCGGTTTAAAAACCTGCATATATGGAATTTAAATAAAGCACCAAAGTGTTGTCAACTATATATTAGTCACCTTTGTATCCAGCTCAGGACCTGTCACCGTCTCCACCGTTTGCTTCAGGTCTTCGATTGTTTCCAGCAGCATGTTTCTCTCCTTGTCAACCTCCTCTTTCAATGCTGTTCCTCTGATCTCATCTTCCTGTGAAAAAAAGGGGAGGAGAAAGGAATGACGAGTGGCAGAAAAAACTGGGAGGAAAAAAAAACATCATATGAAGGCTGATGGAAAGAATTTACCCAAGTACTTAAAATGGAAGCCTAAAGGCTAATGCAGCTTTTACTTTCATATTTCTTTTTTAATACCTTGTGTTTTTCTGTTACCTTGTAGTTGAATCTTTTAGGAGTGTCACTTTTGTTGGATGCTGGAGTGCCAGTAGATGTAACAATTGAAGGGGAAGAGGGTCCAGAGCTCTAAAGGAGGATTGTTGCATTAATTTTCCTGATAAATTACTATCATTGATTTGTCCACTTTTAATGTCGCTACCATCTCTCAGACATTTTACAATCCCTAAGGATGTCCTGTACTGCACTGACTGTTTATAGAAACAGCTTGCAAATGCAAACGCCACACTTTCCACAATTTTTTCCTTTGGCCTCTTAATAAAAAATAAAAATAAAAAAAAAGAGAGAGAGAGATATTAAATGCTAAAAGAGTTGTAATCACTAAACTTTTAATTGAATTTGGATACAAAAACCTTACAATTAAAGCTGATTGTGTGCACTTTGAACCCATATGTATAACATAACTTACTTGAAATGTTTTACTAAACAACTAAAATAACATAAATTATGTCAGTGCATAAAATATACACACTGGCCACGTTAATAGGTTACCTGTTAAACTGCTCAGTATACCTAATACTAAATACCTAATCAGCGAATCACATGACATCAACTCAATACATATAAGCATGTATACTTGGTCAAGACAACCTGCTGAAGTTCAAACTGAGTAACAGAATTTCTGATTATTAAAGAAACTGCTGATCTAATGGGTTTTCCTACAAAAAACATCTCTAGGGTTTACAGAAAATGGTCAGAAAGGGATAAAATATCCAGTGAGCAGTAGTTCTCTGGGTGAAAATTACTTGCTGATGCTAGATAACTGAGAAGCATTGCTGGACTGCGTTAAGCCAATAGGAAGACAGCAGTAACTCAAATAACCACTTGATACGATCGAGGCTTGCAGAAGAACATCTCCAAATCCTCCAAGAACAGGAACGCGAGGCTTTTGATTGGCACAGACTCATCAAAATTAGACAATAGAAGACTGGAAAAAATGTGGCCTTGTCTAATGAGTATTGATTTCTGCTGCAAGATTCAGATAGCAGGGTCAAAATTGTGAGTAAGCATGATGAAAGCATGGATCCATCCTGCCTTGTGTCCAGACAGTCCGCATGTGTAATAAGTTCAAACTGAACATGAGAATGGAGAATCTGATGCTTGGCATATATTCTTTTTTTACTTTGCACCTATTACTAACAACTTAGCATCACTTAATACCTGGGTATTGTTGCTAACCATGTCCTCTAGCATAACATGCCACACCACAAAGCTGAAACAATCTCAAACTGGTTTCTTGAACATGACAAGGAATACAGGGTACTCAAATGACCTCCAATGTCACCAGCTCTTCAGGATGTGGTGAAATGGGAGACTTGCATTATGGACATCTGATGCTAACATGCCAATATGGACCAAAATCTCTGAGGAATGTTTCCAGCCCCTAATTAAATCTGCCATGGAGACTTGTGGCAGTTCTGAAGTCAAAAGAGGCTCCAACCCAGTACTAGAAAGCTGTACCTAATAAAGTGGCCAGTGATTATACATGCACATCAACAGAAAAATTTGGCTGATATTTTCTCACCAGAAATCAGTTAATAGTTTGTCGAAGAGACCTTTACAGATAGTATGTAAATAAGCAATCGCTGATTTTGTTCTTATATTACTTTGTATGAATACACTACAAACATGCATTAATATTAATATGGAGAGTGGCACACTGGTACAAGCTGCCAGACATAGACACATGCATTTACCTGAGGTGGGCTAATGGGAGGTGGAGGTGCTTTTCGTTTTTTGGGAGTTATGATCCGTTCATCACTTATCTTAGCTACTTGATCATGCTGAAGAGCCAGCAAAAGAGGCAGAGAGGGAAGGTGACCAAAAAAAGAGAAAGAAAAGTGGGATTCAGTGCTGGTTAGTAAGAGGAGTCAATCGGTGGGTGCTACAGTAAGAATTAAGGTTTCTTTTTCAAAAACAGCAATTAAAGTTTTTTTTTTCAAAGCTTGGAATTATGACACTAACATATGAGAGAAACTGAACTATATTATTTGTAGCTATGAAACTGAAATTAGTCTGAAGTTGGTTTTATTCCTTATTTTACTTCCTAATTCTATAAATCAGTTGGCAGTGCTAAAATGTTTATTCACTGTCATCCGCTGTGGAATTTCACATGTTTTAGTACTTTTGATGGTCGATATCTTACCTGGGGACTTTTAGGAGACTTCGTATCTGCCAAAAAAGATGGAAAGGTATTGTTAGGTACAACACACTAAACATCTAAGAAAAATTCAACAGTAACAGGAAACCAACTGCAGGTGGCAGTGTTAACTTGTGTTGAACCCAGAGCAGTATGGATCTCTGTCTCACAGGGGCAGTATGTGTGTTTTTATTGGCACTGATCAGGTTTTGGGAGGGCAAAAAAACCCTGAAAGCATTAAGACTGGATCTCACATTGTTTTTGGTTAGGGTTAAGACTGAGATTAGGTACAGAGTAAGTTTCCCTGGAAATGTACTGGTTCACTGCAATGCCCTTAAGGGGGGAGGGGGAAAAAACTAAAAACAAATATGCCTGCCTACCGCAGCCTGAGTGACATTGTCCGCAAAATTTACATACAAACCTTTACTGAATACTTCCTCAACACTTGCATAAAGCCACCTGCACTCACTTCCTATCTTTCTCTGAACTGTAGGTTTGTGTTTATGCACAACTCTTACCTGAGACCTGATGCTTGTTTAGTGCAGCTGAAAGGGCAGTTTTGGTTTCAGAGCTGCCTGAGACCTTAGCGTAATGTAAAACCTCATGGCCTTCTGCATCTACAGCTGACAAGTCTGCTCCTCTCTGAACCAACACTTCAACAACAGATACTGCGTTGGACTCGGTTGCGAGCATCAAGGCCGTCCTACAACACAGACAACACAGCATACTGATCACCACTTCAACATCAATCAAATATCCTACAATGAGCAACAATTTATTTGTAATTTTTTCCCTGTGTCTTATTGTGTGTCGACTTTGTTGGGGTCTTTTTTTGTTGTTTTTTTGTTTTGTATACCTGCCACTGTTGTCAGAAGTGTTGATTTCAGAACCAAAGTCGAGCAAAGTGCTGCATACTTCTGCATGACTGTGTTTGGCTGCCAACAGCAAGGAAGTGAGGCCATCCTATAGGAGAAACAAACATAAAAACGAGAAAACAAAATGACTAAAATCATCCTATAGAGAAAAATAAAAGACAAGACAACATGACACAGATTTAAATGGACGCACACCCACAGCAATATAACTAGTCACAGCGTGGGCCTTGACAGACTATGGTAACTGTGTGTAAGGTGAGAAAAATCTCAGGCCTGTGTGAAAAATGAGTGAATGTCTGCTGCTCTAAATGAATTCCCCAGCAGATAAACAGAAAAAATTCAGATGGTATGTTTAAGATGAAAGAAATAAGAGCATGGGAAAATCCCCCAAATCATATTACTGATTGAGCTCAGCAGGTTGCAGAGAGTTGGTGGATGACTGCAGTATTTCATAAGACAGGCTATCCCATTTTTCTCCAGGACTGTCAGGGTCTGACCCCAAGTGTAACCCTTCACTTAACCTCAGTCTTGTAATGCTCAAGCATAAATATTTGACTGCCTAAGATGGATAAGGGAACTTCCCAGTCTAGAGAGAGCTACTTCATCACAGGCATAAGGGTATACAGTGGCTTGCAAAAGTATTCGGCGCCCTTGAACTTTTCCACATTTTGTCACATTACAGCCACAAACATGAATCAATTTTATTGGAATTCCACGTGAAAGACCAACACAAAGTGGTGCACACATGAGAAGTGGAACGAAAATCATACATGATTCCAAACATTTTTTACAAATAAATAACTGAAAAGTGGGGTGTGCGTAATTATTCAACCCCCTGAGTCAATACTTTGTAGAATCACCTTTTGCTGCAATTACAGCTGCCAGTCTTTTAGGGTATGTCTCTACCAGCTTTGCACATCTAGAGACTGAAATCCTTGCCCATTCTTCTTTGCAAAACAGCTCCAGCTCAGTCAGGTTAGATGGACAGCGTTTGTGAACAGCAGTTTTCAGATCTTGCCACAGATTCTTGATTGGATTTAGACACCAGACAGGTCAGGGATAATTATTGAGAAATTTAAAGCAGGCTTAGGCTACAAAAAGATTTCCCAAGCCTTGAACATCCCACGGAGCACTGTTCAAGCGATCATTCAGAAATGGAAGGAGTATGGCACAACTGTAAACCTACCAAGACAAGGCCGTCCACCTAAACTCACAGACCGAACAAGGAGAGCGCTGATCAGAAATGCAGCCAAGAGGCCCATGGTGACTCTGGACAAGCTGCAGAGATCTACAGCTCAGGTGGGGGAATCTGTCCATAGGACAACTATTAGTCGTGCACTGCACAAAGTTGGCCTTTATGGAAGAGTGGCAAGAAGAAAGTCATTGTTAACAGAAAACCATAAGAAGTCCCATTTGCAGTTTGCAACAAGCCATGTGGGGGACACAGCAAACATGTGGAAGAAGGTGCTCTGGTCAGATGAGACCAAAATGGAACTTTCTGGTGGCCAAAATGCAAAGCGCTATTTGTGGCGGAAAAATAACACTACACATCACTCTGAACACACCATCCCCACTGTCAAATATGGTGGTGGCAGCATCATGCTCTGGGGGTGCTTCTCTTCAGCAGGGACAGGGAAGCTGGTCAGAGTTGATGGGAAGATGGATGGAGCCAAATACAGGGCAATCTTGGAAGAAAACATCTTGGAATCTGCAAAAGACTTGAGACTGGGGCGGAGGTTCGCCTTCCAGCAGGACAACGACCCTAAACATGAAGCCAGGGCAACAATGGAATGGTTTAAAACAAAACATATCCATGTGTTAGAATGACCCAGTCAAAGTCCAGATCTAAATCCAATCGAGAATCTGTGGCAAGATCTGAAAACTACTGTTCACAAACGCTGTCCATCTAACCTGACTGAGCTGGAGCTGTTTTGCAAAGAAGAATGGGCAAGGATTTCAGTCTCTAGATGTGCAAAGCTGGTAGAGACATGCCCTAAAAGACTGGCAGCTGTAATTGCAGCAAAAGGTGGTTCTACAAAGTATTGACTCAGGGAGCTGAATAATTACGCACACCCCGCTTTGCAGTTATTTATTTGTAACAAATGTTTGGAATCATGTATGATTTTCGTTCCACTTCTCACGTGTGCACCACTTTGTGTTGGTCTTTCACGTGGAATTCCAATAAAATTGATTCATGTTTGTGGCTGTAATGTGACAAAATGTGAAAAAGTTCAAGGGGGCCGAATACTTTTGCAAGCCACTGTAGTTTCTAAAAACTATGAGGAGCAATAGATAATACTCTTCAGCACTGAGTTGTTTAACAGACATTTCCACTGTGAAACATGTTTGGGGGAGGGGGATCCAAGTCTTTCCTGAAAAAAAAAAAAAAAAAAAAGTAGGAAAACGAACTTCAAGAAGCACTAACGTCTGTCAGCATAGTTTTGTGTGTGTTTTATATTACAAGGCTGCTGCTTTCACACACCACAGAGAACAGAACTATGCTCTGGGTTCCTCTGAGCTCTGCTAAACACTAACAGGCATGTGTCTGTGTTTGCCCTGTCTGTGTTTTATATTTCTCTGGAATCTAAAAGACAGAAGTAATTTTGTTCTTCTCTGGGTAATAGGTTCAATGCGTGTGTATAAAGGCATGTGGGCGCACAGGTGTATTACTGCTAGTTTGCTGGCATGTGTTACTCGCTGTGTTTCTAACTTGCTGTCATCGTGTCTGACATTTAAAGCCATATTACCCAAATATGGGCAACAGTGTAAACGCTGGGCAGAGGTGATGCATGACAAGTTAACTGTTAGGACAAGGTGTTACAGTCAGAGAGGCCTGTCAATCAAGACAACTAAAATAAAAACACAGCTCTGCTTAAACCTGAATACACTCACCATGCAACAGTATTCTCAGCATTACCATTATATGTTCATTTGCCACCTGAAAACTGGTTTAAATCCAAACAGTGTCTTTGTTTGTATGAACAGGATCCTAAAACCGTCAGTCTGCTGGTTGCATGTACAGTCAATGGCTACTTAATTAGTTACACATTGCTAGCCCTGGGTTAGACCTTTTGCTTTCAGGCCCACCATAATACTTCATGGCACAGATTCAACAAGGTGCTGAAAATATTTCTTTAAAACATTTGGTCCATATTGACATGACAGCATCACATAGTTCCTGAAGACTTGTCAGATGACACATCCATGATGACAATCTCCTGTTTCACCACACCACAAAGGTGCTCTGTTGGACTGAGATCTGGTGGCAATTCGAGTACAGTGAACATATTGTCATGCTCAAGAAACCAGTTTGAAATATGAGTTTGGTGAAATGGGGCTTTATCCTGCTGGAAGCAGTTAACAGAAGTTGTCACAAAGGGATACACATGGTCAGTAACAATGCTCAGGTAGGTTGTGGTGTTTTTTTTTAAACAATGCTCAGTTGGTACTAAGGGACCAAAGTGTGCCAAAAAAATATGCCCCCCAAATATTACACTGCCACCACAAGCCTGAACTGTTGATACTAGGCAGGATAGATCAATGTTTTCATGTTGTTTCCACTAAATTCTCATCCAACCGTCTAAATATTGCAGCAGAAATTAAGACTTGTCAGATGAGGCAAACATTTTTCCAATTTGTCCAATTTTAAACTGCAATCTCAGTTTTCTGTTCTTTACTGACAGGACTCGCTTCCAGTGTGGTCTTCTCATGCTTTTTATATTTATAATGTAATAAAACTGAGACACACAGTTGAAACTGCGCTTCTTTTTCTGAGCTATTTCTGAACTATAATAAAGGTTTAATTAAATTTCTTTACACTGACTGAAGGGGCACTTTCACTGGTCCGGCCCACTTAAACTCAAAATGTGCTATATGTGACCCAGAATATAAAATTTGACAGTTTAACTGTTCTATAGTGGTGGTTGTGCAGGAAAATCCCAGTAAATCAGCAGTTTTTAATATACTGAGACCAGCCCATCTAACATCAACAAACATGCTAAATTCAGTCACTTAAATCACCTTTCTTCCCCATGCTGTTTGAACTTCATTGTAATTTTAATATGTTTGTCTGAAACAGGTCTTGCTAGTAAATGAGACATTGAGACTCAGTGGGGCTACCTCTATAAATTAACCTCTATAATTAAAATAATAATAATAATAATAATAATCAGGTAATCTATATCTTAAAGGCACTGAGTTTCACAACAAGCAGCTGACCAGCTATACCTAATGAAGTTGTTGATTTTGGTCATTAAACATAGAAGATAATGGACCAGACATCTTGGAGCCTAACAAAACCAGATCATTTACAAGTAGCTGCATACTTTCATTTTCTTGTTTCATGTACACACTGATACTGCACATACATGCAGGCCTCTGCATGTGACTATTAAATGTAAGAACAACACCTCTTACTCATGAAAAATGGCAGGAAAATGAATCAGTGGGAAGAGTCTCAGTTCTCAGGTAGTTGAGCGCCATTAAAGACAACAATCATTTTATGTTGTAGAAATATTTATCTTTGTTTCCAATCTTGCACTCACCCAGCTACTTCCTTGTATACTGTATATGGATGTTCTCCACTATACGAGCCAAAATTTGACTCATGCTTTAATTTTAGCCATGCTGCCAGGAATGCACACAAATGCTGTAATTTTGCCATGTAGAAATGTTTGAGCTATGACTCGAAAGCAGGGTACACGTATTACCCCAACGCAGATCACAAACTGTGTTTAACATAAGGAAAATGAGCAGTTACACAGAGCCAGTCATTATAAAGACAGGACAGCTGAGCACCTTGTGATGTGAGCTTTCAAAAGGACAGTTCACTTCAAAATAAAATATAAATTTTTTTTCCTCAGTTTGGTATAATTGAAATGGATCCTAACTGCGCCCACCAACCAAATGAAGGACACAGTTATAGTCAATTTCTACAATTCAAATTCAAATTTTATTTGTCACGTACACAGTCATACATAGTACGATATGTAGTGAAATGCTTGGACAACTGCTCGTGACCTAAAGAAAACAAAAAAGGAAAAGGCTATGAATAAGATAGGAAATAAATATGAAAAATTAAAAAGGGTAAATTTAACTAGGAAGGAATAAAATATAAATTAAGGTTAAAAATGAAATAACTGTACAACACAAATTAGAATGAAGGGTAAATTTAACTGGGAGAATAAGATAAAATATATAAATTAAAGTTGAAAATAAAATAACTGTACAACAAAATACACAATATAGAACTATATAAGAATGTATGAAGAAATATAAATAAATATATACACAATAACAGCAGCATATACACAATAACAGCAGCGTGATTTAAGTAATGAAGTGAAACAATGTCCAGAATGTCCAGTGTGTGTAAGAACTGTATGTGTGGGTCAGTACTGTGTGGTGGTGTGATTGAGAGACCGTATCGCCTGCGGGAAGAAGCTCCTCCTCAGTCTCTCTGTGTTGGTCTTCAGGGAGCGGAATCGCTTTCCTGACCTCAACAGAGAGAACAGTCTGTTGTTGGGATGGCTGAGGTCCTTCACGATCTTCTTGGCCTTGGTCCAGCACCGCCTGCTGTAGATTGAGTGCAGGTCAGGGAGCTCGGAGCGGATGGTGCGCTCAGCTGACCGCACAACCCTCTGTAGAGCTCGTCTGTCCTGCATGGTGCTGTTCCCGAACCAGGTTAAGATGTTTCCCGTCAGGATGCTCTCTATGGTGCAGGAGTAAAAGTTCCTGAGCACCTTGGAGGGCAGTTGGAAGTCTCTCAAGCGTCTGAGGTGGTAGAGACGCTGACGGGCCTTTTTCACCACGGTGTTGATGTGACAGGACCATGACAGGTCCTGCGTGATGTGAACTCCGAGGTATTTGAAGCTGTCCACTCTCTCCACTGGGCAGTCGTTGATGACAGGGGTCTGGTAGTTCCTCTCCTGCTTAGTGCTGAAGTCCACTATCAGCTCCTTTGTCTTACTGACGTTTAGAAGGAGGTTGTTCCTCTGGCACCAGTTCTCCAGATTCCTAATCTCCTTCAGGTAGGCCGTCTCGTTGTTATCAGAGATCAGGCCCACCACGACGGTGTCGTCAGCAAACTTGATGATGGTGGTGGAGCTGGTAGTGGCCACACAGTCATATGTGTACAAAGAGTACAGCAGGGGGCTCAGAACACACCCCTGGGGGGCTCCAGTGCTGAGAGTGGTGGAGGCTGAGACATGTCCGCCCATCCTTACTGCCTGTGGTCTGCCAGTTAGGAAGTTGGAGATCCACAGACACATAGATGAGCTGAGTCCCAGATGCTCCAGCTTGGTGGTGAGTGTGGAGGGAATTATGGTGTTAAATGCAGAGCTGTAGTCTATGAAGAGCATTTTAACATAATTCCCCCTTCTAGTGTCCAAGTGAGTGAGTGATGTGTGGAGGAGATGAGAGATGGCATCGTCTGTGGAACGATTTGGACGGTAAGCAAACTGTAGTGGGTCCAGTGTGTCTGGTAGTGAAGAAATGATGAAGTCTCTGACCAGGCGTTCAAAGCACTTCATCACTACTGAGGTGAGGGCTACAGGGCGATAGTCATTGAGAGAAGCAGGGGTTTCTTCGGGACAGGAACAATGATGGACTCTTTGAAGCATGTGGGGATCACCGACTGAGATAGAGAGATGTTGAATATCTCAGTGAACACAGGAGCTAGCTGGTATGCGCAGTCTCTTAGGATACGACCTGGGATGCCGTCTGGTCCTGCTGCTTTCCTGGTGTTCACTCTCTTGAAGGCTCTCCTTACTTCATGCTCGGAGATGACGAGCATGTTTCCGGTGCTGGCAGTATCTTCCTGTCTGCAGCCGTTAGTGCCGCTAACACTAGCATTGTTGGAGACCTTAGCTGCAGCCTCGAAGCGAGCATAGAAAGTGTTCAGCTTGTCTGCCAGAGTCACGGCCGCGTTCGTCATACCGGTTGTTGGTGCTTTATAGTCCGTTATTGTCCTTAGTCCCCGCCACAGGCTCCTAGAGTCACTCTGTTGGAGTTGTGACTCTAGTTTCCTCCCGTAGCGCTGCTTCGCCTCTTTCACCGCCCTCCGCACGTTATATGACGCGGCTTTGTACGGGTCCATGTCCCCCGTCATGAGTCCCGTGTTGTAGGCAGCGGTGCGGGATCTCAGAGCGTCGCGGATGGTTTTATCCACCCACGGCTTCTGGTTGGGAAACGTTGTGATAGTCTTTGTCTCCACGGTATCATCCGCTAGTTTCCCGATGAATCCCACAACCGCTTCCGTAAACACGTTGACATCATCATCGGAGCTGTTTCTGAACATGCCCCAGTCTGCGTCATCGAGTGCGTCCTGTAACGCGGCCACCGATTGATCCGTCCAGCGCGCGACCTTCCTCTGAACCAGAACTTCCTGTTTCAGCCTTTGTTTGTATTTTGGGATGAGGAAGATGGCGGCGTGATCAGATTTGCCAAAAGGAGGGCGGGATTGTGCCTTGTAGCCGTCCTTGACTGTAGTGTAGCAGTGGTCCAGTGTCCTTTCACCTCTGGTGGGGCAGGAGATGTGTTGATAAAAGTTCAGCGCTGCGCGTTTGAGGTTGGCGCTATTAAAGTCCCCCGTCACAATAAGCGCAGCGTCCCGGTGTTGTGTCTGGTGCTGTGTGAGTGCCTCATGCAGCTCGCATAAGGCGGTGACCGTGTCCGCTTGTGGTGGAATATAAACGGCACTTATAATGACCGATGTAAATTCCCGAGGTAGATAAAAAGGACGACACATGATGGACAGCAGTTCCAGATTTGGTGTGCAGGAGCGTGTGAGAGGAACAACGTTCGCACTGTTGCACCAGTTGTTGTTCACCATTAAACACACGCCGCCTCCCCTTGACTTCCCCGAGTCCCGTGTCCTGTCCATGCGGTGAACCGAGAAGAACTCGGCCGGCTGGATGGCGTGGTCCGGCACCGCTGGGTTCAGCCATGTCTCGGTGAAGCAGAGGAGATTGCAGTCCCGAATGTCTCTCTGGAACTTTACCCTGCCCCTGAGGTCATCAAGCTTGTTCTCCAGTGACTGGACGTTGGCGAGCAGGATGCTAGGCAGAGGTGTGCGGTGTGCACGAGCTCTCAGCCTGTTCCTGACGCCGGCTCGCTTCCCTCTAGGCCGCCGCCGCTTCCCTTTGTTCTCCCTCAAGATCTCACTCGGCCAGCTCGGATCCGGAGTTAAAAACTTCGAATTGTGAGTACATTGTAAACAATAGAAACAAGAGTGTCACTGTCATACCTAATGTACCCAATGGTGGTGATTTTGCCGATTTAGAAACGCTGAAAACTAACTTAAAAAACAAAGACAAAGAAAAAGTGGTCGGAGCAGTCGTGACGGCAGCCGACCTCACCGGCGCCATCTTTAAAAATTTATGATTATTTCACAAGCAAGACTCTACGATTATGCCCTCCTTCACATTTTTTAAAGCCTTCCTGCAGTGATAAAGTTGGCAAGTATATCACAGCTCAAAGGGCAACAGTTCCTACATGAAGCGGCTAACAACTAGCAACCAGTTCATGATTTCTGTAAAGAGACACCGCTTTTTCTGACTTTTTCAATGCATTTTCTTTTCTTTTGCTTTGAGCACCACACCTCTGTCTTCAGCAGGTAGCTCCAACATTTAGCAACTGAATCCTAAGCAATCTAGATGAATAAACAACACTACAGCTCAGGGGAACTTGTACGTTTATGGTATACTACAACCTCAGATGAAGCTTAATTGTGTTTGCAGCATTTCTGCAGTCTTAGACTATTTCAAACATATCTTACTACAACACTGTATTGCAGTAGTTGCTTGTGTATGATCAAGTTTATTCCCAGTTGCTCCGTTTAAAGGGGCTCCTTCAGTTATGTAAAAGTAGTGCAGAAATATTACTTTACAAGTAAAATGTAAACATACTTCATTACTCAGGTAAAAGTAACTTAGTTAAGATTTTAAGTGACCACAGTGAGCATACTCTATCCACAGTTGCTCTCTCACTGTGTGATAATTATACATCAGTGTGTAAACAATTTACTGCACTACTTGCTCAACCTAACTGTTTAATAGATAACAGCTAAATGTGTAATACTACATCATATGAATATATGAGCACATCATATCAATGTCAAATTATAACAGGCAATAAAAAAGTATCTAGAAATGCCAAGAAACGGAGAGTAAATAGTAGAGTAAAAAATCTCAACCCACTCAAATCCAAATACACGGATGCTGAAGAATTATGAGGGCATAACAATGAATTGCGCCAAAGCTGAGCTTTAAATATTATGCTAATTTTCAGCTCCACAGTTTTATTCTTGGACTCTTCTACAGCTTTGCAGAGTTCAAAAATAATCCTTATTATATTTTAGTCATGTCTTAATCTATGAATATTTTGGGAAGAGATATTAAAGGCACTTAAAGAGGTATTCCACCAAATGATCTGAAGATGCCACTTCTTCAGATGGGTCAAATATTAGAGGAATACTGATGAAAGAGCTAAATGTAGGCACTAATCAAGTGTAGCACAGTTAGAGAGCTTAAACCTGAGCCCTTCATAGTATACCAATTAGATCAAGAAATAGATATCAGGTGGAACCAACAACATGCTCCCTTAGACTTCAAAAAGATGTCTATCAAATGGAGGTGTCTGACCATGGTGATCATGACTTGGTGATTAGATCTGAATTCAAAACAATACAAGTATTGTTTAGTCCATCTTCTCATGCATACACACAACAGCAGGATTTTCGTTTCTTTCTTCTTTCCCTCTCTTACCATTACTTTTGTTTTTGCTGTTATTTATGTATATTTATTTTAATTTAGTTTATCTATTTAATTTTATACCCATTTCCACAATCTGTGTATTTACTTTACCAGTTTTGTTAAGATTTCAAGCTATGGCACACATGGCTCCAAAACAGAAAAGCATGAATTTGTATTGCACACACTTTAGTACAGTCCTTCAGTTCATCTTCTGAAATAAGTCGTTTCAGCTATTCTAAGTTAGCCTGCCCTTTAAGTTAGCTTTCTTCTGATTGGCTGCTGCTCTGAAACACTTTTTTTTTTTTTTTTTAATATAAATAGCAGGTAGATGGGACTGCTGCACTCACAGCCGGAACTGTGTGCCTGAGACGACCATACAAGGACATCCACTGTCAATGACATCATAGAAGAATCAAGAGTAGGAAAAAACTTTGGCTCACAGAGATTACTTGTACATATCCTGGCCTCTTTATCTGAAACTTTAAAAATAAATGACAGAAATCAAGCAAAGGTTTCTCCTCCCCTTTCGTCCAACAGCAGTAAGGTTTCATATTACAGTTTACATTTACCTCTTCTCCTCTATACACATTCTTTGACACATGTCAGGCCTAGCAGCTGTCCCTCTGTTTCTTTCAAGATATTCCTGAGGTCATCTGGATCCGGTCTTTTATCAGTTCCCAGAGTCAGAACCAGACACGGAGAAGCTGCATTCAGCTTTTATGCTCCTTATATCTGGAACAAACTCCCAGAAAGCCTCAGATCAGCTGAAACACTCAGTTTATTTAAATCCAGGTTGAAGACTCACCTATTCTCAGCTGCATTTGAATAAAGCACCAAATCCACACTTTAAGCTTAAATTTCAAAACTTACATTTAACTACTGATTTTATCTATTGTTGATTTTATATACTGTTTTGTTTGTTTGTTAATTAGTTTGTTTGCTTGTTTTAATCAATTTTAAATCATGCTTTTTATTTGTTTTTGTTTCTAATGTCTCTGTAAAGCACTTTGAATCACCTTGTTGTTAAATTGTGCTATACAAATAAACTTGCCTTGCCTTGCCTGAGTGTTTGTTTAAGTCACAAATATATAATCAGGTACAGAGTTACTCCATAGTGTATTGCAAAGCAAAACATCCCTGGTTAAATCCCAGGAGGAAACATCCCATAAGGCATCCGGCATTTAAAAAAGTAAATAAATACACGCACACACGTGCATGGAGCTACCTGCTGTGGTGACCTCTTGTGAATAAGAGAACAGCTGAAAGTAACTTATATAACCAGGTACAGATATATATTACAGCGTATGCCCGAGGCTAACAAGCCGGCCTGCATTCATGCATTCACAGTCTACATGTCCACAAAACAAAGAAAGAGCTTTGCAAACCTCACATACAGATTTTCAGATTTCGCTGGCTGGACCACTTTCATTCAACAAGAAAATATGAATACCAAAATTCAAATTGCACCACTATTTACAGTTAGATTCTCACCAGTCCAATATGCATCAAGAAAAATGTTTTGTCTATTATTTATTGTCTATTATTGTCTTACTATTTTATGAAGAATACAAGTAAAAGTCACAAGAAACTGGCAGGGCCAGGATTTGAAACTACACTTAAGCTACAACTCCAAAAAGCACACGGTACAAAGTGGTCACAAGAACCAGTTTAAGAAGCTTGAACATACAAACTGCCATTGATTTAAACATGAAAAATTGCTAAAATTAATTTTAATCGGAAACAACAGAACATCTTTTCATATAGGCTGACAGACCATCAGTTTCTGTTGTACACAAATGCACACACACAAAATTTCATGCTCACACAACCCCAGCCAGACAGAAACCACAGGCATGGTGCGTCACTGCAATGGAGACCACATGTCTGCGGCTTGCATTCCCACAGTACGCTGATTTTTTTACCACACACACACACACACACACACACACACACACACACACACACACACACACACACACACACACACCAATATTAATCCTCAAGCAGTCAGTTAATGAGGAGCCTTTATAATGTGGATTAACAACTATTTGACATAAAACAATCAGAGTCAATAAACGGACAATGATTCCTCAAACAAATTCAATACATTCCTCCCTGGAAATGGACTCATTGAAGCACTTTTGTGGTCTTTCTTCTGTTTCAGAGCCCCCCCAATCTATTGAGCCAAAATAAGTCTGGGGAATGGACGAAAGAATGGAAGTACATACTGTGTCTTTAAGGTTGATGGGGCTTTTGAGTTCACACAGCAGTTGGACAATCTGGATGTTCCCGCTAGCAGCTGGAAGGGGGTGAAACAAAACAAGAGAAATTAAAACAAGAGAGTGAGGAAAAATAGGATTGTGTTTAACAGAAACTAACTGGGCTAAAATGCATTTTAGTCACTTACGACCAAATATGATGATTTTATTCAAATAAAATTAGAGCTTAAAACTAGTAGATATTATTCCACATCCCCAAAGCATAGCAGCCTTTTTTTTTTTTTTTTTTTCTATATCAGTGACTCTCAAGATCTTGATATACTTACCAGCGTGATGCAGAGCAGTCTTTCCTGATCCATCTACAGCATCGATAGGACATTTACTCTGGATAAAGTGGGAAAGTTATTAGTAACAATAGCATACAGTATACGCATACAGCATATGCAATGACTATTGTTAATCAAGTGAAATCATGAAAGGCCCCAAACAACTCAAAATATACGTTTTAAATTTGGTTTGAAGTATCTGTGTGTTGCTTGCTTAATTTCAATTTTTTTTATAAACTGTGTATACACACTGGAGTTTATTATCTGAGGAACTGATGCCACAATCTGTTTGCCAGTGGTGCTTCAGGCAAATGCAATTTCATGTAATATTAGGTTATACCATAAATTCATACATCTGCAGTAAACAATTGTGGCGCGGGTGTGGTCTCTGGCCCGCTGCAGAGGAGGGCTGGCATGATGAGCTCCCGGGCTGGTGTTGGGGTCCAACGTCACAACAATATATGACTGAATGTTTTTGGTTCTTCTCTTTTTCACAGTACTGTGTTTTGCTATATACAAAAAGACTTGAATGACTATTTGATCAGCCAGGTGCATGTTGCAGAGATGCTGCCGACTATCACGAGGAAGTGAGGTCAGCAGATCAGAGCTGGATGTGTGTGTGTGTGTGTCTCTGCTAAGATCTGCTGACCAAAACCCAAACACGCACACACAAGAATCAGCAGATTGAAGAAATGAAGCAATAACATTTTTTGGTTTCAGGCATCTTCACTGAACAGTAAGATGATTCAAGATGTGGGTTTCACACACTGTTATTCATAAACAAGAACAAGTGGTCCTGCTGGGTGACACTGACAGTCACAATCAAAACAATCTTAAGTTAATATTTATATCAGTTCTTTGTTGTATAACACATCTTGAAGTCATGTTGCCTAATCATTTATACCCAACATAATTTATAGCCCTTATATTAAGAACTATGTCAGCGGTCCACAACCTTTTTTGCGCCATGGACCAGTTTATGTCCGACAATATTTTCACAGGCTGGCCTTTAAGGTGTCGTGGATAAATACAACAAAATAACACCAGTACCAGTACAAAAAAGGGAAGATTTATTCATAACACACAGGAAAAGACCCAGGGAAATTGAGTTAATGTTAAAAATGCTTAAAAAACAAACAAAAAACGATAAAAACCCTGAAAACCATAAATTTCACACCCAAGCCTCAACTCTCGCGGCCCAGGGTTGGGGACCACTATGTCTCATCTTAACACTGAGAGACCAGGGTATATGTATTTTAAATATCTGGCTTGACAGACTGAATCAATTTCTTTTTAATTCAAAGGCATTTGGGGAGGGAAATTAAATCGTTTTAACTTAATAAAACCCAACTTCACTTCATGAGCTTTACCTGAATGAGTTTTCTGCAGCATTCGGTGTGGTTGTTTTTGGCAGCCAGGTGTAAAGGACTAAAACCTACACAAAGGGGAAAAAAAGAGAAAAACATGCACGCAGCAAGAAGACAGGCAAGTTGAGATAACGTATGTGAAATCTTATGTATCAGACAGTACATTACACCTGTTCATGTTACAGTATTTATAGAGGGAAACTCTCAAATTTATGCAGAAACTATTTTTTAAGTTATAGTGAATATAGCTATACATACCAGCAGCATCAGTGACTGACAGGTCAGCTCCATGAGCCAAGATGAAAGAGAGGCAGTCTATCTGACCACGAGCAGCAGCTACATGAAGACTACACACACACACACACACACACACACACACACACACACACACACACACACACACACACACACACACACACACACACACACACAATGTTAAAAGAACAAATTACACACACAGTACTTTGTTGCCAGTAGTTTTACAGCAACACAGATGCTTTTAACAGTTTTACAAATATTATAAAACATGGTGCAGCTCTGGTGAGAACCTTATGCTGCAGCAGTGAGTGCAAATAAAAGATTAAAAAAATAAATAAATAAAACGTTCATCTACTTTTCTGATTGCTCGGCCACACTAGTCCTCCATCTACGACTCTAAATTACACTGAAGAGTGATTTCTTAGTCTCCAATTAAAAGTTTTCACATTTTAGGAAATAAAGTTATTTGCTCACTCGCCTAAGTTTAGATGAGAAGATCAAACTACTCCCATATCTGTTAAATGCGACGCTCTGGTCCTTATAATGTAATACACTTATGCTTAGTTTCTTTAATCCCTCTCAGCAACTTAGCCGACTCAGCGTCTTCCTAGAGCCTCCTCTTGATTTTCGTTTCTTTTTTCTTTTTTTTTAAGCATGTGTGTTAATTAGAGGCTGTTGTATTTAGAATTCATAAACTTTGGACAGACCCAGTCTAGCTGTTTCCTTCTGCCTCTGGTCTTTATGCTCAACCAACTTTATATTTAGCAGAAAGGCATGGGAGCACCTCTTCTGCTCCAACTCAACATGAAACAAAATACGTGCACTTCCCAAAGGGTCAAACTATTTTTTTTAAAACCGTGTAACGAGTATGAGATTTGATCTTGTTGATACAAAAGCCAGTATTAATTATGCTTACAGATCAGATCCTTTATTGAAAGTAAAATATCGATTTCTTAATTAATATTCACCATGGAGAAGAAAAAAGTAGGTCTTCAGAGCTTTTTGACTGTCAGTGTTTCAGCCAGTCTTACAGTAGAAGAAGGTATTCACGTGACCCAGGTATGCAAAAGCTCCACTGCCACTGTTTTGCAATATGCAACTGCCAGAAAAACATGTCAGCACTGATAAAAGCAATGGATAAGCTTGGAAGTGATAGTATTTTAGGGAAGCTTTAGCTATAGCAAAACTAAATAAGTAAAAGAAGTTATTGGGCACAGCTTCAGTTCTTGCAATAAATACCCATTTACTGACCATTTCTAGAAAATCTGGTAAAGCGCTGACTTGTGAGCAGGAATGCTGTAAGTCGATATGACTGCGTATGCAAAAAAAAATTGCCCTGTGTATGCACTGTGTGCGCAGGTTTGTGCATATGCATGCAGCAAATGATCAATACGACCTCTTTCCACCTCAGTAAGATGAACGGGGGGAGGGCAAGCTCAGCCTTCCATCAGTGTGTGCGTAGGATACACATTCACACACACACAAACACACAAGTATGTCTACATGCCTTTCAGTCAGGTTTTATCACCATAGAGATACTGTAGACTCCCCCTTCGTGCGTGCTGAAAAGATCGGAGCATTGCGATTCCAAGCCCACACATTTGCCATGACTTACAAAGGCTTTGCATGCATTTGGATGTGTGTTTCTGTGTTCTAGCAGCACACAGAGGAAAAGGCCAAGGATGTGAACTACAGGTGAATGGGAAAATAAATGAAAACCTACATATTTGTTTTTCACTGCATTTATTCCTGAGATTTGATTTTCCTGGCTTTGTGAGAGCTGCTCTACAAATCAAGGTCAGAGGTGTTGAGTTTCAGAAAAAAAGAAAAGGGTCAAATATTAACACAAGCCTCTGCGTTATCACTAATACTAAGCGGTGACGCAACAGTAACCTCCACTGGCTCTGCGGAAGTGAACTTGCTTTCAAAACATAGAATCTCAGAGAGGCTGAATGAATGTCACCGTTTCAAGAAAAAGTAAGAGACATATTTTTAGATTGGCCATTCATTTTTAAAACTGTGCTGTGGAGCATGAAAGCAGTTATATAAGGCCATTACTTGAGAATCTGAGCATATAGTATAGACATATGTTTAATCTTTGAATTGAAAGGAAATGAGAAAATTCACTGTGCTTTGCTGGATATTTATTTTAAAACATGTGCAAGCTTGCCAGACAAAACCATGTTGGTGTCAACACTTAATGCATTTCTCTGGTTTGCAGCCTCAAGTCAGTTTGCTTCCCCCATGTCATCCTCATTCTACAAAAAGCACTGCAGACTGTGATCTCTGTGTGTCTATATCAACAAATTAGTTTTTATTTTAAGCAAAAGTTATGCTTTGACTTTATCGTCACCTCAGGAAAATCAAATGGAATTCTTGCACTGGAAACATAAACATTTAAATACCATCAGAAAAAAGTAAGTGGATAAGTCCAAGACCACTTACGCTGATTTGCCTTCACTGTCCAGCTTTACAGGATTGGCACCTTTCTTGGCAAGAAGGGATGAGACTTTCTCAACCTCGCCATGCTCCACTGCAGCAAGCAAGCGTTCATCGTTTTTGTTCCACTCATTTGTCTAAAGACAGAGGACAAAGAAGGAGAATAAAAGGTGGTGAAGAATATACGAAGACTACACAAAATATAAATATACAAATATATAACCCCATAAGGTTACAGTTAGGTGAGACGCTGTTAAATGGCAAGAATTTCATGTCAGCAACACATCTCAAAAAAGTAGGGACAGGGCCATGTTTACCACTGTGGAGATGTAGCGTTGACGTTGCCTTTCCACAGGCAATGATGCACTCCTGTACCATCAGAGATGGATGGTCCCTCTCCTCTTTAGCCCAGAGGACATTCTGTCCAGGTTTTACAAAAAGAATTTAAAATTTCTGACGATAAAACTATGTTTCTGGAAGTGAACCCAAACAGTGACTTCCATGAAAGAATCATGCCTGTTTTTAATGCAGGGCCACCTGAGAGCCTAAATAATATAGACATCAGATACTGATTTTTGGCATTGTCACTTGCACACATAGATTTTTCCAAATTCATAGGATTTATTGAAATTATGTACTGTAGATGATGAGATATTCAAATTTTGCACATTTTTCCACCATTTGTAAATGCAGCTTTTCAGACTGGTGAACCTCTGCCCATCTTTAATTCTTTAAATCTCTGCCTCTAAGATGTTCTTGTCATACCCAATCATGTTACTAACCTGTTGACAATTAACCTAATTAGACAGAAACTATTCTGCCAGCTTTTTCGTCTTAGTACCGCTTACTTTCCAGCTTTTTGTTGCCCCATGTAAACTTTTGAGATGTGTTACTGCCACCACCTTTTTTTTTTTTCTTTTTTTTTTTTAAATGCTACACATCCCAGTTTAAATATTTTCTTATTTGTTGTGAATAAACTATGGGTTTTATGATATTTGCAAATCAGTGTGTACTATTTTTATTGTATTGCATACACTGTCCCATATTTTTTATATTATCAAAGACTTTTACTGACTTTAAGACTTATCTCCTATCTACTAACTTATCAAATAATATCAATAATAATGTGAACAAATGGTATGCTCCATTTGTTAACACTCATATCAGCATGTTTACTTTGCAGTCAAAGTCACCGTGATGCCCAAAATGTGAGTAATGTTTCTCACAGGGAGGAATGTTTCTCGGCTCTGCTGTGGCCCACACAAAACATTTGTTATCATATGTGTACAAGAGCACACACTCACAGTATCCAGTCTAGACACACTCACCAAAGAACGCATACACAAACCAAATCGTCCTTTATACCACTGATAGGCTGCTCACACAGAAAGAAGTCAGCTATTGGAAAGCTTCTAGCCTGATCTCATTCAAACACCATCTTGCTACAGAGCAGTTTGATAGTACAAGATACAGCACAGCAAGCTTTAATTGCAGGATACAGCTATGAAATGAGCAAGATTTGGCATAGCTGAAACACTTCTATAATGACCTACTTTATTAACAGGAAATGTATTTAAGGAAACCTTTACTGGGGAATATTGGAAGAGGTTCCTTAAATCTAATAGCAGAATCAGGGAGAGAACTGAATCCATGACCCCAAACATAACAGCAAACAAGTTCATGCGTCAGCTATTCCTACAAACACCTGTGCATATTAGGATGCAGTACAGTATTAGATCTTGACCTGATAGCCCACTGACCTACACGTGACAAGAAGGTGAACTCTCTGACTCTAGAAATACCTGTGGTGGTAGACTGGATGCTATTTTAGGAGCGCAATAAGCAGGCAAAGCAACACAGAGTGTAAGTAACCTCTGTGGCAAACACCCAAATGCAACCACTGCAATACATTTTGCACAACTGGTGGAAAAATGCTGGGCTATAAAAATCCTGTCACTCCTGTCACCGAAAGAGCAAAGATGACCACTGAGCTCTGCAGCCTAATAAGCCACAAGGTAATTAACAGATTATTGAGTATGAAAAAATATTAAAATGTGTTTGTGTTTTCAAATGTAATGTGTAAGATGGCTGAGAACAGAGGAGTATTCCTGCTATTTTTTAAAAGCTAACTCTGGAAAAGCAATTCTTATCCAGCTGTAACTCAATACCACCCCCACGCACACATGATATCCATGTGGTAGCACGAGAAGGTTCTCTGACAGACTGGAAATAACAGATTGATTAGAAAAACATTCAGCTGGACATTGAGAAGACACAGGAAAAAAAATGGGGGGGGGGGGGGGGGGGGGTAAGATTTGAGGTGTGCAAGTTGAAGATGGGCTCTATCAGGCACATGTAATACATCCAAGAACCATTACAGATTTGATTTTAAATAAATTACAGAGAAACACTCCCTTAACACACATGGTGTTAAAATATAGCAACGTAACAAACAAGACTGGAAAACACCTGCACACATGCTGTACATGTGACAAAACATTTAATAAAGGGCTTTTAAATGTTTTATTAATCTCACCACACCACATACAATTATTAGTTCTTTCATTTAACCAAGAAGCCCCACTGAGAGCCAACTTCTTTTAAAAGGGAGAACTGTTTAAGGTGGGAGCCATATAAACTCAAAACATGCACAAAAACAAAAGTGCCCATTATATGTTAATGGAAAAAATACATGCAAATATAACTTCTGTTTGTTTACAAGAATACACAGGAACCTTTAAATTAACAGGTTTTTACAGCTTTCGGGTTTTATTTCCACCAGAGGACTAAGATTTACAACTAAACCCAAAATTTTGGGAGGAAAAAGCAAAACAAGGCTATTTTCACACATTAACTGCCATATATGTCACATGTTGGAAATTATCTGAGACATGATATTAATTAATTATTAGTTAATTAACTAAAATTGCTTTTTACTTTTACATTATTGTAAGTCTGGTGATTTCCTACATGCAGAGTGTACTTCAATCACTCATACAACATAGTTGTGCTTGGGATTGGAATAGAAATGACAAAAATGAGGTTAGAAAATAGAAATTAATACCAACTCTGTGCTTGTTTCCCCAAAACTTTGACTAATATAAACAAACAAATATAGTTTATTTACACAATTCAAGACATTTAATTAAACAGGGACAGTACTTGTTTAGTGTGGCCAGTGCTTTCCTTATCTTGTTTTGTGGAAACCAGGAAGGGCAGAACCTACTGTGGTAATTGAGTGCCTTTGTAATCCAGAAATAGTAGCAAAACAAACCCACCCCCTTGGATGACAGACTGAATATCAAAGCAGTCAGAGACACTTATTACTTAATTATAAATACTTGCAAAAACCCACCCTATGTGCTCTCTGGGCACTTTTTCAAATTCTTCATTTCACATTTACTGGAGAGTTGAACAAATTCCAGTATGAATGCAAATTTTGGTGAGTGTTAAAGTTACATTTGGTTGACATACGCTGAACATGTGACATGAATCAAATGCAAATGGAAAATGTAACAATGCATTTGCAGGGTTATGATGAAATGAACGTAATGTATAGGAAACTCAAAAGAGTTGGTATTTATAATAAATATGAAAACATATAGATGTACATAATTGCTATATGCATGGCGATGTTTGTGCAAAGTTTCATTCAGATTGGCCCACCCATTAAGGAGATAGACTAGGCTATTTAATACAAGCTGAAATTAAACTAATGCCTTTTCCTTGAAATGTGATCACACCCAAGGAGGAATAAAGCTCCCCTTAAAGATGGTCGGTCATACAAGCCTAAGGATCGGTGAGCTGAAGTGATGTATTTTTTTCAGTCAGGAGTTTTACTCCGCTATAATAAACGCCACTAGTACAAGCGTAGCAGCACCCTGCATATTTGCTTCAGTGGACATTTTTTCATGCTTTTGTTGGTTGTCAGTTACTTTGTTTCAAAGAACTTCAGAATATTTAGGTCAAAAGAACAGAGTAGAATGGCCCACTATCCCCATCTTTTAATTACTGCCTACTTCACAACATCTTTCACTTTTAGTACACTTCATCTAAAAGCCTACAATGTCTACAGTGTAGGGCGACACTTTAAATCATTTTTACCACTTCGCACTATTTTCAAGCAAGTCTTCCTTCCTGTGCAATAAAGTACTATGCTGGTTTTTAAACACCTACACAACAGGTGATGATATAGTTGGGATACAGTGGGATAGTGAATGCTGTGGTCCCATTAACAAGAACTGCATGTTGGGATAAAAATTGCCACTAGCACTGATGTCTACTATAACATGATCGCTCCTAATGGCCTACAGTATGTGGCTTTGCAAAGCCGAAGAAAGAATGAAGGGCAGTCGGATCAGAGCAGCATGACAGCAATAGCGTTAGACTACATTGTATTGGACAGATTTAAGTGGAGCGGAATGCACTGCTCCACTTTCAGCCACATACACAACCGGTGTCATCAACGGGAGGCTGATGAAATAATCATGTAGTGGCAGAGGTGATGTAATATCAGCAAAGATGTAAGCTCCAACAAAAAGGTTGAACAAGAAGTGTATTTTCAAGTTTTTCTACAACAAAAAAAAATGTATACAAATGTAAGACAGGCTTGGGGCATCGGGGGATTCCCCAAGAGCATCTTTCTCGGAGGGCTCAACCTGGGGTTGCGGTCATGGCCTATTAAGGGCTCTGTTGGCTCTTAGGTGACGGTTTTCTCGTGGCTGCGTGCAGCGGGGCCAGGGGAGGGTCTGTGCTGACGGTTACTGACCTGGTAGCCTGGCTGCCCCTGGGTGGGTCCGGGACGGGCGTGGGGTTCTGTGGGTGCTCCGTCTCTGGGCTGGGGCCCTGGCTGGGCCTTGGGGGCTTGGGTCCTGGTTGGTGTGTCGCCGGGATTGTGGGCGGGTGGGTGTATGGGGGCCTGGCCCTGGCGCAGGGTTCCGCCAGTGCATCGAGCCACCTGGGGGGCTCTTCAACTGGTGGGGGAGGCTGTTACATCATGCAGGAGGTCTCCTCTCTTCAGGAACTCACTCTGCAGGAGGGGGAGATATAGGAGAGGTGGAGGAAGATCTCAGCCTGGGCGTCTATTGTCTTGTGTAGTCTGGAAGCTGAGTGGATGACGGGGTGGGTGCAGTTTTCTCTGTGGTGGGGCCGGGCGGCGCTGCTGAACTGGGCCCCGGTCCGAATGGGCCTGGGCCCCCTTTCCCTGGCGGGTTGCGAAGTATGGGGATGCCTACTGGGGTCAGTGGGGGAGCTGGCCCCAGGGAGGGGTCACTTGCCCCTCCCTTCCTTCCCTCCTCATCTCTACAGGGAGTGCAGAATTATTAGGCAAGTTGTATTTTTGAGGAATAATTTTATTATTGAACAACAACCATGTTCTCAATGAACCCAAAAAACTCATTAATATCAAAGCTGAATGTTTTTGGAAGTAGTTTTTAGTTTTAGCTATTTTAGGGGGATATCTGTGTGTGCAGGTGACTATTACTGTGCATAATTATTAGGCAACTTAACAAAAAACAAATATATACCCATTTCAATTATTTATTTTTACCAGTGACACCAATATAACATCTCCACATTCACAAATATACATTTCTGACATTCAAAAACAAAACAAAAACAAATCAGCGACCAATATAGCCACCTTTCTTTGCAAGGACACTCAAAAGCCTGCCATCCATGGATTCTGTCAGTGTCTTGATCTGTTCACCATCAACATTGCGTGCAGCAGCAACCACAGCCTCCCAGACACTGTTCAGAGAGGTGTACTGTTTTCCCTCCTTGTAAATCTCACATTTGATGATGGACCACAGGTTCTCAATGGGGTTCAGATCAGGTGAACAAGGAGGCCATGTCATTAGTTTTTCTTCTTTTATACCCTTTCTTGCCAGCCACGCTGTGGAGTACTTGGACGCGTGTGATGGAGCATTGTCCTGCATGAAAATCATGTTTTTCTTGAAGGATGCAGACTTCTTCCTGTACCACTGCTTGAAGAAGGTGTCTTCCAGAAACTGGCAGTAGGACTGGGAGTTGAGCTTGACTCCATCCTCAACCCGAAAAGGCCCCACAAGCTCATCTTTGATGATACCAGCCCAAACCAGTACTCCACCTCCACCTTGCTGGCGTCTGAGTCGGACTGGAGCTCTCTTCCCTTTACCAATCCAGCCACGGGCCCATCCATCTGGCCCATCAAGACTCACTCTCATTTCATCAGTCTATAAAACCTTAGAAAAACCAGTCTTGAGATATTTCTTGGCCCAGTCTTGACGTTTCAGCTTGTGTGTCTTGTTCAGTGGTGGTCGTCTTTCAGCCTTTCTTACCTTGGCCATGTCTCTGAGTATTGCACACCTTGTGCTTTTGGGCACTCCAGTGATGTTGCAGCTCTGAAATATGGCCAAACTGGTGGCAAGTGGCATCTTGGCAGCTGCACGCTTGACTTTTCTCAGTTCATGGGCAGTTATTTTGCGCATTGGTTTTTCCACACGCTTCTTGCGACCCTGTTGACTATTTTGAATGAAACGCTTGATTGTTCGATGATCACGCTTCAGAAGCTTTGCAATTTTGAGACTGCTGCATCCCTCTGCAAGATATCTCACTATTTTTGACTTTTCTGAGCCTGTCAAGTCCTTCTTTTGACCCATTTTGCCAAAGGAAAGGGCGTTGCCTAATAATTATGCACACCTGATATAGGGTGTTGATGTCATTAGACCACACCCCTTCTCATTACAGAGATGCACATCACCTAATATGCTTAATTGGTAGTAGGCTTTCGAGCCTATACAGGTTGGAGTAAGAAAACATGCATGAAGAGGTTGATGTGGACAAAATACTCATTTGCCTAATAATTCTGCACTCCCTGTAGCTGCCTCCCTCGTCCTGCTCCACCACAATCACCCACACATGCAGGGCCTTGGGGTAAAGGTGTGTCACCAGGGTACAGGGGAGGCATCCCCCCCTCTGTCCCCTTCTGGCTGCCTGTGCCTCAATTTTATCCCACAACTTAAAGACATTCACATTATTCACACTCTCATAACACATACATATACGATCTTGGGGGTGGGCACGCTACACCGAATCCAAAAGACCATCAGGGTGTACAACCTCACCCCTGGCGTTGTCGCCCTCCTCTCAATTTTAAATACACGTAGACATTGAGGGCTATCAGGAGGGGCTGTGCGCTTACCAGCTGCTCTCTGGCAGGTAGCTCCATGCCCTCCTGGGTTTTTAATGCACCTTAGAACACACATGCATCAACACTACATATGAGCGGGCGGAGGGAGGTTTGGAGTCTTCACACACCCCTGTTCTCTGTTGCCTGTTGGAGCGGGGGGTCTGTGAGGAGGAGTTGGCTGTCCGATTGGGGTCTGGAATGTGGGGCCTCCTTGCTGCTGCCGAGGCACCTTGCCTCTACTCTCCTTATGTATGGCCTTATATAATCGCTATTACATTAACTGTGAGTCTGATCTCTCCCTTTCTGTTCCCACCAGCCAGCCAAACGTCTTTCATGTGGGTTGTTTGTTGTCTCTATGCTAATCTTTTTCCTCTATGCTCACCCTGCCCCAACCAGTCATGGCAGATGGCCAACCCGTCTCACAGCCTGGCTTAGGCCTATAATGCCTGAGGTCTTCCTGTTAAAATGGAGTTCTTCCTCACCACCACATCCAAGTGTTTGCTCACAGGGGATTGCTGGATCACAGGGGCTCTTTCTCTAATATTGTAGGACCTTGACCCTACACTATATGAATGTTTTTATCTACACCAAAAGGCAGACCAGTCCAAGTTTTTCTCATTAACCTTGAAGTGCTCATTAGAGCTGAAACAATTAGTTAACAGATTAGTCAACAAATATGATTTTACAGTGTTTTAACATAAACAATTATTAATCTGATCAAAGTAAAACTTGGCAGATTAATTATCACTGAAAAACAATAGATTAGCAGAAGTTTTGTTCCTTGTTATGTGTAAGCTGGACACAATGAAGCAAAAAGCAAAACAGATTTGAAAAACACTGACATAAGTGAGTGCACAACACATGAACCCTGAATAACTCTGAATAATATACACGTGCTTTGCCTAAGCAACATGTCACAGGTCACTTATTCTGAGATTATTAACTAGTAAGACCCCGCCATACTGCTTCTACTATGGGTTGTTACTTCCTCTCTCTCTTGGTTTCAGTCAGTTTCCCCTGCCTTTGGCTGTTTGCCGGTGTTAGTTTTAAGATCCCCCTTCTTTCTATTTCTAAGTCTGCATCAAGTGTTTACACTGCACTCAGAGTGTGTGTTCCCTCTCTGTCTTTGCCCTGACGCTCATTAAGACACACAAAGACTGTGCTGATAACACTAAGCGATTCCTGTTTGTCCAAGCCTGAAGCAGGCAGAAAGGGCAAGAACAAGAGAGCAAGAAGCCAGCATTTAACAGTAGTAAAGACCCAAGAAAAAGGAACTACCGGTACTGTGTTAGAAAAGATACTGAGGGACAGAAATACTAAAGTGGCATAACTCTGACTTCTGTTAACTTGTACTCTTTTCAAAGACTCACTCTTTTTCTACATGTGTTTCACAGGTATACATTTCTCTGTCAAGCTCTGAAACTCCTCTGCCCTTCTAAAGTAAATAGCAAACAGATGCCTATCGGTTGTGTGTGTGTTTGTGTGCCTGTTTGTTAACCTAAAGATCTGTGCATAAACAATTTGTGTTTTCCCTTCTTAGTTCTCAGAAGGAAAAATAAACTAATATCAGGAAGTAGTAATTCCTACATCAGATTCTGTATGTTTGTAGAGTTGCACTGCTAAGAGCAGATGTAGTTTAACACATAAACATTTACTTTCGGAAACCCAATAGTATTACCCTCAAATGACATTCATGTTGATCTAGGAATGAAAAGGTGTTTGTTCTACTTTCACTTTTCATGTAGTTCTGTTTACTTTCAATATGCTCTAAATCACTCAACCAAAAAAAAAAAAAAAAAAAAAAAGAGAACAGGACATCAACTTCTCTGAGCCAGCTGGTTAAGATTGACCCAAGAATCAGAAACACCAGAAGGCATCTGAGACGCTGTTGTTCAACAGATCTATGCAAAACTTTTCCCAGGAATTCTAATGTATATCCATGGTAAATTTCATTGAAATACAACAATTGCTTTGCCAGATGTCCTGTCAAGGATTAGGGAGTCATACAAGGAAAACTCATAAAAAGCAACATCTGTGTCTGTATAAGTAGGTAACAGACAAGATAAAAAAACTAGACATTAGAATTTAAAAAAAAGAAACACTGTGCCAGACAGGTAAATTTATTTAGTCACACACACACTACACTACTCGATTTGAAACTTGCACCAGTTAACTCACCTACATTTATCTTCATTATGTTTACTGGAGATATAATCTTTTTAGCTTTACTCACATTAAAAGTAGGTCAGACACAGATACAACAAGGTTTAACTGCAGTGGGGAAAAACACATCTATACAAGAAAGGGTATTTTCAGCTTGAGAACAGTTGAGATTCAGAAGAAGGCAGGACATACAGGAAGTGGTCAAGAGGATGTAAGAAAGAACAGTGTACAAAATAAAAGGAAAAGAAGCAGAAGAAAATACAGAGATTGGTGCATCAACAATATCTCTGCCCTTTGATCAAGCTGTGGACGTTAACTTCAAACCCCTTATCTGTAACAAAACAGATCCTCAAATGTCCTCAGACAATACATCCTTTCTCTAAGGCCACAGCTGAAACTGCTTACTGCCCTCTGTAGTACAAAAACACACAAGCACAAGTCCACACATACACATCACAATGGTTTAATAGACTCTGAAAGCAAGAATAGAAATGGTTAGCATAGAACTGTCAAACAAAGACCAGATGGTTGCTTTTGTAAGGAAAGATGCTGCCACATATTTCACAACACTGCCGAATGTGGGCCGCACGTTTAGATAATCAGACAAATTTACATCATGAGAGTATTTTCTAGTTTAACGCTCTTGTTTATAAATCTCCAGCAACATTTAGCACCACCCTTTCTTTACAAAAGATATTCCGCTCTAAAACTAGAGCATGCTGTAGTGCCCAACATAACATGTTTTGTGCACTGGACCATCAGGAGAGAGATCAGCACAAAAAAGCTCATGTAATTACTTTTTATGCTTCTATCTTAATCCATAGAAGCATAATTTATTAGACTTATATTTTCTATTACCAATCCTAATATGCAAATTAATTAGTAACCTAAGCTTTAAAATGTTATATAGACTCAGCTCTGCTGCAGGGATCACCAAATCAGCAGTGGGCAGGAGCAAGTGAAAAGATGTCTTTCATTCCCATTTAAATGGTTCGATGAAAAACTTTTATTCAATTATATTCCATTTTTATTAATATAGTGCCAATTTACACCAACAGTTGCCTTGAGGTGCTTTATATTACCAAGTAGAGAACATATAATATTAGAGAGAAAACCCAAACAATCAGACGATCCCCTGTGAGCAAGCACTTGGCGATGGTGGGAAGGAGAAAACTTCCTTTTAACAGGAAGAAACGTCTAGCAGAACCACGCTTAGGGTGGGGCAGCTGCCTGCCTGGTCCAGCTCGGGGTGGTGGGGGAGTATATAGAGATGAGGACAAAACACAAACTGGTAGACACTAGAGCAGGGTGATATGACCAAAAATATTTATCACGATATACACTTGAAAATTTGCGATAATGATACATATATATACACACACACACACACACACACACACACACACACACACACACACATAAATATAAAAGACACACTAGACAAAATACTTTACAACTCCACAACTTTATTAGTGCAAAAAACCCCATCAATGTATTTTCACTTAAACAAGCAGCTGTTTTTTTATGTGCATTAAAGTTATATAAAAAGTTTACAGTGCAAATGCAAATTCCTTGCTGACAGTTAAACCAAAAGGCATTTCCAGTGGAAATTGGCCAACATATCCTCAGCATAACCATGTATAATATCCACAAAACTTGAGTTATACACATACAATACCGTAATATTATGTTGAAGCACAGTATGTATCACTCAGCGAGGCTCCTGCCTACGATAGCCGTAATGCTCCGACAATCCATCAAGCGGTGCGGGTTCGTAGCTTAGCAAAGTCATACTAAAACATTTGACAGATTTTTGAGCGCCGTGTACGACATAAAATCATTTCGAGGTCAGTAAACACAACTAGAATTCATACATAAGGCACACAGGATTATAAGGGGCACTGTCGATTTTCAGAAAAATCAAAGGATTGATTTTAGGTGTGCCGTATTTTCCAAAAAACATGGTAATAATGACGGCCGGCTAGCATGCTCTACCAAAAATAGTACTTTGTTGTGTATCTGACGGACGAAAGCTAAACCAGTTCCACACCACTGAAGTTGCAGCATTTTTACAAACCAATTCTGGTTCATCCATTTCATTCAACGATCGGCTTTCGCCCTTCTCATTCTCCGCCATGCTTTTTCCGCCATGTGCGTATGAAAATAAAAGGCACTGCACATGCGCATTTTACCCATATTCTATTGTGAGATTTTATTTTCTTATCGTTGCCCAACATTATACCGGTATTACTGTGAACGGTATGATATGGCCCAGCCCTAGCAGACACATTTTTGTTGAAAAATAAATAAATAAATAAATAAATAAATAAATAAATACTTGTAAGTGAGCACTCAGCCAGCTTGCTTCACAGGTGACTGTGAAAAACTGCCTGACATACTTTACTACTGACCGTTAACTAACATTAGTTAGCTGTGTAGTTACAAAGACTACAAGATTCACTATAGTATATCTATAATACTGTCCAATTCCTGGTGGACAGTTTTTGGAGAATTAGAATACAAACTAAAGAAACGAACAGAAAACACGAGGTCTTCTTTCTTGTTCAAACCTGGACCTCACACTACAACTCAACCGCTAATAGTTGCATCACAGATTTGGGTGTATTACACTAGTGGTGGTGACTAAAGTGGTCAGAAGCCAACAAAAACAATGACCTAGAGATTTTCTTTAATATGTTGAACCTACCCATGCTTATTTAATGGATTACTTACATCAATTTATCAGACTCATCAGCTCCCTCTGACGCAACAAAAAGATTACACAACTTCCTTCCCCCAAACGTATACAATATTCACCATGACCTGTAAATAGACTCCATTGTATAAAAATAGTGAACTTAGTTAAATGGTGCTCTCATTAACACCTGATGTCGGCCAATGAAGATGATTTATTTATTAATTTGTGCCAACGTACCCAAAAACCAACACTGCCATGCAGAATATCTGTCTTGGATTCAGTGACCAAACATACATTTCAAATGCATTACATCTGCATGACTATGTTGGCCTGCCTCACTGTTATATTTCCAGCATTTTAGTACATTTCCGTTTCAGTCATAGAAGTCATTAAATTTCCACAGTAAGTAGTGAATGCTCTGTTCTTTGCATTGTGTTTTACTGCATAACTTTTTGTTAATCAGAGGGAAGTAGCTAAAGTAGCTGACTTGTGTTAAAACAAGACATGACAATGGTTGACATGTTTGCTTTTCTTTCCATCTTTCCCAGTTTTTTTAAAATCACTAGCCAATAGGGCTGGGCCATATTATACCGTTCACGGTAATACCGGTATAATGTTAGGCAACGATAGGAAAATGAAATATCGCGATAGAATGGGAGTAAAACGCGCATGCGCAGTGCCTTTGTTTTCATACGCACATGGCCGATTGTTGAGTGAAACAGATGAACCAGAATTGGTTTGTAAAAATGGTGCAACTTCCGTGATGTGGAACTGGTTTGGTGTTTGTCCGTCAGATACACAACAAAGCACATTTTTTTGCAGAACATGCAAGCGGCCGTTGTTATTGTCGTATTTGTCGGACTAAGATGCTCTTAAATCTGGGAGTAATCTGGGTCCTAAACTCCGTAAACTTCAGGTCAAACAACACTGCAGCATCACTTAGAGTTAAAAACTGTCTAAATTCTTTCATCTTTAATAAAACGATCAGCATTGCTGCTTTACCAGGTGTAACTATAAAGTTTAACTTCCAGGCATCCATGAAAACAAAAGTTATTACATTTAACGGAGTTAGAAGTTAGCAGGAAGCTAGCGGAAGTTAGCTCGCTAGTTTCGCTAGTTACCTAAGCATGATATAATAATAATAATAATAATAATAATAATAATAATGGATACTTTATTGATCCCCATGGGGAAATTACTTGTTTTTCTCTGCATTTGACCCATTCACTCAGTGAAGCAGTGGGCAGCCCACTAAGCAGGCGCCCGGGGGAGGCCACCCCTTGCTCAGGGGTACCTCAGGGTAGCCGTTAAGTGGATTCGAACCGCCGACCTTCCGATCATGGGGCGACCACTTTACCTACTGAGCTATCCCTGCCCTATTGCATGTTCTGACTGAGAGATTTCTGAAAAAAATCAAACGTACAGCTCTGCTATCACTTCCAACATAAATGAAGACAGGAAACTAAACAGCAGTGACGTTTGTAGGGTTACTGAAGTTGGGCTAGCTGGTATATAATGATGTGCTACGTGATCGCTAGCGACACAGCTATGTTAGCATAACATAAACAGTGAAGCTGGAGGACAAACACTAACACTTTTCCACTTATAAAAGTTAACGTGAAGGTTCCTCATGGAACAATAAGACCAACTGTTGAGCAAAGCCCACTGTAACTATGTGCTCATTCACATCTGCTGTGAATACAAGGATCAGCTAATTGTGTACAAGCTAAAGCTTTAATGAACCAACTGTATTACAGACTGCAACCTCCTTAGACTATAAACAGGCAGTAGATCACTTGAAACCCATTAACAATTTTTTTTTTCAATAAAATACACTACTTCGAATCAATTTTAAAGCCAAAGGACTGCATAGGATGTCCAGCATGGGGGCTTTGTGTGTGCAAGGGGACCTCCAGTTAAAAAATAGTTCTCGTACAACACTTCCTCCTGACACAAATAGCTTTTCCTGCCCTATAAATAAACACTGCTAGACTTGGAAAGCGACCAGCCTCATTACACTAGAGGGCTGCTCATAAAGTTGAGGGAGTATAAAAAAAATACACAGTTCCACTTCAGTCAAGATAGGAGCCAGTTTAAACACACTCAACTGTAGACTCGCATGTGTATCAAGTTTTGGGGGTTTTTTTTGTTTGTTTTTTTAAAAAAGACATTGTGTTGAGCTAAAAGCTAGAACTCTTTGCGCCAATCTTATACATAAACCTGTCTGTTGCTTCACTTAATTTTAAACCACTACACAGAACAAGAAACACGTCTCGCAAACTGTTCTCAGAAGTACAATGCCAAAAGTCTCTTAAAAAGGAAAGTCTCAGTTTTTTCAGATGAACTGTGTCTAACCCTCCCTCCATCCATCTCCTAGCATGAACATTGTTCCAGTTGTTCAGAGAAGGCCAAACTAAACAACCCGTCTGAACTGAACTGGGGGCAGGGAGCCTAAGTACCCTTCTCAGAGAAATAGGCTTTTTCTTACACACTTTCATCCTTTCCTCATCATTTACAATCACTATTTCTTTGCTCTTGTAATATCATCTTTTTGTCACATTTTGCTCAGGATGACTTCATCGCAGTATTCATTCCCTACTCCCCATTAACTGAACTCCTTTCACGCACTTTATCGGTTTCTGTCTGTTTTAAAGGTTCCGCCATTTTTATCAGTGATTTGTTGGGTCTTACTTACTTCATTACTTCATCTACATGTAGTGCAGTGCTGGATGTAACACATGCTTTTTCCTAAACCCAGTCTGATAAATGTCCTTTCTCTCAGACATGATTACATCAATACTCACGCAAGGCAGCCAACAGGCTAACCTTACATCACCACTGATGTCTTCACACCCACATGAGACAACAAACTAGCCCATGCACAAACATACACCCACACATAAATGAGCATGCAAACACATGCAGGCACCAGGTTCGTCATACCCGGCTCTTCTTTACACGCTCTGCGTTTCATGTATTTGCTGACGAGCAGGTTTTCTAGCAGTGTGTCTGCAGTTCATGTGCACAGGCGATAAGAAATAAAGGGATCCCATGGGAAAGTCCTGTTTTAATTGGATCCATGTTTAAGCAGACCCTAAGCTATTTTCTTCTGCCTTTCCTTGGATTAATTGAAACTAGTTCAAGGCTGTATTCTTTAATATTCTTGTGGAGTAAATCTGGAATGATGAGAGCATTGCAAGTGCTGTCAGCAGTTGACTAACTCCAGCCTATAAAGAACCAATACTGGTATACTAAACATGCATCTCAAAGGCTCACTATCCAGCTAGATGACCAATTTTCAATCAATTAAATGGTTAAGTGATGAAAGCTTTTAGCTCCATTTCATTGTTCATGCTGGTGAGCCGTACCAGGTTTCTAAAGCTCCTGTGACTATATGGCAAGTGTTTTGAACCTATAATCACCATTACATGTGCGTTTTGACATTTTGGAATATTCTCTCAACTGATTCTAAGATACAATATTTTCAGATTGTATGCAGCAAGTGTCATAATTATCTGTTAGAGTTGTGTACTCCCTAATCTCCTGCTGACAATTGACACACACACAGACAGATGCAAACCCTTCCTCCTAGTCTCCCAGATTAATGCCCGCCTGTCCCTAAGGGTTTACTGTCACTCTCAGTACTAATACCCTTTTCACTACACCCAGCCAGAACAAACCATTAAATGCCAAACCAACTTAGACTGGGCCTAATCAAACACTGCCAAGTGCAGTCTATGGCTTACTTACAAGGAAAACTTCTTTAATTGAAGAACAAATATATTACAGTGATTCTTACACTTTACAGGGGGGAAAAATAGAATGTAATGTTTTTCTAAGATTTTCCTTGATGTTCTGCATTTATAACCCAGTAAATTCTTTTGGTTCAATGTTTAACCACCCAGTGCAAAAGGCATTCTTTTATAAATGTTTTCAGATGATCAGCATGTGATTATGATTGCATTGTTGCACCAGTTAACACAGTGGACACATTTCATCACTCCTGATAAGGACTGATGAAATGGACATCCATTCCTCCCGTTTTTGCACAACCACATACAGACGCTACATATTCTGAATATGGCAAAAATACAGCAAAAGCTACGTGTACAGTTTAGATTCTAGCAGCTCCGTTAAATTTATGCTATGGAACAGCTGTGCCAAGTGAGAGGAGACCGCATAATCCACACATGAATTAGACACAGAGAGGCTGGATGATAAGGCATGGGTATGTGTGTGTCTGATAGTGGTCTTTGCGCATGAATGTGAATATATGCATGTGTTTGAATGTGTGTGAGTGTGTAAGCCTTGAGTAATCCTGCTTAGTCCAGCAGCTGGGGGAGCAGGTTTAAGCAGTCTGGCAGTTTGAAGGGCTGGAAGAGGATATAACACCAATAATTGAATACACAGACAATAACATGCAGTCAATCAGTGTGTGTGTAAGTATGTGTCTGCATCTCAGTCCACAACTGTCCAGCTTGTGAAAATGTGCTTGGGGGAGGGTAGTAAGACGCTGAGAGTCAGATAACAGCTAAAGCAAGGTAACTCATTTATAGAAGCTTTGCTCAAACCGCAGGGACCAAGCTGTTAATGCGGCCTCAAAAGGTCGAAGCACACGAGAGTCAGTGAAGATTTCTCAAACTATTGACACAATCAAGAAAAAGTATGCTACAAAAATGTTACATGACACTGTAAAAAGAAAATTACGCTGTTTTGGTGAAAGGTTAAATAATTAAAAGAATGCCTTTGAGGAAGAAACAATACTGACAGTATGCTACTGTAACTTTTAATGCCATATAATACAATAGTTTCTTTCTTTTCCAAGCTTTAAAACTGATGGAAACACTGTTCTTAGAAACCATCAAAACGGTTTCTAAAAAGAGTGTTAAGGTTTAGCTAGTAATAGGCAACCAGACTGGCCAGCAGCTGTCTTCAGGATGTTTGTTAAAACAGCAGCATTATCATAACTCTGCAGTGCAGGAAATAGGCCAACTAGAACAAAGACGATTTCTTGGACAGTACACCAGTAAACAAGCTAACTGTGCTAAAACGGTTGTTTTAGATTACAGATTACAATAGACAGAGTGTAAAATGAAAGTGAAAAGCTATCAAATCTAGCTGCCTGTAATTTACAGTTTAACAGGGAAATTGTGTAGATTACCTGGTGCACAATAGACGTGATAGGCACTTTTTATACAACAACCCAATGCTGCGTTCAATTATATTTCTGTTGTGCATATGCCATGTACATCGAGTATTTTTATGCAAGTTGTTTTTTTGATATGTGGTTATGGTAGATACAATAGATAATGAGTGACATTGTAACACTCAGGAAAGTGACTACAAAAATGTACTTTTCTAATGCTAATTTAACAGTAACAGTTTTGATCAAGCACTGCCAATTCCTACTGTGTTTGCAGTAGCTTCAGAGTTTACAGCAGGAATACTGTAATTTTATTTTTACAACAGCAACAAAGCTGAGAGTATTAGACTGTAAAGTCTATATTCTAGAGCAAAGTACTACTTTTTTATAGTAAGAATCTGTTGCCATAGATTTGAATAGGTATGCTGTAAAATAACAGTTAAAACCTTGTAAATGTAACCGTGTGTACTGACAGTTTTTAACTGTGACATTAGTTAGAGTGTACATGTTTTTAGAATAGTGTTCATATCATATCACTGTAACTATGTATTATACTGTAGTAGCATTTGGGAGGTGTTCTGAAATCTCAATTATTTCTGTTATCAACCAAAAAGTGTTTGCACGACCAAGAACTGAAAGAAGCTACTCAGTGCTGGAATTAAATACTTGTTCTCTTCCAAATTAAAAGCCAAAAGGCTGCTTTCTACACAAAATATTTAAATCCAAAAAACAGTACATAGTTTAAGCTTAGTTAAAGAGAAAACAGACTTGCACGAAACAATCATATTAAACACACAGTAAGGAAAGCTTACTATTGGTATGGGTGGAGAAATTCAAATGTGATTTTGCAATACTCCCATATTGAGTACTTCCATATTCATCTACACTAATACAGAACTAAGATAATACTTGCCAACACATTATTTCAACACAATATATAACACATGTATTAAATATACAGATTATATGTAACATATGATAGAAGTGTTACCACATATGGTTCTGAGCATTGGCCTATATTCTACACTTAATTAATCTTCGACAGTTCAGCTTAGATTTAAATTAATTAAAAGTACATTAATATTACATTGCAAAGCTGGTTATTAATAAACTGAAAGGCGTTTACATCCTTAGGGTACCTTACTTTAAAGAAGGTTTTGGGCTTCAGTTTTTTGGTTTTTTTTACATGTTTAAATAAAGTAACATTGACCTAACTGAACTTAAATTAAATTAAATTATGTTTTAATTCATTTTAACAAGACAGTTAAAATATTTTTTAATAACACTGCCAATGCACAGTTTTTGAAAGCTGACTGTTCAGACATGGCTGAAGCAGAATGCTTTAAATCTCACTGTGGCTATTTGCCAAACTCATTCCCAGAAACCAGATTACACCGTCTGCTTTTCTTAAACACAAGTCTCTCTCCAACACACACACACACACACACACACACACACACACACACACACACACACACACACACACACACACACACACACACACACACACACACACACACACACACACGCACCCTCATTATACTGGTTGTTTGGGTAAATAGGCTTAGCTGAAATGATCCATAAATTCCAAAATGTCAGTAGCATAGTCCAAAGAGATGCTCAGGCACAAGGACTACAAGGCAGACACAAAGTCTAGCAGACAAGCTTACAGCTACAAACATAGTTATTGTGATATTTCTCCATTTAACAGTAAAGAGAAATTCTTCTGATTCACTGACCTTGCATAACTGCACACCTGCTCGCAGATTCTGATAAAGCAAAAATGGCACCACTCCCTCTATATCAAGCATTGGTATGCACTGAATTTGTGTCAAAAGACAGAGCACAGCTCAGCCATGATGACCCCAGTGCAGAAAAACCCATGTTATTATCGCTGCTGTATAATCTGTGACAAAAATCACACATTTAGCTGTGTTCGCAGTCAATTCTTTGTACAGCATTAACGCTGTTTAATATTAAACTTGGAAATGCATGATCACCTCAAGCGTAGGAGGCATTTTCACACTACTCAGCCTCACAGTGCATTCACAGCGCAGCATTTGAGGAAGCTGATCTACTTAACCTGCCTGCATATTCTGCTGAGTGTGCCTGGCTGTACAGTTTTGAGCTGGTTTCTACATTCATGTCTATTATTTCATCAAACCTGTTGTTACATGCTGTAAAATAATTCAAGTAAATGATACTGGATTTGCTAAACATAATGGGGAAAGAAAGCCCTGGTTTCTGTCATGGATAATAGAGATGATGACGCCAGTTTAGTAAAGCCATAGTGGAAAATGGCAAATGCTGACTTATGATAGAGGTGGCATTTCACTCAAACAGTTTTATATGCCACAATATCAGATTTTAGCTGCATTAGTAACCAATTACAATGTCTGGGCTCTATACCCACTGTTTCAGTGAGTCTATATAGCACAAGGATGGCAAAAAAAAAAAAAAAAAAATCCTATCACACAGGGGCAATGGTTTTTTCCTGTGTGGTTAAAAACTGATCAATTAACCCCAATGGCTTCTTCCCATCTTCTCTTTCACAAATAATCACACTTAAGCCTGAAGGTGACACACCCTGCCACAGCAGCCTAAACATTAAAGCAACACACCACAAAGACAGAGGTGTTTTAACTATTCGTGCCAAGTTTGACGTCATCAAAACTGTTAACTTTTTATTCAAGTAAACACAAAGTCAAAGAAAGATCACACTATACACTGGTCCCTCGCTATAACGCAGTTCACCTTTCGCAGCCTTGCTGTTTCGCAGAATTTTTTTTTGTGTGTGCAATTTTGCATGCTTTTTTTTGTAAAAACAGCATGTTGTGTTCTGCGTCCTGATTGTCTGTAGACCATTGTCAATCAATCCTGTGCCGTGTCTCCTGTACAGCACAGAATGCATTCAGCTTGTCAAATTTACATAAATCTTCGATCGCTAGCAGTGTGACTCTGAAGTGCTGTAGCGTATGTTTGTAAGTTTTCTCCCCAACAAACACAAAAATGTCCACAAAACGTTTTGCACCGTCAAAGGCGCCTGCGGTAGCACCCAAAAGGCAGATGAAGATGCTAACCATCGCACAAAAAGTTGGACTTCTGGACATGCTAAAGGAAGGTAAAGTTACCGTATTTTTCGCACCATAAGGAGCACTGGATTATAAGGCGCGAATCAAATCCGTCCGTTTGACTTATCCGTCAGATAAGTCAAACGTTACTCAACTTGCTTCCTCTACTTCCGTACCATTGATTCATTAATGTTGAATTCTCTCACAGCTGCTGTATTCCCATGTTTTGGACCTGAAAACAAGGTTTGATCTTTGGTTTCATTCTATAATACTGGACTTATTTTTCTACAAAGGTTTGAACTTTGAGAATGTTTAAACAAGAGAGAAAAGTGTGAAAATGTTCGTGCCTGTCTGAGAAAAGTGTATAAAGTGTGTAGTGAGGGGTTTTAAAGCCTTAAAACATCTATAATAATTGTAAAAAATAAAGCTGGGTACTTCGCGGATTTCACCTATCGCAGGTTATTTTTAGAACGTAACTCCCATGATAAACACATTTAATATTCACTATTCATGCAAAGTGTTTGTGTCCGTGTCTTTATCGCAGATTAAGTTGTGCAGGGGCAACTGGCAAAAAGGGAGTGTAAAGGGTGATCAGGTGTTATGTCATATAAACATATTAGTGTTACTGTATACTAGGTTTAAATATTAAACTTTAAGATTACACTTCTAGTTGTTATGCTGCACTAAATGGAAAATTCTGCATGTCACATTTGCACAATTTCTGCAAGTAAGCATGAGAAGAAGGAAGAGTAGCATAAAAGGGTTTCACTTATTGATACAAATTACTTAGCTTTTTTTAAATGGGGTTTAATTTGTTTATAAAATACAATTTTGTATATAAAATAGCCAGAAATAATAGGAAAAAGCACAGCTTTCTCTCAAGTGAAAGCCTATTTTGAACATTCAAATTCTCTCCTCTCTGTAGATACAGTTGGTGAGAAAGAAACAAATAAGTTTATTGCCCCAATCCAGATATCATGTGAAACAACACATGAAACAGCTTGAGAGCATAGCATTTGAATGCATTCTTTTTTTCCACTTCTTCACTTGTTTGAGCAGTTATATATAGTTAATAGTAACTTTAATAGTAATAGCAAGTTTCATTATTATTATTATTATTATTATTATTATTATGACGGTAAGGAGGACAGGACGTCAGAAAAAAGCAGAGTGCAATCCAGTAAATATTCAAAATAAATGACCCCAGTTTCTAACAATGCAATGGTTAGAACAAAACTGAGTGGGAGACGTGGCATTAAAGACACGAAAAGGGTGTTTTCCTGGTTTTAAATAGAAGTTTAATTTTGGTAAAGTAATCTGTTTCACGTGCTTTTCCTTATGTGAATAAAATGTGTCATTACAAAGTTTACAGGTCATATACAGCTACGCTACGGCTTGAATACATTTTCATCATGAACCCTTCTCAAACTGGAAAAAAACATGTATTCAATGTGTTATCATTGACCTTCTATAGCTCATAAATCACACTGTGACATTAACACAGGCTGGTCTTTTCCTGTTAAGCCTCGTGTTGTAGGCTTGTTTGGCTGAGCTGGAGAAGGATCGTTAAAGTGAAGCATTTATTTAAGATTTGACACTGAACCACAGTTTCCATTGCACATTGTCTGGAAATACCTTAATGTCATAAAAAAGCTATTTATAAACTTTCTGTTACTATTGTTTTTTGATTTTCTCTTTTAAAGGAGCCTCTGTTTTTCAGGGAGACATTCCTGAGCATCTGTCACTGCCAGACTGAAATAGTACTAATGGCTGTTAAGGGTTTCTGTAAAAAGCAATGGAATGACTATAGGCTAAGGTAAACACAGCAGCCTGTGAAACTTTGGTGCCGCATATCCTAATCACGACCAGTAGGTTTTATCACTCTGTGTGGACTGAAGTCCTGGTACTGTTTCAACCAGTTTTCTACAGCATAAAAACAAGTGTGTGCTTTACTGAAAGTTTCTTGCTTTTAAAATAAAAAATTAAGTAAGCTTCTTTTAAGCATCTGTTCTTAATTAAATGGTGAAAAAAAATCTAACATTTTAGAAAAAAAAATGTTGGCTACTGTACTTTTCAAGCAGCCAGTAAGACAGAAACTGTTTTTCTGAATATAGTAAAATCAATACAAGACACACTGAGGGTGTTATACTGACTGATGGTGAGGAACGTGTACCATAAAGAAACAGACACTTTTGCAGGGAGATCAATGAGGTTATTAAATTATTTAAAAATATGGCCTACTTTACAGCAAAACATTGCCTGAATATAGTCAATTTGACATGGAATTTTACAAGAGAGACAGCTATTATCAAAAGACTGTCTATGACTTATGCATGGCACAGAAGTGCAGGTCCAAACATCAAATTACAAATACGAAAATGGGGACCAATTACATAAAGTAGGAGACAAACCAATGAATTGTCCAAGCAATCAAAAGTGCAATAGTGTACTGTATGTGGGTGGCAGGTCTGCAAAGGCATGCATGACAGCAAACGGCATCGGTTCTGTTTCTAAGCAACGCTCACATCCACAGCTCTCTCTTTCCTCTCTCATTCCACCTACGACTGGCTATTTTAGTGAGGATGGGCATTTCACTGTAAAAACATCTCGAACAATTTGCAACTGCTACTGATATAACAGGGGCTTAGACAGGAAAACACCTGGCAAAGGTGACGCAGACACCATCCATTACACGCACTGTGAAGGAGCTGTTTGACCTTGGAGCCCAGTGCTGGACTCCACATTTTCAAGAACAATTGACACTATTGTACTCCTCCCACATAAATGAATGAATTTGCAATAATTTACTGATATTCGGCAGTAGAGACAAAACAGAGAAAACTGGGTCATTTTTGTGAGAAATCAGCACGTGCTAAGACCAGCCCACATGGTGGTGTGACACTTTAAAGGTTTACCCAAAATCACTTAGGTATTTTGATGTTTTCGTCAGTTAATTATCAGAAAACAAAGCAAAAATCCAGGGTACCAATGCTTCTTTCTGTTATTTTCTATCACAGATGCTAATTCGGTGCAGGCTTGCTACTGAAACTATAATGTATGCTCAATGTCGCTTGCAGGAAAAAAAAATTTAGCTGAATAATTGTGATTTAGGGTTTCGAGAGTAGGTGTAAAATTGATTTCCATTCTGACAAACCTTTCAGCGGTGTACCTAAAAAGTTATGAAGGCTCAAAATGCTTGAAAAAAATAACTCAAATTAAAAAGCACCAGACCTTGGGAACCGTTAACTGACAAAATATTCATAATAACAACCATTTATTTTTAATGGTTTTGTTAAATATTCTGATGTTATTGTACAAAAACAGAAAATGTATTCCAAGGGGGGGACCTTATCTAAGATTTGATTGATTTTGACTACACGTTTCTTTTCCAGCTATTTATTTATGAGTGACTTATGTATGTATGTATGTATGTATGTATGCGTGTGTATATATATATATATATATATATATATATATATATATATATATATATATATATATATATATATATATATATATATATATATATATATATGGTACTATTCTTAGTTAGCGTATTGTCTGTCTTGTCTTAATGTTGGTTTATAATGGAGCACTGTAACAAAAAATAATTTCCCCCAGGGATCAATAAAGTATTCTGATTCTGATTTTATATGCAATGATGCAGCTTTAAAAAAAATGGAATCAAACATTAGGAATAAATTGCTGATAGTTTTGTTGTTCCCAGAATAATTTTAAGTGCACATTTGATTGTTTTCCTTGATGTTTTACGTGTGGATCTCGAGGGGGGTTTCATTTTCTCCATACTAGCACACATCTAGCCCACTACACAATAATCCCGAGTCGTGTTATGCCTTGCAGCTCATGTTGTGGGTATAATTGAATAAAAGGGTGCATGTACTTCACCTAATTCCTCCTCTGCAGATCAGTCTCTCTCCCTCTCCCTCAGCAGAGCATGCCATTAAATCAGAGCTCACCATCCTGCCCCACCACACACTTGATCACATGGAAACTGTTTACATAAACCAAGCGTCTCATTTAGATACCATTCCTCACTACAGCTGCCAACGTCTCCACTTCTGACACACCCTCCTTAAATCCAGTAAACTCTGCAGACCTTTCCTGTCTTGCCGTTTGGCTCTGTGTCATTAGGGTCACTGTGACAAAAGATGAGTCAGACGCTGTGGAGACGCCTAACTTCCTGTGAGTGTGGAGCATCTCAGACTGTGACCGAACAAATGACTGAACTACCTTGGAGCAATTCCTCCCAAAAGAATGATTCATAGTCAGCAGGATCAAATTCTCATTCGGAGCAATGCAGAGTCAGACGTATCTGTGGTTTTTGTAGGATTCATTTAAAAAGTTTCCAAAGTGACTCAAAGAGAAACGCATATAGCTTCTACGTTGTCAAGCAGGGTAAAAAAAAGCAAAAAGCTACCACAATAAATAGTTCTGCATCCTTTTTTGGGCCCTTAAAATCCCATGACATGCCAAGCGAAATCAAGTATGTTTATAAAGAGCTCCAAAATGGATTACACGGGCATCATGATTTGTTTTAGTTCTCTAAACCCATTTATTTTTTTCTACAGAAAATATCAAAATATCAACAAGCCACAGGCTTCTGCTGCAGAGTCCAAAAACTGAGGAATTCTGCCAAAAATCATTGCCGACTGTTCAAGACATACATGCACAGACAGTGACTCATCCATGCAGACATGCACATGTGCACACACGGTTGCATGTACAAAACATACATAGCCAGAAGCACATGTTACATTACTTACATCAGTTTTTCTAAACTTGGCTTTGAGGCTCTTCATGTTCAGTCCGACCCATGCAGTCGCTCACTCAATCGCTCAGTCGAGACTGCGAAGAAGAAGGGAGGGGAAAAAAAGCCACACAGATGTTTAAACTTAGCCTCTGTGATGTTAGTTCCCATTTTAAATGTGACTCAGTGTTTCTGAAGACTTGATTTTTGGGCTTTTTGTAACATTATATTCGCATAGGTTAGCCTTGGTGAGCTGTAAACACAGAGCACAGAAGCAGAGACAAAAAGTAGTCTGTAAAAACTAAAGAGCAGTGTTTGCTAAAGCCTCATCAATGAGTTGTAGTGTAGCGCTAAGGGACAAAAAGAGTCCTACATTTGTTATATGTCAGAAGCACTTTTTCATTTAATTTCTCCTCTTTTATAGTACCACATGCAATTCTCTTTTAAACCTGTTGCTGATTACGATGCCTCGCTTTCTATCGTTTCCTACAAGGATGTTATAAATCACAGCAGAACCCTTGGGGATGTCTGGCGACTGTATTTTTGCAGCCTGACTGCCTCAAGTAATTTTCAGTTCCTCAAGTCTGAAATGACCTTGTCAGTGATTTAACCCCCAAATATCCTTTGGCACATTCCTGCCGAAATTGGGCATCTAACTTACTTCATTATTTCCAAGGTCTGCTTGTATTACAACTCAGAGCACAGTGTAAGCAATTTGAGATTCTTTGCAAACATTACTGGCAGTCTGGGGTGCAGGAATAAACATATTTTAAATGTGTAGAAAGCACAGAAGCATAAGTTAAAATCTGATTAACTCTTTCTAAGTCTTATTAGAGAAGTGGGAGGGTGCAAAATAACCCCTGCAATATCTAGCCAACATTCAAGCTATTTGCCAACCGCATTCATAAGGCAACCTTAATCCTGCTTTGCGTACAATGAAACTGGCGTGTGCTGTTATAATTTCTCAGCAGAAAACACGGGAGTAGAATAAAAAAATAATTGTCCAGGATGTCCCGCTGAAAAGCAAACTTCACTACTGACTGCTGTCAACAAGCATCTCTGACCCGAGCGTCTCAAGCAACTAACCTTTGCATATTTGCCTCACTGCACATCAAACAACCACATTTCTTTTTTCTTCTTCTTCTTTTTTTTGTACACGGATATTATGGATACGCGGAGAGACACGGTTAAAGCTTGGATATCAGATTGGACTTACACGAGAGCGGTGCTCCGTTTAAATTCACCAACGGGACTCACACAGAGTTCAACTCTTAAGCATCATTTCGACCTAAACTGCTTACATGATGTGAAATTACCGGACACACTTACCCTAGTCCTTGTGCCGAGAGTCGCGGGGAGCGCGAGACACATAAAAGAAGAGACGAGCGCTTTTTAAAAATAGCTAAAACCAGATTAGCCGCTGAACAAGTGTGAACACAGCGAGTCTTTGTGGAGCTATGTCGACCAGGAGGGAGCATACGGAAGGCGAAACCGGCGCGACCCTTCACGGCGGCTCTCCTCGGCCCGCATTCATTAAAAGTTGAGCTGTTGGTGGACTCCTGCTCGTCTCTGGTTTGGGACTCAACTCAACGGCCGCTGCCCGGTTTAGGAAAGTGACGTCACTCCCCTGGAGCTCTCGTGACCGCGGCGAGCGAGCCCTGTTCTGTTCTCTATTGTACCCCCCATTCATGTTGTGGTTAAAGGGGCCTTTCCCACAAAACCCCACCGGAGGGGTGCACATTTGAGAACATTTGGACCCTCGCCCACTGAACACGCGTTTTCATGCATTAAACTTCTGCTTCAGCTATTAATTCAACTACATAATAATAATATTAATGCAAAAAAATATGTCTCGAGCTTTTATAGTGATATTACACTTGAAAAACACTTTAGGGTTACAATTTATTTATTTGTTAAAACAAAATAAAATAAAATGTATTTTGAACAATTACAGCTTCCTTTGCCATCAGTGCCACAGGCAGGTATCATGCGTAAGAGCTGTGCTTTTATCAGGTCAAAAATATGTTTTGGTTTTTTGACATTTAAAATGGTGTAATTATATAAAACTATCAAATATATTATAAACATGACATAGCATGTTTTTGCTTAAGCATTTATACAACATGTCTCATTTCTTCCATTCACACACACATTCACTCTCTTCTACATCTATGTGCTTTCACATTCCAATGAATGCATCAGAGGCAAGTCAAGGTTAGGTATCTTGCCCAAGGACACTTTGGCATGCAGATTGGAGCACCCAGGGACTGAACCTCCAACCTTCTAACTACAGGTTACCACCTCAATCTCCTGAGCCACAGCGACAAATGTTTTATGTATGTATGTAAGCTAAATGTTGTAAAATAATGGTCCCCTGGAGATGTGCCACTGATGTTACATTCTAAGAAAAGTCTATTATTTAGAAAGGACACATCACAGTGATGAAACCCTATAAAGCTTTCCTGAAACTCGAAAAGCATTGTTTATGGTAAGTCCAGTGTCTCATTTTCTTTTTCTTTTGTTTCTCTTTTTTTCTTTTGGAACATAACTCAGGAAATTTACTCAAATGCTTTAAGGGGATGTGCTTTATTTAAGTAATTCTATGTAATGTTTCACTATATTTTAGATGCAAATGTTGTACTTTGTACTGAAAGAAAAACATTGATGTATGGATAAATCCTGAGTAAAACCCAAAGATGATTACCAGACAGAAAAGCAACAGAAATAAAACTTTGATTGTATTTTATGTTGGATGGTGAAGATCAGCACAGCAGGACTTAATATATCATAACATTTCTGCCCTAATATTATTCAACCTCCACAAATCTGGACTCTGCACTTCAGTGCCCCAAAGATTGTGAATGGGTGTTTGTTTAAGTTGTGCACAGGGTGTCACCTGGTCTCCAGGCTGTAAATTCAGTGTGCATCATCTCTGAAGTTGAGAAATGCTCCTAGCTGAACAAGTCATGTTGATGTTATGGGTCTATGTTGCAACAGGACTGCGGTGAAACGTAATAATACAGGTGTGAACCTGTCTGAGCTGTAAGGGTTTGACGTTTATGTCATTTGTTAAGATGTGATAATGTATGCTAGGATACTGTAGCTCACTGTGTCATATAGTAGCCATTCTTTCAAAGTTTTTTTTTTCCTTATTTTAGGGTTTTTGTGCTTGTAAACTATACATTTTTACTAAATTGTTGGTATTTTTTTTTTTATAATAAACTAATATAAAGTGTGTTCTGATCTGCTTCTCAGATGAAAATGAGCAGCATTTTTTTTTAATGAAGCGGTCTAATTTGGGAATTTCTGATCAGAGAAGAAAAAAAAAACAGAAAACAAAGTGAGACAAAGACTGACACACGTTGTTACTCATAGTTTAGTCTGGTTAGACGAATGACAACCCCGGTATACGGTCCGCTATAATTTCAGGTTAGAGGCAGCAAAGAGAACCAAAAATCTTAGTAAATGGTAAGACAGGGACATCTAGTGGAGAAGCTGTTTACTGCTATGCCACTTCCTAAAACGTAGCGCCTGGTGTTGTGTGAATAAAGAACTGTAATTTGTGATTCGCAGACTGAACCTGTCCGTCCTGCCCCTCGTGACAGTTGGCTTGTCTTGGTTCTTTTGTCTTTTTCTCTTGTCTCTTTATTGCAGTTTGTTGTTTTTAAAAAAAAGCTTAGTCCGAGTCGCACTGAAATGAATGACACAATTTTATACTCATATTTAACAAATATGTTTGGTTTTTTTTGTTTTTTTAAGTCCGTAACAAAAGGTTTAAACTGCTACTGCTTTAGATAAAAAAAACAAAGAATGTTTGCCTTCAAGATAGATAGCCTACTCGTTCTGCGGTTCAGCTATAATAACGACCAGCTCTTGTGGAGGGAGTTTAATTTGTTATGTTTTTCATACATCATATTTCACCATTGAGCCCCATAACAAAGGTTAAACAGATTATTTAAAATCACTGCAGCTTCTTTTTTACGGCTGAATGCTCACTGACCCTATCGACTGTCTATGAAACCGGATGTGGTAGGAGCGAAGTGTCTTATTCCGGAAGTGAGTCTTTGCTCTACCGAGCAAGTTCCTGGCTTCTCAAAACAAAAACAGCAAACAGTGGGTAGCTGCTGTCAGTGAAAGCTGAGAGACGTGTTTAGCCTTCTACTGCCTCGTCATGGTGCTAAAGTCATGTTGCGTTTACAGCGTCGGAGTTGTTTCTGTACTGATGCTGATTCTCGGCATTTCGTTGGTTTTGACCAGCGTGTTTCCACATTTAGTACAGTCGATGGTTAAAAAGGTAAGCATCTAATTTAGGCTAGCCTTTGCAGTAGGCGTTAACCTCAGATAAGCTAATATGAGACATTGTCATAGTAGCTAAAGTTAGCTCATTTAGCGTCTAAGAAATACAGCGTGGAATTATTTATGGAAGTGTTTTTAACAGTTTTAAGCGTTTCAGGTTTGAATGTTTTACAAATGGCTCGCCTTAGGATACAATTTCAGATCTGTTCTGTCACCCATTTACTTAAGTAGCAGTGTTTATTTCTAGGGTTGAAAAGATGAGATCACACAATGTGTACATTTTGTATCCTAAACATGCGGAAATCTTTTGGTAGCACAGCTAAAATTAACACGGCTTGAAATAGTTTAAATAAATAGAATAATATATCAATAAACGCTCAGTAAAAGCAAACATAATTTGACAAAACCCAAATCTCAGTATGGTTCAGACCTATTAAGTAATTGTAAAAAAAAAAAAGCGAAATGGCGCAAATTCAACAAAGTATTACAGAATGTAACACGTCTTACTAAATGTAATAAAAAACCAGGATAGTAAATCAGATGATTTTAAATGGGCACAGACAGTGCTGTGCAGTAAGAGCTTTGAGTTTGTCTTAACTGTTTTGATTGTAGAGGGTCTAAAAATATTTACATGAGAGAACAGGTGATTATCCGCTAGACAGATCTGTTGTATTGTAGACAGTTGAATTAAATTAAATTTTGTGTGGATCAGTTGAAAAAAAAGTTCTCCACTGCTTATTCGACAATTGGCACAGAGAGTATTGTATGCTTTTATAACATTCATTGCTAAATATAGTTTAACATGTGACATAGATGCCATCTCAGTATTTCGCATTTGATCATTTTGCCTTTTATTTGTGCTTTGTGATTGTCACCAAATATTGTGTATCATATGTGGCATAAACACTCACTGGACACTTTATTAGGTACACATTACTAGTATCAGATTGGATATCCTTTTGCTTTCAGAATTGCCTTAATTCACATGGTCAAAAAAGGTGCTGGAAACATTCCTCTGAAATTTTGGTCCATATTTACATGATAGCATCACACAGCTGCTGCAGATTTATCGGCTGCACATTTATAATGTGAATCTCATCTTTAACCACATCTCAAAGGTGCTCTACTAGATTGAGGTCTGGTGACTGTGGAGGCCCTTTGAGTACAGCGAAATCATTGTTATGTTCAAGGAACCAGTTTGAGATGATTTGTGACATACTGCGTTATCTTGCTGAAGCAATAGCCATGGTCACCAACAATAATCAGATAGGCTGTAGTATTTACATGATGCTCAACTGGTACTAAGCATTGACTGTAGAAAACTGTTTTCTACAGTCAATGGTACTAAGAGGTCAAAGAACATATCTAAACACCATTACACCATCAGCTCCAGCCTAATCCTGCCCCTGCCACCTGTATGTTGTAGCAGAAATCAAGACTCCTCAGACTGGGCAATAGTTTTTCAATCTTCTATTGTCCAATTATGGTGAGTCTGTGTGAATTGTAGCCTAAGTTTCCAATTTTATAGGTTGTGTTGATGTGTTATGGGTTTAGAGATGCTCTTTATCATACCTGGGTTGTAACACGTAATTACTGTTACTGTTGCCTTTCTATCAGCTTGAAGTGGTCTAGTTATTCTCCTCTAACCTTCACAATCACCAAGAGAACTGCCTTTCACTACATATTCTTTCTATTTTCACACAGTTTTCTGTAAAATCTAGTTGTTTGGGGAAAATCCCAGTAAAACAGCATTTCCTGAAATACTCAAACCAGCCCATCTGGCACCAGCAGTCATGTTCAGAGTCACTTAAATCACGTCTCTTTCCCATTACGATACTCAGTTTGAACTTCAGCAGGCCTCTTGAGAATGGCTACGTTGCTAAATTCAATGAGTTGATTATGTATTTGTGCCGAAAAGCAGTGGCCTGTGAGTGTGTGTGTGTGTGTGTGTGTCATGACACCAAATGATGATTTCATCTGTTTCAGCAGGTTCATACCGTGTAACGTGAAGTGAAACTGCATATCATCAGCACAGTAGTCATCTAAAATAACATTTTTAACCCCACCGCCCTTTGTCCCCCATTAGCAAGTCATTCTGAAAAACGATACAGATGCGTTTGAGGCCTGGAAGGATCCACCGGCACATATCTACATGCAGTTTTACTTCTTCAATCTCACAAATCCCCAAGAGGTGTTGGATGGGGAGAGGCCAGCTGTGGTGGAGATTGGACCGTATACATACAGGTGAGGGAGGGAAAGGAGAAACGCTTAACATTTGTTTCTCCATTCATCTCTTGATTTAAAGAAAACAAAACAACAAAAAAAACTAAGTGTCAAGTTACTGGAACATTTTAAGAGGTGGAGGCAAAGCAATGATGTATCAGCACCCATAATGGGAGCTTTTAAGATTCAGTGGTGCCAGTCTTACGATGTATATTAAGAATAAATGTGATACAAATTTATTGACTAGTAATAAATTTGACTAGTGAAGGTGTTGAGTTAGATGAAAAAGGTTTATAAAAGCACAATACATCTGATTTGGAAAATCAACAACCTGATAAAAGTAACAAAGCCAACGCTGCTGCACGCAAACTGTGGAGCAGTTAAAAAGATCAGAAAAAGACACTGCAATAGTAATTAAGCAGGTAAATAGCAGCCAGGTCCGGCTAATCAGATGGCATTAGTTAGCATCTAAATATTACACTTCATGACAGTTGGAAAAAGACTGAACAAGCGTGGCTTGTTCAGCAGGATTCCCTGGCAGAAGTCTCTTCACTCTAAAAAAAAGAACAAGACAGCACAGCTTATGTTTGCAAAGTTGCATCTGAGCAAACCACAAGATTTCTTGAACACTGTGCTTTTTTTCAGATGGACCAAAGAGATGATTGGCCACAATGCACAGCCCTACTTTTAGGAGAAAGCCCAACACAGTGTATCAGCACAAACGCCTCATACAAATTTTCAGCCAGTTTTGGAGGAGTGATGATTTGTTCTTGTTTTGCAGTCATTGATTAGATCATGAACTGCTCTGTATACCAAAGTATTTTAGAGCCAAATGTGAGGCCATCTGTCTGACAGTTAGCTTCAGCTGAAACTGGGTCGTGCAGCAGGACAATGATCTCAACCACAGCAGCAAATCTACAGAATGGTTGAAAACAGAAAATGATCAAAGTGTTGCAATGACCCAGTCAAAGTCCAGACATCGACCTGACTGAAATGCTGTTTCAGGGCCTTAAGAGAGCTGAGCCTGTAAATCTCAATGAATGGAAACAATGCTGTGAAAAGAGCAGGCCAAAATTCCTCGACAACAATATGACGAAGTGATAAAGTCAATACAGAAAATTGTTACATCAAGTCATTTCTGCTCAAGCTTTTGAATCCCAGGGTGTGCTTAGCTCTCACAGGACACTGTCGTCGCACAGTGTCCTTGATCCAACACAGCTGATTTAAATGGCTAAATTACCTCCCAACATGTCTTGAAGTCTCTGGACACATGTCTCCAGAGGCCTGGTAAGGAACTAATTATTTGATTCAGGTGTGCTGATCCAGGGTGATATCTAAAACCTGCAGGACACTGGCCCTTGAGGCCTGGAGTTCCCCACCCCTGGTCTATAGTGTGTTTAAGAAAAAAACATGTGAATGTTGTTAGAGATAAATTTAAAGAGATGCAGAGCAATCCTGTGCTTGGATACCTGTAAGCACCTGAGAGACAGCATTTTTGTACTAGTTTTGGTGCTGAGACTTACGAACTGTGACACGGAGATGTTTATTTTTCCGAAAGCACATTTTATTGTTTTTTTTATTGTGTACATTCAGTGTTATTGTGCCATGAAAGGTCAATGTGCAGTTTATTTTCTACCCAGTCCACACCCACAGGATCTCGACATTCATAAAACTGGCTTTTGATTAAACGTGCTTTACATATATTACTTACTTTGTTTTACATTTTTAACTTACTGTTTGACTTGATGTTATTTCATTGTTTTCCCTTTTCAGATCTTTTTATTTTTATTCGCTGATAGGTTAATTTATTGGTTTAATCATTTGACAGTTTGGTTTTCCTGTTTTATGTAGCATTACGTTTTTAAAATGAATTTTTATTGGCCTTATTTTGTTCACTTGGTGTATACATGTTCTAAAGTTTATTCTGTTTAATTTTCTTTTAATATATGCCAATTTTAATTTGCCTTTTTTTTTTTTTTTTTTTTTTTACCTGTAAAGCACTTTGAACTAGATATACGTGTAAGGTGAAAAGAAAGTTTATTTGATTCATATTATCCATATACCCAGTGATAGTATAATATATCGCTGCACACAGCTGATAACCATCTTATCTCTTTTGGCACTGACTTGTTTTCAGTAGCACTGAAAGCTAACGTAAATACTTACATACGTTATCTGGGTCACCAAATCAGTTAAAATAAAGCAGTTTTAGGAAATTGTTATTGAGTTATTAAGAAACAACTCACCATTGACACGTTTTATGGTTTTAAAAAAAAAAGCTTCTTCTTTTTTTTCCAATAATTGCATCACAGTCACATGTCACAAACACAGTCACAAACTGCACAGATGTGTGTCAAGGGAAATTGAGCCACAATAGACGAACAATCTTCAACCCACTTTTCATGTAGAGTAAATGTGACATTATCAGTCATGTGAAGAACTGCATGTCTTAATATCCCCACACTTTTTTCATGTATTGTGCTTTATATAACATGGCGTGTTAAAGAGTGCAGATGCAAAGTAGGGAGTTACGCTATAGCTTTTTTTTTTAAATCACAAACAAAGCTAGTTGTTATATTTGGCTGCAGCTCTGTAACAAAGAATCTTTTCTCTTGTCTAAAAATGTTTCGCTTTTCCTCCACAGAGAGTACCGGCCTATGGAGCAAATTGACTTTCAGGATAATGGCACTAAAGTAACAGCTGTCAACACTAAAACCTACATTTTTCAGCGTAACATGTCCCGAGGTCCAGAGAGTGACCTCATCAGGACAGTTAATATCCCTGCCATGGTGAGCAATAGTCTACAGCACCGATCTGATCTGCCACTCACAGTATTATAGTTTTCTCACATTAGGACGAATATTAAGGTTTCTCACATGTGGGCATTGCTCATGTATATTCCTCAACTGGTTGTTGAGTGGTTCACAGGAGTTGCTGGTTGTCGGTTGCATGTTGGTTGCAAAGAAAGTGCTGCAGAAAAGACCTCTTAGGGGTCTTGCTCTGGTTGCTAGTAGGTTGCCCAGTGCCTATAGCATTTCCTGTGGAGCATTTCCTATATGGAGAAGGTTTATCTTCAAAGTAATGTTTTGCCTCAGCGCTACAGTCAACATGTTTCAAAGGGGGTAGATTTCTGGTTTGTGCTGCACTTTCTACGGTTTCACTACAGTTTGGAGAGTAGTTGGGTAGTATTTGTTGACAAGTCTATCACTTCCATTCAGACTCTAAATGGAGGTTAAATGGTGATTCCAAATGGCCCACGGGTGTGAATATGAGTGCGAATGGTTCTGTCTTTCTGTGTTAGCCCTGCAACATATTGGCGACCTGTCCAGGGTGTACCCCACCTCTCGCCCTATGGCAGCGGGATAGGCTCCATCCACCTGTTGACCCTTAATTGGGTAGGCAGAAGAGGATTGATGGATAGCAGTCAAATGGAGGTTTTTGCTTGGAGATGAGATGTTTTTCCCTAGCAAGTGGTGGTTGCCAGAGGGTCAATATCTAGGTCTGTGTGACTGGGGGCTTAGTCACTTGATCCTACATTGTCACCATGATTGTCACTTGTCCAAAATTGTGGAGAAGTTCACGTAACATGGTTAATGGGCACATGGGCATGTGGTTTGTGTTCACATGTCTGCAAAACCTCAGTCAATCAGCAAGATTAAATAAGGAAGTTGTTCTCTTAATATGTTTTTATATATATATATATATATGTGTGTGTGTGTGTGTGTGTGTGTGTGTATACATACATACATACACGTATGTACTTACTTACTTACTTACATGGCCTGCTTTATGTTTATTCAAACTAATAATCCTGTAACGGCGTTCTTCTCCCTTTTTTGTTTCTTTTTGTCCTGGTAGACAGTGATGGAAAGACTCAAGGATAAATTCATTGAAGCCAACTTGATCTCTGCCTACATGAAGGGCACCGGGCAAGGCCTTTTTACCACTCGTTCAGTGGGAGAGCTGCTGTGGGGATATGAAGATGGACTTCTTAAAGCCTTGAAAACCATTACACATGATCTGGATCTGGATGATGTTTTTGGACTTTTCTATAAGGTCTCTTTAATGCACATAAATGTGTAATTGTGTTCTTTGTGTAAACCATATATATATATATTTTTTAATATTTAAAAAAAAACAAAAACTTTTTCCCCCCATCTTACAGAACAATGCTTCCAATGATGGAGAATATGTGTTTTTCACTGGTCAGCAGAACTATAGGGACTTTTCCAGAGTGGACACGTGGAAAGGTGAAAGGTAATTGTCTCCTCTCACCTGTAGCACATGTTGGATTTACAGTTTAATTGTAAAATTGTTCATCAGTGAGTTTTGTTGGTGACATGAAGTTAATGGATGCACACCAAGTGATTTGTGTCATATGATCAAGGTGGGTTTAACTGTGTTCCTGTTGAGTTTTCGTTCTCTTTCTTATATCACCGCCGATAGGACACTGAAACTGAGTCTGTTTACAGACATGTGACCAAAATAACCACTGGCTGCTAGTTTGGCTTATATACCTTTTATAATTATCATTTCATTTCATAGCCATTAAATGAGGAAAGTCAAATCATGTTAGCCAAATCCCCCCAACAGCAAAACAGAATCACTCACTGCAGGGATCAAACGCTGATGTTTCTCCCTTTAACATCATTTTAAAAAATGTAATCAATAATGAAATAACTACTTAGGTAAAGCACCAAACTCTCTTATCTTTGTCACAGAGAAGAACAGCCAACCATCGGCTCTGCATCTGTACTCACTAAACCCCCAAAATATGATCATCTTTCTTGCACTGCCTTTTATCTCTGCCTGTCTTACAAACCTAATTGTTTTAAGACTAGGCTGTTGTACCTTGAGCAGCAGTTTTGGGAAACACCCTTATTTTATAGTGTGCTTCCTAACCTACAAATATATCCAGTCCTCTTTGCCCAGCAAATGGCTTTCCATGGCTTTTAGCTGGGCGTGCTAAATGTCTGAAACATTTTTAAACCTTCGAACTTTGTAACATTTTGAATATCTGTGCAGCTCCTTGAATTGGTGGACGTCTGATGAGTGCAACATGATTAATGGAACCATTGGAACAGGCTTCCATCCTGTAATCACCAAGAATGATATGCTCTACATTTTCTCGTCTGACCTGTGCAGGTGAGTAGAGCAGAAAAGCTGTACCAGTGAAAGATGCAATCTTTTGATTGCATATACAGTACTGTGCAAAAGTGTTGAGCCACCCCTCATCTCTTACTGGTGTGCTAGTAAATTGGGAAATAATTGCAGTAATTTAATGAAACACATGGTGGTATGACCACCTTTATTCTTGAACACAGCCTTGTAATTTCTTGAAGTAGTCTTCAGGAAAAGTTCTCCAAGCTTTTTGAAAGACATGCAAAGCTCTTCTTTGGATGCCGGTTGCCTTTTGTTCCATTCTCTGTCAAGACGATCCCACACTGCTTCAGTAATGTTGAGGCCAACCTCCAAAACCTTCAAATTTGGATTGAAGCCGTGCGACTCAAAATGTAATCTTTATTGAAGAAAGACACATTTAATACGTCACTTGAATTTAAAAGGTTGTGTATTTAAAAAAAAAACCCAAAAAACTTAAATGTAAATTTAAACTATTTGAATTTAGAAATGTATAAAACATTCATTGTAAATGTTTGTTTCTATTTTAGTCATTGTAGCTGAATGTGTTTTTCAGCTGAGCATCTGGACTTTTGTAGTTTCATATGAAGGTTATTTCAGTTCAGTTTCAAGCCATATTCTGCTGACTCATGCAGCATTTGCTGTATTTTCCCTCTTGGCTTGAGCTAGTGAAATGGCTCCCCCCACAGCCTTCCTGAGCCTTTCCCTGGTCTGAATATTGGATTAAGGATCCTAATTTAGTTTGGCTGGTTTCAAGGCTGGTCAGTGTTAGCCTCCTAAATGAGGCCACAGCCTATTTAATGCTGCTTAAAACAACAAATGTCAGTCCTCTGTGATTGTTAATATATTAGAAACAGAAGTCACATTTACAGGTCATCTAACAGCTTGGTTAATAAGAGGTGTCAACACAACCGTTGAAAAACTGGTATAACCAGTTTGTTCAATGCAGGTTTTCTGTAAATCAGTTTATCGCTGAGCTCATGAATTCAAACCATGTGTCATTGTCCAGTAACGCAGTGCATCCAGAGATTAACAAGCATGTAACTCTCTTTCTAAGGTCTCTGTACACAGTGTATGAGGAGGATGTGACAGTGAAGGGGATCACTGGGTATCGATTTGTTCCTCCCAGCTCAGTGTTCGCCAATCTGACTGTGAACCCAGACAACGCAGGCTTTTGTGTGCCTGCTGGTAATTGCCTGGGGTCTGGCCTGCTGAATGTGTCTGTATGTAAAGAAGGTAAGACAATGTTTTACTGTGTTAAACATAGCCAAATGATCTTGATATGCTGCTTTTTAAGTTACATTAGTTCAGACTCATTTCTTTCCCCCATGGTGTGATTTGTGTGGACAGGTGAGAACAAAGAAATTGTGTTTCAATTGTGTTTAAAACAAAATAACTCAACCAATGAACTCTGGAAATGTTTATTTGCGGCAAAAACATGATCTGACCGAGTTGTATCAGTTTGTACCAAGTTTCAGCTAACCGCGCCTTTTGTCAGGCGTGTGTCGTCTCCCCCCCCCCCCCCCCCCCCCCCCCCCCACACACACACACACACACACACACACACACACACACAAAAGGAGTAATGCTTGCTAGCCAGAGACCGTCTCCATTACAAACGCATCCACTAGTCGAAAGCACGAGAACTTGTTCCCATATTTACTTTCTGGCTCCTCAGACACGGTAGAATAAGTGAAGTGAAAGTTCTCTTGTGGTTTGTTGTGATGTGCTCTGGTGCATCTGATTTAAAGCAAACAAACTATGGTTGTTAGTGCTGAGTAATAACTTGTATCAATTCCTCATTGCACTGTAAAGAATATGGAGTCAACACTTAGCAAAAGACTCCCTGAAATTAATTCACTGACTGTCATTTCTGGGGCCTACTTTAGCAGTGTCCCTGACAAGTGTACGCTGTGTTTATTACAAGCCATAGCATTATTAGAATATTGATGTTTTACATTTACAGGTATATTTTACACATGGCATATTTTCCTCAGGTCGAGTAAGATGTTGTCCCTGCTTTGTTAATATCTTCTGTAATGTTTTTTCTGCTGTTTAGGGGCTCCTATCATAATGTCTTCACCACACTTCTACCAGGCAGATGAGAAATTTGCTCAGGATGTATTCGGAATGACGCCAAACAAGGAAGAGCACCAGACTGCCATTGATATCAATCCGGTAGGAATCACAACTTTAAAGCTTAAATGTTTAATTCGTTCTCGTGTTGTTGTGAATCTCTCTTCAATTTATAATACATATTTTGTCGAATACAATTATGATTTATATAGTATTAAATCTTCAACACTAGATGGAGTAGTGTCTCAGCTTTTTTTTTTGTCATGACTAGCCAATAGTTGAGCTTCTGTTTAAAATAGTGGTTAAAAATTAAATCAGAGGTACGTGGTACGGGGCTGTCACGAAAGATAAGCTCTAACTGCTCTTATCATGATAATAATACTCTAATTACCTGGTTGAACTTGTAGTAAAGTCTTGATAGCGAGAGACAGACTGAAAAAAACACCTCCAGCAGCACAACGTGTAGCTGAACATACTGTGTAGTGCTTAACAAATGTATTAGACCACCATCCAATGAAAGATTTATGCCACAGCAGCCAAAAATTAACAATTGCTATATGATCTAATTTTCTGATTTTATTTATTTATTTATTTTTACAAATTTTACATGATACACTTTCAGAGAAAACAGAAAAAAACGATGAATGATTCTGTAATAGTTAAAAGTTTAAAAAAAAGTGCAATTCCCAAAAATAAATAAACTGTATTACATTCACAGTAAAAGACAGAAAGCATTCTTCTTCTTCATGATGCTCCAGATGTTTTCAGTGGGTTTACAGCTGTTGTGATAGATGCAGTATGGAGTTTAGCATTGTCTTGAAGAAATATGGCAGTTCTTCCCAGACAAGATTAGAGCATATGTTAATGTAAAGCCTGTGTATAGCTTTATATATGGCTTCCATGGGCACTGATGCACTCCCATACCATCAGAGATGCAGGCTTCTGAACTGAACACTAATTTACAAGCCAGATGATCCCTCTCCACTTGAATCTGGAGGATGCAGCAACCATGTTTTCAAAATTTAAGAGAAAATACTTTTTTTTTTCTTCTTTTTTTGTTACACCAAAGAGATTTCTCCAGATTTTCTGAGTCTTTTGATCATGTTATTAGATGCTGAGATACTTGAAGTCTTAGCATTTTTACATTGTGCAGTATTTTTCGGATTTTTGTTCACAATTTGCAGATGCGATATTTTGCAGATTGGTGTACCTCTGCTTGTCTTTACTGCTACGCCACTCTTAAGATGCTCTTTGTACACCAGTCTGACCAGTCTAACACAGAACTCCTTCTTACAGTCGCTCTCACGCTTTCGTACAAAAGTACACTTAATTATTTCACACATCCACATATAAAGTGGTGGTTTTACAGTTACAAAAATATTGAATCCAATAAACAAGCTACCATTTTTTTTTGTTTATCCTCCTTGATCACTCTGCCACGGCATGATATCATTAAGATTGATCAAAGTCCTGTGAATTTTATCATAACTGCTGAGTTGTGATGCCCTCAGCCGTCTTCCCTGCTTGCCCAGAGCTGTGAAGTTATTTTTGCCTACAGTAAAGATATTAAAACTACAGGCAGTACTATGCAAACAGTTTGGGGTAACTTTAGATAAATACATGATACATCCTGAGATTTTTTTCTCTCTTTTAAGTTTTTCAAAATGCAGAAAACTGAAGAAAGAAACGACTAAACTCCCAATTAGGTTTATTTGACAGCTGCCATGTCTCACCGTCTTCCGTTTTTTCACATAATCTCAGATTAACTCAGTTTATTTCTTTTCTTTTCACTGAAGTTACCTTTTTATCACTCCAGCTGTATGTTTGAGGTCATTCTCAAGCTGCATGAGGAATCTGGGCCAGAGCACATGCCTCCCTGATGGTATTATGTAATGGATGGAAAATCTGCTGTACCTAACTAAAAACCTTTGCATAGTTCTGTGTTTTTCTATCCAGTGGTTTGTTGGTTTACAAATAATGTCAACATGTTACTATAAAGATTATGGCCATAATACAGTGTGGGCAGAAAACAATTATTTAGGTGTTTAGGTATACGTGTTCATACATCAGGAGTGACAGGAGTTTTTCCCACATTCTCTGTGTCCCTAACAAAATGAATTTGTGTTTTACAGCTGACAGGAGTGGTTCTCCAAACAGCCAAGCGACTCCAGATTAACGTCTATGTAGAGCAAATTCCCACCTTCAGGTAATCAGCAGCTCTTTCCATCAGTTCAAGCAGCTGAATAACCTGATTTTTCATGAATTTCACTTTCACTATATTAGTATGAAGAGTGAAGCCGCAATAGCTGCATGAGTACCCATGTCTGTGAAGGGCTGCCAGTAAGCTAATTGTAAAGCAATAATGCCACCATCATCATTATGGGTGGACTTTTGCACAGACCTGGCTCACTTGTTACGTGTTTATCTGAATTCAGAAGGAACTAGCAGCAAGATAATGAGACTGTATGTGTTTAGATAGTTACATATTACTGTTATTTTTATTTGAAATAAGATAAAATAACAAAAGCTATATTAAAGTGGCAAGTCAGCTTTAATGTGAGTAGGTTATACATTTCAAAATATTGATGTAAAGGTTGGAGCCCTCAAGACAACATTAGTGGCCAGAATTTATTATACTGAATAATGTTAACAATGTCTCTTAAACGTACTGACATCAGTAGATAATTGGCTCTGGTTATGAGGTTTGGCTTTTTTTTTATGTACAAGGAAACACATTGGCCTACATCCTGGAGAATATTTGTAATTTGCCATAGAGTCATGAAGGGGCCTTTCTTTCCCATGCAAATCATTTTGCTTTCATCTACAAGATTTGTGCTCTTCTGTCCACCAGGCTATTTTGGATCTGTCCTGTGCATGCCTTCTGCTTTTAGAATATACCTCTTTATTTTTGGCAAACTAACTTTTGCGAATCCATCCATTTTGTTCCGCTTATCTGGCGCCAGGTCATGGGGGCAGGAGCCTAAGCAGAGAAGGCTAGACCTCCCTCTCCCTGGCTACCTCCTCCAGCTTATTTGGGGTAAAACCAAGGCGTTTCCAGGCCAACTGAGAGATCTAATCTCTCCAGCGTGTACTGGGTCCGGACATGCCATGAACACCTCACCCAGGGGGGGGTCTTTGTCAGATGCCCGAAACACCTCAACTGCCTCCTTCCAGTGTGGGGGAGTAGCAGCTCTACTCTGAGCCCCTCTTGGATGGCCGAACTCCTCACACTATGTCTAAGGGAGAGGGCAGCCACCCTTTGGAGAAAGCAAATTTCTGCTGCTTGTATTTACGGCCTCGTTCTTTCAGTCACTACCTAAAACTTGTGACCATAGGAGAAGGTGGGGACGTAGATGGACCAGGAAGGAGGAGTTTCCCTTTTATGCTCAGCTCTCTCTTCACCACGATGGATCGGTACAGCGTCCGCATCACTGCAGCCGCAACATGAACTTTTGTATCATTCTAATAGATTTTTATTCTCATTTTCATTTGCACAGTCACTTTATTTATGACTCGGAATGACAGAAAACTCTTAACTTCAAGTAAGCTAACTGTAGGTACTGTAGTCTCGAATGGGTGCTACACAGTCCACACTTACTTTTGTGAATGCAACAACCACAGTGTTGTGCATTACAAAGAAAATGATGCCAGTCAGTGAAGAAAACCTCTTTATACTCTCTTTCTTCACTGTAGTTAAACTCAGATAATAAAAGTATTTATGCTGTTGGTAAAAAACTGTTCAAATCTACTTTTTCCCCATGGAACAAATGCTCATAACCCCCCAGTAACTGAGGCTTAGAAACCAGTCTCTGGTCATTAGGGAAAAATGTGTTTTTCCTGCTTGGATGACGAGCAGTTCCTGGAGGTTGCTCGTGGTTGCTGTGAACTAGATTGCAAAATCTTTAGACAAGTAAAGGTTGTGCCTTACTGCAACACACCAGCATGTTTCAAAAGGTGAAGCTTTTACTTTAAAGTAGTGCTGCCAGCGTTAATCTTGTTAAAATGACGTTAACACCATAACTGCAATAACGTGGCAAATCTCAGTTTGCGAGTTAGCGCGGATCGCCCCGTGCGCGGGGCTATACGGTACTAACGCGTAGATGAGCTAACCGCGCTAACTCACACTGTTTCTAATTTCACTACCACTTAGCAAGTATTTGGTGAGTGTTTTGCACACGAGTGCAAACTACAGGCAACTGCTGCTATCTGCTAGCAGCAAAAGCACTCACAATGGTGAATACTTTGGTCAGAGAGAGGCTGCCCCCTGTCTCTGGGGCCTAAGGGAGTAAATATAGAATCCAACTTATAAACAGAACTGATGTTGGGGCTGATATCAGTAAAATCTTATCAAATTGAATCCCTAGCCAAGCGTCGGCTCTTTTGTGCAATATTGAACTTTGAAAGGAAAGTTTGTGCAGTTCTTTTGATGCCAACAAGCCCAGATATGGCACTTTTATGTTATATCTGTTATTCCGTTTCAAATTAAAGGTGCTAGAGACAGAGCTTGAAGTCCAAAAATAAATTATGTAACTCTCCACATAATTTATGGTGTGAGATTAATACGTAATCAAGCTTTATTTATGGGGCTCAGGGGGTTGGGAAGCGTATCTGTAACCAGAAGGTCGCCGGTTCGATCCCCGGGCTCTCTGTCCTGGTCGTTGTGTCCTTGGGCAAGACACTTTACCCTACCGCCTACTGGTGTTGGCCAGAGGGGCCGATGGCACGATATGGCAGCCTCACTTCTGTCAATCTACCCCAGGGCAGCTGTGGCTACAACTGTAGCTGCCTCCACCAGTGTGTGAATGTGAGAGTGAATGAATAGTGGCATTGTAAAGCGCTTTGGGTGCCTTGAAAAGCGCTATATAAATCCAATCCATTATTATTATTATTATTATTATTATTATTATTATTATTATTATTATTATACAGATAGTATGAATTTACAGAACATGCCCGGGAAGACATTGTATAAGTATATTTATATTACACAAGTATATTATATTGTGTTTTCCAAGTTGCTATTTTTCATTACATCATAGTTAAAGATTATCATGTCATTCTCTTTCAGTCAAACGGGAAATGTAAGGACAGTAGTCTTCCCTGTGGCTTATCTGAATGAGGTACAAACTCTCTCTTTCTCTCTCTCACTCACTCTCCCACACACACACACACACACACACACACACACACACACACACACACACACACGTACGTACGTGTGGTTTCCCTAGCAACTTACCCTAATCCTAACCATCAAAAATGAATGCCTAACTCTGACCCTTAGCCTAAACCTAACCATAACCTAATTGTAACCCTGACACTAAACCCACATTTTGAGTCTCAAAAATGCCTTCAAACTCGTGGGGACCGGGATTTTGGTCCCCACAAGGGCTGTCGGTCCCCACAAGTAAAGTAAACTTCCAATTTTTGGTCCCCACAATGATGTTAATACCCGTACACACACACACACCACAGCTCTGGTTTATATACATTTTCTGTTATAACTCTCAGTTAAATACAAATGATTCAAAGGGAAAAGACTCCCTTGAGTACCCTGTAGTTAAAGGAGGCATTTTTGTTTTCAGTATGTACCTCGTGTTTTTCTCTTTTATGTATTAAAGCATTGTGTAATCCTGCTCAGACAGACTATAAATTAGTAAATCTAACTTGTGTGGAGGCAAAAAAAGAAAAATACAGAGGTAGATACTATGATTCCACAGAATCAAAGCTACAGAAGACTAATCTAATATAAATCACTAATTAGTAAATTTAATATTACTTGTTTATAGAATTCTTATGGTCTCAGTTTCTTCATAAACTTGAACACCAAGATGAACAGACGGTAAATGAAAGGGCCGTAAATGTACCATTTACTTTTGTAGGGGCTGTGTTTGTGTTCTTATGTGCTATAACACAATATTTTCTCTTACCGTCTTAACAGAGCGCCACCATTGATGACACAGCAGCCAAGAAGCTAAAGGCGATTGGTGTTCAGCAGAACGTTGTGGAGAACATTCCCTTCATGCTGATTGGCCTAGCCATCATTGTGGGAGGAATCTTCATGTTCTTGGTGTGTCAACAGAAAGTCCCCGAGGTGAGCTTGTGCAATAAGCAACTGTGTGATGTCATTATGTTGGGACAGATGGCCTGAGCCTGGTTCTGCCAAGTGCTTGCACATACAGGATGGCTCAATTTTTTTTCATTCAGATTTATGATGGTGTATGTGGTCAATTTAAAATAATCTAAAAAATAGTTCAAATAAATTGATTTATTTTTCATTATGAAGCACCTTAGATTAGTCCACAGCATGCCCCAAAAGCCCTATAAATGCTCAAGAAAAATAACTTAGAAAATACAAATCGAACCTGTTTAATTAATGCCATGCTGCGCTCCACTCTAAAGAACTACAAACTACAACTAAAAAAAACGAATTAACTGAAATAAGTTAATGGGTGAGTCTATTCAAATTAGGGCTGCCACGATTTGTCGACTAGTCACGATTACATCGACTATCAGAATCGTCGACGACTAATTTAATAGTCGACGCGTCGTTTGAAGCTTTGTAAGATCCCAAAAGACCCAGGAATAAGTAGCAGGATTTAAGAGTGTAATAACGGACTGAAACAGAAGATGGCAGCACTGCATGTACAAGGATGCCAGCTGCCGTTAAACCCCGAAGAAGAAGAAGTAGCTCTGTCCCAGAATTCGTAGCGCGGCCCTGCTCAGTTGTCAACAATGGCAGCAGCTAGTTGGTTTTAATATTACTCTTATTATTCTTTCTGGGTCACAAAATAAACGTTTAACATATTTTCAGGCGAGAATGTAGCTGTGTAAACCTCAAATATCTGCTCAGTTTATCAAGACACCACATATTTTCAAAAGCGCTCCGACGTTTTCAAAGATGTCTGTTACCCACCAGCTCCAGTGTTAGCTAGGCGGGGGCAAGGCTCACTAGAGCCCGTGGGAACAGCGGACTCCCGGCAAATCGTTTTCAAATCCACCACCGTCTTTCGCTACTCAGGTTAAATATATATAAGTCACTTAGATAACTTAAAATGTTATTGTTTGGCTTTTTTTTAGTATTTTATTTGTTCCTGAGTAAATCGGTTTGGCTGAGATTAAAGTTATAGTTTTTACACAGCTGAATAAACATCAAGCAGACAGCTGATTATCAGAAGTGTGAAATGGTAGAGAGTTTACTCCGGTGTCCTGTTATATTTTAGATAGCAAGGAGCAGACGGCTGAGTTTATTAAAATTTCACCAAAACAATCTGCAAATTTCATTAAAATTTAATAAACTATCATCTTGTCTTTCTTGTTAGTTAGCACATACCTTAAACATGCATGCTGGTGCAATAAGCTTTACGTCCAATGGATGCATGATCTGATTGTCGACTAATAGCAAAAATAATCGGTGACTAGTCGACTATCAAAATAATCGTTTGGGGCAGCCCTAATTCAAATATTGTAGTAGATTTTAAGACTATTCAGAGCAGATACTGTTGCCTTCCTATGAGCTAGCAGCAGTCTGGCCATTTTTTTGGCAATCCTCTGGCATCAACAAGCCACGTGCACCCAGAGAACTGCTGCTTACTGGATATTTTTCTGAAATGCCCAGCCCAGCCCCACTGGCACCAACAATCATGCAATGTTCAAAGTCACTCGAATCAACTTTTGCCCCCCTTTTGATGTTCAGTTTGAACATGAGCAGCATCAGCAGCTAATCAATTGCTGCCGTGTGATTGTGTGAATGTGTAAAGCGCTTTGGGGTCCTTAGGGACAAGTAAAGCGCTATACAAATACAGGCCATTGTCTGATCAGATATTTAGGTATTTGGATCATCTGCCTCCATCTGACCTTATCCTTAGCATTCTCTCCTGTCACACCAATCCTCTGCATGTCCCTCCTCCATTATATCCTTGTGTGAGGTTTCCCTCTTTTCCTCCTGCCTGGCAGCTCCATCTTCAGAATCCTTTGTCCAATATCTCCACTACCCTTCCCCTTTAAATGTCCAAATCATCTCAGCCTCGCCTCTCTAACTTACCTTAAACCCATTCCCCCTAATTAGCTCTACTTCTTGCATCTTTATCGATCTATATGCATCTGTCTCATTCATACACATGCATTTTGTCCTCTGTGAATTTAAATCCCTCTTCTCTCCGTTGCGTATTTCCACCACTCCAGGATCTCTTCCATCTACTCCTTACATGCATGTCCTGAACAACCCTCACATACTTCACTGCCTTTCCTGACTTACTCATGCAGCATCACAGTTCCTCTCTCAGTACTTTAAATTGTAATATATTTGCATTTTATATATATATTTTTTTATATTTTTCTTTTTCAGAGCACTGCTGCCGAACGACAGCCCCTGCTCTCATCGTAACAGCAAACAGAACGTGGAAAGAGGAAGATTGCCTTGGTTGCAATACAATTCAAGGGGTTCACCCATTAATTCTCAAGTAACACTAATACAGTGGTTTTCATATTTTAATCTACTTTCGCATTCATGGTTGTAAGAAAGTGGTAAAAACTGTCTTTTTGTTGTGTTTGTTGCTGGGTTTGGAGGATAATGTCTTCATTTCAAGTTGTAATGATGCTGGAATCCAGATTTTCCAGTCAATCTTAAATTGAGCTTGTTTTTATTTTAACTCCTAACTATGGGATTTTTGAATTGGATTAACACGGGGTTAGTTAACCCCCTTAAACAACCCAGCTTTGAATTAATCAAACATCCTGGAAGTGGGAAAAACACTGTACTGCAAAGTGGCCATATATGTGTGAGCTGTTGCTGCGTTTCTGAATATAAAAGACGTTGTGTCTATCTACAAGGCAACTGGCTAGAGCTTGAACAGTTACTAGATTCCCAGACTAGTTTGGGAGTCAGAGTTAGTTTTAAAAAGCAAGAAAAAACAGTATTAAGAAGCCAGGTTGGTTGTATGTTATAATGAAGTGGATGTAAAAAGTCAGGCTAGTAGTGCAGCCTGTTCGAAGTGCAGATTACTTTGGGCTTGTCTTTCAGCCTTTTGGCTTCAGATGCTATGGCGATGTGGTCTTGTTCATTTTAAAATGATGTTCTGTGTTGTAGCCAAGCTCAGTAATCTACAGTGTATATTAGGGCTGCCACGATTAGTCGACTAGTCACGACTAATTTAATAGTCGATGCGTCGTTTGAAGCTTTGTAAGATCCCAAAAGACGCAGGAATGAGTACCGTAATTGTCGGGCTATAAGCCGCTACTTTTTGCACAAGCTTTGAACCCTGCGGCTTTTAGTCAGGTGCGGCTTTTCTATGGATTGTCCATGATTTTTGTCATATCGTAAGCGGATTTGTTTTGTTTGTTCCGCTGTTGTACGGCACTACGTTGCCTGGCGGAAGGATCGGGGTTCAAGAGTGGTATGTTGGTCACATGTCCGTCTGCCAGGCAACGTAGTGCCGTACGAAGTAGCGGGAAAAACAAACTTCAAAGTAGCGCTATGTGTTCAGTTGGAGGCGTGGATGATGAGCGGCGGTAAACTTGCGAAAAGCAAGTTATGCTCAACTCCACCAGTGGATTCTGACAGCGTGGAAAAGTGTGAAAACATCCACGATCACCAACGGATTTCGAAGGGCTGGACTGCTGCATGATGGAGAGGAGGACACCGCCACGGCCCTTCTGAGGGTGTTCGACTCCGACACTGACAACGAGGATTTCTTTGGTTTTGAAAGTGACAACGAAGGAGAGAAGCGGAGAGTGGATGACGAAGCCATCATGAGCCTGTTCGTATCCGACACTGGAGGAGAGGACTTTGGTGGTTTTAGTGCACAAGAAGAAGAGAAAGATGGTGTGCTGTAGGTTATTATGTACTACATTTATTACTCATTTATGAAGCACAGTACATGTTTAGTACTTGTAATTACCGCTACTTGTACATATACCTAAAAAGTTATGCAAATATGTACCCATAACTTGTTTTTCAAAATATCGTTTCAAAACCCTGAAGAAGAAGAAGTAGCTCTGTCCCAGAATTCATAGCGCGGCCCAGCTCAGTTTCCAACAATGGCGGCAGCTAGTTAGTTTTAATAGTAGAGATGGACCGATCCGATATTACGTATCGGTATCGGTCCGATACTGACCTAAATTACTGGATCGGATATCAGAGAGAAATAAAAAATGTAATCCGATCCATTAAATATCACGAAAGCACCTCACAAAACTTGCAACACGCCGTAACTCACCTCAGAAAGTTAGCACGTCGGAGCAGTATGCGTCACGTGATAGAGCGGCTGTGGCATGCGGGACCTGTCGGTGGTCTGGATAGCATTTGGAGCTTCGCTAGCAACCTGGCATTTCATCTCCGACAAAGTTATCCCCGAGAGAAGTAAAGCAAGTGTGTAAGTCCATCTCTGAATGTTTGTAAAGCATTCCTGCGTTAAGCTTAACGAGCGATATATGGAGCGACTGCCTCTTCTTGCTGCTACTTCAATCATGAAACTGCTTAATGATCAGCTGATCGGCTTTTCTGTCGCGAGTCCATCTCTCTGGTTTGTTTTTGGCCCACTTTGCACCAGAAAGAGGAAACCAGCGGCTAAACAACAGCAGCACGTTTAAGCTTGATAAGCTGTTGTTAGAATGTATTTAATATTACTTTCTACTCGAGGATCTTTTTCTACGTAGCTGACGGCTGGTAACTGTGCAGGGGCGGATCTAGCAAAGTTTAGCCAGGGGGGCCGATAGGGCATGAACAGGGAAAAGGGGGCACAAAGACATACTTTTCTTTCTTATTCTCATTTAAAATGTCTAGCTTTTAATAAATAATTATCCGAATCTTACACCGAAAGTTTTAATTTGATGTAAAATGAATAGAAGTCAATTACTGTATATAGTGACTATTAAGTCTAATATATATACCCTAGTAAGCTATAGTAATTTTTCCTTTGTGAAGGTACCATCTGTGCAGTCTGCAATTTTGTTGAAGAAAGATGTTGAATCTATTTAATATTTCTTGAAAAATAATTGATTTCTGTGCATTTTTTTTCACACTGCATCAAATTAAGGTTGATTACGTCGATTAAGCATCATGAGGTGGAGCGTGAGGGGTGGTTCCCTATTTTTTTATTTATTTATTTTTGTTGTTGCTGGGAGTTGGAACCCTATTAGTTAGGTTGCTTAATATTTACACTAAGTACTCTTTAAAATACCAGAATAGGGAGGATGGTGTAGGTTTAAGTTTATTAGATTGATCAGTGTTGCTGAACTATAAATATTTTTTTTTTGCATACAGGTATAACAGAATAGCTTTAGTGTAGTTGTTGTTTTAAACTTGAGTATGAACTTATACAAAATGCAGCAAGATATTTTTAAAAAAAACAGTTTTATTGATTAAAACACACTATATCGGATTCATATCGGTATCGGCAGATATCCAAATTTATGATATCGGTATCGGTATCGGACATAAAAAAGTGGTATCGTGCCATCCCTATTTAATAGTACTCTTATTATTCTTTTTGAGCCACAAAATAAACGTTTAACATATTTTCAGGCAAGAATGTAACTGTGTAAACCTCAAATATCTGCTCAGTTTATCAAGACATCTCATATTTTCAAAAGCGCTCCGACGTTTTCGGAGACGTCTGTTACCCACCAGCTCCAGTGTTAGCCGGGGTTCAAGGCTCACTAGAGCCGGTGAGAACACCGGACTCCTAGCAAATCGTTTTCAAACCCACCGCCGTCTTTCGCCACTCAGGTTAAACATATATAAGTCACTTAGATAACTTAAAAATGTTATTGTTTGGCTTTTTTTTTTTTAGTATTTTATTTGTTCCTGAGTAAATCAGTTTGTCTGAGATTAAAGTTATAGTCTTTACACATCTGAATAAACGTCAAGCAGACAGCTGATTATCAGAAGCGTGAGATGCTCGAGAATATACTCCAGTGTCCTGTTATATTTTAGATAGCAAGGAGCAGACGGCTGAGTTTATTAAACTGCACTGAAACGATCTGCAAATTTCATTAAAATTTAATAAACTACCATCTTGTCTTTATTTTTAGTTAGCACAGACCTTAAACACTTAAAGCTGTAAGCTAATGATAGTTATATAAGAGCAGACTCATGCTGGTGCAATAAGCTGAACGTTTTACGTCCAGTGGATGATGATCTGATTAGTCGACTGATCGCAAAAATAATCGGTGACTAGTCGACTATCAAAATAATCGTTTGTGGCAGCCCTAGTGTATATATACATGTGTGTCCTCCTTGTGATCCAATCAGTATTAACCCAACAATGACAGGATGGCTTTCTTCCTGTTGTGAATGTCTAATACAATATTATTTCATTTAATTCCAGTACTGTCATAAATATGTTAATATAAATTATACTGATTTACATTGCTGAAACCGGAATATGAAGCTTTGTGGTAGTGACACTGACAAACACACAAAAACTTTTGAAGCACTTAGACTGATTTTGTTTTTTCCCCAGTTTAACTTCTGTGGCATTTTATAACTTTATTGAAGCATTTTTAATAATAAAAAACAACAACCCCACATTGTTTTCCTATTGGCCTATGAATTTTTAGAGCACATATGACTAAATGTTATTTTTCTATCCAACGTTGCACACAGTTTCACTATAATATAGATGTTTTTGCTATTTCAGTCACTATCTTTTGCTGACAAAATCTTTTGTGTTCAATTTCTTTTTTTGAGTGTGTGTGTTTGTTTTGTGCCTAAAAGAGAACATTGTTTACACTACTACTACTCCCTGGCAAAATCAGTACTTAACTATAATCACGATTTATACGCAAATCTCTCATTAGGGTCACATGTATGACAGTTTGCACGTTGTCATTTGCTATGACTCAACAATAAACTTTCTATGCTATTCCCTGAAGGTGTGTTTGTAGTTCCTGTCTGACATTGCAAAAGTATTGAATCATTGCTCTGCAGATGACCAATAAAGCAAGACGGGCTTTATGACAAACTAAGGTCTGACTAACTACGGTGCACTGCTTTTTCCCTTCTTTAATATAGCGCTGTATGTAGGTTGATAACCAAAACATCTTTTTTGGTTGTAACAACAATATAAAGATATATTCAGTCATTGTCTTTGCAAGCTTTTGAGAAAAGCTGATTAGTTTTTAAGGAGAAAAAAACTTAACCTGTAAACCTTGGGTTTTAATGTTTACGTGGAAAACCGTAATACCATAATGTTGGTGTGACCGGTAGTAATCATTAAAAACACACACACACACACACACACACACACACACACACACACACACACACACACACACACACACACACACACACACACACACACACACACACACACACACACACACAAAACCCAATTGTATTGTAGCCTTCTGGATTCACATCATGGCTGCTGATCAAAGTTTGCCCACAGGCTGATCATTTAGTTTAAAATGCTGCCTTCACTGTCTTTCATCTATATTTTAAATCGGTATATGCTACATGCAGAACAGACATGTGTAATACAGGAATGAATAACAACAATTAAAGGTTTACATAAAACTTAGCAGTACTTGCCGTAGCATTCACGCAAGTCCTGATGGTCGTCGTAAACATATTCAGTATCGACAGAATTAGAATTTTTGTCTGTTATGTATCTGTGATATTTAAAGACTTTATTTCTAATTCTTCAAACAAAATTCGTCATGAATACAAATATTAGTGACCATTGTTACATATGGGCAACACGTGAAACAATAAATCTTTTTTTTTTTTAGACACATAGATGTTAATAATCAATGTGTGGTGATGGTCATGAAGACTTTTGTTCAGAATGGCCCAACCATTAAGGAGGATGTAGTAGTAATAATAATAATAACTTGTAATATTTATGATGCATAAAGACATGCATACGCTTTAAATACGCTTGCTATATCATAGCAAGAAGATATTTATGAAATCATTTTTATATATTGCCCCAAGTGGTCTGTCAGTGAACTGCAGTTTAACCCCTGATATTTACGGGTGCATATGGTGTAATTAATTTTTTTTCCATTAGAAATGGTTGTTTATATCTGCATTAACTGTTAGTTTCTTTTTGCCAGCTTCATGTAAACTTCAGTGCACAAAATCCTAAATTCTTGAATATTTTGATAATTTGTGGGAATTGCATATTCATATCTGAATGATTTTTAAGTTATGTTATTAGTTAGCTTAGCTTAAAGTCTGGAAGCGGTCTCTCTGTTCGAAGTTTTGTTTGGGCAGAAACTAAACTGATTGCAGGGAAAGGGGGGAATTCAGGGAATCTTCGGGAAGTCACTTCATCAGATCTTGGACATCTGATGAAGCAACTTCATTTAATTTTTTAAGTTCCTTCCGGCAAGACTCCATGGGTGGAGCAAAAGGCTAAATGCATAGTGGTCTAAAGTCACGTTAGGGTTTCACTTAGAAACCTCCGACGTGGAGTTGGCCTCATTTAGTAGGTTGAGGTCCAAAGTGTACTTTGGAGTCACATAGATAAACTTTGTCTTCAGCTGTGTGATAACTACCACTGTGCAACAGATTCCCATCAGTGACTTTGACTTGACTTGCTCAGTCTGCCAAACCTTACGCCTTAGTCAATAAAGTAACAAATTAATGAATTATTCAGAAGGTAACTCCTCCCCAACCCAATTAAAGCCTTTAATACAGGCGTAGCTCACAAACCAAGCCTGCAGCAAAACAGCCCCTGTCTTGAACGTCATCTGTAAGCAGCATGAGGACTCTCCAGGAAAAAATTATCATCCTTTCTGTTTTTCTGTCTTTGTTATGTGTCGTTCAGGTAAGTTATTTATTGTTTGTTGAACTTTCATGGAAATATTTTTTTTCTAATCAGTGTTTTATATGACAAAGCTAAAGGATCAAGTATTTGCCTTTACAGGTTCATTCAATGCCTGTGCCTGACGAGTGGCATGGCTTAATTCAGCGAACCAAACGTTCACTGTTGTGGCGCTGGAACAGTCTGAAGCCAGTCGGTGCCAGCTGCAGGGATCACCTAGAGTGTGGCACAAAATACTGCAGGTACAGCTGAAGCTTAAATATTTCATGACAGTCCATCGGTTTACCTGTCTTCCTGATACTCCTGATCATTTTTTGACTATTTTACATTAACTCTGTGTAGCTCTTAAATGTCAAACTCAGCATCATATTCTTTAAAAAAAAAAACAGTTTTCACAGTGTGTTCATTACTATGCTGTACATAGGCAGTGTGAAGGTGTGTACACGTGTATTTTGCATGCATGGTCTGGATAAAGTCAAAGGGTAATAATGGTGCAATCATTCTTATCTTTACAGGAAAAATATCTGTTCTTTCTGGATCACCACCTGAAAAAGAGATGCACAAACACCATCAGAATCTACAACAGACATCTGCTTTATGGACCACAACTGCCTGTTTTGTTTTGTTTTCAAAAACCTGCCCGCTCCTTTATTCTGGCTCCAACATTCATTCTGAGCAATCAGATCTTTTCCCACCGCGCTGTATCAAAAACAAAGCTGTAAAATCCAGGCATGCATAACCAATCAAATGGCACCACCTTAAGTGATTTGTCTAAAACGCTGCTGCAACATCACACAAGCTGTGTAATCTGAATGTGTTTTATAAGAAAATATAAATATCCATGCAAAGTTTGAGCCGCTCTGGGTTTATTGGTTCAAGGTTGTTGCTGTTGTTTTTTTGTTTTTTTTTTAAAGAGATTTTTTTAATGTATTTATTTGTAAATATTGTAAATAATGTAAAAATTCAAATATACTATACATTTTTTTGAAGAGGTTGTACTGCCCACATCTTCATTTTCTTTTTTAGTAGTAAAATAAATTCAAAACACATTTATATATTTCTCACACTTCCTGCTACTCTTTCAGTTGAGGAGCTTGAAAAACAGCTTTCCACCCAGCTAATGCGTAAGCTGCATTACTCATCCAAACCACGGCGCTGGGGATGTTGTTTTAACTTTTCCTGCATTCATAAACCTTATTTTAAGGAAGAATAAGAAAGATTATAAACGCATATTCATAACCACTTCCTGTGTTAAAAGTGCCAGCAAAAAGCTTACAGTAACCCAGACAAAGGCCACTTTTATCCTAAGAGAAGTAGTAGTACTGAATTACAAACCCTGAATGTAGTCGATAACAACAGCAGGGGTGAAAATGGCTGATCTTAGGGCTCAGTAGATGAGAGAAACTCATTTTGCATCTACCTAATCTAAGCTTTGCAGGAAGGATAAACAGTCATAAAACAAGGAGTTGCTGACACTGAGGTCGTCGAACCTTTTCTAAAAAAGAATTTGGGCTGGAACTTTGTGCCAAAATCTACTGTCATTACTCATACCTGCAGTAGTACTTAGTACTTATGCCTCTGTAGTTATTCTGACATGTTTGGCAGCTTTTTAAAAATGCCACAAATACTGCCTGAGCCCATGACCTCACACCAATGAGATTTGAAGATACCTGCCCTAAATGGTTTATATCTCGCATTAATGAGGAGAACTGATTTGCCCTCTGAGGTGGCCTTAAAACTGTAGATTCAGAGCTGCGTCCTCACTCTTATTATGCTTTGATAGATGCCCAATTCTCTCCTTCAAAATCTGGCTTACATATGAAAGCAGAGGTGGCCATATTTCCCACCAGTTGGGTTTACATGGGGTCAGCCAGCAGAGCGTCAGCCAGTATTACAGAAGGTCTTGAACATATCACGTCTCTTACTTGGACTGAAGCTGTTATTGATACCCTCACCTAAAAGGGGTTTTAGAGCTGTCAATCACGTGAGAATGGGAAGTGAAACACATCAACAACTGAACCCTAAATCCTCAGTTTCACCGCTAGAGGGCGAGCTGGGGCTGTTTAAGAAGTGAATATGCTATGGCAAAAGCACGTTTGAGACGTACAGGCCTGCTATCCGCCAAATAATACTCTATTATTAGAGCAGCAAGGGCGTATAGTTTTGAGAACCAATGGATCATGCCTTCACTGTTTACTACACCCACCACTTATATTGTTTATTATGAGTGTGGATAACAATAATAATAATAATATTTATTCTTGAGTAAGAAAAATAGATGTCAGCAATCAGACGAGGCACTGAACAGCATGTTTATTTTTATCGTTTCCACCCCCGCCAAAAACAAAACAAGACAAAACAAAAAACAACAATAACAAAATAAGAAAAATCGAAGTATATTAGGTTTTACTTGCTTCCTACCGGGTGTCTTGGATACTTGAGTAACAGGAACTTCTCCCTCCTCATTGGCTAACCTGGTCGTGACGCAACAACCCATCCATCCTGAGCGGTGGAGAAGCGGCGGCGTGGGGACCGCTGTGTCTGTGGGGGACTTCAATGCCGGAGCGGTTTCATATTACCCTAGTGTTTATTAATAGTTATGAATAAGAGGTTTTAACCGGAGATATCTGACAACATAGATGAAAACATTAGCTTTCATAATACGCCTTTGACGGCTCTAGTGCGTCGAATAGTCTCGTCCGTAATAATAAAAAAAAGTGCATGTTTTTGGACCAAACCACATCCACATGAAGCACCTGCTCGGATGGAGATCACCTTTAACTGACGGCTGTTTTCAAGTAGGTGCTGCTTTGAATGCGTTTTGCGCTCCTGCTATGTTGCCTTTCATTAAGTGCTTCAGCTCATATCTTGTTCTCGTATTTGGTCACTTCACATTTTCTTGTGTGTGGGTTTGCTATTTCTAGAAGCTGTGTGCCCTGCCTCTTGTTGTCTAACGTGTCCCACTTAAGCCACTTTGAATATTTCTTTGCCATTGTGTAGATGCACACAAACACCTGGCCGCAAGGTAAGATGCAGGTCAGACATCATCTCTGATTCTCGAGATCCTCGTGAAACTTTCCCTTCACATTAACTGGAGACCACGATGAGCAGTCACTGATGTTGTCTAGTTACAGGGCATCGTCGCTCTTAACAAGCACTGTCTGGGCCTCTTTGCTTTCATGTAACCACAACATCCATCCTTCAGGTTGATGCTAACTAGACCTGACAGATATTTCTAGAGAAGCAGCTCAGTTAATCAGAACCATGTCCATGCGCTCCAGTACGCAGAGGGCCGGTTTGATTGGCTTAGATATTTGAGATGCAAGGTAGGAGGACTACCGGCAAAGATGAGGAGTTGTATCCACTTTGCAGTGATGTTGTTGCAGACAAGTAGTCTGAGGTTCTGGCCTACATTCCTGTTATATTATAATACTGAAAATAGGGTGACTCAAGGGAAACTAAACTAAAGGACTGATATTCGTGTAAGGTTCCTAAATGTTGACCAAATAACTTAAACTGATTTGTTTATTACGAGTATGGATAATACTTTAAATAATAAACATAACTATAGTTACATTTTATGAGCAAATTCCTTCATAATATAAGGTAGACAAGGGTTAGAAGTCAGAAGCAGCATGTGCTGAGGTTTGGGATACTGACACTTGATGTATAGATGTGACTCGTGATAATTCAGGGGTTCAGTGGGATTCTGAGACCTTCCACCATACATACCTGGACTGAAATTCATAAATGCCTTTATTTTCAGTATAGCTGTTGATACTAATGTCAAATGTAGCTATAATATCTTACATGTTCCAAGACCATCAGGGAATGATGCCCATGAACAAGGCTGTTATGCAGTTGGGAAGTGGAAAAGCTTTCATTTCTAAATTAATCATGTCCTCGTATTTAAGGAGCCAAAAATGATCTGCAACAAATGAAATGAAGAAATAAAGACAAACACAGAAAAACATATTCAGGTTCATAACTTGTTGGACAAACATTGTTGAAATTTGCCTCTGTACACCACCACAGTTGGTTTCAAATCAGACAGTCAATGTGTGACTGAAGCGCAGACTTTAAGCTTTAATTCAAGGGGTTTACTTTTTTAATACACAGTCCTCATCTCCAGAGGCTCAAAATTAATTGGACAAACTAACATCATTTTAAAAAAATAAGCATTATTTTTAAAAGTTTGAAAATCCTCTGCAGTCAGCGACTGCCTGAAGTCCCCACAAAAACAGTTTCCTCCCACGAGATGCTCTGCCAGGCTTTTACAGCAGCCACCTTCAGCTGCTGCTTGTCTGTGGATCTCTCTGCCCTCACTTTTGTATTTAATAACTGAAAAGCTGAGATCAGGTTAAAGACTTGGCCATTGAAGAATATCTCGTTTCTTTGCCTTGACAAATTCTTGGGTTGCTTTTGGAGCATGTATTGGGTTTTTGTCCATGTGCACAATCAAGCTCTGTCTTATCAGTTTTGCAGCATTTAGTTGAATCTGAGCAGAGAGTGTAGCCCTACGCACTTCACAATTCATGCTCCTGCTTCTATCAGCAGTCACATCATCAATAAACACCAGTGACCCAGTTCCACTGGGAGCCATATATGTCCATGCAATAACATTGACTCCACAAAAATTAGACAGGTGATGTGGTACGTTTCAGATAATGAGCTGTTTCACTTCTTCTCCAGACTTTTCTCTTACTATTATCATTCTGCTGAAAAATTCATCTTGGTCTGTCTAAAATGCTTTTTCCAAAGCTGGCACTTTCAGATGTTTTCTGGCCGTCTAATCTGGCCTGCTAGTTCTTGAGTGTAGCCAGTGGTTTGTGCCTTGTTGTGAACTCTGTATTTACATTCATGCAGGCATTTCTTGATTGCACACTTGGACCAATTCCTTAAGTTGTTGCTGTCTCTCAAAGCTTCAATTGCATGATTTTTACACCCTCCCCCCCCCCCTTACTGCCCCTGACACCTCTTTTTGTCAACATGAGGTGAAATATATAAAATATGAGTACAGAATTTCAATCAACTTTATTTGTCATGATATAACAAGGGAGCAGGCCTCACCTGGCCATTAAACTGTCAGTCAATTGAAACGGTCAATCTTGAAAACCAGGTTTATTACAAAGAGTTGAAGTGTGACATGCACTAAACAATGTTATATAATCATTCAAAAATATTTACCAGAAACAGGATTTTGTGTCATATGATGTGATTATATGTTATGTGCAATAACCCACAGAAATACACAGAATGTGCTTTAATCAAAGATAACTCGTCTATATGATGGTGATAACTGTATGCCTTTTACTTTATGGCCAGGCGTGACATGCATATTTTAATAATATATATTTTATATTACCTGAATTATGATAATTGTAAACTGTGTAATGTTGTTTTATGAGCACTGCTGTCCTGCAACTGTTATTTCAGTCCCCTAAGTGAATTTTTGCCATAATATAAAAAATTAGCTGTCAAAAAATTAGCAAAACTCCTACAAGAAACAAAAAAGCGTACAATTGTTATTTTAGTATGTATGTGTTGAATTACATTACAGTTACATTACAGTGTTTTTAAAAAAGCGTCTGCGAAATCCAAATCTGCGTAATCTGTCCCAATGGATGGTTTTGGAAAATGTAAAAATTGTAACGAACTCATTAATCGCTTACATTTTTCAGTAATATGAACTCCTGTTCCTCTTGTGGATTATACAGGAGTGAAAATGGTTGGAAAATTGAAAGTATTTCTGGATGTAGACAAGATGCTTGAATATAAAACATTAATGTGCAGTTACTAAATATCCACATGTGGAGGATTTATCCCTTCTTACTGGGATTCCACTGTGTGTTCGTGTGTGTGTGTGTTCACCTATCTCTGGTTGTTAATCAGGTTTTGTTAATAGATCACACACTAAATGACACAAATATATTAAGAAGATTTCGCTGAGGGACGTCTTTCACCGTTCTTATCGTTCTTATGGTGTCAGCTATTTCAAAATTTTGACTGTGGTAAATTGAGTTTGACACCTCTGATATATAAAGCCTGTATCTGAGCCAGAATCATAAAAATGGTATTTTAAATATATTTTTCTGTGAACCTGTGCAATCAAATTTCAAATAAAGAAAATAAGAGATCTAAAAAAAACCTTAATAGTTAATCAGTAACACATTACACATTTAAATTTGAAACAATCATATCTGTAAGTTCTTGACTCTTGAAAGTTTTCACTGCGCGTGTTATACGAGTCAGGGTAGGAATATAAACTGCAGGCTTTATGGGTCAGTGAAGGCCTATAACTGCAAGACGGTAATCATAGCCACTCATCCATCAACATAATCTCCATTACTGACTGAGCTAATGTGGGTGAGGAAAATCAGACACTTGTTTTGTTTTCAGGAAGCTACTTCACTTGTTCCTAAACCTCTATTCTACTTTGTTCTTTATTTTTCCAATTTCAGTCTGGTTTAAAGTCATAAAACAACACTACAACAACACACTTTTCTTCTGTGACTGAACATCATTAGCGCTCACCACTGGATGAATATTTTATATGTAGTTTGCACTTGCTTTGTATTTATCTTTTTTTCTTGTCCTCATTATTTTATTGCATGAAGGGGAGATGTTTTTATTTTAAACGAGTGTGTGCAAAGTCAGCAGCACTACACGTGAACATGATGGAACACTTTCAATTAACTAAAGTGATGTGAAAGTGTATTTACTCTTAGGAGTGCCAGCGGAGCAACTCTGCAGTGCAGCTGCCCTAGTTACAGAGCAGCCAGATGACTGTGAGTGACTGTGGTTGGCCCAGGCTGAGAGAGGAGGAGTTTGTTATGGTTGACTGAATTATGGAGTGTAGGCTGCTAGAAGCAGACTTGGATGGCAGGACCGGCGGGGTAAATTGAGGGAGAAGACTGTGACAGCAGTAGCTTGCAGATGTGTTTTAGGTTTTTATCTTCTTCTTTTTTTCTTCTTTTTTTACTCCAGATTTGAAAATGCATTTTTTTAAATCTAACACTAAAATGTTTAAGTAGGCCCCTGAGCTGCATATACAGTTGGAAAATCCACTTGATAAACTGTACACTCTCGCTTTTCTCTTTAATCTGTTCACGTCATAAAACATTGAGCTGCAGTAATCACTGAGGTAAGAAAACAGAAAAATGAGAAGCACGTATGCAGTAATAGACAAATCCTCATGCAAATGGCAACAGCAAATATATTTTTTAAAAAGATGTAATTGTGCTTTGCACAAAACTCTAAACGTTTTCAGTTATGATTAATGCTTGTCAGTGTTAGCTGATGGCTGTACATAGAGACTGAGCATTCCATCAGTGTAGTGTACTTAATACCAGTGTTGGGTAAGTTACTTTAAAATAGTAACTTAGTTACATTACTAGTTACTTCTCTCAAAAGTAACTCAGTTACTTCAAGTTACTCATTACTTTCAAAGTAACTAGTTACTAGGGAAAGTAACTTTGGTTTTACTCAGAATTCTCTTGTTAATGTGTTTCTTCCATAACGTTGCCAGTCTTCTAGCTTGCTTGCTTGCCACAAGTGCACTGTGCCACCTACCAATAGAAAGGATATGATAACGTGCATATTTCCACGAGAGAAATCCCACGCCTGGACCGTCATTGACTGCTGCCATGATTCTAGCCTACGTCACAGAGTCATGTGCGCCTTTTACATCCAACACAAAAACTGCAGTCGTGGTGCTTTCGATTGTACTCAGAACTCGGAAATTCTGCCTTCTGAATAGGAAGATGTAGGCAACACCAGACTGCAGATGAGCTGCATACAGGGCTGGACTGGGACAGAAAATCGTCCCGGGCATTTTGACTAGAGACCGGCCCACCATTATAGGAAAAATCATAAAGCCTTTGAATGAAAATAAACACTGTTGTGACAGTGATGTACACTGTTTTGATGGTATATATGCATCAATCTATCAATCGTTTGTTGTAAGATTCAGATAATTATTTTTTAAAAGCGAGACATTTTAAATGAGAATAAGAAAGAAAAGTATTTCCTTGTGCCCACCTCTCCCTGTTAATGCCCTACATGCCCCCCTGGCAACACTTTGCTAGATCCGCACCTGCACAGTTACCAGCTGTCAGCTACCTAAAAAAGGATCCTGGGGTTATTTGTCTCTCAGAAACAGTTCATAACTTCCCTTCAACTCATTCATGTCACCTAAAAAGTAAACCTGTTTCTCCATCACCTGTTCAGCTCTGATGATTCAGTAAGGACATCTCCTGGTTTCATCTTCATGTTTCCCTCTCACCAGATAACCAAACCATATCATGACCAGCAGGTTTACAGCTGTGGCTCCAGCAAACATCAGCTGATACTAGAAATTAATATTAAATAAATTCTAACAACAGCTGATCAAGCTTAAACGTGCTGCTGTTGTTTAGCGCGACATCCGCTGGTTTCCTCTTTCGGCGCAAAGTGAGCGATAAACAAACAAGAGAGCCGATCAGCTGATCACTGATCAGTTTTCATGATTGAAGTAGAAACGGGAGAGGGAGGGGGGAGAATGAGAGAAGAAGAGGCAGCTGTGCAGCAAAGACACAGAATAACTCCAGCTTTGTGCCTTTTCCATTGTAGCTGAATTACGGGACAAACTGTTCCTTTTCACCTCAATAAGAAACGCATAATATTTTCTCTGAATACCAGACGGGACGGTTGGCAACTCTAATAACTTATGAACAAAATAAAGTTCAACATCATTAACTTCATAGCACCCACCCAGCTGTATAGAAACTCCCGTCATGCTAGCTAGCACGCAGTACGGAAAAAGTCAGAATAACGAAAATAAACTCCACCTAAACTTGGTTCATATCTGACCCAGAGAGACTGCAGGTCATAACTTCTTACCTGAAGTTCAGTTCACACTTGGACCGGCGGCTGCCTCGGGTCTCTTTTCCTTCTGCGTCCCCTTTCCTTCATCCACCTGCTGGCCTCCACCACTTGCTAATGTTACTGAATCTGTGGAAGCTCCGCGATAGCCACCACACGAAGTAACGAGTAACGACCCTATCTAAATCCCAGTAACGAGTAACGCGTTCCTGATTTTGGCATAATAACTAGTTACCGTGCTCGTTACCACAATAATAACGTAGTTACTGTAACGCGTTACTTAATAACGCGTTAGTCCCAACACTGCTTAATACTGATTTTATCTTCGCTTGTACAAGCTTCCTGTTGTATAATTCTGAATGAATTTCTGCAGAATCCCCAAAATTTAATCTATTCTGTGTTACTCTTCCAGGATTAAATTATAGGAACATGGAGACAGCTTTCGTTGTCCAGCCCTATCCAGAAGTATGATTGGAGCATCCAGTCTCTCTGGGGACACCTTGATAGCCTGCCACTTCCCCGTGGTGCAGCTTTCCACTTGGCAGCTTCCTGTCCAGGCCCTGTGCAGCTCTGCCAAGAGGCCCGGCCGGCTGTGCTCAGCAGGCCTGACTCGGGCCGTGTCCCTCCCAGAGCAAGAGTCGATAAACTGTGAGCATGCCTTCACCGGTGACCGGAGACATTTTTCCAGCAGCTACAGCAGCCTCAACGAGGACCGGACAGAAGAGGAGGGAGGCAGCGACGGAAGCTGGAAGTACGAATCCACCTCGTCGCCCGAAGAGACGAGTTCCCACCAGAAGAAGGAAAGCTCCGTGCCTAGAAGCAATGTCCGGTCACGCAACTCCTTCCTTCCCTGTACAGAGCTAAATGAGGACGAAGAGGATGAAGACAGCGACGGAGATAATCTGCACAGATATCACGAGGACTCTTCGTTCGTGCTGCATGGAAATTCCAATTGGCCGCTAAGTAATGTCGCCACAAACTACCCAATATACCCAAAGCCCCACGGGAACCTGGACAGTGAATGGGGCAATGAGGGAACTATGCTGGTTAGTGAGAGCGATCAGGAGTGGCTCTCTAACCAGTCCAACCAGATGGACTCACTGCCACCTGAATGCCAGTGCTGTCACATGAGCAGATCTAGCATCACGATGTTGGCTTGTTTGGAGAAGGACTCAGACAGACTGGAGGATAACATGTCCTGCTGCCTCCACGGCCAACACAAATGTTCCCCAGAGCTTCTTTCCAACAACCACACGGAGTATGTCAGTGACTCTTCCTGTAACAGTTCTGACGGCGTCTTGGTTAACTTCTGCACTATGTACAACAGGAGCAACAATCCTGCCACACCTCATGATCTCAGCAGTCCTGCAGCTCACCCCTCTGGGTCATCAGAGGGATGTGTATTCCTCAACCTCCAACCTGTCCCCCAAAGTCAGAATGAAGAAGTCAAACTTGATAGCATGACGGTTTACTCTCCTCCGAAAGAGGAGGTTGACATGCTGCTTTCTGCTTCCCGCCTGTCCCCTCGGGGCCTTGACTCTAACTGCAATATGTACTCACTAGAGGAGCTACCCGCGGGTCTCTCCTCTCTAGAGGTATCAGACCTGACTGCCTGTCTTCAAAGCCAGGCCACACTGGCCATGGGGACCAACCAGAAGTACTACAAGCTTGTGACTTGTGACCTCTCTTCCCAGTCACCCAGCCCGGCCTGGTCCAGTGTCACCAGCTGCCCCGAAGGTCAGAGCAGAGGCAGCCCCTTCCTTCTCAGTTTTGATCAGAAGAAAGAAGGACAGCAGAATGAAATTGAGAAGGTAAAAAAAAAAAACTTTATAGTGTTTGGATGATTAAAAAAAAGATTTAGAAGTACTGTTTTTAGATCTATAATTTTAATGTGATTTGCAAATAGAAGAAATGGCAAATGACTCAATTAAATTATGTACTAATGTTTTATATATCAGTTACACAGCTTTGATAAGAGTAATGAACTTTGCTGCTGCACACATTGTTCCCTTTTGACAATCTGACCACCTTTTGGGAACAGCATTTATAAACTTGATAGAGGACCAGCAAAAGGAGACGGGTGTTCAGTTTTGCTGTTCTCATTTTCAGATCCAAGATTACCAGGTTGCAACCACCTCCACTGACAAAGCCCTCTGCAGAAAGAAACAGGCAGATAGCATCCAGAACCTCTCCCACACGCCTTGCTCGCTGTGCCCCAGCCAGTGTGGCCCACATAGCAGTAAATGCCAAGACGCAAGAGTGGCAACCACACAGCCATCTGTGATGCAGGACCAGGAGCACAACTATCCTTGTGATACTGAGAAGGGTAAAGCAGTGGCTAATAGAAAAATCCAGTTCTTTTGCTTTGTGTCTGTGATTTTGAGTGAAAAATCTTTATCTTACATGTCCTTCCCAGGACTAAGTCCAGATGTGGTGCGCTACAGTAAAGCCCAGAGGCCAACCTCGCTGCCCATCCAGCCCTTTGTTCTGGTTCCTGCAGGAAAGCCGCAGCCGCCGTCCCAGCCCCTTGGCTGCCTGCTAGAGCAGTATCTAAATAAAAAGAGCAGTAAGACTGCTAACATGCAGCCGGCCTTCAGTTTCAAAGGCAAAAGCAGCCAAAGTTTTTCAGATTTTCACCCATCACCGACAGACAACCACTGCTCCATCTTCCTAGAGGCTCCTTCTAGCTCTGATACCTGCTCCACCTGCACACCAAGCCCAGAGTGCTTCATCCGCACGCGTTCATGGAATCAGTTGGGTGAAAGCCAAGACTGCACCGGTCCATGCACGTCAAACAGCAGCCTGGATTCACATCATACTAGTTGTCCCACAGAGGCCCAAGAGCAAGACAAAGCAGGCCCACATTCAGGCCAAACTCAGACTAACACTTTGCTTAGTCTTGTCTCGGCTCCGAGTCGATCCAGTCTCGTTAGGATTCCCACCTACCAGGACTTGATCAGTCTCACCTTTGAGCAAAGCCAAGTGCGCGCCGAGCCTAAAAGTGCTAATCATTCCCTTAACTGCACCACCTATCATTCAATATTGTCTCAAAACCCACCCACTTTAACCATCACCACTGACACCCACCACCCAAACTCGCAGGTGTCTGTTTCTCCTCCCAAAACCTCACTGCCACAGGAAAAGCTCCCACAGTGTGGAGCGGCACCTGCAGCTGACTCAGGCTTTTTTCACTCTAGTTTCACAGCTGCCCTCTCCTCAGTGGCTCCTCTCTCCTCTCTGAGTTCTCTCCTCTCCTTGGCCGCTTCAGGGCTGCAAATCCAGGACTCTGCTGGACACAGTTTGAAGCCAAATCAGAGTCATCACAGTGAGTCTCTGATCCTGAGCGACAGGCCGCCCACAGAGTTCAACCTCTCACCCGATACGTCTTATGAGTCCATGTCTATCAGCCATCTTCAGAGGAGAAGTGAGCCTCAGTTGACTGCTGATAAATGATGTGAAATACTGTCAATATATTATAATTGAAATGTAGTAAAAAGTGACTGGATTGTCTAGCCGGTGATGAGTTGTTAAGAGCAGCAATAAAAACTCACAGTGCTGCAGCAGTGCTTTGAATACCCTGAAGGGGCTTCCTCTCAAACATGACCTATTTTTAACTCTCCCAGCACAGGATTGGCTGAGCCGTCCTCTCTGTAGCCTATGTGTGCGCGACTGCGGGACAAAAGAGAGAAGGATGCAGTAGAAACAGTGTTAATGATTTATATCGCAATCACTTTGTTTTAGTGCTACCATATAAGTCGCTTGGTGTAAATATAGTTATATAAATGTAAACCATTTCCAATAAGGTAAAGATTAGTAATAGAGGAGGCATTTGCACAACTGCAAAAAGTCTATGTGGTGCAGCACTGCAGGCAGCATCAACATGCATAAAGAATTTACTGTGACATTTGCAGAGGCTAGCCAGTATGAGAGATGAAGAAGAGAGACAGGGTGAAGCGAGTCATTGAAGACCGCTGCTGAAATGGAAAAAACGACTCTTTCATCTTTGGTTCCCTTCGACATTTGCATTCCTGAAATATGATAATGAACCCCGAAACCCTGCTCTCCTATGACTGTGTATTGACCCAGTTAGTGAACACTTTCTTGAAACACACGCTGATAGTCTAGTGCAGTGGTTCTTAACCTTGTTGGAGGTACTGAACCCCACCAGTTTCATATGCGCATTCACTGAACCCCTCTTTAGTGAAAAATAAAATATGATTTTATTTTTCAAATTCAAGACATAGATATGTTTTTTATTGGTGCACAAAATGAGCCGTGCATGTCACGGTGGAGACTCTGCCGAACCCCTAGGGTTCGATTGAACCCAGGTTAAGAACCACTGGTCTAGTGTCATGATTTTAAACTGATAGTACAAGGAAAGTCCCAAAACAAGCTGACTTATACCAAAACCTACCTAGAACTATCCATCTCCAGAGTTTTAATTCATCATTAAAAGAAGATATGGCTTTTTGGAAAATAATCTACATAGAGAGACAGCAATGCAGCAAATCAGTCGCACTAGGGGGAAACAGTTGGCCAGTATAAAATCTGAAATTGAGGACTGAAATAAAAAAAAAACTCCAGCCATCCATTTTTCTTTTCCTTATCCAATTCAGGATTGTGGAGGGGTTGGAGCCTGTTCCAGCTAAGAGGCAGAGGTCACCCTGGACAGGTTGCCAGTCTCTCCGGGCCAGTCCCAGTCTTACAGGGCTAAAGTGGAGCTGTGTCTAGCAGTTAGAAAGCTTAAGCTTCCTGAATTAGTTTTTGAATTTCATTTAATACATTTTGAACACTGTCAGAATCCTTAACTTACACAAATACGCTCACTGGCCACCTTATTAGTTACAGCTTGTCAGTACAAGGTTTGATCGCTTTTGCCATCAGACTGCCTTTAATTCTTCGTCTCATAGATTCGACAAGGTGCTGGAAAAATTCCTCTGAGATTTTGATCAACATTGCTATGATAGCACATGCATTTACTGCAGAATTGTTGGCTGCACATCCATGATGTGAATCTCCAGTTCTACCACATGCCAAACATCTATTGGACTGAGGTCAGGTGACTGTGGAGGCCATTTGAGTACAGTGAACTTACTGTCATGTTAAAGAAACCAGTTTGAGATGATTTAGGCTTTGTGACATGATGGCGTCATGGTCAGCAACAGCGTGTGCCAAGAAAATACCTCCCATACATTGCACAACCAGCATCAGCCTGAATTGTTGATACAAGGCAGGCCAAAGTTTTGGCCAAATACCTTCTGAATGTCGCAGCAGACCAGGCAACATTTTTCCAATTTTCTGTTGTCCAATTTTGGTGAGTTTGTGTGAATTGTAGGCTCCCTTTCCTGTTAGAAACGGCTATTAAAGTTGCTATTTAAGTTACTGACATTATCCATTTCCACATGTCTGAATGCATTGCTGCTGCCATGGAACTGGCTGATTGGATGGCAGTCAAAAAGTTGCACCAAAGTGTCCAGTGAGTGTATATCAGCCTAAAACTGACAGTTTCTGGGTGTTACTCATTGGTTGGTCATGCATCACACCACACATAAGCTTTAACTAGCAATGAAATCAACAGAGACACCTTAACACCACACCAGTTCATGCTCTTGAATAAGTATAAAGTATAAAGTTGTCAGATATTGTATCTGAATAAAATTCATCCTGTCCAACTTGCTTGTTTGGTGTCTCCAGGGTTGCTGAGGTCTGTGAGCAGGGCGGTGGATCTGATTATGGCTCATTTTGGCAGCAGCAGAGATCCTGAAGAAAAGGTATTTTGCTGACCTTAGCATTGTTATTGACATATCACAATATAAATGTGCCAGCAGGTATATTGTGTAAGCAAAAAATATAATGTATAACATTTCCTCTGGCTCAGATGCGCCTGGGGAACAGTTCTTACAGTCCTACAATCGCTGGTCTGGTCCTGGAACACTTGTGTCCAACGATCCAGGATATTCTAGAGGACGGTCTTAGGGATCACAAACTGGATTTTATAATCGGACAACGCCGCAATCATGCCTGGAGTGTGGTCGAAACCTCTACTAGGATTGGTAGGCTAAAGGGTCTCATCAGTTTGCCCAAGCAGGATTCTGTGGTCTTTGATATAGTTTTATAATCTCTGTTTAACACAGGTCCATCCACCAGAGTTCTTCACAGTCTTGTTTCCAAAATCAGACGCTGTCCCCAGCTCACCAGCCACTGCATGAAACTGAGAGCCTTCATCATGGGCCTGCTTAAGTAAATACCTTTGATGTTACTAATGAGGCAAATAAAGATGTGCGAATAACATAACCTTTGATGTTCTCTTGGTTGTTTCTTTTCTTACAGCTTGAGAGCTTTGGAGTTCTGGCTCAGTCATCTTCAGAGTCAAAAAGGTGAGGCGACAGGCAATTTATAGTTCTTTATTTCTGCCTCCAGGGAGCCATAACTCAGCTTGTGCACCACTTTCGCTGACACTCAGTGAGCTTAACAACTAAATGGATTGCAACGACTCTTGAAATAACATAATCTCCCACCTGTATCCTGCTTTTTTTTACTCCTCAATACTTTCAGTCTGTTGGCTGTCTTCTTTGGATTTAGCACCAATTAGGGAATGCTATCAGTCTAACAACCTAAAGTCAGGTTAACCAGCTAAACAGCTGTAAGCTTATCAAAAACTTGTCAGTAGTTATCTATAGTACAGGAGCTGGAAATCTTAGCTCCTGTCGCTTTAAGGCTGTCTCCCTAGAAGTTCAATTTTTCTGACTGGTTGTCCCTCGCCAGGAATGTCGGGTCAGTAGAAAAAATGTTGGAGAATTTGTGTTTGGAGTCTTTCTGAAGCATACCAGGACTAGATTTATCTTATTAATTGAACATTTATCCATGAAAAATACGAGCATCCAACTTTAAATAAGATAAGACATAATACAGCTTTTTAAATGCTCTAGTCCAAAGTACCCATGATAAAAACTGAACCGAAGCTATCAAAATATTATTGCTTATGTGTGGATCTGTGTGTGATCACTTCCTTTACTTTCTTCCTAGATGTTGTGAAAACCTACTACCATTCTTGGGGGTTCCTGTCTATGTCCCTGGGTCGCTGTCATCCTTTGTTTCAGGAGCTGCTTCTTCTCCTGCAACCACTCTCTGTGTTGCCCTTTGACCTCAACTTGCTTCTGGAGCCCCGACTGTTACGCCACAGACAGCTGTGGTCAGAGGAGCAGGCTCTCTCCCCACCTCAACCGTGCTCAGCGCTTTTAGCAACCAGCTGGCCAAGACTGCAAGGCGACAAAAAGGAAGGCATCAGATACTACAGTCAGATTTCACACCAGATTGATTTGCACCACCAAGAGTCTCTCAGCTCTCACAGTTCAAGCTGCAACAAGCAACAGTGTGGTTGTATGCAGACCAGCAGGAGTCCAGTGTTAGCTCCTATTCCAGAGTGGTGTCCTAAGGAGCCTGACGTTGTGGATGGAATGGAGGACTGTAGCCAAAATCATACAGATACTTGGTTTCAAATAAGTATGGACAACAAGAAAGAAGAAACAAAGGTGGAAAAAGACTGTGGCATCTCAAATCCACCTACTACCGAACAGGCACAAAGTCCTTGTTGGGGTGGGCTTCGCTGGGCTAAACTGTTTGGAGCAACTGGTACTTCATCCACACTGGGAGCAATTTCTCAGAGTCACACAGGAGCACACACCACAAAGTAAGAACCAGTGAGTGAATGAGCGAGTAATCCTGAGTAGTAGTTGTTGTAGTTGTTGTCTTTGTGAGGATGCTATCCAGACAGTGTGTTACTCTACTCATGAGCATTATCTCTTTATCATTTGTTTTGAAGCCACAGGCGACCATCACAGTGGCTACGTTTGGACCGATCACAGCTTGGACTCTTGGCTCAATCCATCAGGTCCATGAAGCTAGGAGGAGCTCAAACAGACAAGGACTGCTGAAAACTAAACCCTCCATGGGGGAGAGCCAGACTGCAGATTATTTACTGTAAGAACAAAAGTCTTAACTGGATGAAAGTGCAGCGCTTAGCCATGCTGCTGCAGAACTGAGAAGAAAGCACAAAAACGCAAGATTAACAGCTTTGGCTCTTACTCAGCAAGCTTTGCATTACACCAAATGTTGTGAATCAAAGCAATGTTTTTGTGTTCTTGCTGAGTACCTGTTAAATATCAGCTTATCACCATGTTGTGCTTTTAAAACAAATTAGCGCTATGGACAGGGGAGGGTGTAGCATCACAAAGTGTAGCATAACAGCAAAAAAAGACTAGTTTAAGTGGCAGATCTTCACATCAGACTAATAATGTGTCAATGTATAAATTAATTGTCTATGTATGCAGAAACATGTGTTACATATAGTATTCATGAAATTATAAATGTCAGGAAAAGACCTAGTGATACTGATATAATAGCTCTCTAACTAGTCACTCAAATTGGATTAGATATGCACTCACTTCATAAGCTAGACCTGTTCAACTGCTTGTTGATGCACATCTAATCAGTTAGTCACATGGTAGCAATCCAATGCATTTAGGCAAGTATACAAGGTCAAGATGACCTGCTGAAGTTCAAACTGAGCATGAAAATAGTTGCTTAATGGGCTAGGCTGGGTAATTTAGGAACCAGTTTACAGTTTCTAAAATACAGAGAATGGTCAAAAAAAGGCCAGGTGAGCATGGCCATACTACTTTGAGCTGATAGGAAAGTAACAGTGACTCAAATAAGCATTCGTCACAATCAAGGTTTGCAGAAGAGCATGAACGCACAGCACATCAAACCTGGGACCTTGACACTCCTGTCCGCAAAATTGGAAAACGAGATCTGAAAAACACTGCCTTGTCTAATGAGTGTCGATTTCTGTAGGGTCAGAACTTGGCGTAAATAACATGAAGCATGGATTCATGCTGCCTTGAATCAACAGTTCAGGTTGTTGTTGTTGTGATGGTGTGGGGGATATTTTCTTAGCACACTTTGGGCTCAGGAGTAACCGAGCATCATTTAAACACCACAGCCCACCTGAGTGTTGTTGCTGATGACGCCTATCCCTTTATGACCTCATTATGATTCAAATCATGGATGTGCAGCTGAAAAATCTGCATCCGTAGTCATGTTGATATGAACTAAAATTTCCAAGCAATGTTTACAGCAACTTGTTGAATCTATGCCATAAAGAATAAAGGCTGTTCTGAAGTCCAGGTTCAACCCAGTGTAGCAAGGTGTGTGCATGTGCAGTGACAAACCTTCTAAGAGCCAGTTAGTGTGTTTATAACCTGCAGATGGTTGCTCAGTAGGTTGCTTAGTCTGAGGTTTCAAAAAGGGAGTACAGCAATTGGTTCTTTTTTTTCTGTGGAGTTTTGTAATTTGTGCCATAAGTTGTCAGATATGACTTGATAAATATGATCAGGCTAACAAAAATACAAATCTATTTAAAAAAAGATGGGAAGCCATATAAAAAAACCCAATAACAAACAAACAAACAAAAAACAGGAATAAAATTACCTGCAAACAATTTAGCCCATCATTTACCAAAAAGTAGAAAAAGACAGCATCAAATATTGAAAATGGTAAGTAATTGGTTTTAAGCAAATTTTTTAATTTGATGCCAGTAACACTTTTCAGAAAATAGGGGACAAAACAAAACAAAAATAAGCACTTTGTGAACCATCTTTGCAGTCTAACGTGATTAAATGATAAAAAAGAGCATCATAGAGGCGCTGTCTGTCCGAAGTAAAGATGGTACTGGTGATCTTTGGGCCCTTGAGGGGCAGCATTCGCTTTCAAGAACATCTCGACCATCATTTTCTCGGAAGATTAAACTGATATCAGGACGTCAGCACCTGATATGCACATGTTCCAGCATCATGGCTGTAGTAGAGACTGGGAGGTTTCTGTGTAAATACAACATATGACACAGGGTGCCACACACAGGGTTCTCCTGCAAGGCGATGTCATTCATACAATGTGAATCTGTTGTAGACAGATGTTCAAAACTTCCCGTTTCTCACATTACTTTCCGTCATTGTCATTTTATTGATGAAAAAAAGAAAAAAGAAAGAAATAGGTGCTTATCAGTGCCAGATACGCCACACACACACTCACACACACCAGCCTCATGTAGTAGATTGTCAGTGATGGTTTTATTCCCAGTAACTTGCCTTTCTTCTCCATATTCACAGCATGGATTTATTGTAAATGCATGTCGAGTCAGCAAAAGTACAGAAGGTCGTCCTGTCTTCATTGGATCTCTCAACTTCCTTTCGCTGCTTTTCTCCCCTTTGACGTTTTTACAGGTGCAGATTTTGTTCTGGACATTTTCTGGCATGGAACTTTTAAATGTGTAGAGCTGTTTGGTTAATACTGTAGCATGCCTTCAGGTCTTCCAGTGATGTTAACCACATAAGCCACCTTGTGGCCGTTTCAGGTATTTAACTGTGTGTCAGGTATACTTTGATTGACTGGTATTGATATAAGATGGAAGAAAATGGAGGTAAATGTGACTTTCATTGAATAGTATGAGGTCTGTTAAGTTTTTCCTTCTTCCTATAGTTTCTCTTTTCCCCCGAATGCTTCCTCTAATGCCCAGTGACAATCAACCTGTTAATAAAGACTTGACATCTTCACATGTATTCACCTTTTTCTTTTTTGTGTCTTTACATTTAACTGCTTGTGATTTGAAAGGATTTGACAAATTTTACAACTTCATCATGCTGGTTGCGATCATTTTATTGGGATGTGTGGTATTTTTTTGACTTGCTGCTCTTTTCCAGTGCAGTCTGGGAAGGTTTACCAAAGGTATGTCCACACAGGAAAAGGTACCCTGTAGGATGGTGTAGGAATAGACATATCCCACTTGTGGGAGCTGCCATGTTGCACTTTTGGAGACAGAAGGGGGGGTGTCCAAATTCATAGGCTGCATCCTCCTGAGGTCACATTTGTAGGCCGATTATGTCACAGGGCGGTCCAAATTCATAGACTCAGCCAACAAATGCACCCTCCTTTTCCCTAGATTTGAAGGATGGGTCAGGTGTATCCTTCGTGGCCCACAATATAACAGAATTCATAGCGCGGCCCAGTCAATTCCAGTTTCCAACAATGGCAGCAGCTACTTATACATATGTATATATATATATATATATATATATATATTGTGTTCTGCTTACTGCCTCGTCTGTTTTTAACAGTAGACAGTGATTCAGTTTGCGTCTCCTTTTATTGTCTTCATTCTGTGTTTATGGTTTGGTCCTTTTGTCTTTACTCGTCATGTTTGACTTTATGCCTTTCTGTATAGTGCCTGGGATGCCCAGAACTCAAATTGCACTGTTGGAAGTTTAAATTGGTGTATTGCAAAAATAAAACTATGAAGACACTCAAAATAAACACATCGCTGTCACTGAAGCTAGTTGCTTGCAGGTGCCCACCTCAGAGTTATGGGAAAACAGTCAGAATTCTGACTGTTTTCTCAGAATTCTGGAAAAGAAAAAAAAAAGATCTGTCCACTTCTTTTATTTTTGGCGGGGGTGGGGGGGTATTTCTCCATGTGGAAGCACACACAGGAAGCAGCGCTCGGCCTCCTGGTTGCACTGTGGTGTTTACCAGTTGCTACAGAGAATTAAATTGAAACAAACTGATGGAGCTCAAAGTCCTAATGGAACCAACAAGAGCACCGAAACCTCTCCCGATAGAAGACTTTAAAATGTCTGCTAAGAAGTGCACAGTCTGTGGTCTGGTGATTTTATTGTGCTCGCTAACAGAGCTGAGACGTTTCTGTTCAGTCCCGTTAACAGATTATCGGCTCCATTTATTCCCCCACCAAAAAATATTTGTAGTCGAGTAAGCAGCATTTCATCTCAGAGAGAATTTCAAGTGATAGTTTTCTTCTTATAAGTAATATTTTATACAAATACACACACCAAAAACAATAATAAAATAAAATTCTGGGAAAACGCTCAAGGGCGACCCCTAGCGACTGTCAGCAGGAAGGACACGTGATATGACGAAGATGGGTGTGAGAACGTTTCACAAATTGTTTTCAATGGAAAGAAGATGAACTGTGGATATCTTATTCTGGGAAGAAACGAAATACCATTAACTAAAACTCTTTAGAGGAATTTTTCGAAAGACTTACTGAAAAGGGATCATAAATTATAGATTAACACTTTATAATATGACCAAGGCTGTAAATCCCCCTGTAATTAAATAGAATGTCAAAGTATTTTATTTCAGATTAGAATTTAATTATATTTGCCTACAAATGCTTAAAAACAAGCTAGAATAAGGGAGCAACAAGTCTATGGGAAAAAAGAATTATACTGTAAGTACATTTTAAGTAATGTCTAAGTAATTTTACTTAGTGCACGAGTAATTCTAAATATTATAAGTATTGCACAACTTTACAGGAAAGGAAGCACACAGTATTGTGTAAGTAACTGTAAGTACTGCATAATTTTTATGGTTCTTTTGCAGAAAAACAAACATTCTTTCCTCATGTCTTAAATTGTTAATGTGTACTTCTCAGGGTGCGGTTCATGTTATGGAGTGCATTAATCTTGCCTTTTTTTACATCTGTATTTAATAATCATTATGTTAATGTGCACGATGGATGTTCTATTATTGAGTTCCCCCCACTTTATATTAGGCATTTAGCAGGAATTTGGAACAGTTTATTGTTAATTCTGATAAGTTAAGTTTTGGGTTCGATTATAAGTAAAAGTAAATATAAGTATTACTTAGAATGACTTACGCTGTACTTAATTTACTTTAATCTAGTCTACCTACCTTTAAATAATTGTAGGTAAATATTATTTACTTTTGAATTTCAAATAAAACAAAATTCAACCCTATTACAGCAGAATTACATGCTTAGTCACAGGCTGTATTATAAAGTGTTACATTCAGTGTCTTACCAGAGGATACTTAATCTTTGGAAAATGGGAAATAGTTGCAGTGATTTATTGAAACATGCACACATACATGGAAATACAATATGCAAGGTAAAATGAGAGTTTGTACAATTAAAATAAGCCTAAAAGTCAACATGTGTATATGGCAAACTTTATTCTTCAACACAACCTGTTAGGGTACCTGGGTCGTTGAGCCAGTGGTTTCAGTTTTGTACCTTTATTTGTGTTCTCATCTTAGTTTATTATTGTGAAGGTTTTGGTTTCTGTTTTGCATTTCTATTTTCCCCAGTTCTTCTTGTTGTGTAATTATGTAGTTCTTAAGTTTTAGTTTCCATACTCCCTCTATTCTATCTGTGTCACTGTCTGTGTCTCAACACGTTCTCACTCCCAAAGCGTAACATTTTACGCTAGGTGACAAATCGTCACCATATTACGCTTTCGGCTACCCACCACGTTCCTAAATGACGACCTCGGAAAAAAGAGGAAATATGAGAACCGTCTGGACTGAATCTACACGTTTGCTCTTTTTCTTCAAATCGCTTAGAAACACGCTATTTAACATCATTAAAGTCCTGGTTAAGGTCAGGAATAAGGTTATGGTCAGGGCTACGGATAAGGTTAGGTTTAGGGCTGGAATACAGGGCTGGAATGTCTATTACGCGGGAGCGTCATTGCACTGGATTCCAGCCATAACCCGCCGCGTACCATAAGAACGCCGAAGGTCTCCTTTCGCGTTCCTCAGGAACGCCGCGGGACGTGACAAAACGTCGACATGTTACGCCTCGGGAGTGAGAATGGGCTGCCTGGTCCCACGTCTCTGTTCCCTCTGTTGCAGTGCCTGCTTGTGAGTCTGTGACTGTAAGTTCAGTCTGTGGTTCCTCTTTTACTTTGAAAGTCCGTGTCTCATGTTAATGCCTCTGGTTTTGCTTCCTTTGTCTCGTCAGCCCTGATTTGCCCCAGCTGTGTTTCCCTCCTGTCTCCTGTGTCGCAATCTACCTTCATCTTGCTGTGTTCTGTCTGTCTGTATAAGTTTATTTTGGATTCTTAGTTTTGTTACTTTTGAGTTCAGCATTAAAGCAGTTTTGAGTTCACGTTTTGCCCCCGAGTGTCTGCACTTTGGGTCCTCTATATCACCACTCCTGCCTGCACACAGCCTTCACATGACACAACCTGAAGACACACACACTTTTACTGGATTGGCAGTGTGTTCAGCATCATGGGCCCAAAAAATGAAACTGCTGCTAATCTGACACTATCAGGTGATACATAGAGGATCAAAATCTGATACATTTTTGTGCAACCCAAACCATGACAGAGCCTCCACCATGTTTTACAGATAGCTATACATACTCACTCCTGTACTTCTTTGAACTGAAAAGTTTTAGATTAACCCTCTGGGGTCGCCGGACTATGGAACGCCAGGACTGCCATAATGAATTAATTAAATACACCATTAAATAATTAATTAAATGTGGCAATAATTAATTAAAATTGGAATTAATTAATTAAATAAATAGTTATGACACATGTAATTAATTAATTATTGACACATTTAATTAATTATTTATGTATTTCACATTTTAATTAATTATTGACACATTTAATTAATTATTGACACATTTAATTAATTATTTAATGATATATTTATTTATTTCATTTTGGCAGTCCTGGCGCCTGGCTCTCATCATGAAATAATTTTATCTGTCAGCCTCACCCATCAAACTCAGGGGGCGGGGTTAACGCTGATCGAGTCAAAACCATTGCTTTGGCCTGGTGGCCATTGTTTCTAGCACACAACAACCGGCATGTGGAAGCTAACAGAACTGAGCTTTGAAAAACCCTGTTTGTGTGTTACCAAATACCGTTTTAATATTTTTTTAGCCGAGAATGTAGTGGTTTAATCTTCATGTGTCTGGTCGGTTTGTCAAGATACAGCCTCTTTGCAAAAGTGCTTCGATGATTTCGGAGATGTCTGCCCAGTCTCACGGCAAAGCGTGGGATAGACCCGCTCGCCTCGCAAGCAATCCCACCGACAAAGCGCAGGCCCCGGTACACAGCTGTAGTAACCCCCGCTGACTTCTTTTACTGAGGTTATATTTATCGGTGTTTTATTTCCTGATGTTCTTATGTGTCCTACGTGTTTCAGTCGCCAATTCTGAATTATAACTAACATTAAAAACATGTTTAAGGAGGAGAGAGAGCAAATAAATCTGTTTAACATCTGATCTTTGGGTTTTTGTTCAGCAATCAGCGTGACCTGCGTATAAACACATAAAAGAGATAACGTTGGTGTTTCCGTCATGTAGTAACTGCTGGCTTTAACTGTACAAAGGTTGTTCGACACTATGAAACACATACAGACTTCATGATGTTCGGCTAATATTTTTATTGTGAATATTAATCATGAGGGTAAACAGCCCTGTACACCACGGAGCGAGATCAGCATATCCACGATATCCTCAGCTCCATGAGTTAACACAAAGTTTCCCAGCTGACTATCTAACTTCCAACTATTCCAGAGACGTGAAAATATACAGCATAAAGAAAAGTGTAAGAGACTCAGCAGCAGATTAGAATAACAGTTATAGATTTGATAAATGAATCCAAGAAACGAGCAAACCTGTTCCGACAATTTGAGTTTGTATTCCCTCAGCTGCAGACTCGCTGCTGTTTAAATGTTTGAAAAGGAAGATTAGATATAAAAAACGTCAAACATAGACTCAGTCTGCCTTCACATTTGATATGAGGCCAGCACGTATAGTGTCCTCAGCAGGCTATTACTGAAATACACGTGCTATATCATAAACTATGATATAAATAGGGAGGTCCTATTAACATGTTTAGTTTTAAAGGACACCTTCCTGCCTTTAGTCTCATTCATGAGCAGTATTAGTTTTCTTCTAACATCCAGAAGTCTGCACGATGTGTTTCATAGTTTGTAACAAGCCTTTGACAGGTAAACATAACATGACCGAAAAAGCAAAAAAAAAAAAAGAGAGAGAGAGAGAGAGAGAGTGTTGACATAAGAAGAGAAAATGCTCTCAGACAAATGGTTCATTTATGTTTGATGTGTGTTTATTCCTCCCTAAATATCGTCGGTGAAGTTCGCCATGCATGTCAGATTTTCCTGCGCATTTTTATACCTCTGCCAACAGAGAGAGAAAAAAAAATCACATTCTAACAGACAGCTGGTGCTTAGAATACAGTTGAATAACTATTAAAAAACAGATGATATTTAGATGATAGTTCAGTCTAACACATGTGCCAGTGAACCATTAAACGTCTGTGAAACTATGCAGTTATGAAACGTAACTTTAACCTCAGCCAAACCGATTTGCTCAGTTGTAAATAAAACAGCGAAGTAAACGTGACCCGACAGACAGAACCTGAGTGAATGAAGTCCAGCGTTTAACCACTGAGAGCTAAAACTCAGCTGAGGTTTCAAAGCTGTGTGCCGGTGATTGGACATCAGCCGCTGATGAAGCTGTTGGCCTATAAAGTGCTCTGTAAGGAAACAAGCTCCAGCAGCTCTGCGCTCGGGGAAAACACTATATTTACTTATCTTGTGCAGAAAAATGCGCTGACATTGCGTTATATCGAGCACCGGCTGCCCAGTTAAACTGTGACTATCACCAGGTAACAGGCGTGTTTCTTGAATTAGCAGCAGGTGTTAAACAGCTGACAGATGAGGAGGAGGATGCATGCAGGTAAACTGAGGGTCTGTTGAGCTGATCGCTGGTTTCGTGAGAAAAATGTCAGCTCGTTCTTTATGTTACAGAAGCACAGAGACACAAGACCAGGCGGAAAAGAGACGATCGTTCGGTGAAAATGAGAATCTGCGAATGCAACATGTGGAACACGGAGAGTGGAATATGTAAACAAACCGGTTAACGTAACCCCCTGGGTGCACTCTGCATGCTAACTGTTAGCAGAGCTAGTGAAATCTCTGAAAACATCTGAGCACTTTTGCAAACATGTTCTATGTTGACAACCTGACCAGACATACGGCGCGACATTCGCGGCTAAAACACTGTTAAAAGTGTGGCTGGTGACAGAAAAACGGGGTATTTTAAAACTACACCACCACCATTGCTGCCTGTGATTTGATCTGCATTCTGGGATACCTGGCTGCCCCAAGTCTACACAAGCAATCGATTATCTAGGATCGACCTGTTTTGACTTACTTTGCACGGCAACCAATCAAATGTTAGAGAAGCTACATGGGCAGCGTTAACCCCGCCCCCTGAGTTTGATGGGTGAGGCTGACAGATAAAATTATTTCATGATGAGAGCCAGGCGCCAGGACTGCCAAAATGAAATAAATAAATATATCATTAAATAATTAATTAAATGTGTCAATAATTAATTAAATGTGTCAATAATTAATTAAAATGTGAAATACATAAATAATTAATTAAATGTGTCAATAATTAATTAATTACATGTGTCAATAATTAATTAAAATGTGAAATACATAAATAATTAATTAAATGTGTCAATAATTAATTAATTACATGTGTCATAACTATTTATTTAATTAATTAATTCCAATTTTAATTAATTATTGCCACATTTAATTAATTATTTAATGGTGTATTTAATTAATTCATTATGGCAGTCCTGGCGTTCCATACCGGACGCGCTGGCGCATCAAAATCACATGACCAATTTAAGACGACACAGCTACAAGATGCAGCACGTCCTATGGGTCAGAGTCTCCATTTCAACTTGGGTCGAAAGTGCGGACTTCAAACTATATACCAGTTTTTGAATTGTGTCGATGGGCCACGTAAAACCAGAGTTATGATAAAAAATACACGCGATGTTTTTTTTCTGAACAAAACAGTGGTGTTTACAGCGGGAAGAACGGTAAAACTGCATTTTCTACAGACAGCGCTAGCAAACACTCTCCGCTTGCGAGTGAAAAAAGAAAAAGAAAAAACACCCCTTCCCTATTGGTGTTAGAGTTTACCATGTCAGCCAATCAAAAAAATGATATGGCAAACATGTGAGATTTGGTTGTTTAGGGAGAAGGGGAAGTTTTTAGGGGTGACACCTGCAACGGAAAGCGGGCGAGCGAAAGACAGCGAGAGAGAGAGCGCAAGTTTTCATATGTGAGACATTAGTGACGTTTAGCGTGTTTGGAGGCTATAGTTAGTTTGTTGTGTAGTTATTGTCTTGTATTGTGTGTCAGTTAGACTGCTGAATTTCATATTTGCTCTAAAAAAGCCGTCAAAGTTCCCATATGGAAAACTGGACTGATGCACCTCCTGCTGTCAGACCTGCAGGGTTTGGGCCTGTGGTGTTCTCCTCTGTCTTATACTGAACACAAACTATTTTTTTTTGACTGGCACAAATAATTTGTGTGCCTTCTTATTTGATGCAGCACACCTGATTGTTCTGTAAATAGATTTAAATGGTTATATAAAAAAACGCCTGAGGCCTTGGCTGCATTTTTAGGTAAATAAATAGTACCTTATAACTTTGTTGTTTGCAAAACTTGTGCATAATTTTTAGAAATATACAATTTCTATTTGCATTTCAAGTTATGAAAATGATTCGTTAAACATGTTTGTGGGTTTTACAGTAAAAAATATAACTTTTTTCTACTCGGATTTTGAATTTTTTGTTTGAATTTAGATCAACTGTGCTAATATAGTATACCCAAATGAAAAAAGAACTCAAATTTCAGATATTTGAGGTTGTGCTGAAAATAATGATACCAAACAAGGCAAGAAAAACATATTTTAAAGGTGAAATATAGAGGTAAAATCAAAAGTGGTCAAAAACGGCCAATTATACCCTGGACCCCAGAGGGTTAATCACTTCGTAAAATCTGTTGACACTGATTTTCAGTCCAGTTCTGGCATGGGCAGTCAGGAAAAGCTGAAGATAGCTCGGGCCCCGCCAGGTGGGGGAAGAAGCAGAGTTGTCCAGTCCAATGGAAGGCGGGTGGCCACGGCGGGGGGCCTGGGCCGGCACCACCTGATCATCCAGAAGAACATGTGCCGGTTTAAGTTTGTCATTGGAAACAACCTCCTGCTGACCCCCAAAGTCCAAAAGGAAATGCTTCCAGCCCGGTTGAATAACCCTAAACGGGCCTTCATACAGTGGACGCAGCGGAGGCCTATGAGCGTCATGCCTGACGAAAACAAACTGCAACAACCTCGGAACAAAAGTGACGGGCACACAATGGTGCACTGGGCCAGGAACAGAAAACGAGTCTCTTGGGGGACAGAGAAACAGCACAGAGGGATCGAAGCACGGGGCAGGCTCTCGGGCAAGAATTCCCCGGGGACCCGGAAGGGCTGGCCGAGGACAAGTTCAGCCGGGGAAACTCCGAGGTCTTCTTTAACCGCACAGCGCAACCCCAGTAAAACCCACGGAAGGCGGTCAACCCAGTTGCCATCTGTAAGAGAAGCACGGAGCACGGCCTTAAGCGACTGGTGGAAATGCTTGCACATCCCGTTGGCCTGCGGATGGTACGCAGTGGTTTGGTGGACCTTAACCCCCCAGGCCATCAGCCATGGCAGACCAAAGCTCCGAAAAGAACTGGGGGCCCCTGTCTGAGGTGATGTCGGTGGGGGGACCGAAACGAAACGTCCTTCAGTACAAGGCCCGTTTGCGCAGACCACAGAGCAAGGACGTCCGGGTCGGCACGCTGGTCAGCGGCCATAGCGCCAAAGTCTATGCCGACATAAACAGGAGAAACCAGTGCACGGGACGGACAGTCAGCCACGCATGGATGGACGAGAACTCCTGGTTTCAGCTAGGGGCCAGACACAAGGCTCTGGTCAGCTCCACTCCACTCCAACCAGCGCCATGGACCGTGGCTGAGACGCGTGGTGGCTGCAGAGGGGGCAGGAGGATCCGTCTCTCGCACCCTCACCCCTCCGGCGCGGTAGTACTGGAGAATAAATTCAATGTCCTGGATCCTGTGGACTTTCCTCCTCTGACCGCTAGCCCTCGCCATCCCGCTGTGTTGCTGAGGTCTGCGCCATCTCCACCACTACGCCCCCGGAGTCAGGGCAGCAGAAAGGAGGTGGAGGAAAAATAAAAATACTATCAACCATCAAATATTTTGCGAGCAACTTAAAATGTACAATAATACATTAAGGAACTCAAGAAATTCATACTTCGCCAAAATAATCAGTAATAACAAAAATAATCCCAAGGTCCTCTTTTCCACCATAGATCATTTATTTAACCCTGATTTTAACAGCTCCCAAAGAACCCCACAGACTCACTCTGTGAGCAGTTTGCAGACCACTTCAGGGGAAAAATCAGCGCCATCAGATCTGATATTTTATCTAATCGCGATATGTTTGTAAACACATCTGATGGCTCGATTGTACCTGAGGAGACACTGGACAGCTTTGTCCTGGTTAATGCTGAGAACCTTCAGAAAGTTTTCTCCACAGTGAGACCCACCACATGTCTTTTAGATCCAATCCCTTCTTCACTCTTTAAAACACTTTATGGATTTTTTGAGGCTGAGCTTTTATACATGATGAATTGCTCTCTTCAGTTGGGTGTCTTCCCTGCTGCCTTTAAAACGGCGGTGGTGAGGCCCCTTCTGAAGAAGAGCAATTTGGATTGTAATGATTTTAATAACTACAGACCTGTATCCAACTTACCATTTTTAAGTAAAGTCTTAGAAAAACTTGTTTTTACTCAGATTACTGATTTTCTCAATGATAGACAGATCCTGGAGATATTCCAGTCTGGATTTAGGGTGAACCACAGCACAGAGACTGCTCTCCTAAAGGTTTTAAATGATCTTAGATGTAACTGGGACTCCCAAAAGCTCTCAGTCCTGGTGCTACTGGATCTAAGCGCAGCCTTTGATACAGTAGACCACGCTATTCTTTTAAACAGACTGAAACACATGGTGGGCCTCTCTGGTGCTGTACATAACTGGTTCACTTCCTATCTCTCTGACAGAACTTTTATGGTGAGTATGGATACATGCTCCTCTAAGATCCATAGAATGACATGTGGTGTGCCTCAAGGGTCGGTTCTAGGCCCTGTACTTTTTAATTTGTATATGCTCCCTCTCGGCAGTGTCATCAGGAGGCATGGAGTGAACTTCCACAGTTACGCTGATGACACGCAGCTGTACATCTCCGTGTCTCCTGATGACACCAGACCAATGGATGCCCTTTTTAACTGTATCTTAGATATACGATCTTGGATGGCAGAAAACTTTTTACAGCTTAACCAGGACAAAACTGAAGTTTTAATTGTCGGTCCTGAGGCTCAGAGAGAGAAACTCTTGTCTAAATTAGAGGCATTTTCACTATGTCCTTCGCTACAAGTGAAAAACCTGGGTGTTATTTTTGACTCTGAGCTTGGTTTTATCCCACATGTTAAACATGTAACCAAAATTGGATTTTATCATCTAAAAAATATAGCCAGAGTCCGCCCTATTCTCTCTCGGGCCAACACGGAGATGCTGATGCATGCTTTTATTACCAGTCGCATTGATTACTGTAATGCCCTGCTCTCTGGTCTTCCTAAGAAGAATATTTCAACTTTACAACTTTTGCAAAACTCGGCAGCTCGTGTGCTGACGAAGACCAGAGGGCGGGCCCACATTACACCGGTTTTAGAATCGCTGCATTGGCTCCCCGTGTGTTTCAGGGATATGTGTGTATTCACATCATTTATGTTAATGAGAGTGCGGGGAGTGAGTTGGAGGGTGGGGTGCGCTGCTTTTAACTATGTAAAGCACTTTGTGCTACATTTTTTTTTTGTATGAAAACTGCTTTATAAATAAAGATTGATTGATTGATTGATTGATTGCTCAATTGCTAAAAAAAAGGATAAGAAAGTCTGGCTTCATGGAAGCAAAATAAAAAGAAATGAGAGGTGGCTCAATACTTTTGCACAGTACTGCATTTAGATTAAAAAATGTACTAATACAGAATACAATGTGAGAAACACTGATTTTTGAAAACACACACTCACACACACACACACACACACACACACACACACACACACACACACACACACACATATATGTGTGTTAAAATCCTTTGAAAAGACTGAATAAGTATCCTTAAAAGTCATTTACAGAGTGTGATGAAGTTTTGGAGTAAGGAAAATATTTATCAAGATGACAACAAACACCACTGTGAGAACATTATGTCTGTTCAGTGTTTCCAGGATTGCGAAGGAGCCTTTGCATTTGCTCAGATGACCCGTGCTGTCACCGCTCACCTGGGGAATGCAGCAGACATGACCGTCCGTGCTGCACATGCCTACAGGATCAGATAAACCTGAGTTTTGTGAAGTGACGAAGCAGCGTTTATCAGTCAAGCTCTTTTGCTTTTCCCTCTTGGACTCTTTGTATCCACTGAGGAACGTCAGTATGTTTCCACTTTTATCTCGTGGGGGTAACATAAATGGCAGCACTTATACGATTTACCTTAAATATCAGCATTCCTTCGTTTCTACCTCACTTTCTTAGAAGCTCAGTGCATGTTATTATTATTATTATTTCACCTGTAATTACACACGATTCCCAGGTTGAAGATATGTGGCCATGCTGAGGCTTGCTCATGTCATTTTCTGGACGTTGTTACAGGTGTGAGGACAAATGCAATATTTCAGCTGCATTGCATCTGAGTCACCTTCTTTTCCAAGTAATTAGCGAGGAAGGAGCAGGTATCAACATGCAGCTGCAAGCTGTGACCGGGATGGGCGTGGTGAAGGCGCACAGGCGAATCAGAAGGCATGTTGTGAATTCTAGTTCATCTCTGCAAATGACTGCGTGGGTTGTCTGAGCTGGTGCCTCGCTTATTTTCCTCTTTCAGCCTGGCAGCACAGGTGCAAGGGACGAAACAAGCATGAATCTGTACAAGAGCTTTGGAAACCTCATGGAGACTTGGGTAACTGATGACACAAGTCCTGACTCAGAGTGGTTTCAGCGCAATGCTAAAGACCCTCCAACACCTTCCTCAGAGATAGAAACAAACGGGCGCTCAGAATCAGTGGACTCTGGAGTGGAGACGGCCAGCTGTGACACATGTTTTCGTGCTACATCGTCCTTTGCCTCAACAGAAATAGAAGAAGATCTCACTCCAGCATTAACATCGCAGTCTCCTGTGTTCTCCTCTCCCAAGCCCACCTGCTGCCCTTCTTCATCCCCGCTTCTATGTTCCAGCAGCACTCAGAAAGACTCTACTGCCTCGCACCTTAAATTAGAGCAAGTGTTACAAAGGACTGATTCTATGTATTCAAAGGGCAACTCAAAGCCCCTGACACCAGAAGAAATGCTCAGTCGGCGACCTCAAGCGTCTTTTCCGATCAAACGGCACACATCGGAGTTAGTAAGAGGTCAAAGATCAGACAGACTTGACGAAAGAAGGACAGTCAGTCCACCTGTTTCCATTCAGCCAGTGTCAGAAATGTGCAGACGGACTCAGTCTATGATTAGTAACAGGCGGACATCAGAGGTGAGAAGCTCTTCTATCATGAACCAAGCTTTAAATCTCTTAAGATTTTGTGTTTTTTCCATAGTAATGCTCTATCACTTAAATATTGTTTTTGGTTTCTGTTTGTGCTTTTCTGGGGCCAGTTTCGGGATGACATAATTTAGTCACGGTTACATGTACCATCTTGCATGGCACAAGCCAGACATTAGAGGAACGGTTGATAGACTGTACAAGAGGTTTAACAGGCCCTCCACTTTTTCCTGGAGGGTTGCAACACAGAAAGCTGCTTTCATATTCAAAGTAAGGCTTGCATGTCATTAATCAGACAAGATCTCTTTCAACAAACTTTCACAAGACCGTCGTCTGCGCATGGGCTCATAAACCAGTCTGCCCAGTTAGCAGGCATGTGAAGAATGGATATAGGACATGTGGGGAGAAGTCTGTGGGTCTTTTTTTTTTCAGAATGTGAGACATATTTCGTTAATCAGAGGGCAGAAAAAATGTCTTGTTTTGGAAAATTATTTTGGGTGTACAAGATTGAGATGAATGGATTCAATTCTCAAAAAATGTGAAAACCAGTTCACGCTGACAGTGCACAAAGGTGAAGAAACAACTGGATTACCTGAACCATTTGAAAGCATTTAGTTCACAATGCTTTGTTTTTAGCCACTGGGTGTGTGTCATAAGTTTGTTCTTGTATTCGTTTGGCCAAGGTTAAATAGCTTTGGGTAATGCAATACAAGGAAGCTACTTAATGCCAAGTAGTCACATCTACATAACTATATACTTTTTTAATTACATGCAATCAGATGCGTATGAATGTGTCAGTCAGATGAATGTGGATATTCTAACTAAACAGGTTGTGATTTCCATTGTTAGGTTTTCATCTCAACTCATCTGAACTTAATAACTTGAAAAAGTAATATGATATATTGCTTCATTTAACATGCTAACACACTCAATTAGCTCCAAACACCACAGGCATGGTGAAATTAGGCCCCTAAGAAGGCGCTATGTAAAAACTTTGCAGAGAATCGCATACATTTTGCACAAAAAGTGGGATTTTCGTTAATCGGCAGAACTGCAGGTTAATCAGTTTAACTGTGACAGGAACTGTCAGAGCCAGTTCTGCTGGCAGTTAGCCACTCTGCCTCGTGGCCAAGAGGAAGCATTATAATGTAAAATGAAAAGGTTGATAGTATGACTGCCGCAGCTGTTTCATCTTTTGACACCTGTTTTAATAAAAGGTACTGACTCAAATTTCTGGCATGTGCAAATGTTGGCTTCACAGCTTGTAATCAAGTTTGCAGGGGTTGCGGGACAGAAAATCCAGTTGTTGTTGGAGTTTTTTAAATAAAGTGTTGAGATGTTTTAAACAGGTATGTTTCATAGTGGTGCTAAATTTAAAAAAAGGGGAATCATGGAAGAGTTTCCCACTCCCAGAAGTAATATCTGCACAAAATTTCCTTGCATGTGCGAAGTGTATTTGTAACAAAACAGCAGGATTTTTAAGTTAACATTTGATTTGCTCTTTGACATTTGCAGGGCTTTGGTTGCAATGAGATAAAAGAACTGAGTCCTGGGTTCATCTACCTGGAGCAGGTGTGTCAGAAGCTAGAAGATATTGCAAGACAGCAGATGGAAAACCGAGCGCTACAGATGGAGGCAGACGTCCTCGTGCAACACAAAGTCTTCCGAGTGAGCCAGGTAACGTCATTCATTTCTTAATGTATGAATTCAATTCAGTCCAGTCCAATTCAATTTTATGTATATAGCGCCAAATCACAACAACAGTCCCTTCAAGGCTCTATGATGTCTCACAGTTAAGAACTCGTAACAGTTTCAACAGGTAATAAAACTGACACGAGTTTGTCAGATTAGTGATGACAAATTATCCTGCAATCTGGAGACCTATATGAATTAAAAAGCTCACTTTTTTTTCTTTTAGACTCCTGACATCTGTCAGACTGACTCTGTAACTGCAGAGAAGGACTTAACCACTTGTCAAAGCCTTGAAGATACAGTAAATGTAGAGCATGTTAGCAGCGAACCCAAGCAGAGGAAATACGGACATTTTCGGCAGAGATCAGCTTCAGATACAACTCTTGCCATGATGCATTTAAGTGAGTTATCATCCTACTGTTGTTTTTAAAAAAAAAGCCTGATTACTTCTTGTGGTTGTATTTCTGTCCATTTGTTGAATAGAATGTGTACTTTCTGTGATCATGAAGCCTTATTTGTGTTCCTGCTGCAGAAAAAGTGAATGCAGGCTGGAGAGGGCAGCATATGAGTACACATGACCTGCTGGAGGAGCTTGAGGAAGTCCAAGAAAATCAGGTAGAACATCAGAAGTAAATAAGAAAAAATACATGTGTATATCATGAATTATAAGTGATAAGAAATATGTTATTTTATTAATGTACTCTTAATCTTCTTTTCCTCTTCAGGAATCCACAGAGAAGGAGACAAAAAAACCTATAATGAACTGGAGGAAAAAACTCCTGTCCTTGAGAAGAGAGGGGTCTAATGCTTCATATAAAAGGAGGTGAGTTGTGTTATTTATACACTGATGCAGTGGTCCACAGGTAATGGATCATCGATAAGGAGGCTTTGGTGAGATTTTTGGTGTTGATTTTCAGACGATGCATCTGCTCCTCTTGAACATTTTGTTCTTTTTTTCATGAAACGCAGCACAAACGCAACCTCCACTTTCTGACGTTGACTCGTTTCATCTCTTTCTAATGAATTTTTTAAAGCCAACAGATGCAGCCATCTGAGAAAAACTCGACCCGTCGAAGGCTGAGCCAACTGTTCAAGAGGAAAGACAAAACTGTATAAATGGACCACAGTGTCTGGCTTGATGTTTTGATGTTAGAGATTCTGAGGAGAAAAGGCTTTTCTGCAAAACTACAAGCACTTTAACTGCTTTCAAAACTACTTCCTATTCATCCCTTTATGCACCAGTGTGCTGCATTATATAAATGTAAAAAGTTTACTTGCTTTTTAAAAATTTATATTGACAAATAAAGGCAATTTCAATACTGTTTATTTGACTGGGAAGTAAATGGTTAAGTGGTTCTCTCATTATTTACAATTAGCACAACAAAAATGTCCTATGTTACTGTTTTTAACAATTAAAGCAGGCTATACTGCAAATGTCAAATAAAGGAATGATGAAAATACTTCACAGAAGTTCCAGAGTTTTGTCTTCTTGTAATTTGACAACACAAAGTTCATGTTGTTCATGTCTAAGAAGAACCATGATTACATAACACAGAGTTTCTGCTTAATGTGAAAACCTACCTTAGACTGTGCAGTTTAAACAATGTTGCTTTTTTCCTTCTTATTATTTAGAATTTTTAATCATCAGGAGTTCAAGGGTTACACTCAGTGACCTTTTCATAGACTCAACTTATTCATTTCTTATCAGTTAATCACATGGCAGCAACGGACTGTATTCAGGCACGTAGACATGGTCAAGACAACCTGATGAAGCTCAAACCAAGCAGCAGAAGAATGGGAACGAAAGGTGATTTAAGTGACTTACGTGCATGGTGTTGTTGTTAGTGCCAGATAGGCTGGTCTGAGTATTTCAGAAAGTGCTGATCTACTAGGATTTTTCAGCACAAACATCTCCAGAGTTTACAAAGAGTAAAGAGAAAATATCCAGTGGTCAGCAGTTCTCTGACCACAGGATATGTCAAACAAGAATGGCCTCATAGGAAGACAACATAAACAACAACATATTAATACCAAGGTGTGCCAAAGAGCATCTCTGAACATACAACATATGGAACCTTGAAGCAAATTTACTACAGACCACTGGAAAAATATTTCCTGGTCTGATGACTCTTGATTTCTTCCGCAACCCTCAGATGGTAGGGTCAGAATTTGGTATAATCAACATGAAAACATGGATCCATCTTCACTTGTATGACTGGTTCAGGCTTTTGGTGTCGGTGTAATAGTGTTTTTTCTGTATTGTTACAGAAATACAATACAACCCATCTGAGTATTATTGCTGTCCATCCCCTTATGACCACGGTGTACCTATCTTTTGATGGCTGCTTCCAGCCGGATAATTAACCATGTCCCAAATCTCACACCACCTCAAGGGATTGGCCTCCAGACTCCTGATCTCATTCCAGTAGAACACTTTTAGAAATAAGAAGCTCGTGGATGTGCAGCTGACAAATTTTTAGCAGCTATGTGATGGTATCATGCTAAATGGAACAAAATCTCAGAGAAATGTTTACACCACTTTGTTGAATCTGTACCACAAAGAATAAAGGGTGGTCCAAACCAGTACTAACATGGTATACCTAATAAACCGTCCAGTAAGTTTTTAGGAAACTCAGAACAGACTTGAACCAACTCATTACAGTATGTGGAAGATTTTAACCAACTGCCAAATGTATTGTTCATCAGTTGCTGTTGGACTGTTGAACTTAATGAATCAGCTATTTCAGATTTGGAGTAAATTGATTTTCACTACTTAGAAACTTTAACTATTCAATTCAAGGGTTTCATGGGCTAAAACTGCCTTTAAAATTTCCTTGCTTATCAAAAAGTTTACACTTTTTAATCCAATTTTGGGGTTTTCATCTGAATGCTGTAAGAAACTGGTTTAGCATTCTTTTTTTTGTACTTAAAAGTCAGTATTGTGAGTACCCTATGATTCCCACCCAACAAGTGCAGGCCACACAGAGGTACTTTTTCTCATTTAGATAATCTTTATTCACCTAGGTTGGGGGAGATGGACCTCCCCAGGCATTCCCATGTAAAGAGATGTCAACAAAGACAAACACGTCCAACCAAACGAGAGAGGGTGAACAGGATTCCAGTCCATACATAAAATACATTTATTTACTATTTATTGAACCACCGGCATCCATTAGTCCCACACAGCATCCATCTGTGCTATTAAATATATATAGATAACATCTATGGAGGGCTTTATTTACTGTATGTGTGAGTGAAGGAGGGAATTGGCAGAACAGGCAGAGCTTATAGACGAGGAGTGGTGGTGGTGGTGGTGGTAGAGCAGCGTCAAGTCATGCCTGCAGTGTCCGTCCTTGTCTACATGATGCCACAGGAAGACAAGGGGTTGGCAATCTGACAGGTGCAGGCTGACTGGCAGTACTGACGCACAGTCTGGTAGCAGCTGCGGTCGGCGTCCCCGCCCCACTGCACGGGCCCGTTGGGGTCAGAGGGCAAGCGGCTCAGGATGCTGGTGTTGATGGCCAGAGCAGCCAGGCCATAGTCAGTGAACAGCACTGTCTCGCGGCGACACGTGGGGCAGGAGATGAACTTGTACTTGGGACACGACTCGTAGAGGATCTGCAGGCATTCCTCGCACACTGAGTGCAGGCAGGAGAGGATGCGCGGCCGCTTCCCGGCGAAGTTGTATGTGTGGCCACAGGTAGGGCAATCCAGGGGCTCGCAGGGCATTACGGGTCCCGAGGAGGAGGAGGAAGAAGAGGAGGAGGAGGTGGAAGAGGAACGTAGCACGTACTGGTTGACTATGACGTCGTCCATCTTGTAGTGGAACTGGTGGTAGCAGATTTCATTGGCACTGGTTTTTCGCTGCGCCAGGAAGCTCTGTTCCCTGCGCATCACGGGGGCCGGGGGGGACACCATCGGCCTGGGAGACCCTGCTATGTCCAGAGTTAGGTCGCTGCAGGCCTGGTTGACGATGATCTCACCCTCACCTCCACCGTCCCACGCCACTCTGGGGGGCGGGGCATAGCGTGGCTGGGTGACGGGCACAGGACACTCTCTGGGAAACTTCTCAGACTGGATGATCTTGACGGTGTCCATCGGGATGGTCACGGGCTGACGCCTGAGGCAGGACATTCGCACGGTTTTGGAGGTGGGAAAGAGAGGAGCAATGGCTCTTACCAGCGCTAGACAACTCTGCCTGGTTCTGTGCGACGGCAAAAAAGATTAGACTCCTTTTTTGAAGTCAGCCATTAGAGGGGACATGGGGACGGATGGTTCCCTCCATGTTTCCCTCAGAGATCCCCCACACCCTCCCCTTGGTGGGCACTGTTGTCAGCCTGAGTCTTTATGAGGTGGAGACAGATAGGAGAGCTTTGCCAGAGCACCACAATCTGTAGCTCTTATTCTGTCACAGCTAATATGTACAGATGACTTAACAGTCCAGCTTACAGTATCGGACCAGTGTTGACTACTTAAAGGTAGTTTTTTTTGTTGTTGCTGTTTTAACTCACTTATGCTGATGGTTCTCTGCTGTCTCTGATGGCTATTCACTCACAAGAACTGCTCAGCACAGAGATAAACACTGATAAATAATCTCATATGCACACAGATTCTCACATGTACACATACAGTACAGGTTTAGTGGAGGGTTGGATTACAGGCAGTTCAGAAAGGTCCACGAGGTATTGTCTGAAACGATATCCTGTGCCCTGCTAAGGCTTTAGATATGTTTCTTGCTCAGCCTTGCTTAGCTTCCTGTTTTTGGCTGCGGATGTGTTACACATCAACTTGAGTGTGTGAGAACGAAAGAATAAATTCTTGGTCCAGGTTGGTCAGCTGACCCTGTGTGACCCTTGTAAGCGCCTTGAGGCAACTGTTGTTGTGATTTGGCGCTATATAAATAAAGTTGAATTGAACTGGCTCAGTGATAAGAAGTAGCGAGGAGGCCTTTTATTGGAAGGTGCCATAAAAAAAAAGAAAAGGAAAAAAAGCTGTTGCAATGACTCCTTAAATCTCCAAGGCTCCTGAATTCCTCGGAGGTGGGAGTGAAGGGTGGTTTATTTGGACTTTCAGATAGTCGTCCCAGCTAAGCAGAAAGAGTGGTAACAGTTTGGTGCCTCAGTCCAATAACCGGATTCCTTTTGTCCATCCACCTGTGATCAGAAAGAAAAAGAAAATAGTTTTAGCATTGGTTCTCGAAAAATCCACGGTTGCTTTCTCTAAAATGGTGCCAAATATGTGCGTGTGACCGACCGGAATTTGTTCCGCTCTATCTGTATACTGATTGTTTTTCATTCTGATGACAGAGGATATCAGAACAGTTCATTAAGGGGTAAAAAAATGGTCCTACTTCCTTCTTGACATTTGGCTCAGGTGAGTCTCTACAAAGACAGATAAATATCATGTTTCCAGACGCTCTGGGGCACAGCACAGGGAGCATGCCTTCCTGTGACTAAACACAATCAGCACGCTGCCAGGTCTGAAGATCGTGCTGATATCTAATGTGCAATGGCGAAAGAATCACAAACACAGGGCCTGGAATGAGCCTAACAAAGTTACCACTCAGTGTATGCCTTTCTTTATTCTTTTGAGCCTCTATCATTCAGTGTAGTAGACTGCACTAATGTTCTGGTAACACTGCAGCAAGGATTGAAGAAGCACTGAGTCATGAAGTGCCTCAACATAGTAGCAGCCTTCAAAAACACTAGTGTGTACCTATATCTTCTACATAAAGTAAACGGTGCTGGGAACTGGGTGCACCCCCCCCCCAGTAAATGTAACTGACATGTATTTTAAGTCATAGCTTGCTACACCGTGTGGTTAGAGCAGGTGATTGTGCCACAAGTTTCAGGCCTACTCTTGTCACTCCTCCTGCTTCCTGTCAACACCCAGCCATCATCTGAGCTGCGTCAGTCCGACTCCAACACGCGTGGGAACAGGTTACAATCAAGCAATGGGGAGCTTGTGTCATACCGCGTGTGGGTTTTTTGCGAGAAAGAACAAATGCACAGATGAATTTTTTTTTAGCTTGACCAAAACAAAAGCTGTCGAAAAGCAGAAGAGGGAGGATGACACATCTTTCATTCTCCGCGTGGCTGTCAGCGGTGATGATTCATTAGAGAGAGAGGGAAAAAAATGAGCAGAGGAGGTGACCTACATGGCGAGGAGGAAAAAAAAAGACAGAGGGAGAGAGAGAGAGAGCACAGCACAGGTCCTGGTTTCTATTTCTGGGTTGTTTATCTATTCACTTCTCAGTGGTTTCCTGCCCCCAACCCCTGCTGCAGATTCACGCTGAATGAGGAAGATGTACGCAGACGGCGGAAGTCTTTAGCTCATTACTCTGCAGCGAGCCATTTTAGGCTTTGTTTCTCCCATTTATCTGCTCTCTATTAATCTCTTGTCATACTTGCACACAGGCATAGGTGTGGGGAAACATCATTCACAATTACACCATCATCCAACACTGCAATGCCACAACACTCCTCCCAAAAACAGCCTTTCTCATCCTCTTGCGCACACAATCAACATTAATAAAATTTGTGCATTTCACAAGGCTCGGTGGTGTTGGCAGTTAAGACAAAGTGCCATCTCATTTTCATTTAAAATCCTTGATTCTTTCAAAAAATATTTACGTGGGAATTCTCAAAGAGATAAACAACAAGAATGTACATGATATAGTTTACAGACTTTTATTTGCGCCTTCTTTTAGACAATGTTAATGCTGTGGGACACGTTTAACCGATTTCACAATTCGTTTAATAATTGGCATAAAACTTTTGTTAAAGACAAAATATTTGTACAATTTTTCTACTAGATATCAAACTTATTTCATGGATTCAGTATATTTAAGGTCAGGTGCAAAGACCAACTTTTTTGCTTTCTATACTTTATTCTTCGATCGTGTCTCTGATGCTTTGTTAATTTCCAGCTTCATGTTTTAATGTTTGGATGTTGTGACAGTAGCTTTACATGATTCAAAGTGTAAAATAATCCTTCTTTATATTATACCAGGCCTTCATGGAACTCTTCCACTGATCCTCTGTCTCTCTCTGTGCTCTTACCCACCCACCCCAGTTAAAGAGGATGTACCTCCATGAGCTAGCTTCTATCAGATATCATTCCTGCTAAAAAAGAGGTCTTTCCTCCCTACTGTCACCAAGTTAGTGGGACTCTTTCTCTAATACTGCAGCGTCTTCGTCTTATAATACAAAGCACCTTGGAATGAGTGTTGTTGTGCGGAGGCATTATATACATATATTTATCAAAAGAAAGCAAAAAAGAAGGTGCCGAAATGAACCATTTGGGCTTCACTTTAATGCCACTGTCACTTTAGGCCCTTCTTTTGACTGGTGGCCCCTCTGCCCCTCTCCAGCAGCAGGTGGGTGGAGCTGATTTGCTAACAGTGAAAGCAGTGTGCTTAACATGACCATATTTAGAATGTGCCCTTTCTTTGACATTATACAGAGCCACTAACAGAAAAACAACCTGAAACAAAAGTTTACAGCAGCCTGAGCCCTGAGCTCATCATTCACAGGGATCCTTTGTACTTATTATTTAAAACTTCAGCTATGTTTGACATGAATAGACACTAATGTAGCATATATACTGTATGAGCGAAAGTAAATAATTTAATAGGTCTACTTTAAATCTCGTTTTGTCCATTTTAGACTGCATTTTACTTAGACAAGTTTTTTCCCTCTAATCTTATAGTCTTATCTACGTTTTCACCAAATGTAGCTTAAAACACAAAATCTGTAGTAGAGCCTTAAAAAGATGAAAACAACAACAACAACAACAACAACTATTACTATGCACCACAGCAGCACAAATAAACTTTGTCATATGTTCATATAGATAACACAGAAAATATCATTATCTAAAAGTCTGAAATTTCTATTTGGATCAAATGATTATTAATCAAAAAAGATCTTTCATGTCTAGACGGAGCTTGTAAAAATAACTCTGACAATGGCAAGGGTCAATTTGATAAAGTATCTAGACTGCATGAGGATCCTTTGAGCCTGGGGGAGTAGAAGAAGCTAAAATTACCCTCTAATTTGGTGACAGTGTTACAAAAAGGGCTGATAACGGATGCAGATTGCTTGCTGATGGCCCAGCCTTGGCGCAGCCTCCTCCTAACCAACGGAGCCCTCTGCGGTTATGTAAGGAGCTCATCTTCTACCAAGACACCATATTAACAGTGCAAACTGCCCTACACAGCTTTGACACTGTTTGTGTGTGTTTGTGTGTGTACATAGCTGGATCTTCCTGCACAGGAATTATTACACTAATGAAATCATGGCAGGCATTTGACCTCATCATCACAAGCACGAGGAGGAAAAGCAGAGCTGACCACAGAGATGTTAGAGGAGGCTGCCTCAGCTGCACATTCCTCATACCATTAGAAGACACACAGAGCTGCATTCACATTTCTGACACACACACACACACACACACACACAGCACATTCTCACCAGCATACTCCCCATCACGTACAGGGCACCACCCTTTACATTCCTGGACACACAAACAAACCAGATAACCGGCTGATAACTGCCGCTAAAATTAGGATTTTTAAACGTCTCGTATACTTAGTGGTGGATTTATTAACACACATTTACGTAGCGCTCTGCTCTGGTCCTCCTGATCACAGTGGATAGATTCCACCTGTGCACATCGGAGTGCAGGAGAAGGGCACCATGTTCTGAATGAGTCATAGAGACGATGCGTGAGTCTCCATGTCTGTCTGTCTCATTTTCTCAGTGAAAATCTGCCCGTCACCGTTTCTGTCTCCCATATATCTGTCCGGATGGAGAGAGCAGAGGATTGGGTCATCATGCCCCGATACCTCATACCAGTAGTATGTCAAGTATGCCAGCTATGTTGAAATTTGCATCTACATTCGTACCCCGGCTGGTAAAAAAAGCCAAACAAACAAACTTTCCAGTCGGACCCGTGTGAAATATTATGCTCTATTTTGATTGCATAACGTGTGGTGACCTTAGCGGGCACTGAGGGCAAATCCCCAGATTTACTGTATGTTTGCTGGCTGCAGCTTTTCTCTGCAAATTATGGAGTTGCTGATTCGAAAGTATGAGTTACTCCTGTGGTTAATTGTGGTTGCTAATTTATAAAGACAACAGAGCTTTTCTCCTGTTTACATTCCTGTTTTTCTTAATATTTTTAACCCCATTATATGCGACATATAGATGTCTAATTTCCTGGCTTTGGACACTCATTCACTCATAATCCAATAAAGTGCTGTCAAGCTAATAAAATTTAAATGACAGCATTTAAATACATCTCACTGTTATTTGCTGGATTTTTAGGCACATGTTTGTAACCATCCATCTGTCATGTTTACAGTCAGCTGACTGACTGGCTGAATGCAGTCTGATGTTTGTGTTTTTAGATGGGCACAGAGTGCTCCGTGCATGAGCGGCGAGGTGTTGTTTTTAATAATTAAGCACGCTGCCATTCATGGCAGACATCGGCCATTTTCCCTCACAATTTATTACAGCCAAGTGCTCTTTGTTCTCATCTGTGTAGCTCCCACAGCAACATGGCAGAGCCGCACACAGGCAGTAAAATAAAAGCAACAACCTGAATGTCTCATGCCTCACACAGACCTCATACAAGAATTATGGGGGGGGTGAGCTCTTCAACAACAGTGGCTCGATTGACTGAGGCAATTGATTTTTTTTCTCTTTAAAGAGGCTGTCTCGGCACATGTTTAAGGCTGATGGCACTGATGATGCTCCGGAGGGACTAATGTGCGTTGGCCAAAATGTTCGGACTGTGTGAGATGAGCTCGCTTCAGTGTGCTGGTTGCATGTGGGAGGGGTGCGTTCGGGAGCAGCAGTTATGCAATCACAGCATGGTGGTGTACCGCTTTCTCACTGCGGCGCCAATGTATGGCCAATACGGAGATGCTGACAGCTACAGAACAGCGCGTTCCTGCCCCATCCCTGCTACCACTACCCTTCCTCCTCCTGCCCCTGTTGTCCATCCACGCAGAGGTCTGTCAAATGTCAAAACCAGAGACAGGAAAACCTGAATATACTGTTAACACGCAAACTCACACATGCTCAGGCTCTGTTCACAGTTTCCAGACAATGTTTGTTTGTGCTCCGTGCAGATAAATACGCAGGCAGGTGCAGGTCCCATTCTGCAGACGCGCACATGTGTCTCCATTCATACATCCAGGTGGGTGTGTGTGTCTGCAGAACGGATGGCCATGATGCAACACTCACACAAATCCCAGCTTAATGTAACAAAGCAAAAAAATAAATAAAAAAATAAAGCAAAGCCTGTCTATTTCATTCAAGCACAAAGACAAAAAACAAAAAGTGTGTATGTTGCTATGAACGCAACATACACGAGCCACACCTCTCAGAGCCTAAATGTACAGGTCACACAGATAATCCAAGGAGCAACACAGAGCAAAAACCTGAGCGTCTTCACCATGAAGCATACACCGAGCCTCACCTGCCTGTCTACGCAGTTGTCTTGTTTCAGTCCTGTCTCGCGCCACGTTCCTGTCTTTCTGTTTTTGCTGTGATATCTTTCGTTCTGTGAAGGTAAAACCAAACCGTGTGGTCTCTTTGTTCGAGGGAGGACGCTCTCTCTCCTCTCAGTCTTCTTCTTGAAGCATCAGCGACTAGCAGCAGCGAAGGGAGGCATCAACGGGGAAGTAAGATGGAGGAAGCTGCTGCTAGGTGGATACATCACGTCTCTGGGCTGCTTTCATCGACCTCCACATCCCTTGTTTCGTTTCTCTGGAGCCTTTCGTCCTTCACTCCACTAACCCTGTTTCTTCTCCTCTGAGCTGTGGCTGAACGTCTGCCTCCGGTATCCTTTTCTCCATCCCTTTTTTCCTCTTCCTCCTTCAGATGATACAGCTCATTCTGTGCACTGATATGAGCTTCTGTGCTGTGACACTCATATGTCTCCTTCCCTTTCTTTCTTCCTTTCTTCCTTCCTTTCTTCTGGTTTTCAGGTAAACCTCACTTCTCCTCCCTTCCGTCTCCCCTGCTGTTCTCTCTCTTGGCTCCACTGCCGTTCATCGCTGCTCTTTCTCCTCCTCCGTCTGCTCCCGTCAGTGCACCTCACAGTCACACATGCGCGGTGTTTTCACACATATACACTCTCTCTCTGTGCTTCTGGCTCCCTCCTTATGCATGTGGCTTATTTTGCCTGCCTGCCCCCTTCTCTCTCTCTCTCTCTCTCTCTCTCTCTCTCTCTCTCTCTCTCTCTCTCTCAGACAGACATACACACACACACACACACACACACACACACACACACACACACACACACACAGGCCTCTCTTTTCCTCTTGTTCACTCTCTCGCTGCAGCACACACTGCAGTGCCTCTGCAGCCAGCATCACGTTTTCTGGTTGTCAGAGAGAAAAAAAATCAGCCAATGAGGAGCAGAACCACACTCCCACCCCCACTCTCATACCCCCATCTAAGCACACAAACGCATATTTACACACAGGCGCACACGATGCCTTTTCAGATATGAAAGCACCAGAAGCTATGAATCATACTTTACATGCACAGACTGAAATGAATGGTTCAGTGCACCAGCTGGGCACAGGAAGCTGGTATAAACAGATCTGTAATCTACAGAGTACAGCTGATACACGAGATGAGAAAACAAAAGACAAACTGACCCACTGATGTACTGCATACCTGACTGGAAACTCTGGAAAAACAAATCAGTCACTGCACGTCAGTTTACAGGCTCTATAAACACAAACTGGAGCAGGGTGATGTTATTTGTATTAATTCTTCTTTAAGACTTTTAATTAGATTTTTTCAAAGCTAAATCTGAGACTGCAGACTTTTCTGTAAATTCACTCAAAAACTTAAATGCACTATCCTAAGCCCTGGACCCACATAAGCAGGGATGTTGCATAATAAGTTTCTATCTGCTCAAGCTTTCATGCTGACCAATAGATAATCCTCAGATCAAAGTAGGAAAAGACAGCATGTGAATTTTCTATTAAAGCAATAAGGGTTTGCTTACATAATGTGGGAATCAAATGCATAATATATTTGACAACTCTGCATACCAATTAGCTCCCTCTTATTATATTTTTTAGCATTTGCCTCAGGTAACGATTCATGTTTGAAATCATGCAGAATGTCCAACATTCATGGTGCCTGCTATAGATACAGGACTACACCATTCACAAAGACAGTCACATTTAATAGCTGGATTTTAAAAGTCTAAAAACTGCAGTACAACTGCAGAATAAAATAACTCTTCAACTGCTGACTACAGTAAATCAATGCTGCTGCATAAATCTGACCCAAATGTGAATCGAAACAGTTCAGTGACTAACTCGAAGATATTTTCAGCAGAATTTTTCATGTAGCATTGTCTCCCTGAAGGCAGCATGCTGTAGGGAAAAAAAAGGAGGCCCACTCCCCGTACCTTACCTTACCTTAGAGGCCATGAATCACCTGGCTTTATACGGAGCTGGAGGGAGTGCATGTGAAACCTGTGGCTTTCTGCTGAGGGCTAGACAGGATGTCTGGAGAGCGCTCAAGGCTAAAGTTAAACTATCTGCTCATTAATATCTGAAGCTGAAGGTAAGCTGGCTGCTTGATGAAATGTCTGATTTCCCATTACACACGTGTCAAAAAATATTGCGCAATACACGCTGTTACCAGCACCAATGAGAGGTAATTTATTTTAATAGCTACTAAGTAATTATATCTTATCAATTAATTAGCACCTCGGTTATTTTTATTTACTGGTGCATGCCCATGCTACAGTAATGTTTGGTTTGTTTATGAGCTGAAATGATGATTGTTATAAGGCATAGGTGCACAAATACAAAAAAGTAGGTCATTTGAGACCATGGCTAGGTGGTTGCTATGCAACATGATGAGGTTAAGTAACACAGGGCCTGTAATTCGGCTTTTCTGGTTATAGATGAAGTGTTGCTGTCTTGAAATTAAAGTGACAGGATGCTTTCATAAGGTGTCGGAGGTGCAAAAAGGAGAAAACAGGTAATTTTTGCTGTTGCCAGGTGGCTGCCAAGTACCTGCTGGTGTTATGTATAATCAGAGGTGGCCCATAAAAAACAAAGCGTTTTTTTAAGAGTATCATACTAATATCAGGTTTAAAACAATATTAATTGGAAGGAATATAAACTTTATTTCATCCCAGAGAAAGCAGAGAAAAGCAAAGGGCGTAAAAGAAATCTAGCTGTATTTGCTGTTACCTGCATTGTAAAAGAGTGACTTAGCCTTAGCACCCACAGAGAAAAATGAGTAAAATCAATTACTAAAGTTAAAGTGGGATTTGGCAGGTAGGGGGCAACATGGGGAACAGAATTATTTAGAAATAAGTCACAATAATTTGCATTGTGGGTGCAAGTACAGTTTCTGTACTGAGTGGTGCCTATATAAAGCTTGTATGAAGTTGATATTCAGTGGATGAATTTAATCAGTATCATCACCTTAATAAAATTATGTCTGCTAAACTTAACGTAGCCTCACACAGACCATGAACACCACAGCTCATCTACATCTGTCCAATATAGCAGCTATAAACAGCACTGCACACCATCCAGTGTAGCCAGGAATAAACTGCCTGGTATTTTTAAGTAACCCTTTAATAACACAAAGTCAGTATAACTTTTATATGTTTCACACTATGAAAAAAACACAACTTTAGGAACATATAATGCATAGGTCCATCATCTGTCCATCATGTGTATTTGTATTGATGTTAAAATTCTCCTCCCTCTTTAATTTCATTGTGTCAGATGAAACTAATTTGTTTGTGACAGGAAAGAAGTAATAACTCCTTTTGAAGAAAGGAGAAAGAAAAACCTTTGAAGCATTTTTAAACTGACTTGATTGTTGGTTCTGTACATGCAGGTTTTGACCATTGAAATTCACAGTTAAATTTAATAATACTTGTTTTTCAAATGCATAAGAAGAGGTGGGCGTGAAATGATGTCGTTCCTGGTACAACAGCTCTGATTTGTTTGGGAACACAGAACTGAAATAATTTTATATAAGCATGAAAGATGAAAATTGTTTCTCCTGATGATTTTTGTAGTTTTGTTTAGAAAGTAGGATATCATCCAGCACACACATCAAACTCATTAGAAAGCACTTCCACTGGTGTCAGTTTACAGTCAAATGAGTGCTGGGTGCGAATACAGCCAGTGCCACACCAATTACACAATTAAACTGGACGTGTAATATCACATGTCATGTTAAACCCCAACCCCAATCTTCTGCCACTAGATGGCGCCTGTGTCTAAGCCACCTTTGTCTTCTCCTGCGTTCTTCCTCCTGTGTCAAACGCTGATTGGGATCTTTACAGAACAACAAATATGTGCCGTTTTCACTCAGTATCATTTGAGTGTTGGTCACAGATATAGCTTCCTGTTATAAATCTGTAAAGATTCCATAACCAGACGTAATCATTTAGTAGCTTTGTGAAGCTTATTGGGAGACATTTTGTCGTCCTCAGTATCAGTTAGGAACTGATTTATAGAGAGTCATAACCAGTGCCTTTTATTGCATAAAGGTGGCACGGTGAGGGACCTTTAGGCTCACGTCTCATCAAACTCACTGCATTCTTAATCACACAACTTGTGTAAGTCTTGTGCTGCACATTCAGTCCTCAAGGGCTCACAGTGCTATTAAGCATTTGTTATCACAAGCCCTTTCCCCTTATTTTAAATGGACATTAGGCTGAACACACTGAAGATAATTTATTTCATTTTCATTTCTTCTTTTCCTTAAACAGAGGCACAGTGTCATACAATGCTGCATATCACAATACACTCAATCTTTTGTTTGCAGCTTCGAAATAATGTCAAACACTTCCAGTTCCTCGTCACAGACAGGCTGATCTACAGACAGTGTTTGCACACTAGCAATAAAATGAAAAAAAAAAGAAGGGAAAAAACCTCTTCTGCCCAGGGGGAGTGAGATAAGCATATATTTTGTCTCAGGTTGTTGGTTTGTTTTAGGTTTTTTTAGGCTTAGTTACCGTTTGGATCTGCCAGAGATTAGTTGCAGGGAGCTATAAAGTAATATACACCTGGTGAAGAGTAAGCTGGAGGTAAAAGATATAAAAGTTAAGGGAACAGAGCCTGAAGGTCCAAGCAATCATAAATGATTCAACTGTTCATATGCTGGTGATCTGCAATCAGTGCACATTAACCACAGAGTTACTGATAAGATAGAGTTAATGGGAATGACTCACAGGCCTCCTAGTAAATTCAAAAATAGTACTACATGTTTGTTTGAAATTTAACATTTGTTTACCGAGCAATACGAATGAAATTCATCCTCAGTTAGAGAAGAAAAATTTAGCCAAATGACAATCAATCAGAAAACAAATATTTTACATTTAGTTTAACAGAAACAAGAATAAACCATTAGAGTTAGTCAGCCATGACTATTGAGTGATTCTCAGCACTTCATCCCTGAGATGCTTTTATTCATTAACACCTAAAACAACACAGAGTAAGGTGTGTGGATTTAAGAAGTGACAGCACTAATGGACTTTGAGCACACATAATCAGGAAACAGAGCTTAAGTGGAATGAGGTAGCACACACTGTAATTCGAGGAATTTTAAAGTGTCTCCCATGCTGTGCTTTGTTGGTTTTATATAACAGATCACTTGCTGGTGTATTGCATATTATTTTGTCTCCCTTCTTCACTGACAAAAGACAGAATCCTGAATTTTAAAACAGACATGCTCTATTCCCCTTCTCCCCACTCATGTGTAAACTCGAAAGTACAAAAGACACTCATGACGTTTTTACAATTCCTTTAATTGGAGATTGGCTTTGAACAGATTAATCATTAATTAAATAGATTACAAGCATGTGCTGCAGCTCATTTTATCGTGTTGTGGTTAATATGTGTTGCAAATAAAACCACACATTTACATAACGCTTACTGCGTGAGAGTGGTCTCTACAGGTGGATGCACACCTGCAGCTCCTGTCGTGAGCTGTTTGAATGTTTCTGTTAAGACGACAAAGAAAACTCATAGGGACAATGGGTAGCATGCAAATATGAATATACACAACTTTAACATGTTTTACAGTAAGTGCAATATGTGTTCATATATTACAGTGCGATCTACCAGGACAAGTTCATGAAAAGCACAGTGCTTTACAAAAATATATTTTACATCAAAGGCCAAACATTGTAATATAGTTGCAAGTGCATGGTTGTGTTTTAGAGTGTTGAGGGCTACTGAGTGGTGTGTTATATTTGTATAAATTAGAGAGTCAGAGAGCACTTGAAATCAGCTGACTCTTAGCCAAAATAGCCATGACAGAACACGCACACACACAGAAGGATGATGGCGTTGGCATTGACCACGTTCCTCCACAGAGGCACCTCTGAGGTGTCTGTCAGCTTCCTTTGCAGCTCTTCCTCTTCTTCTTTAGTCAGCTTGGGGGCTTTCTTGGTTTCCAGGCCACAGAAGCACATCACCGCCTTCTTACAGAAGCCAGGCTCATCATCTGCAAAAGAAGAAACAAGAAAAATGAAAGTTTGCATGTATCTGTGCATGAATGCATATTTACTCTGTATGTATGCTGGGTACGTGAGCTCCTTACCGTCTGAGTCCTCACTGCTGGAATCTTGGTTATCAGCCCAATCATCCATCTCAAGGTCAACCCTCTCCTCCGTGCGGTTTCTCAGGCTCCAGCACAGTCGGTACAGCTAGTCAAATGACAAAGCATGTGGTGAGAAATAGATTATTTGTCATTTTATTTTGGGGTGCTTCTTAATAGCTTACTAAATGTTGGTTCATGCAAAGACTTGACTAGATGGCTATGTGGTTGTAGAGACTGGTGATGACTCACTTTGTTATTACGAAATTACTATTCAGACTGCAGTAAGTTTTTGCGCTGTAGAAACATCAAAGATGCTGCATAGATCACATGTTTAGTTTGTTTGCATTGAGGTAATAATATAATCACTAAATATTAATATAATAAGATACAAAATGGGAATTTGCACATATCTTTTTACCATCAGCCAAACATACAATTTTTGCGTAATGCCTAAGTGATGTCAACAACAATACTTTTGTCCTCTGCAGTTAGGCGTGGCAGCTTGAGGAGATGTGAAGGCCACCAGTAAAGACTTAAGCAGTTTTTCATGTGTAGATGCTGCCGTTTAAATAGCTAGCTGCCTGTGGTTATTAGCTGCACTCCTCTTTTTACTCCTCAGTTGTTGTTATGTTGCTGTTGTATGGCATTAACCTTTGTCTGCTCTTTCTTGTAGTTTGTATTTTATCCTGGTTGTACATTCTTCTTTTATGCCTTTCTGTCCTCTTATCCCTGAGCTGCTGACTGCCACTCCCTGATCTTGGTTCTGCTGGGAGTTCTTCCTCCACATCATTGCCAAGTCCTCACTCATCTGATCATTGGGGTTCTCAATTTAATATTGTGTCTTCTTCTTTCAGCTGCTCCCTTTAAGGGGTTAATGCAAAGTTCTGTAATCGTTTTGAGTGAGTAAACGCACTGACACGAAAGATTTACAGAACACAAATGTTCTGTAAAACATTTCTTGTGACATGTGAGTGCCTAGAATTAGACAATTAGCCTTCTTGCTCTTATACAAGCTTCTTGGTGTTTGTTACAGCACATTAAGAATAGTTACTGTTTTTACTGGTGTTTTTAGTAGCGATGAGGTGTGTATGTGTAAGAATATGAGGGTTTAATTTTTATTCTCACAGATTTATTCTCACTATAATAATAGTGAACTCGAAGCAAACCAAAATGTGTCACTGCAAACCAAGTGACTGCTTATTGGCTGATCTATGGCTGCCTAAAGTGCTGTGGGCAGGTGAGCTTTGGCGACAATCATCAAAAACTTGACAGTTATGTTGGAGTAAATGCTCTCCCCTAATTTACATAATAATAATAATAATAATTTATCACTTACATGTTTGTCATCGATGGGTTTGGTCACGAGAGACACTGTCAGAATGATGACGCAGGAGATGACAAACAGGAGGATCCCAAAGTAAAGGTAGTGAACGCCACATATGATAGTGGGACAGTTACTGGGGGAAGCACAGCTACCTGTCCCATAAACAAACTCAGCAATCATCCTAATCAAGCCAATAACCAGTCCAATTACCAGTCCAAAAAAGGCCCCCTGGAGAAAGAAAGAAACAGGACAAAGGTCAGTCTAAATCAAGTAAAGTGAGTGATATTACCACAATATTGTATTTAAGGGAATAATTTTTGATGGATCCTTCTTGCTGTACATTTGATCACGTCAACACCACTCTTTGCTGCACAAAAATTAGGAAGCTATCACCATGACATGCTCCTACTAGCATTTGCAACACTTTTGGACTAAAGTAGGACCAGGCAGAAAATTACTGACCTAAAACTGATTCTCCCCCAAAATGCTGGTATTCTTAAGGTCTCCACACACCAGAAGTGACAATTGGATGACCTCAGAACTCAGTAATTTAGTTGTGAATGAGCATCAAAGTTTGGCCTCACAAGCTTTCTGACTTTCAGGTTTTTAAGCAGGAAATTTCCGAAATGATACACAGGGATAACTGGCTTGTGTGTAGAGCGGCTCTGACAAAAAGCACTCTAAAGGCTTTCCTTTATTTCCAGTCCATATACTAAGCTAACATAAGCTAACCGGCTCTTGGCTCCAGCTAATTTCCTGTACAGACATGAGACTTGTACCAATCATCTCATTTAACCCACAGCAAGAATGGAAACAAATGTCATTTTTCAATAAATCTCAGAGGTATGGGAAAAAGAATGTCAGTGCACAAAACCACACTGGAAATCTGATTTAGAAAAGAAAAAAAAAAGAACATTGAATCAAAGGAGGCAACTCACAGTCTCATTGACACGTTTGCAGAAGATGGCAAGCAAGAAAACAGCTGCGACAGGTGGAGTTAGGAAGCTGGTGATGGACTGGATGTAGTCGAAGAGCTGACCACTTTGGGCTGCCTGCACCACTGGAATCCACGCTATGCTCACACCAATCAGGACCAAGATAAAAACTCTAGACATTTGAAACAAATCCAGTCAGTATTCAACAATTTAGACGATGATTGTATCAGACACAGCGACGAAAATGTGTTTTACCTGCCAGCAATCATGAGTTCCTTCTCACTAGCAGAGCGACGGATTTTAGTGTAGATGTCCATGGTGAAGAGAGTGCTGGCACTGTTGAAGATAGAGGTAAGGGAGCTCATCAAAGAGGCCAGCATCACAGACAGCATAAGACCTCGCAAGCCTGAAATAGAGTAACAGATCAAGAAAAGGAAAGATAAGCAAAGAAGCCTGTAGTTATTATTAACAGCTCATAAGACAAAGGTCACCAACCATCAGGCATGAGTTCGACGACCAGTTTCGGATAAGCGATATTGCTGCAGCCCACCTTGGTCCCACAGTATTTTTCACATTCGGTTGGATCCACACATGCTACCACATCTAGATTAAAGGCAAGAAAATCCACAGTGCGTGAGGTCAGCACTGAATAATTTTGTGCATGAACTACAAATATAATGTTAACCAATAAGCTTGCTACATAAGTTGCATGTAAATGGTAAATGGCCTGCATTTGTATAGCGCTTTTCTAGTCCATAGGACCCCAAAGCGCTTTACACTACATTCAGTCATCCACCCATTCACACACACATTCATACACTGGCGATAGCAAGCTACATTGTAGCCACAGCTGCCCTGGGGCGCACTGACAGAGGCGAGGCTGCCGGACACAGGCGCCACCTGTCTGACCACCACCAGTAGGCAAACACGGGGTTAGTATCTTGCCCAAGGATATTTGGCATGCAGCCAGGATGCAGCCTGGGATCGAACCACCGACCTTCTGATTAGTGGCTGACCTGCTCTGCCACCTGAGCTACAGCCACCCATGTCACACACATGTAACCACACTCACCTGTGTACAGGATCCTGCTAATCATCCCGGGGAAAACCATGAGGAACATGGGCAGCAGCTTCAGGTAACCACATAGGATACAACCTGCTTTAACGTGAGAGAGACTCTTGGCAGAGAGGCAGCGCTGCACAATCACCTACAATTAGGAAACAATGGGAGTACAATTCAGTGGTCATAAGCAACTAAATACATTTACTCAGGTATCACAATTTTACCCACATTTACTGTACTTTTAAACTTGGTGGTAGTTGTTATTTCTAGTTCATTGAGATTTGATGCAAAATATTATACTTGTAGAATAGTAATGTCTTTTACATTCAAACTAAGATTTCACAAATCATATGATATGTTTCCAAATTATAAAGTATAGTTTATACATGTAGAGGAACATCTATGAACGTTCAAGAGCAAAAGCTTCAACAAGACTCGTTTTTAGAAAATAATATGTAGAATATGTGGTCATGGAAAATACTTTGGGTACTAGAAGCTTTTATCTGCTTTCTAGAGTTCTCTTGTCCAGTCACATTGGAGCAGGCTTTGTGCGCATGGTGTTAAATAAAAGCTTATAAATTCGAAATCATCAACTATCATGAAAACATGGGCTTTTATGGGCTTGTTTAATATATCTGTATCCACACAGGATACACCTTTCAGAGACACGAAACATAAATCAATTTCTCTAGCATTTGTTATGTATTGCTATTTACTTGTTTAATTTGTATTGCCAGCAGGGATGTCACAGAGTGCACTGTGATGTTCTTTACTTTTTGAAATTTAATTCATCAGCCTTATAAATGCTGAAGCTGTTGGAGCGCTGACCTTAAAGATGCTAAAAGTTTAATTTAAGATCCAACCACTTTGGGTCACCAGTGTATTGTTCTTTTTCTCTTGAAGTCATTGGCTCTCTATTGATGCATGTTGCTTCCTGTTTGGAAGCAGTTTGCTTGCATATATTCCAGGGTCCTGTTGTCTGGCTAACACTCTTGTGTATAAAACAACAGTAGTATAATCACTAAATCCAGACATAAATTAAGAACCCTTTTCTCAAAACACAATACAGTATTGATTCAAAAAGTCCAAAACACCAGGAAACAGATCCAGAGATCCCAACAGACAGTTAACTTGGGTCGCTGCAGGTATTGCAGTGTAGTGGTTCTTGCATTTGTGCAACATCTCCAAAATCAGAAAAATATGGTCTCAGAGTGATGTTAGTGATGCTTATTACTTCTAGGTGGCATTATTATCAGCTTGTCCTAAAAGCCCCCTGATAAGCCTTCAGCTGACCTGCTTGCATTGCCAATGGTTAGTTTACTCATTGTTGCTTGAGAATACTGAATTTCATTGACTTGTTACAGTCTCTGGTTGCCACGTTGCCAGTCTCTTCTGTGTGTACACCTGTTCCTAGCCCTGCATTAATTGACCGCAAAGCCTATACAAGTGGCTGACACTACATTTTTACATTTGCACTTATGAGCTGATGTGAAAAAAAAAACAAAAAACAACTACATTTGGAACGATCATGGCTTTTACTTAACCTTGAAACACGAATTGTCAGAGCCATGAAAATTAAAAACACAACATATGTTGTTCGTGTTAGGATACAAACTAGATACAATTGCAGTCTCTTTGGTTTAGCAGATGTATTATCCTTATGCTAATTGATATACCCTGTTTACATAGTTGTTTTTGTCTGCATTGGTGCAACATGTATGAACATTTCTAGAAAGCTGAACGTCAGGCTGTAGTAATACAGTACTATAAATCAAGCTTAAATCAACAGCCTGGCCAATTGATTCTGAGCATAAGGGGGACTTGGCTGAATGATAGACTGGGTGGGTAAGTGGTTGTCATGGATTTCAAACCACTTTCAGTCTTTGTGGTTGAACTCAAAATGTTTGCTGAGTAAACCAAAGAAGCAAATCATCTTCTTCTGTAACGGAAAATAGATATACCATAGTGTTTTGTTCGCGTGTGCTCTATGTCACATGAATTGGTGTCAGGCTCTCGCTGAGATCCAGTGTCTAAACTAAAAGCATGGTTATCCTCTCACTGCAGACTGTTTTTTGAATATTGTTTTTTTTTTTTAAATCTGTATGAACGGGCATGAATGTGCATGTGAGTAAATCAGTTGGCTGAGTCAGTGTTTATGACTACCCATTTGTTGTGAATGATTGCTAAAAACTATTGACGTGCCCAGCTCGATCCAAGACTCCATCTGCATTTTCAACACCTTGAACATAAATTTCTTCCAAATTATCTCTCCGTATAGAAATTGAGTCTAGTGAACACACCGAGGCAATCAGTTGAACGTGTCTCAGTTTTTCACTACAGACTGGTTGCTGAAAACTGCAGTTGAGCTGCCCAGTGCTCATTTCTTTGCTCACCTGATCAGTACACCAGTACCAGGTAGCTTGAATGGTGAGTCCAAACACGAGACCAGGCCATGGGAGGTCTCCTGTAACTGCATTTCTGAAGATATGGAAGGAGTCTGCCCGGGGCTCATAGCAGTTTGCACTGATGTTACCCGTGATTGAGGGGATAGCTTGCATGTAGAGTTTCTCAAAGTTTACATAGCCTCCCACCTCATGGAAAGCTGAGGAAAATCATATGGAAATTAGACTTTTTAAACCTTTCAAACAGATATGTGATATATGATAAGTGTCATATTACCAAAGCCCATGAGAATGAATGATCCAATAACCATGATGATGGTCTGTAAAGTGTCTGTGTAGATCACTGCTGCCAGTCCACCTGAGATAAAATAGGATTATCAATGTTATGTCAATGTTATCAATCTGTAAACATTTTCACCTAAAATCTTGACATCTTATCACAACTAACAGACTACACTTGTTTGAAAGAACAAAAATCAACTCATCATGTCATTATGTAACTACTCATTCTGTAAGACTTGTAATTGTGGATGTGTTGTTACAAAACAGCAACAGAAGGCCAATTCAGGCTTATCATAGTCCATGGGCAATTAACCACAGCAACTCAGCAAAGATAAACCAGCAATGAGGAACGAAAGAGATTGTGTGTATGTGGTGTGTGTCTACATCACCACATATGGGCTTGGGAAGACTTTACCCCGGTCATAATATAATTTTTGTAGATAACACTTCTTGGGTAGTTTCTGAGGAAAATGTCAATCTATAAGTTCCGTAGAAAAGGAAGTGTATTTCTTCCGCGTACAAACCTGTGACAGTGTACAGTGCCGTAATCGCTAGAAGTGCAATAACAGCGAGGTAGATGTTCAACCCAAGTGCCTGCTGGATGAAAATTGCACCCGAGAACATGTCTGCCTATATGGGGAAGGGTAAAAAATGCAGGATTTTATTCACGATCATCCACAAATGGAACAGTGTGTTCTGCATCTCTTGGAGGGACTCACTGAGATTTTGGTGAAGACATACAAGAAGAGGGAGAGAACAGAGAGATAAATGCGAATGCGCTGTCCTCCAAACCTCTTCTTCAAGTACTCAGGCATGGTGACGATCTAAATACATCGACAACAGATGAGATTTTACTCATTACTCACACTGTAGATAAACACGGTGGTTATGAATGCACATTTGGATAGGAGAATTAATACATATAAGGAGCTTTCAGGCCAGTGTGTAGCAGTAGTATTCTGTTTACCCCAGCTTTAATGTAGATGGGCACAAAGAGCCATCCCAGAATGACAACCACAACAAGAGCCTGAAAAACACGAACATAGAAGAAAAATTCAGATATCCTGTTTCATTTCATCCTCTTCAGGCCGGAGCTCTCGTAACAATCTATCAGTTGACATGACAAAGATAACTGATAGAGTATCAGGGACAAGAACTACATGAGAAGTGGTATAACTGACTCAAGAACAGTTACTCACATTCCATTCAAATCCACCAATGGCTATTCCTGCAGCTGCGCCAGTACCAGCGATTCCTACAAAGTGGCCACTGCCAATATTGCTGGCAAACAGCGATGCTCCGATCTGTGGAGAGCACAGTTAAATCTGTCAGTAGCTCCTTTTAAAATTCAATTAGAATCCATTATGGGTTTTTTTGAAAGGTCATATACTCAGCATACTAAATAAGTACTAAATGGTTTTACACACTTGATTGCTCTAATAAAAATATGACAATTCATAAAATTATTCTATTATGACACCCTTAATCACATTACATTCCATCTATTTGAACAAAGCAATAAGAACTAATTACTTTGCATGGATTATAAAGTATAGGAGTCTTCCAAGGAAAGATACTCACCGGCCACCAAACCATACTCCTCCCTGCAAGGAAGAAGCCACCTACAGTGGATCGGTTGGTGCGGATCATAGCCTGTAATAGAACAATTTTTGAAAATGATTAAATCTGTGCAAAATAGCAACACACTACTCTGATAATCTGTTCATAAGCATCACATACAATATATGGACAAAAGTATCTGGCCACACCGCTTAAGTTTTCAGTTCCATTGCCACAGGTGTATGAAATCAAGCACCTAGCCACTGTGCTTTAAAAATATTAGTGGAAGAATGAGTCATTTAAAAATAATAGAACTCCAGTCTAATAGAATACCACTGTTGCAACTAGTCCCTTAAGTGTCTTCCCTCCTAGATATTACATTTACCAACAACTCAGCAACAAAATAGCCGACGATGTAAAGTTACAGAGTTTGGGTTACAGTTTGAGTCCTGATGAATAACCCTCCTGTGGCACTAACATCAGAGTAAACTGGGCGCTTCATAGGATGTATTTCAATGGCCTGCCAGCTCTTGTAGGTGTGATGGCTACGTGGCTCAGTAATTTTGTTCGTATGGTATAATTCTTATGTTTAAAATTGTGGGTGATTTCACACAACTTAAAGATATCACAGTAAAAGATAGATAAACATTATGAAATGCGAAATATGTGTCTGCGATCTGCTGTGGAAAGCTATTGTGTACCAGGTTGCTGAGAAAAATGACTGTGTCAATTGTGCAAAATGATTATTAGTAAAGAATGACACCTTTGTTATTTAGTAAGTTGCCTCTCAAATTAACATAAAAAGAAATGCTATTTTTTTCTTTGGCAATGTAATTCATTATTACTATTAACAGAAAATGTAATAACTCAAAGCAACTTAAAGCTATAAAAATGTCAGGGAGCTGCAGAGACAGGGGATTTAAAGAATGATCAGGTGAAGGATTGTAAAACTTACCAATACTCCGACCCCCAGGACAACCAGAAAGTAGACCACAATAACGGAGATATCTGCCGCATTTCTAAGGGCCACCGTGTTGATTGTGTTGTTTTCTGCATTTCTGTTTATGTAGGAAAATCCATGATACGAATAATCTTGTGACATTTTGGCTGTGATGGACAACGGCAGTGTTGCTCGAGCTGCCCGTGTTTGTCTGAAGCATTTACACAAAGCGATTACCTTTATAACCTTTGGTGTGTGTGTGTGTGTGTGTGTGTGTGTTGGAGAGATAGTGTGTCAAAGAAGGAGGCATAGATGTAAAGGAGGGTAATAAAGAGTGGATTTAATCATTGATCATGATTTAATCATCTAAATCGTTAAAGCACATACTAGTTGAAAGTGGATGCATGTACAGATTGGCATGTAAATCTTACGGTTTCACAAATGTTGGTTTAAAAATGAATGTGTTAAAATATGTAACTGTTTAGCAAATAATATTGTTAATTATAAACCTACAAGGAAATACCTCAAGTGAAGATACTTGAGATACAAAAACCTAACAGGTAGTATTTGTATCGCAGTGGGTTATAGCTCAAATTTAATAAAGTATAATCCAGTTTAGGTTGCTGCAAGTGTGTACATGACAGCTCTGTTAAACTGTAACCATTTGCTGTGTCACTGATAAACTGATTGTGACAGCTTTGTTGATAAGTAAAACAAGAATAGCCGTCAAACACTGCCACTGATAACTTGTCTCACTCATGTCAAGGAAATAAGGAAATATTTTTTTCTCACTTACTGCAAGTCTATGACAACTAATACTCACAGGAAATAATATTGATAAAAGATGTTTTATTCCCCCTTTCTAGGTTATTTATTAGTCTCACTGCTGTTTGAGGAGGTCTGTAACAGACTGAAAAATACACGAGAACCAATGTCAGAATAAAAAATGTTACCTGTGATATTCAGCCAAAACAACAAAGGAAACACATCAGAGGGCGATATGTATGATTTTTATGTATGTATGTTAAAGTCAATGGACAGATACAGTTGATGTTGTGAACCTTTGCATGTTAATATCATTTGGATAAGACAGTCTTTGTTGTTCCAGCAGTTGGGAAATTCACAATATTACAGTATCAGAGTGGACAGAGCGGGAATAAATAGATGCAGCACAAGCAAACAATATTATGAGGTGACTAAAGACGCAAGTACTATCAGCTGCCACTAGGTGTCCCTACAGTAACAGCTTTATGAGCCAGATGTCACTGAGCTCTGACAGGTGAAGAACAGGTTGTGTTAAAGTTTCTTTCCTTATGCTTTGCTTCCAGTTACTTTGCTTGACACCTGATAAACAAACCACATGATAGTGTTCAAGGCTCTGTTCTCACGTGTAATGTGCAAAGCTTGCAGTAATTATTTGGTTGTGAAGACACAGGTGTGGTGTAGGTGTGGTTCCCAAAAAGCAACGCCCTGCATTCCATGATCGTATGATTGACCACACTCAGCGACCTTTTTTATGGCATCAGCATAATAAAATTATTATTGTAGTTACTATCTGGTCAGTTAAGGTTTTATTGCTTTTATATTGTCTTTTTTATATTGCCTGAAGGCCAGAGAAGATATAAGAAAAAGATATGGCATTAGAGTGTTACTCTATGAGCGAGTTCTACAACGGAAAAGATGGAGGTAGAAGAAACGTTATGATACGTTATTCTAGGATAAACTTTTGGAGTGTTTTTGTCTGATGTGAATAGTGATTTTATATACGTGGTGATCGTGGCTCATGAGTTGGGAGTTCGTCTTGTAATCGGAAAGTTGCTGGTTCGAACCCCGGCTCCGACAGTCTCGGTCGTTTTCTCCTTGGGCAAGACACTTCACCCGTTACCTACTGGTGGTGGTCAGAGGGCCCGGTGGCGGCAGTGTCCGGCAGCCTCGCCTCTGTCAGTGCGTCCCAGGGTGGCTGTGGCTACAATGTAGCTTGCCATCACCAGTGTGTGAATGTGTGGATGACTGGATGTATAAAGGGCTTTGGGGTCCTTCGGGACTAGTAAGGTGCTATACAAAATACAGGCCATTGCAAGGTTTTTATGTCCTGGTGACCACTGCAATGAAAGTTAAATGTAATAATGGTTCAGAATACACAAACAAGAGCCCAAAGATGATCACAGATCACAGTGCTGGATTGTTCTTTACAAGTGAAGGCTAACCTGCAGCTTCATTCACAAAATATTTCAAATTTACCATTAAGATAAAGAAGAAAATTCATACTTCTCCCAAATGATCTTCAGACATTTTAGAATGACAAATAGCATACAAATGTGTAAATATTTATGCACTTCAACATTTTTTAAGTCTAATATGTATTAATATATTACAGTCTACTGGTTCACTTAAACTTTTAAATACCAGGAAGCAATAAAGAAAAGCACAGTGCTCTAAACATAAGGTTTAAACAGGGTTTTAGGGCTGAGGCCTACTGAGCAGTCTGTTAAATTTGTATAAATTAGACTCTGTGAGCAGTTGAAATCAGCTGACTTTTAGCCAAAATAGGCATGACAGAACACAGCCACACACAGAAGGATGACGGCGTTGACATTGACTACGTTCCTCCACAGAGGCACCTCTGAGGTGTCTGTCAGCTTCCTTTGCAGCTCTTCCTCCTCTTCTTTAGTCAGCTTGGGGGCTTTCTTGGTTTCCAGGCCGCAGAAGCACATCACCGCTTTCTTCAAGAAGCCAGGCTCATCATCTGCAAAAGAAGAAACAAGACAAACGAAAGTTTGCATGTATTTGTTTATATGTATGCATAACATGTGTTAAATATGGTAAATGGCCTGTATTTATATAGTGCTTTACTAGTCCCTAAGGACCCCAAAGCACTTTACATATCCAGTCATCCACCCATTCACACACACATTCAAATACTTGTCAGTTTCACACAAAACACCCCTTTTTTCAATTAAATATTTCATTTTGCATCTCAATCTCCTACCTGTGTGATCTGAGTCTGTGTGCGTTCGTGTGTGTGCGCTGCGTGGTGACGTAGGCGCGTGCATTTGTGCCCCGGTCTCAGCTCCTTTCAGCATGGCCGGAGGTAAGTCACTGCCACGTTGCTCTCAGCTAATTAAAGTTTGCTCAGACCCCAAGCTGCAATTTGAATACAGCCGAACCGCCGCGTTTTTGTTTGTCATTAAGAGACTCATTCGGGATAAGTTAGTCTGATCGCTAGCGGCTTGTGGGCGTATTCGCTGCAGTTTTTTTTTTTAACAGTGTGCACTCTTTTCTCCTTCGTCAGGAGAGGTGTACTGGCAGGTGTGTGACACACACAGATCCCCCCCCCCCCCCCCAATTTTTTTGCACATGTCGAGGAGCGTGTCAGGCTACATTTCACTGTGTGTTATACTTGTATAACTATGCATGTGACAAATAAAGAACCTTGAACCTTGATCAGACCCTTATTTCTGTGTTGCAGGTATGGAGATGTTCTCTTGTTTTGGAGATGCGGTCTTTCATTCAGTGTTTTTAATGGTACAGTGTTGTATTGCCTGTTGGATGGCGGTTGTTAATATGATTGTACTGAAGTATAATGTTTGAACTATAAGCACTAGAATATTGGGTCCTGGTTATTAAATTGTATTTGTCTGACTGTTTATTTGTTTTTGAATTATTTTGTTTATTGTTCTTATAAGTTCTTTTGATGATTTTTCAGTAACATATTGTTTATTTTGTGCTTTTTGTTTTTGAGAGCTTAAGTTACTGTTTTAAAACAATTTGTTGTATTTGATTTATTATATTATTGTAGCATTAATAAAGCTGCAGGCACAGCTCCTTTCAGCCTGGCCGGAGGAGAGGTGTACTGGCAGGTGCGTGACACACACAGATCAGACACTTATTTCTGTGTTACAGATGTGCAGTAAAGAGCCAAAGACCCAGTGCTGTCTTGTGCCTCTTACTTTCATGCCAGCTCAACGTGGCAAAGACCAAGGAACTGATCGTGGACTTCAGGAAGACCAGGAAACACTTGACCCCTGTTTCAATCCAGGGGGTCAGTGTTGACATTGTGGAGGACTATAAATACCTTGGAGTACACATTGACAATAAACTGGACTGGGCTAAAAACACCACAGCACTTTACAGGAAGGGCCAGAGTCGTCTCTATTTTTTGAGGCGACTGAGGTCCTTCAACATCTGCCAGAAAATGCTGAGGATTTTCTATGAGTCTGTGGTGGCCAGTGCGATCCTCTATGCTGTTGCATGCTGGGGGAGCAGGCTGAGGGTCGCAGATGCCAACAGACTTAATAAACTGATCCGTAAGGCCAGCAATGTTGTGGGGATGGAGCTGGACTCCCTCAAGGTGGTGTCGGAGAGGCGGATGCTGTCCAAGATAAAGACAATGTTGGATAACACCTCCCACCCACTCCATGACATGTTGGTCAGTCACAGGAGCTCGTTCAGTGAGAGACTGAGATTACCGAAAAGCACCACTGAACGACACAGGAAATCATTCCTGCCTGTGGCCATCTCCCTGTACAACGCATCCACTTAACACACTGTTTGCTGCTACAGCTACACATGTTTCTTTTTCAGCTATTTATTTATGAGTGACTTATGTATGTATGTATATATATATGTATATATTGTACTATTCTTAGTTAGCGTATTGTCTGTCTTGTCTTAATGTTGGTTTAAAATGGAGCACTGTAACAAAAAATAATTTCCCCCAGGGATCAATAAAGTATTCTGATTCTGATTCTGATTCAGAACACAATGCAACAACAACAGGCGTAACACATGAACGGGTTACATATGGATGCATATTTACTGTGCTATATTTTACTCTGCTGCGTATGTCAGCTCATTACCGTCTGAGTCCACACTGTTGGAATCTTGGTTATCAGTCCAATCATCCATCTCAAGATCGACCCTCTCCTCTGTACAGTTCCTCAGGCTCCAGCACAGTCGATACAACTAGTCAAACGGCACAAAATGTGGTAAAAAGTATTATCAGAAAATTTATCATTTTATTTTACTTCTTAATAACTGATTAAACACAGTTTAACAAGGAGACTCAGCAGATATGAAGGTTAAAGCAAGTTAAATCCCCATACTAGATCAGTCTGGTGGAAGCTGGAGGATGAGGATAGAGGGAAGGTGTGTTAGGAGGCAGCAAGATAGAAGAAAAAAGCAGGAGTGTAGAGGCAACATTAAATGTAGGCTGGTTACAACTATGGCTGGTAAAGGGAGAGAGCTGGAGGATATAATGAAGAAGGTAGATGCATTGTGTGCAAAATAGTAGATGGAATAGAAGCAAGGCCAAGAGCACTGGAGATGGATTCAAACTCTAGAGTGCGACCAATTTCAATGGTGCGACTAAAAAAAATCTTAGGTCGCACTGGTGACCAACTGTTCGAGTGGAAAAAAAAAAGACTCCGCAACTCTGAAAGTCTCTGTGGTCAACAACAGACACACATTATGCCTCTGTCGTGGTCTAAACCAATCGTACGTGTAGCCACAAGATAACAAAGGCTCAACACTGCGCCCAGCATCCTGGAGCACTTCTGTTGTCTTTTGTATGTGTTTTGAGTTTTTATGTGCTTCTGAGTTTTTATATGCTTCTGAGTTTTTACGTGCTTCGGAGTTTGTACGTGTTTTTACATGTTTTGGAGTTTTTACGTGTTTTGGAGTTTGTACGTGTTTTTACGTGTTTTGGAGTTTGTACATGCTTCAGAGTTCGTACGTGATTTGAAGTTTGTATGTGCTTTGTCTCTAGGGGCCACCGTAAATATACTTTTATTTATTCACTCCACATAAAATGTAATAAATAAATCATATAATACAAAAATCAACTATTCACATTTCAAGTTTTAACTATTTAAATTTTCAGCTTTTTCCTTTCACAAATTTAAAGTGAAAAGAACACAAAACACTGCAAACCACAACACAATTAAATATAAATTATAATATGAAAACTAAAAGAACATGCATATTCTCTGTCATATGGACCTGCATGAATAAACTTTCTCAATCCTTTATCATCTGCAACCGAAAATAGTTGTGGATGATTACTATACCTTTCTAATGTTGTTGTCCCTGCCTCTCTTTCTCTCTCTCTGGCTCTGTTCCTGTGCTACTGAGTGTAACTACCGCCCCTCCCCCCTCTGCCCAGCGTAAAGCACAAGGCCCGCGTGCAGAGTGAAGCGGGAAAAAAGTGCGAGAGAGAGGCTGAGAGAAAGAAAAAAAAAACAAAAAACCCACGTGACGGCTCGCGATAAAAAGTCGGCTCGCGTCGTTCACGTCAAAGAGCCGGCTCTAAGAGCCATTTCGTTCGCGAACGACCCATCACTAGTGAGCTGCTTGAATAAAGCGCTATCGATTTATTAAATCTGAATCGACTTTTAAATATAAACGTATTTTGCCAGAAATGCCAGAATCTCAGGTTAAAGCTCACAAAACTATTTCAACAACCACCAAACAGCAAATGAGAGCAGGTACACAGAGCTGCAGGTTTTGTCTCTCTCCAACCAAAATTCACTGAACCAGCAGCAAAAGATGATCCAAACTACGATTCACATTTGATAAATGTCGTCATTAATTCCCTCTTACTTTTGCTGTTTTTTTTCCTTCCACCATGATAAAAATCACACTTCATGCACAGCTCTCTCTCTCTCTCTCTGTGTACTTCAAGAACAGTTTCTCATCTCAAGTCTCTGTTTTCGGTATTATTCATTTGCTTATTACCAGTGTTGGGACTAACGCGTTATTAAGTAACGCGTTACAGTAACTACGTTATTATTGTGGTAACGAGCACGGTAACTAGTTATTATGCCAAAATCAGGAACGCGTTACTCGTTACTGGGATTTAGATAGGCTCGTTACTCGATACTTCGTGTGGTGGCTATCGCGGAGCTTCCACAGATTCAGTAACATTAGCAAGTGGTGGAGGCCAGCAGGTGGAAGAAGGAAAAGAGACCCGAGGCGGCCGCCGGTCCAAGTGTGAACTGAACTTCAGGTAAGAAGTTATGACCTGCAGTCTCTCTGGGTCAGATATGAACCAAGTTTAGGTGTAGTTTAGTTATTCTGACTTTTTCCGTACTGCGTACTAGCTAGCATGACGGAGTTTCTATACAGCTGGGTGGGTGCTATGAAGTTAATGATGTTGAACTTTATTTTGTTCATAAGTTATTAGAGTTGCCAACCGTCCCGTCTGGTATTCAGAGAAAATATTAAACGCTTCTTATTGAGGTGAAAAGGAACAGTTTGTCCCGTTATTCAGCTACAATGGAAAAGGCACAAAGCTGGAGTTATTCTGTCTTTGCTGCACAGCTGCCTCTTCTTCTCTCATTCTCCCCCCTCCCTCTCCCGTTTCTACTTCAATCATGAAACTGATCAATGATCAGCTGATCGGCTCTCTTGTTTGTTTATCGCTCACTTTGCGCCGAAAGAGGAAACCAGCGGATGTCGCGCTAAACAACAGCAGCACGTTTAAGCTTGATCAGCTGTTGTTAGAATTTATTTAATATTAATTTCTAGTATCGGCTGATGTTTGCTGGAGCCACAGCTGTAAACCTGCTGGTCATGATATGGTTTGGTTATCTGGTGAGAGGGAAACATGAAGATGAAACCAGGAGACGTCCTTACTGGATCATCAGAGCTGTGATGGAGAAACAGGTTTACCTTTTAGGTGACATGAATGAGTTGAAGGGAAGTTATGAACTGTTTCTGAGAGACAAATAACCCCAGGATCCTTTTTTAGGTAGCTGACAGCTGGTAACTGTGCAGGGGCGGGTCTAGCAAAGTATTGCCAGGGGGCATGTAGGGCATTAACAGGGAAAGGGGGGCACAAAGAAATACTTTTCTTTCTTATTCTCATTTAAAATGTCTAGCTTTTAAAAAATAAATATCTGAATCTTACAACAAACGATTGATAGATTGATGCATATTAACCATCAAAACAGTGTACATCACAACAGCGTTTGTTTTCATTCAAAGGCTTTATGATTTTTCCTATAATGGTGGGCCGGTCTCTAGTCAAAATGCCCGGGACGATTTTTTTGTCCCAGTCCAGCCCTGTATGCAGCTCATCTGCAGTCTGGTGTTACCTACATCTTCCTATTCAGAAGGCAGAATTTCCGAGTTCTGAGTACAATCGAAAGCACCACGACTGCAGTTTTTGTGTTGGATGTAAAAGGCGCACATGACTCTGTGACGTAGGTTAGAATCATGGCAGCAGTCAATGACGGTCCAGGCGTGGGATTTCTCTCGTGGAAATATGCACATTATCTTTTCCTTTCTATTGGTAGGTGGCACAGTGCACTTGTGGCAAGTAAGCAAGCTAGAAGACTGGCAAAGTTATGGAAGAAACACATTAACAAGAGAATTCTGAGTAAAACCAAAGTTACTTTCCCTAGTAACTAGTTACTTTGAAAGTAACGAGTAACTTGAAGTAACTGAGTTACTTTTGAGAGAAGTAACTAGTAATGTAACTAAGTTACTATTTTAAAGTAACTTACCCAACACTGCTTATTACCCACCAGTCTACCGTAGTTTACAGTGCTGTCGGCCGCTGTCTTTTTAAAAATTTTTTACTTTACTTAAATGACCTCGGACAAAGCCTAATTTCTGCTGGTCAATACTGAAGAAATTTAAACTTTTTGAAATTATGTAAAATTGCAGAATAATTTTAAATTTAAGTTTTCTTTTAAGTTTTCTGTTATAAAAAGCCAGGAAAACCTCCTTCATGTTTTTCTGTGTTTTATTCTCAGTTACTTTGACACAAAGGCTGTGATGCTCACAATTCTGACGAAGTCATACATGTATCAGCACTGATAAATGATCAGAATTATAATATTTCTGACTGTCTGCGGCAAAGTTGAATCGAATTGAATGGATTATAGAAAACGGTGATGATACCCAGCCCTAGTGAGTAGCCTAGGCCCGACAGAAGTGGATGTAGCTGTGGGTAATAAGAAAAGATGAAAAGAACGATTGACAACTTTTTTGTTAAGGCCTGATCCGTCTGAAATTCATAGTCAGTGCTCTGACACGGAGCCATCAGTATCTAAACGCTGAAAAAATACATATATCCAGAAAACACATTATATGCTGTGATAAATGCACTGCCCAAGTGTCCCCTCTCCCCACTGCCTTTCAGCGGCAGGCAGCAGCAAACAGGTCGTCAGAGGAGGCCGATGTGATGATGAAGTTTAATTTTGTCAACAATATTACCAAAGAATGCCAATGCACTTTAAGCACAAGCACTTTTTCAGTAACTTATCTTTCTTGTACAACTGTGCTCCAAATAAAGAACTTTGTGTTGACAAGATTGTTAGTTAATCATTTACAAATCAATATTGTCTGTATGGACTGCAATTCCCCCCCCCAAAAAAGTGCACATCTAAAACTGTGGTGTTAAGCAATGCGGTTGAAAAATTTGGGTGTGCCTAACTTTGGCGCTGGTGCAATTGGCAAAAAGCAAAAAGTTAGTGTAGAGCCCTGTAAGAGTATGTGTATACTGTTGTAGAGGTGAAGAGAGTGTCAGACAGGATCATGAGAGGTCAGGAGGTGTTGTAGATGTGGAGAAAGTATATGGTAGGGTGTCATCAGCATGAATGGAGCAACAGAGAAAAATATATGGGTGCATTGGTATTTTGGTGTCTTAAATTAAAAACTTACATGTTTGTCGTCAATAGGTTTGGTCATGAGAGACACTGCCAGCATGACGATGCCGGAGATGACAAACAGAATGAGCCCAAAGTAAAGGTAGTGAACTCCACATATGATAGTGGGACAGTTACTGGGGATAGCACAGCTACCTGTCCCATAAATAAACTCAGTAATCATCCTGCTCAAGCCCATACACAGCCCAATTATGAGGCCATAAAATGCACCCTGTGGAAAGAAAGAAAAAAGGACAAATATTACTTTATATCAAAATACTTTTAAAAAGTTTAAAGGTTTAAAAATGGTAAATAAATACAATATAGTAAAATATTAATAGATAGCAACATATATATGTATATATAATATTGTGTTTGAAGAAATAGTTTTGGATAAATGCTTCTTGCTAAAAGTGAGATTGAATCAGCGCTACATTTGGATGCATATTGAACAGGAAGCTGGAATCATGATTCTTACAGTATATTAACATACCAGCATTTGTAACTCTTGTTGCATCCTGTGTTTAATATGTACAGATCCAAAATATAAAAAATGTGTCTACAAAAAGTAGTTTGACAGTTCATGAAGGAATATTTACCACTTTTGCCCAAGTGTAATACTATTTTGTGGTCAGGACCTACTGGGATGTTACGCAAGCTGATTGTCAACACATAGAAAGTGACTATTTATATGGAAACCAGAGATAACTATAAGACAATTAAATTTTGCAATTTAATTATGAATACAGACTTTGAAAGCAGGGGCTCACAATCCTTCTGACTTGCTGAGTTTTAAGTAGTAAGTGTCTGCCAAGACACCACGGGGATGAATAGTTCGTGGTTGCCTAGCGCTTATCGCAATGTTGCATTTTAATCTGTTGGTTTTACATTTCAATCATGATGTGGAAATTTTGTAATAATTAAACAACTTATTAATAATTGAACTTTTTCAGTGGTTGTGGGTGGAAATAACTACTTTTGCCAAGAAGCACTCTGACAGCTCTATTTTATTCCCAGTCCATCTACTGAGCTAAGCTATGAACTACTTTGCTTATTTTTCTCTACAGACTTACAGATTGGTTTAATCATTTATACCTAAAACTCAGCAAAGACGTAAACTGTTTTTCTTAAAGTGTCAAATGACAAAAGCTTTGCTCTTGATAACATTTTCCTGACTAAATCCCAGAGGTATGTGAAGGATTCTTTCACTGTGCAAAACCACAGTGAAGAACAGATTTCTTTCTTATTTCATGAAAAAGTCAAGCAAACACTTACAGTCTCATTGACACGTTTGCAAAAAATGGCAAGCAAGAAGACAGCTGCAACAGGTGGGGCAAGGTAACTGGTGATGGATTGAGTGTAGACAAAAAGCTGACCACTTTGGGCTGCCTGCACCACAGGAATCCATGCTATGCTCACACCAATCAGGGCCAAGATAAAAACTCTGTACATAGTTGAAAAAAATGCAATCAGTATTTAACACTTTAGACAATCATTGTATCAGACACAACAACAAAAATGTGTTTTACCTGCCAGCAATCATGAGTTCCTTCTCACTAGCAGAGCGACGAATTCTAGTGTAGATGTCCATGGTGAAGAGAGTACTGGCACTGTTGAAGATAGAGGTAAGGGAGCTCATCAAAGAGGCCAGCATCACAGACAGCATAAGACCTCGCAAGCCTGAAATAGAGTAACAGATTAAAAAGTAGAAATATAAAAAAAATCTGCAATAATTAAAAGTTAATAAGACAAAGGTCACCAACCTTTAGGCATGAGTTCCACGACCAGTTTCGGATAAGCAATGTTGCTGCAGCCCACCCTGGTCCCACAGTGTTTTTCACATTCATCTGGATCCACACATGCTACCACATCTAGATTAAAGGCAAGAAAATCCACAGTATTTCAGTTTATCACAACTTTAAATATACCAGTAAGCTTGCTACATAAGTTGCATACAACAGACTCTTAAAACCACACACCACACTCACCTGTGTACAGGATCCTGCTAATCATCCCGGGGAAAACCATGAGGAACATGGGCAGTATCTTCAGGTATCCACATAGGATACAACCTCCTTTCACGTGAGAGAGACTCTTGGCAGAGAGGCAGCGCTGCACAATCACCTACAATTAGGAAACAATTGTAGTACAATTCAGTGGTGGTAAGCAACAAAATACATTTACTCATAGAGCCAGATTCAATGTGAAGTATTGCAACAAGCTGAGAAATCAGACAGCAAGAAACTCACAAGGAGGCACTGAATCTTCAAATACTGCTGTAAACCCTACAACTCCAAAGGCTGTGCTCTTTTATTCTGCATTTATTTTTTTTATTATTATTATTATTTTTTTGCCTGTCCCATTTGGTTCTTTAGCCGTCAGAATTGTTGTCTGAAGACCAACAAGGATACCCAATGGATTTATTTTGCCAAATGGATCATTGTGGCATTGCCGTATTGGTCCATTTGATCGACCTTTGTTTTTATTATTTATTTTATTTTATTTTCAGTTGTTACAGGCGGGACAGACATGAGTGAGGGATAGGAAAGGGAGAAAGAAAGAGGAAGGAAAAGAAAAACAGAAGGTGAGAGGGACAGTGAGAAAAGGGGGGGGGGAATCTCCTGGATCACCTGTTGAGAGAAAAAGGATAGAAAACAAGCAACAAAAACCAAAGCAACATACTAAACACAACATCATCGCATTAATCTAGCTAAGTGTAGACAGCAGTAAATACTAAATATTCAATGTTGTTGTGCAGCACGCAGGACTGACAGCGCACAATGTGCTTTGAAGTAGTAGCCAAGAAAGGTGTAATTTAAGTCTACGAACAGTGAACACCCATGTGCACACCTGTGTGGATCAGCGCGCTTGTATTCAAATGGTTTCCACATGTAATGGTCTGCAAGAGGATGTAGCGAGCCATAGCCCGGTCCCCCAGGGCATGAAGCAGGCATGGAGGAGATCCAGGCCCCAGACATCCAGAGGCCCCAGAGTGCGAGAGCATTTGCATTTAAAAAGCATATTAACACTGTGCTTCCAGCAGGTTACTATCACTGTGCATAACTTATAACATATGCATCTCTTTTCCATCATAAAGAACACGTATAAGTCTAAACAGACCTGCAGCATGGAACATACTATTACAGCTACATAACCATAACAGTAAACATAAATTTCTTAAATTAAGTATGAAACACAGTGTTCCAGAGGCATGATGGGAAATTACATTTAGACACTCCCACACTCCACACAGCCCTCACCTAGGTGATTAGCTGTCCCCAACAACCCACATGTCTGTGTCAAAATCTTTGAGATGTTGGGGGAGGTGACACTGTCGTTGAGTCAGATTAGAAGATTCCTCAGTGGTCTCTCAAGTTGGGTTGAGAGTCTAGGGTTAGTGCTGGAGCCCTGAGTGCATGACAGTCACGATGGAGCACAACCACCCTTTTTATTTTGACCAGCCACACCATGTAAACCACATCTGACAGTCTGTCATACACATTGCAGAGTCCAACGCACTGGCTCATCAGTTTAGGAGAAATGCTTATCTTTCTCTCCGGGTTGAAGGCCCACACCTGCTCCCCAGGTACAAGACCTTTCACCCTGAATCATACAGTAAGCATGTTTCTGCTGGGAACTTGCATCAATGAGGGCCTACCTCATCAGCTTATGAGATCCCCCAACTAGGTGGTTAGCTGTCTCCAAAACCCCACATGTCCATGTCAAAATCTTTGAATTGTTGGGGGAGGTGACACTGTCGTTGAGTTGGCTTTGAAGATTCCTCGGTGGTCTCTCAAGTTGGGTTTAGGGTCTACGGTTGATGATGGGGCCCTGAGTGCAAGACAAGGAGTGCTCATCATGGAGCAAAACCACCCTATTCTATTTGACCAGCCGCACCACTCTTTCCGCTCTGAGTAAGGTTGCTACCTCTAGGCTAGGCAGGTGGCGCTTCAGCAGCTTCACAAGGCTTTGTTCCTTGTCTTGTTATGATCAGCAGTAGCCTATTCTTCTTAAATTCCAGCATCATGCTATATGGTAAATGGTAAATGGCCTGTATTTATATAGCGCTTTACTAGTCCCTAAGGACCCCAAAGCGCTTCATCCACCCATTCACACACACATTCACACACTGGTGATGGCAAGCTACAATGTAGCCACAGCCACCCTGGGGCGCACTGACAGAGGCGAGGCTGCCGGACACTGGCGCCACCGGGCCCTCTGACCACCACCAGTAGGCAACGGGTGAAGTGTCTTGCCCAAGGACACAACAACCGAGACTGTCCAAGCCGGGGCTCGAACCGGCAACCTTCCGGTTACAAGGCGGACTCCCAACTCTTGAGCCACGATTGCCCCGATCGTCCATGTGTTTTCTCTCTTCATCCATGTCTTCTTTATCTGTGGTTTCTGCTCCTCATGTTAAAGTCACTCAAAAGTTAAATTCTTGGTAAGAAGACATACAGCGAGTTTTAGCCTTTTTCCACCTTTATTCAAATTTCTGTTACTGTTTACAAGTACTTTGTTCTCTGGTCTTCATTAGTCTACAATCTCTTTTGTAGGCTCTCTCTCTGCTCTCCTTGCCTCAAATGGTTTTCCAGCATTATTGCAGACTCTCTTGTATCTCCTGACCATTGTCAATTCTCAGCCTTTTGCAGGTTCTGTGCTCTTCCTCCTGCCCTCTATTGGCCCTTGAGCGATATTGTAGGTTCTGTCTTCTTTCTTGAACTCTCAGCCTTTTGGAGATTTTCTGCTTTCCATCCTGGCCTCTGATGGCCCTTAAGTCTTATCTCAGGCTCACACTCTCTTCTGGCCTCTGACAGGCCTTGAGCCAAAATTCTCTCTCTCCTCCTTTCCTGGCCCCTGTAACATTGCAGCCTTAATGCAGGCTCTGGCCTGGCCTCCAACAGCTTTCCAGCCTTATTACAGGCCTTTTTCTTCCTACTCACCTCTGTCAACCCACAAATCTTATTGCAGGTTCATATCACTCTCTGCTGGCCTCTGATGGCCCTTGAGCTTTTATCGCAGGCTCATTTTCTGTCCTGCTTCCCTTTTTCCTGTTTGCTATCTGGACCTTTTCATCAGTTGACTATATTCTGTTCCTTTGGTCATGTCTCCTATGGCATTATTTTTGTGCCACTATTCTGAGCGCACGTAAAAAATATTTGCAGGTGCAAGTGTTGCATTTTGAGGAGAAATTTATTTTGAGCAGTGTGCAAACACTGAAATGTATTTCAGTGTTTGCTATTATCCACACGCACACACGCACACACGCACACGCGCACACACACACACACACACACACACACAGGCAAATGGCCAGTCCAGCTCTGCGGTCAGCTGGAGGGTAACAGGCATTTCCGAAAACATTAGAGCACTTATGCAAATATGTGATGTCTTGATAAATCGAGCAGATATTTGGAGTTTACTCAGCACCATTCTCACATGAAAATATCTTAAAAGTTTATTTTGTGATCAGAAAGAGTAATATTTCAAACTCCGCCACTCTGTGTTCCTCCGCCACTGCCTTGTTTGAATTTTGGACAAAATAGATTCTGGGATATTGCATTTCGTCATTTCGAGCTGATTGGAGACCAAAACAGCCAATCAGAATTTTTGTGAGTCAAGTCTGTGATTGGCTGGTTTTGTGGCACAAATATAACGGTGTACAGAAAGAGTTGAACGCGCACGGGCAGAAATGTTGAGAGCGCAAGCAACACATTGCGAGCAAGCGCAAATGCAAAAACCGAGCGAGAGGGGCTGCCATTGTGTGTGTGTGTGTGTGTGTGTGTGTGTGTGTGTGTGTGTGTGTGTGTGTGTGTGTGTGTGTGTGTGTGTGTGTGGATAATAGCAAACACTGAAATACATTTTTTGCACACAGCAATGAATTTTGTTCACTCAAATTGAGCTTTTCTTCACTCAAAATAAATTTCTCCTCTTCGTTGTTTTACAGAAAGCATCACTTGTGAGTATTTAAGTTGAACAAGAGTTAATGCAACTCTATTTGCTATTATTTATGCACTTTTATGGTTAAAGGTGTACTGTATTCAGATTTACTTTCTTTCCAATGTTAGCTAGTTTAGTCAACTGATTTGCATTATCGTGTGAATATATAGACTGAATATTGCTTATTTTCTTCTGTTTGTAGTTTCACTCTGTTGATAATTGAAGGCAGCGTCAATAAAAGGGACGATACACCTGTCAGTTGTTGAGGAGTTTATCTATCTGCATAACTGTATCCAGTGTAGCAGTGAGGGCAGAATACATACTATCCTTGCTACTCCCCTCTCTGCATACTTTAAATCTCAGTGCTTGTCTGTCATTCTGCCTTTATGATTCCTATTCATGCAACCCAGGTCCTCCTCATTTCTGCTTCACCCTGTTTACTCATAGATGGATCCAAGACTCCATCTGCATTTTCAACACCTTGAACGTGAATTTCTTTCAATAGATCTGTTCATATAGAAATAGTAGAATTTAGTATGAATATATGAACACACCGAGGCAATCAGTTGAATTTGTCTCGGTTTTTGACTACAGACTGGTTGCTGAAAACTGCAGTTGAGCTGCCCAATACTTATTTGCTTAACTCACCTGATCAGTGCAAAAGTACCAGATGCACTGAATAGTGAGTCCAAACACGAGACCAGGCCATGGGAGGTCTCCTGTAACTGGATCCCTGAAGAGATGGAAGGAGTCTGGCCGGGGCTCATAACAGTTTGCACTGATGTTACCCGTGATTGAGGGGATAGCTTGCATGTAGAGTTTCTCAAAGTTTTCATATCCCTTCACTTCATTAAAAGCTGAGGAAAATCATATGCAAGTTAGATCAACATTATTATTTATTTTTGTAACTTTCCAACAAATAATTTGTATGTAAAATATTTCATATTACCAAAGCCCATCAGAATGAATGATCCAATAAGCATGATAAAGGTCTGTAAAGTGTCCGTGTAGATCACTGCTGCCAGTCCACCTGGGATAAAATATATGATGTTATCAGTCTGTGAAAATCTTCACTTAATCACTTGAGATTTTATCAGCACTAATATACATAAAAAAGTCCTCTTCAATAAACTCATCATGTCATTATGTAACTACTCATTCTTTAAAACTTGTAATTGTGGATGTGTTGTTACAAAACAGCAACAGAAGGCCAATTCAGGCTTATCATAGTCCATGGCAATCAACCACAGCACTGTGTGTGTGTGTGTGTGTGTGTGTGTGTGTGTGTGTGTGTGTGTGTGTGTGTGTGTGTGGCGTGTGTCTACATCTCCACATACGGCCTTGAGAGGACTTTACCCCAGTCATAATATAACTGTAGATATTGCTTCTTGGGTAGTTTATGAGGAAAATGTCTGTTTGTAAGTTCAGTAAAATAGGAAATGATTTTTTCCCCCGTGTACAAACCTGTGACAGTGTACAGTGCTGTAATCGCCAGAAGTGCAATAACAGCGAGATAGATATTCAACCCAAAGGCCTGCTGGATGAAAATTGCACCCGAGAAAATGTCTGCCTGAATGGGGAGGAAAGAAAAGTGGGATTTCATTTAGGATCATCCAAAACAGGCACAATAGAAATATTCTCTGCTTCTCTTTCAGGAACTTACTGAAATTTTGGTGAAGACATACAAGACAAGGGAGAGAAGAGAGAGATAAATGCAAATGCGCTGTCCTCCGAACCTCTTCTTCAAGTACTCAGGCATGGTGATGATCTAAATACATCCACATGAGATTTTACTCATTAATCATTGCTTATTTAGAAAGGGTAAATATATGTGCCTCATGTATATATAAATATATATATGAGGGCTTTTGTTTACCCCAGCTCTAATGTAGATGGGCACAAAGATCCATCCCAGGATAACAATCGCAAAAAGAGCCTGAAACACACAGATATGCAATAATCAGGAACTCTGTTTCCTTTCATCCTTTTTTCTCTGCACAATGGAGCGCTCATAAAAATCAGTAAACCAGGAGCTGACATGAACTGATTCAGTATCAGAGGCGAGAAATTCTTCTATATAACAAGTGATAATTGATGAGTGGCTCAGGAACAGTTACTCACATTCCATTCAAATCCACCAATGGCTATTCCTGAAGCTGCGCCAGTACCAGCAATTCCTACAAAATGGACACTGCCAATATTGCTGGCAAACAGCGATGCTCCGATCTGTGGAGAGCACAGTTCAATCTGTCAGTAGGTCCATTTGTAAATTAAGGAGACTTAAGAATTCATTCAAGAATCAACTTGGTTATGCTTTTTATTAGTGGTGGGAATTTAACTTGTGAATTGCGATTAATTAATTTCAAAGTGGAATCAAAGGAGAACTTTTACCAATGCACAATTTCCTTGTGTACCAATTACACTGATGCACACAGTTACAAAAATGGAAGAATCAGAAGAAAGCACAAAAGGGACTTTGCATACCACCGAAGCACTTCAACCTTACGGTACCATCTAAATGCAAAACATGTTGCAGCGAGCACAGAAACCGTGGGAGCTGTTAGTGCTAGCAGTTCGACTACCAACAAAGGGTGTCAGCAGCCCAAATTTGATGAAATGACTGGTTTCGGGACCAAAATTAGTAAGTCAACATCGGACAAACGTACAAATTCTCTCGCAAAATGGATTGCTCTGGACTGTAGACCACTATCAGTGGCGTTAGAAATTGTGCTTCAGATTCAGATGAGGAAGCCCTGTGCAACAGGGCCCTGAGTTTGTACAGAGCAGAAAATCACCATCAGCGAGACAGACTGGTGGTCAGGTCGAGCAGGGATGAACCCAGTCCTGGCCTGCAAGTATTTGATTAGTGCTGCCACTTCTGTCCCATGTGAGAGAATGTTCTCACTTCCAGGTTAAATTGTAACAAAAAAGAGAACTGCTTTGAGCTCTGAAAAAGTAAACAGGCTAGTTTTTTCCTAAGTAACTGGCTGATAGAGGTGGACAGTAAATAAGCATGGAGGTATTGTGAGTCCAGTGAGTTTGTTATTTTTTGCACTAAAATGTTCGATGACCACACTGTTTTAGCCTAATGTACAAAATAATGTTGGTTAAGGTTACTCAGAGTTTAAAGGTGAAGCTGGTCAAATAATCCTTATGTTTCTGCCTTATTTTTTTTAAGAATTAAAACTCCACTTTATGTTGAAATTGTTATTATTATTATTATTTAAAGACAATACCTTTTTGAAAAATGTACTTAAAGTACTTAAAATAACTCTACTTTTAAGTGTGTCCAGTTTTGGCCAAGGATATTATTATTTTTTCTGTTTTGCATTTAAATACAGTTTAAATCCTTTTTTCCCATAAATTAAAAGAGCTTCAGTTGACAATATTCATGTCAATGTCTAATATTTCTTCTGTCGTCCACTAAAACCCTTTAAAATTAAAAAACATTTGAACTTCTTGTGCGATTAAATGTGATTAATCAAGATTAATTAATTACGAAGCCTCTAATTAATTAGATAATTTTTTTTAATCGACTCCCACCCCTACTTTTTATGCTAGCCCATATTCTCAGTATATTGTGTAAATATTAAATGATTTAAACATTTGATTACTCAGAAGTAATTAAGATAGTTTGTTAATCTCAAATAACTCCATAAATCATATTTATATGGGACGTTACTGTTCTTAATCTCCATTCAAAACTAGACTAGTAACCAAACCCAATCATACATCACATTTATCGACCTCACATCCACGGTCAGTATAGAATCACTAATGAACCTAACATGCATTTTTTAGGTTTATGAGATGAAACCAGGTGCCTGGGAAAAGCCCCTGCATTCAACATGCTTTAGACCTCCAGGCATATTTTAACCACACATTCATACAGCACATTATCTATCTCACATCCATGGTCCATGTAGAAGGATCAGCTATCCTAAATTGCATGTCAAGATTTGAACCTGGGGACGTTTTCGCTGTGACATGACCATGATAACCACCACTGTGCCATAAAATGCTTCTTTTATGATAGCTTACATCACATTTTATTACACAGCAATAAAAAATTGTTAATGGCTCTAAATGCAGGAAGAATATTGTAAAGGATCTAATTCTAAATATAAAGATACTCACCGGCCACCATACCATACTCCTCCCTGCAAGGAAGAAGCCACCTACAGTGGATCTGTTAGTGTGGACCATAGACTGTAACAGGACAAAGGCACGTTTTTAGAAAATCCTTAAATATGTGCAAAACTGTAACAGACTACATTGAAGGAACAAAGACATCCAGACTAAAGAGGAGAAGAAAAACATGGCTTGTTAACAGCACTCAGTCACTCGACGGTATGAGGGTGACTTGCTTCCTATGCCGTTGCAGCTTGCACATCTGTAAAGGAACCTTTAATGCTGCAAGGTGTTGTATGTGCAGATTCTAGAGCAACATATGCTCCCATCCAGACGACATCTTTTTCAGTGAGAGCATTGTATTATCCAGCAAGACAATGCTCATTGCATCTATCACAACAGGATATCTTCATAGTAGAAAAGACTGATCTGCCCTGGCATTAATCCAGACCTTTCACCAACTCCAACCATTTAGGCAAAAATATGAGGAACACCCAAGAGTGTTGAGCAGCTAGAATCCTATATTATTAGACAAAAATGGGACAAAATTCCTCCATCCAATTCATAATTAGGATTTTTTTTAATGGTACATGTTTTTTTAGGTTAATTTGAAATTTCCACTAGAAATAAAATATGAATTTATGAGATTTTCAAATCATTGCATTTAGCTTTCATTTACGTTTTACACAGTGTCCTGACTTTTTTAGAATCAGGGGTGTAAGACACATTAGGACACATTAACATACAAACTATACTAAATCTTCTTAGCTGGAAACAGTTTATAAAATTATTGAGGAATTGCAGAGAAATTGGTTTTAAAAGTGATTGCAAAACTTACCCAAACTCCAACTGCCAAGACGACCAGGAAGTACACCACAATAACAGAGATATCTGCAGCATTATTAAGAGCCGTGGTGTTTTTTGCATCATTTTCTGCATTTCTGTTTATGTAAGAGAATTCAAAATAAGAATAATCTTGAGACATTTTAGCTGAGACAGACAACAGCAGTGTTGTTTGAGTCGGCTCTGTTTGAAGCGTTTACAGAAAGCGATTACCTTTATAACCTTTGGTGTGCATGTGAGAGGGAGATGAAAGCAGGAGGCGTAGATAGTGTAGATGTAAAAGAAGGGAAAACAAAGAGTGGGTTTGTCTAAGACATTAACACATACTCCAGTTGGCTGAAGGTGGATGCACATATGAACGTTGCTGATTCAAGAATGTTGACCTGAAAAATGTGTTAAAATGTGTAACTGTTTACCAAATAATATTGTTAATTATTAACCCTACAAGGGTGTTATGCCCCAGTCTAGGGGTACAGGAACGCAACACAAGTTTGAAAAGATTGCCCCGCCCTGGTCCCCAAAACCATACACAGAAGGAAACCAATTTCTTAGTGAATCGTGATTTATTATCTACACTGCAAAAATGAAGCTCTGGGGTGAACAAAGGCCAAAATAACGAACAAAACAAGCTAAGTCAGGAGGAGGTGCTATCTAAAACCCTATGTGAAATCAAACATCAAACAAAAGACAAGCGCTACACCTAACTCCCTAACTTGAAATAAACAGGAGAAAACAGTGCAAGGACAAACAATAAGGCAGCTCACCCCTTCTGTTGCAGTGCTATTTACAATGTGCTATTTACAATGAAAACTAGTGTACACACTATATACAAAACTCAGAAAAGCCACAAAAATCACAGGCACAAAAGTCTCAGGTTTTTGGAGGCCAGGGTCAGGTCTGCTGCTGCTGTCAGTGGCTGCCCCAGGACAACTGCTGGTGAGGGATTTGAAGAAGATCACATGGCCAGGGGACCAATCAGCAGCCGTCAGCTCATCCACTCTGGGACCTGCAAAGACTTAAAGGCACAGACAACAACAGCCACCAAAACAGATTATGGACAGGGCCATAACAAAGGGAATACCTCAAGTAAATACACCAGGGTTTGTAAAAACAAAACTCTACAGGTAATATTTGCATTGCAATGACTTATAGCTAAAATTTAATTCAGTCCAATTGATCCAGTCTAATCTGTTTGGATTTTGACACCTATGCCCATCAGTAAAATAAGCATTGCTATTAAACACATTCACTGATAACTTGTCACACTCATAATTTGCACATCAAGGACAATGTTTGATTATGGATTTAAATTAGTTTCAGTTAGTTATGATATGATCCACAAGCCTAAACTAAGATTTATAAATCTGTACAATGATTTGTGTTTAACTATTGAGCACTCATAAATACATGCTCCAACTCGCACACAAATATGAACCCATGTGAAATTATTTTACAAGTGCAGATAGGAAAACCTGAACAGAGTTGGAGTTCAGCTTCATAAATCTCATTCATTTCGCTTTAAGAAAGCTGTTTTCTGTTTACTGTTTGCTTAGAGATCATTACATGTGTACGCAAAAATCACCTGATACCAATGCTACTGATACTGTGCTACTGTTACATGCTGGACATTTTTCTGCTGCGAAAAATAGTCAGTCTGCAGCTGTAAACGGGAGAACGTTGTAGCCATAAAGTTCTGTTGCACAGCATCTCAAGCGAGCATATGCTTAATAATCTCTTATATTTTTTAAGCATAGATATAATCCAGGCCACCTTTAAAAACATTTGACAAAGAGCTTTTTGTTCTCAAAAGCTCAGTGTCACCGTTACAATAAATGAAGCTTAAGCTTAAGTTCAATTAGGAAAGATCCGTTATCACTCATTTGTATTCCCGTGTGTTCAGTTGCAGTTGTATTCTTTACATCACTTCCTCTTTCTCACACTGCCAAACTCAATGCTTGTTCCTCTAGTCCATGAATATAAACAGTTATTCTGTTCTGCTGTGTTGGGTCATTGGAGTCCAATTGCCAAATCAAATGGCTTATTAATTGAAATTTTTTATCTCCATAAATCATGTTCAGTTGGTCTATATGATCTCTGCTTATTAAACTAATGTCTTATTTATTTTGAATGTTGATATCATTCAGATAATGTGGGATTGTGGAGGTATGTAATAATGACAGGAGAGGTCTCAGTGTCTCACTCCAACTTTATTAACTGACTCTCAGAACTTCACATATAGTGAGCGCCAAAATCTCCACCCCAACACTTCCCTTCAACTTGGGTGTGAGTGGAGCCACCTGGTGGTCCGCCACACATACCCCCCCCCCCCCGAACACACAGTTAGGTCTCTATTCAGTCCAGGACCCTGGGTCTAAGCAAATGACCCGAACGACTGAACCTGGGAGGGAGAGAACAGGCAGAGGAAGGTCCATCCTGTGAACGAGGCTGGTGAAGGCGAGCAGGAAAGGCAGGAGGAGGCTCAAACGCCGGTGGTCCGGGGGTAGTCCTGGGGGGAAAACCAGAGTCTGTCAACCCCATCGAAGGAGGGCGGCCACGGCGAGGGGCCTGGGCCGGCACTACATTACTGTCCGGAAGAACATGTGCAGGTTTAAGTCTGTCAACACACACAGTCTCCCTTCGACCCCCAAAATCCAAAACAAAATGTTTCTGGCCCGGTTCAATAACCCTGAATGGGCCGCCATACAGCGGCCGCAGCGGTGTCCTGTGGGCATCGTGCCTGACGAAAACAAACTTAGCAGTCTCTAAAGTCTTTGGAACAGGAACCCGAAGCGAGTGCAAAAGAGGGTAGAGAGATAGCACCGATGGATCGAAGCAGGGAGGAGGATTTTCGGGCAAGAATTCTCCAGGCACGCGGAGGGGCTGACCAAACACTAGCTCAGCTGGGGAAGCGCCGAGATCCTCCTTAACCGCAGAGCGCAGCCCAAGCAAAACCCACGGGAGGCGGTCAACCCAATTGCCATCCTTTAAGGAGGCGCGAAAAGCAGCCTTAAGCGACCGGTGGAACTGTTCAGACATCCCATTAGCTTGCGGGTTATATGCGGTTGTGCGGTGGACTTTAGCCCCCAGTCCATCAGCCATGGCCGACCAAAGCTCGGAAATGAACTGGGGGCCTCTGTCTGACGTAATGTCCGCGGGTGGGCCGAAACACGAGACCCAGCTTGACAAAAACGCCTTGGCCACCACTGCTGCAGTAGTGGACGCCAGGGGGACCGCCTCCGGCCACCTGGTGGTCCGGTCAACAACAGTCAAAAGGTGCGTAAAACCTTGTGACTGTGGCAGAGGACCCACCAGATCGACATGCACATGATCGAAACGTTTGCCGGGTATGAAGAACGGCTCCAGGGGCACCTTGGTGTGTTTATGAACCTTTGCACGCTGGCAGGGAATGCACGCCGACGCCCATTCCTTAACAGATTTGCGAAGGCCTGGCCAAACAAATTTAGAGCTGACCAGCTTAACAGAGGCCCGGACCCCTGGATGAGAGAGCGCATGTACCAAGTCAAAAACTTGACGACGCCAGGAAGCGGGAACCACTGGGCGAGGGCGGCCGGTGGAAACGTCACAGACGAGGAGGGGACCACCGTCTTGCACGGGTCTCTCCTCTAGTATGAGGCCCGTCTGGGTGGATTTAAGCGCGAGGATGTCCGGGTCACCGCTCTGATCGGCAGCCATGGTGGAGTAGTCTATGCCGAGAAAGACGGGAGAAAGCAGCGCACGGGACAAACAGTCAGCCACATGATTGGATTTACCAGCCACGTGCCGAATGTCCGTGGTAAACTCAGAAATGGCTGCCAACTGGCGCTGCTGGCGTGCACTCCATGGATCAGAAACCTTGGACATGGCAAACGTCAAGGGTTTGTGGTCCACGTATGCGGTAAAGTGATTACCCTCGAGAAAAAATCGGAAGTGACGAGTCGCCAGGTGGAGCGCCAGTAGCTCCCTGTCAAAAACGCTGTAATTGCGTTCGCTGTCATGTAGCGTACGGCTGAAAAAGGCGAGCGGTTGCCAGACACCCGAGATTCGCTGTTCCAGCACCGCACCCACCGCTATGTCCGACGCATCGGTGGTCAACGCAATCGGCGCTGAGGGGGATGGGTGGGCCAGAAGGGCAGCATTAGCCAATGCTGACTTAGCATCAGAAAACGCTTGGATGCTTTCCGGAAACCAGTCAACGGAGTCATTAGCTTTCTTACCTTTTAACGCCCCATAAAGGGGCTTTAGCAGATGTGCCGCTCTGGGGAGAAAACGGTTGTAAAAATTCACCATCCCCAAAAATTCCTGCAGTGCCTTAACATTCATGGGACGCGGAAATTCCGAAACAGCTCGGACTTTGTCAGGCAATGGAACCGCGCCCTCGGCGGAAATACGGTGCCCAAGAAAATCGAGAACGGGCAAACCAAACTGGCATTTAGACGGATTAATAATCAGTCCATACTCCGCCAAACGCTGAAAAACCTGACGCAGATGGAACATGTGCTGCTCCTTCGAGCTGCTGGCCACCAGTATATCATCAAGATATACAAAAACAAAGGGCAGCCCACGCAAGACCGAGTCCATCAACCGCTGGAAGGTTTGGGCGGCACCTTTCAGGCCAAACGGCATGCGCAGAAACTCGAAAAGGCCAAAAGGTGTAATTATGGCGGTTTTGGGGACGTCCTCCGCGCGCACGGGAACCTGGTGATATCCCCGTATCAAATCGATCTTCGAAAAAACCGAGGTCCCCGCAAGATGGGCGGAAAAATCTTGGATGTGGGGAATGGGATAACAATCGTTCTCTGTGACATTATTAAGACGGCGGAAATCACCACAAGGTCGCCACCGACCATCAGATTTAGGCACCATGTGTAACGGAGAAGCCCAGGCACTGTTCGAACGCTGCACGATGCCCAGACGCTCCATGGTGGCAAATTCTTCCCGAGCGACAGCCAGTTTGGCAGGGTCGAGGCGGGGGCCCTACTGTAGTTATGTAATGCTCCACCCCATGCTTCGTCACCGTGCTCGAGAAAGTGGAGACAGAGAGTGAGGGAAACTCAGAAAGCAAACACTGAAAAACGTCACCCGAATCTACTGAGTTAGCATGCACCACGGGCTGAGCACCCCGAGTCAAACAGGGTAATGAGGAAAATGACACAGCATCAATTAAACGTCTGTTAGCAACATCAACCAGCAGTCCATGAGCACAAAGAAAATCAGCGCCTATTATAGGCACAGAGCTAGCAGCAACAACAAAGTTCCACTGAAAGTCACGGTCGTGAAAGCAAACAGTCACCAACCTTTCACCGAAGGTTTTGATGGGAGAGCCATTAGCCGCTGTTAGCAATGGCCCGCAGCCCTCAGCTAGCCTGTCCGAGCCAGCCGGGGGAAGAAGGCTCTTCTGTGAGCCGGAGTCCACCAGGAAACGCCTCCCCGAGCTGGAGTCCTCTAAGAAAAGCAGCCTTTCCTTGTTGCCAGCGGTCGCGGCTGCTACAGAGCGCTGACATGCCCGTTTCCCTGGGTCTGGAAACTGCAAGGCGGGAGACAGCGCCGTGCCTTCGCTCCAAAACGCTGGTGATAAAAACAAAGCCCCTTTCCGCGGTGCCGCGGTGCCGCCGTGCAGCGATTCCGGCCACCGTGGACGAGTCGGAGGGCCCCTGGAGCATCGGTGAGGGGGTGGGGGAAAACGCTGGTGAGTCCTGAACAATCGCCTGGACGCTGAAAGTCCTGGTAGCCAGGAGGATGCGATCCGCCTCTTCCGCAAGGGAGTGGTAATCCTTCGTGGCCAATAGCGGGGAGTTGGCAAGGCCAGCGCGCACTGGAGCCGGCAGCTGTCGGAGAAAGAGGTGGGTGAAGAGAAATCCTCCGTCATCCGCGCCCAGCAAGGACAGCATGCTCTCCATGAGCTCGAGAGCGGTGCCGTCGCCCAGGCCCGCGAGGGAAAGGAGTTTCTCGGCCCGCTCAGCATCAGAGAGGGAGTAACGCCGCAGCAGCAGCGCCTTGAGGGCGGCGTACTTGCCTTGGGCTGGGGGGTCCCGGAGGAGAGTCATCACGCAGCGGGTTGACAGCGGGTCAAGTGAGGCCACCACATGGTGGTATTTAGTATCGTCGGCTGAAACTCCACGAAGAGCAAACTGAGCTTCTACGTGCACGAACCATGAAGGAGGATCGTGAAGCCAAAAATCCGGCAATTTAAGCGCCACAGCAAACGCAGCCATCGGCGGAGGTGAAAGTCCGGCGGCAGCCAATGCTTCCAGGCCGGAGCTGGCTTCGTCGTCGAGCCTTAGCATGTTCGCTACAGGGGTCACCAATGTGGAGGTATGTAATAACGACAGGAGAGGTCTCAGTGTCTCACTCCAACTTTATTAACTGACTCTCAGAACTTCACATATAGTGAGCGCCAAAATCTCCACCCCAACACTTTCCTTCAACTTGGGTGTGAGTGGAGCCACCTGGTGGTCCGCCACAGGATAACACATTGTTGGAGGTATTTCCCCTCTTTGCTATGATCGGTGTTGGGAAAAATGAGAAGTACTTCATTACACTACTCGCTACATTACTTTCATGTTACTCTGTAAAATAACTGAAACACATTGTCTCATAATTATCATTTAAAAATATATAACCCTGAGGCTACAGTCTCACACCACACACTCCCAAGTGTGTGGCGTGAGACTGTAGCTGTGGTGGTGATTATACAGTGGAAACATGAATAGGTAGAAATGGAGGCACCAGCCTGACTGCTCATCAGTGTTTTACACATCCTGTAAAAAACAGCAGATGTTTGCAAAGAACCAAAGTTGTGTTAGGAGTATAATGCAACTGTTTCGTTCTTGATTCCCATCCCTAGTGTACACTGTTAAATGCCAATTTACAAATCTTGTAAATTATACATCAGGGAAACAAAACAACTTGTGTTGAAGAGGGTTACAAACACAGAAGAGCTACCTCGTAGGCTCAAGTGAACAAAAACAAGAAACAGAGCACTGCAAAGTCAAACACTGGTGAGGTGCAAGGCTGTAGAACAGTTATGGGGCCTGGACAGCATCAGAGATGGAACTTGACTACGGGTCAACTTCGGCGGTGATGGACCACCTCAGGAGGATTGGCTGTAAGCCGGCAATGTCTGCCGTGTCTCTACAGTAACAGCCTGGTGGCTTGTGGCTAGTGTGGATAGAGATGGTGGGACAGCTCAGAAGGTTTTTGTGTAATCAGCTCTCAGTTTGGATTCAGGAGACAGACACCCTCCCTACTTTCAAAATTAGACTTGAAACTTTTCTTTTTGATAAAGTTTATAGTTAGAGCTAGATCTGGTGAATAGACTGTGGATTAATTCCTGCTGTAAATAGTTTATCTGCTAAATAGCTTAATTTACCCTGTTGTCAGAGTCCTGCCTTTGAGTCCCGCCTGCCAATTGACAGACTGATAGATGTCAGTTACTGTGCTTCTGATCTGTTTTTCAGTTTCTTTAGGTCATGGCGTGATGTTTGAGATCTTTTAGACTGCGTCATTTTGACAGACGGGTTCTGTTTCAGTGATTTCTTGATTCAGAATGTGTAGCAGGTGTAATGAGGCCTGGTTGTGGCTTGTGATATTGAACTTGGATGTTTAATAAATGTGGTTAATGAATTAAAAATTACAGTTTTATGTTTATTTGTATTTGAATATAAAAAAATGTGTTTAATGATCTGAAATATGAGAGTCTGATAAATATTACAATAAGAAAATCAGGAAGGGTCTTTGGTCACAACATTGTTTACCTACAGGTGTTTTACCTTGTGATAAGTGCAATAAAACAGTCAAGTAAAGCATACAAATCCTTCATCTTATCATTGTCTGATAACAGCAGGCTAACATAAAGCTGTAGCAGCAAAAAAAAGTTTCTTATTTAAGTGTAAATGTGTATGTTAGGATGCCTGGGTCGTTGACCCAGGGTTTTGAGTTTATTATATTACTTATCATCGCTAGTCTTTGGTTTCTTTGTTAGAGTTCTGTCTTATGGTTTATGTCTCTTTGTTCTCTAGTTGCTCTGTCCAGTGTTGCCAACTCCTCAGTAAGGAAAATCGCTATTGGTTGTCCTATAAGTCGCTAGAAGTCGCTAAATGACGTCATCGCCTAATTTGCATAATTGGTCATGCTAATCTAATTGTAACCTATGTTGTTGGAGAGAGAAATAACATTGTGGAAGAGACATAAAGTGAGTAAAAAACGTCCTAAATGCATTTAGAGTTTATTTAGAACTACAAATTAAATTTATTTTAGCAATTATTGTTTTTTTAATGTCACAATTCCAACCCTGCTCCTTTACCCGGGCTTGGACCGGCAAAAGTGACCCGAAATAGGCACTCTGGTGGAGTTACTTTGTGTGTGTGTGTTTATAAGTAGTTTTAAACCTTGTGATCCACAAAACAGCATAAGAGTAAAGCTACGTTCACACTGCAGGCAAAAGCGCATCAAATCCGATTTTTTTTTATCCTATGCGACCCGTATCCGATCATGGTATGACAGTGTGAACGGCACAAATCCAATATTTTCAAATCCGATCTGGGTCACTTTCGTATGTGGTCCTGAATCCGATACATATCCGATGTTTCAGAAAGCGACTGCTGTGTGAACGGTCAAGTCGCATTAAATCCGTCTTTTACGTCACTGACACAAGACAGACGCCAATTATCAGCACCGGAGAAGCGCCCGATAAGACATCGCGAACGCTTCCTGGCCATCCGGTGAAACTGCTGGGAAGACAACGTTGGAGAAACGTGAACATTTTATTTGTACTGCATAATCTGCAGATTCTGACAGAAATCTGCAACTATCCTTTGAAGCACCGCTCCTCTCTAAAACAGCAATAAGGATAATTATTAGGTTATCTACATTATTATGTAAATAACAAAATAACTTAAAGCAAAAATTGGGAAACGTGAAGTCCGAAGTCTTTATATTAAGGGCCATCAGTCAAACAATATTGTTTGCTCTGTGTCTAAACAGAGCGCGTTGTGTGACATCTTCTTTTGCGCATGCGGGCCGCTTTGAGCGTTCACACTAGAGCTCGTTTGCTGTCGCATTTTATTTGTAGTGTGAACGAGCAGACAAAAAAATCGGATTTGATCAAAAAATCTGAATTGAGCATTAAGACCTGCAGTGTGAACGTAGCCTAAAAGAGTAAAAGAAGAACTGACTGCATTACAGCACCCGCTGCTTGTTGAGAGTAAAAGCGATACGCGCTTTCACATCTTTTTTTAGCAACTTTTTTTTAGAAAAAAAGTCACTAAGGGGTCTGAAAACTCGCTAAATATAGCGACGAAGTCGCTAAGTTGGCAACACTGGCTCTGTCTTCCCTGTCAGCTGTATCCCCTTGTCAAGTTCGCGTCTCTGTGTTATGTTTCCTGTTTTACTTTGAAAGTCCGTGTGTCATGTAAATGCGTCTGGTTTTGCTTCCTTTGTCTTGTTAGGCCTCATTTGCCCCAGCTGTGTTTCTCTCCTTTTACCTATTCCCTGATTGCTCCCTCTGTGTATTTAAGCCCTGTGTGTGTCTGTGTTGCAATCTACTCTTATCTACCCTCACCCATGCTGTGTGTCTTGGTTTTTCCTGCCTGCATTAATGTTTGTATTTTGGAAGTTTGTTACTTTGAGTTCAGCATTAAAGCTGTTTTGAGTTCACGTTGTGCCTCCGAGCGTCTGCATTTTGGGTCCACCATTTCTGCCTGCACACAGCCTTCACATAACAGTGTAACCATCCATCTATTTGTTTTCTAATATTTTACCAATTCCAAAAATGTTTTTATAAATTGAGTAATAGATCTATCGATCTCTCTCAAAACATCAAAGACAGATCTTCATCTTTTTCCATTAAAAGAACATAAATATACATTTGTAAGTAAAAATAAAGCCCTAAAAAAGAGGGAGACTTATGCAGAACAAAATAAATATCTCTTACTTTGTAGTTTTGTGCTGATCTCCATCACAAAGTCAACTTAGGGATATGATCTATGAAGTGAACCTCTGTAAAAAGGAGCAAGTACTATCAGCAAGCAACAGGTGTCTCTAAAGTAACAGCTTCACGAGCCACATGGCACTAAGCTCACACAGATCGTGTTAAAAATGTTTGTTTCCTTAGTTTTTAAGTAAAAGAAACTTTATGAAAGTTTATTTTGGGATAAACTTTTGAACCATTTTTGTGGTGAATAGTAAATCTAAACATGCACAGATTGCTGTGGAGTGGAGAGACCTTCTTTAGAGTGGCTAAATATAAAGCTCCATTTAAAGTTATGTAACAATTCCTTTTACACACGAGCAATAATGAAGCATTTAAACACAAAACTTTCAATTAAATTATGTCTGAAAATGTTAAGTCTCATCCATTATAATTCATGAAAAATAAAATCGTAGATTTCCACTAATTGTTTTGGAGTGAAGACAAACCTGCAGCTCCATTTAAGATCTTTTGTAAAGTTACCGTTAATATAGATAACATATAAATGTGCAAATATTTATATATTACCTAAACTTGTTTGAGGTCTAATATGTGTTATTATGTTACAGCACAGTTTACTTCACTTAAGCTTTCAAATACCTCAAAGAGTTAAAAAAAAAAAAAGGAGAGTGCTTTTCAAATATAATAATTGCAACACTGATACAGTAGTAATGATACAGAATACATAAGTGCAAGAGTGTAGAGCCGTTTGAATTAGCTGACAGAGAAGGGAATGGATCACATGAACATTAGCAGTAATACATGACACAGGGCAAGGTATCAAGGCACTCTTGATAATTTTCATGATTTTCCTTCATAAATCAACTTCATTTAACTTCTCAAATATCATTGTGTTCATCTCCTACATGATATATTTAAATGAAATTGCTGATCCAAACAACCAATAATTTATGAAGGAAAATCATGAAAATTATCAAGGGTCCCCAAACTTTTGCATACCACTGTATTATTACAGTACTGTCTACTGGTTCACTTAAACATTTAAATATCAAGAAGCGATAAAGACAAGCACAGTGCTCTAAACATATAAGGTTTAAACAGGGTTTTAGGGCTGAGGCCTATTGAGCAGTCTGTTAAATTTGTATAAATTAATTGATTGATATACCTTTATTAGTCCCACAAGGGGAAATTTCATAAGGCACGCAATGGCGGCGCCATCTTACCCTTCGACCATACATACATTACACAAAACATCACATGGGGAAGACAGGTCAGAGAGGTATAAATTAGAGAGTCAGAGAGCAGTTGAAAAAAGCTCTCTTAGCCAAAATAGGCATGACAGAACACAGCCACACACAGAAGGATGACGGCGTTGACATTGACTACGTTCCTCCACAGAGGCACCTCTGAGGTGTCTGTCAGCTTCCTTTGCAGCGCTTCCTCCTCTTCTTTAGTCAGCTTGGGGGCTTTTTTGGTTTCCAGGCCGCAGAAGCACATCACCGCTTTCTTCAAGAAGCCAGGCTCATCATCTGCAAAAGAAGAAACAAGACAAACGAAAGTCTGCATGTATTTGTTTATATGTATGGATGCATATTTACTGTGCTATATTTTACTCTGCTGCGTATGTCAGCTCATTACCGTCTGAGTCCACACTGTTGGAATCTTGGTTATCAGTCCAATCATCCATCTCAAGATCGACCCTCTCCTCTGTACAGTTCCTCAGGCTCCAGCACAGTCGATACAACTAGTCAAACGGCACAAAATGTGGTAAAAAATATTATCAGAAAATTTATCATTTTATTTTACTTCTTAATAACTGATTAAACACAGTTTAACAAGGAGACTCAGCAGATATGAAGGTTAAAGCAAGTTAAATCTCCATACTAGATCAGTCTGGTGGAAGCTGGAGGATGAGGATAGAGGGAAGGTGTGTTAGGAGGCAGCAAGATAGAAGAAAAAAGCAGGAGTGTAGAGGCAACATTAAATGTAGGCTGGTTACAACTATCGCTGGTAAAGGGAGAGAGCTGGAGGATATAATGAAGAAGATAGATGTATTGTGTGCAAAAGAGTAGATGGAATAGAAGCAAGGCCAAGAGCACTGGAGATGGATTCAAACTAAGAGTATGTGTATACTGTTGTAGAAGTGAAGAGAGTGTCAGACAGGATCATGAGAGGTCGGGAGGTGTTGTAGATGTGGAGAAAGTATATGGTAGGGTATCAAGAGAGGAACTGTTGTATCGCGTGAAGAAGTCATGAGTGCCAGAGAAGTATGTAAGATTAATATGTAAGAGAGCAGTGAAACTACAGTGTCGCGTGCGGTAGAAGTAACAGATGGATGCAAGATGGGGTGGGATTAAGTCGGGGATCAGCTATGAGCCCCTCCTTGTTTGCAATGATGGGGTATTTTCAAGAATGCTGACAGTTTTTCCTCACTATTCTGATTGGATCTGAGAAATGCTGCAAACAACACTTCTCTACAACACTAAATTGCTTATATTAATTGAAGCTGATTAATATAAGCAGTGGGTAGGGAGTTCATACCAAGAAGCTTAACAACTTCTGCAACTGGACTGAGCAACCTTCAAAGTATTTACTCATCTTTTGTTCATCATTATAAAGGTAAGCACGAAGAAGGAGATCTACTTGAGTCTGTCATGCTTCATAGTCTACCTCACCAGTGGGAGAGGGAGTGTGGCCAGCAAAGGTGCGTGATTTGGTTTGTGTTGACCAAGAGCTTCTAGATCTGAGTTGGGTTTAGTAGAGTGAGATCAATACTATCAAGTTCCACCACAGCACTGGAAGGTGCACTGTAGGTAGGTTCACCATGATCAATTGATCAATAGTTACAGTGTTGGGGGGATGTGCCACTATTCTTAGTTGGGTGTCATTGTGAGTGTTGGGGTTATGTTGAGCTTTTTGGACCTTACTCTGAATAACACTCAAAAAACTTGCTTCACCACTACCTCGCACCTAGTTCTTTTAAGTATCTCTGAACCAACTCATTACCGATGTCTTCCTGAGCCACGGCTTGAATGGTTGTAACAGACAAGCAAACAGCAGCATCATCAGGGCTTGGTAGGTCACCAAAGATCTGGATCAGCACTTGACCACATCTGGCTAGTTTGGTTCATCCGAAATCTTTACTGTTAGCTGATGAATATTATCAATGTGCTCCTCTGTGTAAATATCTTCAGTGTCAATCACATAAACTGAGCATTGGCTATCTTACAAATATGTCACAAATATCTGTTTTCCAATCAGAACCTAGATTAACAAAGGCGACTGGAAGTTGCTGCTCTGGGATACCAAGACAAAAAAACAAACAAATAAATAATGGAGTTCATGTGATGGTGGATGTCTGTCAGACTTCATAGGAGAGCAGTATGTTCCTCATCATCATGACAGGAGCAACAAAGAGAAGAAAGTTTCAAGGCTGCGCTAGGCTACAGACATAATACCTCTATGTCATTGATGTGCAGTGTTGGGACTAACGTGTTATTAAGTAACGCTTTACAGTAACTACGTTCTTTTTTTTTTTTTTTTTTTTTCTAAATGACATCAGAAACAGCAGTATGCGACATTACGTGATGGCAGAGCTTCAGTTCATCCTTTGTCATTTTTTTTTTTTTTTTTTTTTTTTTTAATAAATAGGACAGGGGGAATGAATGAGAGAGAGAGGGGGAGAGAAAGAAAGAAAACCAAAGGGGAGAAGAGACGGTGAGAAGGGGGGGAAGAGAGAGAGAAAAAAAAGAACTCCTGGGTCACCTGTATGGAGAAAAAAAAACAAACAAACAAAAAAAACAAACAGAGGAGACAGCAAACAACAAAGAGCAACATAATAATAGAGAAAACAAAGCACCATCACAATAAACTAGCTAGTCATAGATATCAGTATTTACTAAGTAATAAACGATATTGTGCAGCACGCAAGATAGACAGCGCACAGTGTGCTTTGAGGCAGCAGCCAAGAAAGCTTTAGTCCGCGTCTGTGAATACCCATGTGTGCATACCTGTGTGGATCAGCATGCTTGCATTCCAAAGGTTTCTCCATGTAATGATCTGCTAGGGAGTGTGGGGGGGCCACAGCCCCGTCCTCCAGGGTGTGAAGCGGGTATGGAGGAGATCAAAACTCCAGACATCCAGAGGCCCCCAGAACACAAGAGACCATGGAAGACCAACAGAGGGGCAGCCGCGCCACTGTCCCAGTAAGAGCTGAGGAGAGTCCCAGATGAGGGCTCGCCCAGCAGCCGCGGAGCAGAAGTCAGGGGGAGTTGCAGTGACGCGCCCGTGAGCTCCGCCGGCCCCCAGCTGCGCCTGAGTGACCGAGCCCTAGGCCGAGAGGCCGGGGGCACCCCACCTCCAAAGGGGCCCGAGCGAGCCCCAGGCCCCAGGCCCCGACAAGCGGCCGCCAAGGAGTGAGCCGGTGTGTACCCGGACGCCCACCCCCAGACACGTTCGCGTTATTATTGTGGTAACGAGCACGGTAACTAGTTATTATGCCAAAATCAGGAACGCGTTACTCGTTACTGGGATTTAGATAGGGTCGTTACTCGTTACTTCGTGTGGTGGCTATCGCGGAGCTTCCACAGATTCAGTAACATTAGCAAGTGGTGGAGGCCAGCAGGTGGATGAAGGAAAGGGGACGCAGAAGGAAAAGAGACCCGAGGCGGCCGCCGGTCCAAGTGTGAACTGAACTTCAGGTAAGAAGTTATGACCTGCAGTCTCTCTGGGTCAGATATAAACCAAGTTTAGGTGTAGTTTATTTTCGTTATTCTGACTTTTTCCGTACTGCGTGCTAGCTAGCATGACGGAGTTTCTATACAGCTGGGTGGGTGCTATGAAGTTAATGATGTTGAACTTTATTTTGTTCATAAGTTATTAGAGTTGCCAACCGTCCTGTCTGGTATTCAGAGAAAATATTAAACGTTTCTTATTGAGGTGAAAAGGAACAGTTTGTCCCGTAATTCAGCTACAATGGAAAAGGCACAAAGCTGGAGTTATTCTGTGTCTTTGCTGCACAGCTGCCTCTTCTTCTCTCATTCTCCCCCCTCCCTCTCCCGTTTCTACTTCAATCATGAAACTGATCAATGATCAGCTGATCGGCTCTCTTGTTTGTTTATCGCTCACTTTGTGCCGAAAGAGGAAACCAGCGGATGTCGCGCTAAACAACAGCAGCACGTTTAAGCTTGATCAGCTGTTGTTAGAATTTATTTAATATTAATTTCTAGAATCAGCTGATGTTTGCTGGAGCCACAGCTGTAAACCTGCTGGTCATGATATGGTTTGGTTATCTGGTGAGAGGGAAACATGAAGATGAAACCAGGAGATGTCCTTACTGAATCATCAGAGCTGAACAGGTGATGGAGAAACAGGTTTACCTTTTAGGTGACATGAATGAGTTGAAGGGAAGTTATGAACTGTTTCTGAGAGACAAATAACCCCAGGATCCTTTTTTAGGTAGCTGACAGCTGGTAACTGTGCAGGTGCGGATCTAGCAAAGTGTTGCCAGGGGGCCAGGTAGGGCATTAACAGGGAAAGGGGGGCACAAAGAAATTGTACTGGAACTGTTTGTACGTTATTTCTCCAGGCCTATAGGGGGCGCAGGTTTGCACAGTTTGCTATGTTGAGCCAATTAGTCACTAAAAGAAGTGTGATAGGAAGTGTTTGCTCATGAGTGAAGCAAGACATGGCGTGTTTTCCTCTGATCCAAAGCCATCCACTCCGTTAAATCCCTTTGAGTGGCAATATGAGTAAGTTTCTTAATTGTGTTTACCTTTAAGAGAGGGTATATGACATTATTGAAGTGATTTGGAAACTTTTGATGTGTTTTATATGTCCACTTAAGTTCAACCCAAGCTAATGTTTATGTGACATTTCTGTATTCTGTATCATTTCAGTTTCACACTTTTTTGCATTAAATCCTGTCCAAATACAACACGTGCCTGTTCCTTGGAGGAAGTGATGCAAGAGAGAGTTTAGCTGGCTGTGAATCTCAATATAGGACACTGGGTCACATTGGGTGCAACAGTACAGTGAAATCATAGCGCTCTGCGAGGGACGTCGAGTGACAGTTCTACTCTAACATGGAGAAATCAGAGGCTGAAGGTCAAAACGACGAGGAAGCAAGGTCCACTCGCTCAAGAAGGTCCTCAAAGTCTTCAGGAAAACTGACTGTTAGATCATCTGCAGCATGTTCAAGCAGGTCGTCAGCATCAACCCGAGCCAGTATGGCAGCAGCGCGGGCACAAGCAGAAGCTCAAGCAGCAAAAGCCAGATTAGCTTACGCTGAGAAGGAGATGAACATTAAAGTAGAAAAGGCCCGTCTAGAAGCAACTCTGGATGTAATCAACCTCCAAAAGGAAGCAGATGCAGCCTTGGCTAAAGCAGAGGTAATGGAGTCAGCAGCAGCTCAATTTGACAAAGCTGAATCAGGGGAAGAGTGGCCATTGTCACCCCTACAAGTAACCCCAGAGCAAAAAGTGAGTGAATACATAAATAAACACAGCCACACTGACCTGGTTCCAGACATTACATCTCACCATGATGACAGTAAATATCAGAATGAACAATCCAAACAACCAGTAATGTACACACCTCTTTGTCCCAAACAAGAGCCAGTGCAGTACTCATTCATGCCACAAGATGGGGCAGAGAGACGACTACAAAGAGATGTAAGTCCACAGACTCTCCACGATGCATTACAACTGCAGCACGGATTAAGCTCAAATGATAATGCAGACACCATAGCAAGCGACCTCGCCAGATTCTTAGCCAAGAGTCAGCTAATAACTGGAGGGCTGTCTAAATTTGACGACAAGCCAGAAAATTACCTTAGTTGGAAAGCCACATTCCAGAGCACTGTTAGGGACCTTGGTCTAACAGCCACTGAAGAAATCAACCTACTCATTAAGTGGTTAGGCCCAGAGTCTTCTGAACACGCCAAGAGATTAAAAGCAGTCAACATAAAGCATCCACCTGCCGGTCTGAACATGATATGGTTGAGACTAGAGGAATGTTACGGCTCACCAGAAGCAATAGAAAACTCCCTGTTTGCCCGAATACGAGACTTTCCAAAGCTCTCCAGTAAAGAACCACACAAGCTTCGCGACCTATCAGATCTGCTGTGTGAACTCCAAGCTGCAAAGCTAGATGGTTATTTGCCTGGTTTAAGTTACCTCGACACAGCTAGGGGAGTACATCCAATTGTGGAGAAGCTGCCCTTCCATCTTCAAGAGAAGTGGACAATGGTAGGGTCAAAGTTTAAAGAAGACCACAATGTTAGCTTCCCACCATTCTCATTCTTTGTCGAATTTGTGAAACGTCAAGCAAAAGCAAGGAATGATCCAAGCTTTACCACACCTTTCAACACGACTCTTTCCTATGCCAACCACATGTCCAGCTACAGAAAAGAAAAACCGTTAAGTAACCACAACCAAAGGTCATCGGTTACAGTGCACAAGATGGACATATCATCAGAGGGATCAAAGGTAAAAAAAGCAGACGAAGACATTGAAAGACAGTGCCCCATACATCACAAACCCCACCCACTCAAAAGATGCAGGGGCTTTAGAGCTATGCTGCTTGAGCAGAGGAAGAGGTTCCTCAGAGACAATAGCATTTGTTACCGCTGCCTTGCTTCCACCGGCCACCAAGCCAAAGACTGTACAGTCATGATTAAGTGTGAAGAGTGCAATAGTGAGAAACACCTGGCAGCTCTTCATCCTGCCCCAACACAGCAAATGCTCAGACCTCCTTCATCTCCTGAAGTGCACGGCGGGGAGCAAGCAAATCCACAAGCCCCGGATGTTACTGCCACATGCACAGAGGTATGTGGAAATAAAATCACAGGGAGATCCTGTTCTAAGGTTTGCTTAGTGCAAGTCTATCCCAAGGGTCAGCGAGACAACGCCAGAAGGATGTATGCAATAATTGACGATCAAAGTAACCAGTCACTTGCAAAGACAGAGTTTTTTGACATATTTAACATACAAACCACACCTGAACCATACATGCTGAAAACTTGTAGTGGTGTAACACACACGACTGGTAGAAGAGCATGTGGCTACATGGTTGAGTCATTAGATGGAAAAATGAGTTTCCCTCTCCCCGCGCTCATTGAGTGCAATGCCATCCCCAACAACAGGGAAGAGGTGCCAACTGCAGAAGCTGCTTTACACCACCCGCACCTGAAAGCAATAGCTGCTCAAATACCACCTCTCGACCCAAGTGCAGACATTCTGTTGCTGATAGGACGCAACCTTCTGAGAGTTCACAAAGTGAGGGAGCAAATCAATGGCAGAGATAATGACCCATTTGCACAGAAGCTTGACCTGGGCTGGGTTATCATTGGCGATGTGTGTCTTGGTAATGCCCACAAGCCAAGTAAAGTGAATGTTCTGAAAACCTATGTATTGGACAATGGGCGCCCAAGCTATCTCACTCCCTGCGACAGTCACCTTAGTGTAAAGGAGGACTTCAGTCTGAGCCAAACCAAAGCCATCTCCAGTCAACCGCCATCTGCTCTCTCACACCAAAAGCCCACGGCTGAGAATTTGGGAGACTCTGTGTTTTGTCACACCAGCAACGACAACCACCTTGCTCATTCAGCTGAAGATGTAATCTTTTTGAAAAAGATGGCAGGCTTCTTCAAGGACAATACAAACAGCTGGGTTGCACCACTCCCGTTCCGAACCCCCAGACGCAAACTCCCGGATAACCGGTCCTACGCCTACCAACGGCTGATGTCGTTACGACGTACGCTCGACAAGAAACCAGAAATGAAAACACATTTTGTGGAATTCATGCAGAAAATGCTAGATAACCAACATGCAGAGCTCGCACCACCTCCCAATAGAGACAAAGAGAACTGGTATCTCCCCATTTTTGGTGTGTACCATCCCCAAAAGCCAGGGAAGATACGCGTTGTGTTTGATTCGAGTGCACAGTTTGATGGAGTGTGCCTCAATGAGGTGCTGCTTTCTGGCCCGGACCTGAACAACACACTTTTGGGTGTGCTGCTTCGCTTCAGGAAAGAACCAGTCGCAGTCACAGCTGACATTGAACAAATGTTCTACTGCTTTGTGGTCCAAGAAGACCACAGAGACTACCTTCGCTTTCTTTGGTACAAAGACAACGACCTTGGCAAAGACGTAGTAGACTACAGAATGAGGGTGCATGTCTTTGGTAACAGTCCTTCCCCTGCAGTGGCAATTTACGGGCTGAGACTGGCAGCAAGGGAAGCAGAAAGCGAGTATGGAACTGATGCCCGAGACTTCGTAGAGCACAACTTCTATGTCGATGACGCATTAAAGTCTTTCCCAACTGCAGCTGAGGCTGTTGATGTCCTACAGAGAACTCAGAAAATGCTTGCCCTCTCAAATCTACGTCTCCACAAGATTGCTTCCAATAAAGTGGAAGTGGTGAGTGCATTCCCCCCTGAGGATAGGGCCAAAGATATCAAAGATCTCGATTTAACAACAGATGAGCTTCCAGTCCAGCGCAGCTTGGGGGTAAGTTGGAACCCCACAACAGACACGTTCACATTCCACGTTCCACAAGAGCAAAAACCCTTCACTCGCCGGGGCGTACTCTCAACAGTGAACAGCTTGTTTGACCCTCTTGGTTTGCTTGCACCTGTAACCATCAAAGGCAGACTTCTTCTCAGAGAGCTCTCCAGCGGCAACCTTGAGTGGGACAGTTCCTTACCCCAAGACATGTACGACGGCTGGAGAAGGTGGCATGACTCGCTACGAAGTCTCACAAACCTGCACATTCCCCGCCCCTACGTCACGTTCTCCATCTCACAAGCCACATTCATCGAACTTTGTGTTTTCTCAGACGCTTCAGTGAAAGCCATCGCTGCGGTAGCTTACCTGAAGGTCACACATGAAGATAGGCACAGTGAGGTCGGATTCGTTATGGGTAAGGCCAAACTAGCTCCTGTACCAGAACCGACCATTCCTCGATTAGAGCTGTGCGCTGCAGTGCTTGCTGTGGAGATGTCAGAGCTTCTCACAGTAGAACTAAACGTAAAGATTGACAAGACAACATTCTACACTGACAGTAAAGTGGTGTTAGGATACATTAACAATCAAAACAGAAGATTCCATGTATATGTGAACAATCGTGTACAGAGAATCAAGCAGTCTTCCCTACCAGATCAATGGAGATACGTCCCATCAGAGCACAATCCTGCCGATCATGGCTCTCGGTCTGTACCAGCAGACAAACTCTCTGGTACTTCATGGTTGTACGGCCCAGCATTTCTTCTCAATCACGAGACTCTCTCCCCAGAAAAGGGTCCATTTGAACTCGTCGATCCAGAGTCGGACATTGAAATTCGACGTAACGTCAATGTGCTTGTGACCACAACTGCTCCAGGTGCCTTGGGTTCATCACGCTTTGAAAGATTCTCAAAATGGACTTCCCTTGTCCAAGCGGTGGCCTACCTTCGCCACATCTCCCACAGTTTCAAGTCTAAAGATGGTGGTGCCTGTAGCGGCTGGCATCTTTGTAAGGCTAGTCTCACAGATGAAGCGTTATATGAAGCAGAGCACACAATCATCAGGTGTGTCCAGCGTGAAGCCTATGCAGAAGAAATAAAATGCATCATGGCGAAACGAGACTTACCTCGCAACAGTGCTCTTCACAAACTTCATCCCATCGTCGATGGCAAAAACTTATTGCGAGTAGGAGGTCGACTTGCAGAGTCTGGCTTGCCGAGTCATCAGGCTAACCCTCTTCTGATACCAGGGAAGCATCACATTGCAACACTGCTCATTCGACATCACCATGAAGCCACCCAGCACCAAGGAAGACACTTCACTGAGGGGGCTGTGAGAGCAAGTGGCTTATGGGTAGTTGGTTCTAAGAGGTCTATCAGCAGTGTAATCCACAAATGTGTCACCTGCAGAAAGCTTCGAGGTAGAACAGAGCAGCAAATCATGTCTAACTTACCTGCCGAACGCCTTCAGACGGACCCCCCATTCTCTTATGTTGGCCTCGATGTATTTGGACCGTGGGAGGTTTCAACACGCCGCACCAAAGGTGGTCATGCAAACAGTAAGAGATGGGCAGTCTTGTTCACTTGCATGTCTACACGGGCTGTTCATATTGAAGTGATTGAAACTCTCAGCTCTTCCAGTTTCATCAATGCTCTTCGCAGGTTCTTTGCGATCAGAGGCCCTGCCAAACAGTTGAGGTCAGATTGCGGAACCAATTTCATTGGTGCCTCCAAGGACCTAAAGTTGCATTCCCCAAAACCTGGTGATACAAGTGTGGATGACTACCTACGCAAGCAGAGGTGTTCCTGGGTGTTTAATGCTCCTCACTCATCTCACATGGGTGGCGCCTGGGAGCGTATGATAGGCATCTCACGACGCATCCTGGACTCAATGCTCCTACAAGCAGGAAACCCTACTCTAACTCACGAGGTCCTGACAACGTTAATGGCGGAAGTCACGGCTATTATCAACGCAAGGCCACTTGTACCCGTTTCCTCGGATCCAGACGCTCCCTTAATCCTGACCCCCTCAGCTCTGCTCACCCAGAAGTTCGATCCGATTCCAACTCCACCTGGGGAATTCACCAAGGCCGACATATATACACGGCAGTGGAAGAGAGTTCAAGCCCTTGCCGACACATTCTGGGCCAGGTGGCAGAGGGAGTACCTCCACATGCTCCAAGGTCGTCAGAAATGGCAGCGCAGCAAACCAAACTTGAAGGAAGGAGACGTTGTTCTTCTGAAGGACAAGCAACTAAAAAGAAATGAGTGGCCTATGGGTGTCATCGTGAAGACACTTCCAAGCAGAGACGGAGTTGTCAGAAAGATGGAAGTGAAGGTGACACGCGACAAGATTGCAAAGACATTCTGTAGACCCATTTCGGACTGTATCCTTCTTCTGAGAGATTGGTCTCATGTGTAAATAGGGTCTAGTGGCAATCTTAAAATAATGCCAGGCGGGGAGTGTACTGGAACTGTTTGTACGTTATTTCTCCAGGCCTATAGGGGGCGCAGGTTTGCACAGTTTGCTATGTTGAGCCAATTAGTCACTAAAAGAAGTGTGATAGGAAGTGTTTGCTCATGAGTGAAGCAAGACATGGCGTGTTTTCCTCTGATCCAAAGCCATCCACTCCGTTAAATCCCTTTGAGTGGCAATATGAGTAAGTTTCTTAATTGTGTTTACCTTTAAGAGAGGGTATATGACATTATTGAAGTGATTTGGAAACTTTTGATGTGTTTTATATGTCCACTTAAGTTCAACCCAAGCTAATGTTTATGTGACATTTCTGTATTCTGTATCATTTCAGTTTCACACTTTTTTGCATTAAATCCTGTCCAAATACAACACGTGCCTGTTCCTTGGAGGAAGTGATGCAAGAGAGAGTTTAGCTGGCTGTGAATCTCAATATAGGACACTGGGTCACATTGGGTGCAACAGTACAGAAATACTTTTCTTTCTTATTCTCATTTAAAATGTCTAGCTTTTAAAAAATAATTATCTGAATCTTACAACAAACGATTGATAGATTGATGCATATATACCATCAAAACAGTGTACATCACTGTCACAACAGTGTTTGTTTTCATTCAAAGGCTTTATGATTTTTCCTATAATGGTGGGACGGTCTCTAGTCAAAATGCCCGGGACGATTTTTTTGTCCCAGTCCAGCCCTGTATGCAGCTCATCTGCAGTCTGGTGTTACCTACATCTTCCTATTCAGAAGGCAGAATTTCCGAGTTCTGAGTACAATCGAAAGCACCACGACTGCAGTTTTTGTGTTGGATGTAAAAGGCGCACATGACGCTGTGACGTAGGCTAGAATCATGGCAGCAGTCAATGATGGTCCAGGCGTGGGATTTCTCTCGTGGAAATATGCACATTATCTTTTCCTTTCTATTGGTAGGTGGCACAGTGCACTTGTGGCAAGTAAGCAAGCTAGAAGACTGGCAACGTTATGGAAGAAACACATTAACAAGAGAATTCTGAGTAAAACCAAAGTTACTTTCCCTAGTAACTAGTTACTTTGAAAGTAACGAGTAACTTGAAGTAACTGAGTTACTTTTGAGAGAAGTAACTAGTAATGTAACTAAGTTACTATTTTAAAGTAACTTACCCAACACTGTTGATGTGTGATCAATGACCATGAAATCTCATGCTCTATACAACAATTTATAGGTGCATTGGTATTTTGGTGTCTTAAATTAAAAACTTACATGTTTGTCGTCAATAGGTTTGGTCATGAGAGACACTGCCAGCATGACGATGCCGGAGATGACAAACAGAATGAGCCCAAAGTAAAGGTAGTGAACTCCACATATGATAGTGGGACAGTTACTGGGGATAGCACAGCTACCTGTCCCATAAATAAACTCTGTAATCATCCTGCTCAAGCCCATACACAGCCCAATTATGAGGCCATAAAATGCACCCTGTGGAAAGAAAGAAAAAAGGACAAATATTACTTTTTATCGAAATAGTTTTAAAAAGTTTAAAGGTTTTAAAAATGGTAAATAAATACAATATAGTAAAATAGTAATAGATAGCAACATATATATGTATATATAATATTGTGTTTGAAGAAATAGTTTTGGATAAATGCTTCTTGCTAAAAGTGAGATTGAATCAGCGCTACATTTGGATGCATATTGAACAGGAAGCTGGAATCATGATTCTTACAGTATATTAACATACCAGCATTTGTAACTCTTGTTAGCTAACATGCATCCTGTGTACATGTACAGATCCAAAATATAAAAAATGTGTCTACAAAAAGTAGTTGGACAGTTCATGAAGGAATATTTACCACTTTTGCCCAAGTGTAATACTATTTTGTGGTCAGGACCTACTGGGATGTCTGGAATGATTAAACAACTTATTAATTGAACTTTTTCAGTGGTTGTGGGTGGAAATAACTACTTTTGCCAAGAAGCACTCTGACAGCTCTATTTTATTCCCAGTCCATCTACTGAGCCGAGCTATGAACTATTTGTCTTATTTTTCCTCTACAGACTTACAGATTGGTTTAATCATTTATCCCTAACACTCGGCATAAAAACAGTTTTTCCCCAAGCGACAAATGACAAAAGCTTTGCTCTTGATAACATTTTCCTGACTAAATCCCAGAGGTATGTGAAGGATTCTTTCACTGCACAAAACGACAGTGAAGAACAGATTTCTTTCTTATTTCATGAAAAAGTCAAGCAAACACTGAAGGAGGCAACTCACAGTCTCATTGACACGTTTGCAAAAAATGGCAAGCAAGAAGACAGCTGCAACAGGTGGGGCAAGGTAACTGGTGATGGATTCAGTGTAGACAAAGAGTTGACCACTTTGGGATCCCTGCACCATAGGAATCCATGCTATGTTCACACCAATCAGGGCCAAGATAAAAACTCTGTACAAAAAATGCAATCAGTCATGCAATGCAATCATTTTTCTCATTGCAATCAATGGCAAAAATGTGTTTTACCTGCCAGCAATCATGAGTTCCTTCTCACTAGCAGAGCGACGAATTCTAGTGTAGATGTCCATGGTGAAGAGAGTACTGGCACTGTTGAAGATAGAGGTAAGGGAGCTCATCAAAGAGGCCAGCATCACAGACAGCATAAGACCTCGCAAGCCTGAAATAGAGTAACAGATTAAAAAGTAGAAATATAAAAAAAATCTGCAATAATTAAAAGTTAATAAGACAAAGGTCACCAACCTTTAGGCATGAGTTCCACGACCAGTTTCGGATAAGCAATGTTGCTGCAGCCCACCCTGGTCCCACAGTGTTTTTCACATTCATCTGGATCCACACATGCTACCACATCTAGATTAAAGGCAGAAATCCACAGTATTTCATTTTATCACAACTTTAAATATACCAGTAAGCTTGCTACATAAGTTACATACAACAGACTCTTAAAACCACACACCACACTCACCTGTGTACAGGATCCTGCTAATCATCCCGGGGAAAACCATGAGGAACATGGGCAGTATCTTCAGGTATCCACATAGGATACAACCTCCTTTCACGTGAGAGAGACTCTTGGCAGAGAGGCAGCGCTGCACAATCACCTACAATTAGGAAACAATTGTAGTACAATTCAGTGGTGGTAAGCAACAAAATACATTTACTCATAGAGCCAGATTCAATGTGAAGTATTGCAACAAGCTGAGAAATCAGACAGCAAGAAACTCACAAGGAGGCACTGAATCTTCAAATACTGCTGTAAACCCTACAACTCCAAAGGCTGTGCTCTTTTATTCTGCATTTAAAAAGCATACTAACACTGTACTTCCAGCAGGTTACATAACAGTAAACATAAATTTCTTAAATTCAATATGAAACACAGTGTTTCAGAGGCATGATGGGAAATTACATTTAGACACGCCCACACTCCACACAGCCCTCACCTAGGTGGTTAGCTGTCCCCAACAACCCACATGTCTGTGTCAAAATCTTTGAGATGTTGGGGGAGGTGACACTGTCGTTAAGTCAGATTAGAAGATTTCTCAGTGGTCTCTCAAGTTGGGTTGAGAGTCTAGGGTTAGTGCTGGAGCCCTGAGTGCATGACAGTCACGATGGAGCACAACCACCCTTTTCTATTCGACCAGCCACACCATGTAAACCACATCTGACAGTCTGTCATACACATTGCAGAGTCCAACGCACTGGCTCATCAGTTTAGGAGAATGGCTTATCTTTCTCTCTAGGCTGAAGGCTCACACCTGCTCCCCAGGTACAAGACCTTTCACCCTGAATCATACAGTGAGCATGTTTCTGCTGGGAACTTGCACCTGGTCAACTTATGAGGTGAAACCTGTGACTGAATCAGAATGCAGTTCAATGGGTTGAAGCTGAACATCACTGGATGCATTATCTACACTGCAAGTGAAAAGAGATCCATTTCACTCTCAAGTGATTTTAAGTCCTCAGATCACCTTTAAAACTCAAGGGCTCCTAACACGGAAGAGCATCAGTGGAGGTGATCGCTTGATGCTATGGTTTCTTTCACTGATGGCATCTGAGTAAGAATGCTGGTCTTCAGTTGGCTTGAGACCTACTGCATATTTCCTCCTATCAAAATGTTCACTGGGATCCTGGCCTTATAGTTTTCTATTAGATTCATTCATTCATGAACATTAATAGCAAATTCAAGACTGGCTTTCCACTCGACATCTGTAGGACACAGTTGCAGCAGGGAAGCCAGTTGAAATTGGAGACTCCAGTGAGAGAAGTTAACATTTTAAAGGAAATAGTTTTAGCCTGGAAGGTTGCTTTTAAAATAATCAAAAGACACTGGAGGGAGGATCCATTTTAATCTGTTTGATGTGGATTTATTGTGATAAAAAGACTGGTATGGAAATTGTTGATGTCCTGACTTTAAGAAGGAAATGCCTACTCTGCAATTAGCAGGTAACCAATGAGAGAAAATTGTTCAAGACTTGGAGGGGAAGGGCTTGAGGGTGCGAGCAGCTGGGTGTGACCTGTGTGGTTCCCTGCCTCTTCCAATTAATGGAGGGTATTAATCGCCAGCTTCACTGTCCTTGTATGCTTGCCTTGTCATCTTCTGTCCTAGCTCTACCAGCCTGCTACACCACGACACCAACACTAAGGTTCACCTTTATGGATTCTGGACACAAAACCTCTCAGGATTCTCAGCCACACTCCAGGGAGTACCACCAACCGCACTACCTGCCTGCTCTGCTGCTATCACCATCCCACACAGGGGCCTAGAAAGCTCAGGTCATTCCTCTGCCAGCCACTCGGACCTCTGCCTCCCCCTCTGAGCCTAAACGTCTTTCTGCCCAAGTAAGCCACTCCGACACTTCATTTCAGTAGTCACTATAACCTCTGGCCCAAACTATGCACCCACCAACACCTTTTCTCTCTCTCTCACTCTAGTGCGCACCGCAAGCACCACAACACCAGTCACTGCTTATGAAATGTTCTGTTATGTTCTTCAGGCTGCCACGCAGGATTCTCGGCCTTGTAGTGTACTTTGTATCAAGCCAAGTTTCTAGGTTTTTATTTTGCCACCACACTAGAGCCCAACCTTATACACAGTACATCTTTGTAAATTATGTTCAGTTCTTTCAAATAATCTTTTGTTATTGAAATGACTTTACACGTACGATTAATGAGGAAGATCTATAATCACTCATCTACCTGCTTTCCCGGGCATTCGGTCTATTCTTTACATCCACTTCCCACATCAGACTGAGTCCTGACATCCTTGTTCTAGTCCAATCATTTCCCCCTGCCCTCTCCTTGCTACTCTCCTCTCTGCATACTTTTAAATCTCTCAACAAGCTGAAAGTCAGTGATTTATATATATATATATATAAAAATCACTGACAGCAGCTGGATAGCGTAGTGGTTAGACTACATGCCTTTGCAACACAGGATCACAAGTTCGATTCCTGCCTGGGGCGTCTGTATCCAGTAAGGGTCCTAAGGCTAGACCCCCTATGCTAAGCAAGCCTACCGCAAACATGAGCGAGACAGATAAATATGAAGGCATGCCGGCTCGGACGTCGCCTGGATCAACAAGGTCCGCGTCAGGTGTTGAGGAACCAGGGCACCCTGACGAAAAGTGGGCTACTGGAACAAGAAGGCATCAGTGGTCAAGAGATAAAAACAGAGCGTTGTTGGAATGCTACTACGCAAGTAACCCCAGCGGAAGGGGCTACATGAATAGGATGAGGGACCTATGGATTCTTCGATACCCAACATCCACAATGACGGCGAAACAACTAGTAGCTCAGTGTTCCAACATTCAAAAGAAGGTGACGAGGTGCAACACAAATGCTACGGCAAGGAGGAGTCAGGATGCCAGGTGGGGGGGGAAGATATCATCACCCCCACCCGAGATTGGGTACATCGCCCCAAGTGCGATAGGAGAAGGATCGTTGAGTGCGAGAGGAACTGACCTGAAAAATAGGATCATGGCCAAGCTTGAAACCTGGATCCCCCGTAGCCGGTTACCAAGATTACGTGAAGTACCCTCTGAAGGTCTGCTAGATGATGTTAATGCAGCACTACGGACAATACCTACAACCACGATTACCGACACTAACAAGCTGATCTACAATACGGCAGCAGTGATCAGTGAGATGCTTGGCTACAAGTTGAACAGCCACAAGGGGCAGTACCCTCCATGGAGAAGGAGGGTAGAGGGCAAGATCAAAGTAGCACGGAGGGAGGTTAGCCAACTAACGGAGTTGCAGAAAGGTGCGACAAAGAAGGTGCATAAGAAATACAGCAAGCTGTCCATACCTGAGGCCTTGGAAACTGCCAAGCAAAGACTCACAGCCTTGGCCAGCCGCTTGAGGAGGTACACCAGAGAGATAGAAGGCAGGAGAATAAACCAGCTGTTCTCCACAGAACCAGCAAAGGTGTACTCTCAGTGGCAAGGGAACAATAAGAGAACAGCACCACCAAGGCTGGAGACGGAGCAATACTGGAAGAGCATATGGGAGAAGGACGCAACCCATAACGGCAATGCTCAGTGGCTAGTGGATCTGAGGGCAGACCACAGCGACCTCCCTGAACAGGGTCCAGTAACCAGTGGCAGATATCCAAGAAAGGGTCTCCAGTATGAAGAGTTGGACAGCACTAGGGCCCGACATGGTTCACGCCTACTGGCTAAAGAAGCTGACTGCACTCCACGAGCGTCTGGCAGCACAAATGAACCAGCTGCTAGTTAACGAGAGACACCCAGAATGGCTAACCAAAGGTCGGACGGTCCTGATCCCCAAGGACCCCAAGAAGGGACCGGTCCCCTCCAACTACCGACCAATAACCTGCCTCAGTACTACATGGAAGCTCCTGTCAGGCATCATATCAGAGCTGAATTAGGAGGGTTTTGTTTCCAATTTGCTTAGTAAAAGAGACTATTATTGTTCTACTGACTCTGTTTCTAAAGACTTAAGTCCAGTGATTATAACCCCTGTGCCTGAAAGAACTGTAGCTATGTGTTTAGAGGTGTTTAACAATGGGAATAGGACTGCATGTAGCATGGCCAAATCTGTCATAATTAAAGATTCTCTGGGACAACTGAAAATAACATTCATTTCTGCTAATGGGAGTTATAAGAAAATGTTTAATGTTTCTAAACCTAAAGCTGGCTGCAGTATTTAGTTTCAGGCCTGTTATTGGAAAGATCCATGTACCTTGTTCATGAACCAGCTTTTCAGCAATGTGTTCTTCAAACTGTGCTTACTATAAGGTGAGCACAGTTTATCTGTCTGTTTTTGGACCTGGTCGATACTGTTCACTATTCATGAACAGTCCAAGCCATGTGTTTCACAGCTGGGTTCTAAGCTGTCTGTAAATACAAATGTCACAAACTGTAACTTGGGCCCCTTCTTGGCACCTGCAAAGACTGAGGCCTCCCCTATGGACTGTTATGCACCCAAGCCAGTTTATTCAGAGTGAGCACACTTTGCAGAGACTGCACCTTCCACGTTGGCCGGACGCTCTGGAGAGCCCATCCAGCTGCCTTCCTCATCGGCTAGAGGCTCTGGTGAGTCCACCCAACATCCTGCCGTGTCAGCTGGGGTTCATGGGAGCCCAACCTGCAATTCCCTGTGTATGAATATAAAGCTCCATTTGAAGTTATGTAAGTTGTGAGTGAGCAATAATAAAGCATTTAAACACATACATACATCTTATACAGCAAAAATTTCAATTAAATTGTCTGAAAACGTTACCATCCATCTCATCCATTCTAATTCATCACTGTACGACAGACCCGACCATGGTTTCATGCTTTTCAGCATACTTTATTTGTCACTTGAACATACAACCCTTAATGTCTAAATCGCTGGCAACATAAGTGAGTACACCTTTAAGTGGAAATGTTCAAACTGTGCCCAAAGTGTCAATATTTTGTATGGCAATCATTATTTCCAACACTGGCTTAACTCTGTTGGGCATGGAGTTCACCAGAGCTTCACAGGTTGCCATTACAATGCTCTTTCACTCCTCAATGATGACATCATGGAGCTGGTGGATGTTAGAGACCTTGCGCTCCTCCAACTTCCATTTGTGGATGCCCCAGAGATGCTGAAAAGGGTTTAAGTCTGAAGACATGTTTGGCCAGTTAAGTACCTTTACCCTCAGTTTATTCAGCAAGGCACTGGTCTTTTTGGAGGTGTGTGTAGGGTTGTTTTCATGTTGGAATACTGTCCTGTGGCCCTGTTTATGAAGGGAGGGGATCATGCTCTGTTTTATGGTTCCTGCAATTAACTGTAGCTCCTCAGTGCCAGCAGCACTCATGCAGCCCGAAACAATGACATCTCACCACCATGCTTGACTGTAGGCAAGACACACTCTTTGTACTCCTCACCTGGTTATTTGACACCATCTGAACCAAATAAGTTTGTCTTGGTCTCATCAGACCACAGGTAATCCATGTCCTTAGTCTGCTTGTCTTCAGCAAACTGTTTGCAGGCGTTTTTTATGAATTATCTTTAGAAGAGGTCTCCTTCTTGGAGGACAGCCATGTGATGCTGTGTATGGCGTACGGTCTGAGCACTGACAGGCTGACCCTCCACATCTCCAACCTCTGCAGCAATGCTGGCAGCATTCATACATGTATTTTCAAAACACAACCTCTGGATATGACACTGAGCACGTGCACTCAACTTTTTTGATCGATCATGGCGAGGTTTATTCTGAGTGGAACCTGTCCTGTTAAACTGCTGTATGGTCTTGACCACCGTGTGCAGCTCAGTTTCAGGGTGTTGGCAACCTTCTTATAGCCTAGGCCATCTTTATAGTGTGAATGCCGTGAGGTAAATGGTCACAATAGCATTTACCAGTTTGTGTAACTAACACACATCCTTTATTTAATCTATGAATAACCCAGTGTGTAAAAACATGAATGTTTGGGATAAAACTTGAGTGTATATTTTACACCTTGTCAGCATACTGACGTGAAATGCTTTGCCAGCAGTGAATCAGACTGCAGGTCAGTGAGTTCAAGCTGAACATCACTGGATGTAGTATATAAAGTGCAAGTGGAGGAGACAAAATCATGTGCATTTCACTCTTAACTAATTTGAAGTCTTCAAATCACCTTAAAAAGTTAAAATGCAAGGCTCCAAACATGGGTGAGTACCACCTGAGGCGATCAACGGATGGTACAATTTCTTTCACTATTGACATGTGAGTACGAATGCTGCTCTCCACCTGGTTTGATATAAATTGCAACATTCTCATAAACGTCATCACAGGGTGTGCAATTCACATATTAGATTCTGGTCTTGTAGTTTGCTATTTAGTTCATTTATTAGTGCACATCAATAATTTGTCATATGAGAGATCTGAAATACAATTGCCTTTCTCCTCACAAAATGCTTGAGTTTCTGCTCCCATACTCTTTTTAGCACTTTACGCAGACTTAGCCACCTGACAGCTGTGTGGAAGCCTATGGCACCATGCTCCGTTTCACGTGCTTCAAAGTCCGACAAACTGTCTATGACTCAGTGTTCTTGCCTGTTCTTTTTTTTTCTATGGGCTTACTAGCAGATCAGAGCCCACCAACAATCGTTGATAAACTTCCCATCAGAAAATGGCTTACTGTTTTTTGTAATTTTGTGTGAAGTCAGAAAGCTGCTATTGAGTGTTCCTCATGAAACTTGGTAAAGAAGTCCTTGTTAATTTTGCAGCTATCCATTCCCACTCTGCATCAGTTGAGTTTTTTCATTTTTCTGTGTGTTTAGTCTTGTAATTTTGACTTTAAACCAAAAACTGTACAGCAGTAACACAGCATTGGCTGATGAAGTCTGAGACTAAGAGGGTTTTGCTTTATTCCATGAATGGTTGATTGGATTGGTAAGTAAATGAAAATTGGTTGTCATGGATTTCCACTTTAAATATTAATTTCCTTCACAACCAATGAATCAACTCATCTTTATCTGTAATGGAACAAAAAATATTACATTGGCGTCAGGCTCTTACTAAGAGAACTAAACTAAAAGCATAGTTATCCTCCCATTGTAGACTGCTTGTTGAGTATGCTTCAAAAATCAATATGAAGGAGCATTAATGTGTATATGTTAATGAGTTAATCTGTAAATCAGTTGTTTGAGTCTCTGGTTATGACTACAGACTAACTGTAAATGATTGCTAAAAACTGCACCTGAGCTGCCCAGTGTTTCTGTTTATTTCTTTACTCACCTTATTCTGCCCTCACTGCTACACTGGATACAGTTATGCAGATAGATAAACTCCTCGACAACTGACAGGTGTATCGTCCCTTTTATTGACGCTGCCTTCAATTATCAACAGAGTGAAACTACAAACAGAAGAAATAAGCAATATTCAGCCTATATATTCACACGATAATGCAAATCAGTTGGCTAAACTAGCTAACATTGGAAAGAAAGTAAATCTGAATACAGTACACCTTTAACCATAAAAGTGCATAAATAATAGCAAATATAGTTGCATTAACTCTTGTTCAACTTAAATACTCACAAGCGATGCTTTCTGTAAAACAACGAAGAGGATGGATGCAGATGTTTATCTGAACAACATGCTGAGTCAGTCTTTTCTCAAAGTGTGCTGCATTACTAACTCTACAGCTAATAACAAACAAATCTTGGCATGAAAGAACTGTAGCGACTCTTGCTGGTGGGAAGAAGAACTACACCAGCACACTCCCCGTCTGACATCTATTGGATGTCATCACCATCTTTAAGGATCAATGTCTCTATTAGTATTTCGCAGCAGGAGTACAGTCTCTGTCACTGGTCTTAAGAAGGTTTTAGATATTCCTCCAGAAGTGACCTTTACCTCAATCTTTCTGACATGTCCGTCTTGGCTAGGAAAGGTCTCAACAACCACCCCCATGGGCCAGTGGTTTCTTTTAGCTCGACTGTCCTTTAGAAGAACTAGATCTCCCTTTTGAAGGTTTTGACTCACAGATTGCCATTTTCTTCGCTCTTGGAGTGTCGGCAGGTACTGTGTTTTCCAACGGTGCCAGAAGACATTTGAAAGATGTTGCACTTGTCTCCATTGGCGTCCGAACATATCTTTATTGTCAAAGTGTCCGGGTGGTGTAGGTGGTAATCCAGTTTTCTGCGAAAGGAGGGTAGCAGGCGTAAGAAGAAGGGGGCAATCTGGATCTGATGAGACTGGTAGTAGCGGTCGAGAGTTTACAATAGCGGTTACCTCTGCTAGAAGGGTAACGAGAACCTCATGGGTCAACAGGCAAACTGAGTTGACAGTTAGCATAGAGTCCAGTATGCGCTTCACGATGCCAATCATGCGCTCCCAACTTCCTCCCATATGAGAACTATGAGGAGGGTTGAAGATCCATGTGCATTCATTCTTGGATAAAAAGTCTTGAATTTCCTGGTTGCCGCAGTGTTTTGAAGTTATTCCGAGCTCCTTGCACGCTCCCAGAAAGTTGGTCCCACAGTCGGACCTCAGCTGCTTTACTGGTCCTCGGATAGAGATGAATCGTCTCAGAGCATTTATAAAACTAGACGACTCCATCGTCTCGATGACCTCAACATGAATGGCCCTGATGCCCAAGCAGGTGAAGATGACGGCCCAGCGTTTGCTGCTAGCAAGGCCTCCTCTTGTTCTCCGAGAGCTTATTGTCCACGGTCCAAAGACGTCAACTCCGACGTAAGTGAACGGGGGGCAGACTGTCACACGATCGATGGGTAAGTCTGACATTTTTTGCGTTTCTGTGTTCCACCTGAGCTTGCGGCAAATTACACAGTGGTGGATGACTGAACTGATGCTCCGTTTCCCACCAACAATCCAGAAGCCAGCGGATCTCATGGCTCCCTCTGTGAAATGGCGCCCCTGGTGCTGCACCTGTTGGTGGTAGTGTCGGATTAGTAAAGTAGTTAAATGGTGGTTGCCTGGGATGATAATGGGGTGTGCTTCGTCGCTTTCCATGCTGGCTTGTGAAAGGCGACCACCAACCCTGAGACAGTCTGCATTGTCTTTGAAAGGAGAGAGTTTTCTGAGAAGGCTCTGTTTTGGAATGTCTTTTTGGGCTTGAAGACATGTGAAGATGTCAGGGTAAACCTCGTGTTGAAGACCACTCAGAACAACGCTCTTTGCCTTACTGTAATCTTCTGGACTAAGACTTTTGCAGATATGCCAGCCATGACACCCTTTTGGGGGAGTGCTATTCCTGTAACACCTTGCAATATGAATGAGCCTTGCTATTGCTCTCAACAGTGACCCCCAAGTAGAGAAAGACGCAAATCGTCTCGTTTCGAGGAAAGAAGCCACGACATTGGTTGAAAGTGATGTCACTGTTGGACGGATCTCAGGATCTGATTCAGGATTGACTAGTTCAAAGGTATGTTTAGTCACTTCAGGAGTTGCTCTCAGTAGGTAATCTGGTCCTTTGAGCCATGTGCTTGATGAGAGTGCACTAGCTGGGATTGATCTTGAAGCTATGTCGGCCGGGTTAAGCTCTGTTGGAACGCAGTTCCACTGCTCTGGGTTGGACGATTTTCGAATCCTCTGTACGCGATTGCATACATAGACGTAGAATCGTCTGGATTCATTCTGTATGTATCCAAGTACCACTCTGCTGTCTGTGAAAAATCTTGTAGAATGGAAGGGAACATCAATTTCCTCTGTGATAATGTCAGCAATCTCGACAGCAAGAACAGCTGCACATAGCTCGAGCCTGGGGATTGTTATTTCTTGCTGCGGTGTGAGTTTTGCTTTGCCAAACATGAATCCCAGTTCATTGTTGCCTTCTGAGTCTGTTAGCTTGACATAGGCTACTGCAGCGATTGCCTTTGTAGACGCGTCACAGAATATACAGAACTCCCTTTTTTCTGCACCATTGAAGGATATAGAGGTGTACATTCTCGGTATTCTGACTTCTTCGAGAAGTTTCAGGGACTCTTTCCATGCACTCCACTCTTGGAGCAACTTTTCTGGGAGTGGATCATCCCATTGACATATGTCTGTGGAAAGTTCTCTAAGGAGAGCTCTGCCTTTGATGCTGACCGGAGCTGCAAACCCGAGAGGGTCAAACAGACTGTTGACAACTGAAAGTACTCCTCTGCGGGTATAGGGCTTCTCAGCAGTGGACACTTGAAACGTGAATTTGTCTGTTGCAATGTCCCAGCTTATTCCAAGGCTTCTTTGCATAGGTGGAATGTCAGCTCCTAGGTCGAGGTCTTTTAGACCTTTGGCTAGATCGTTTTTGTGGAATGCCTTCATTACGTCCATGTCATTGGATGCAATCTTGTGTAGCCTCAGATTAGATGAAGCCATAGTGTCTTGAGCGTTTTGCATAACAACAGTGGCATCAGTACTTGATTGGAAGGAGGCAAGACAATCATCTACGTAAAAATGTCGTTCCACCAGATGTTGTGTAGTGATGTCTTGCTTGTCTCGGTCCTCTGATGCCCTTCTGAGTCCGTAAGTTGCAACCGCGGGCGACGGGCTGTTGCCAAAGACATGTACAGTCATTCTGTATTCCACGATCGGTTGATCCATGTCATTGTTTTGGTGCCAGAGGAATCTCAAAAAGTTCCGGTGGTCCTCCCTGACCACGAAGCAATGGAACATTTGTTTGATATCGGCTGTGACTGCCACCTTTTCTTCACGGAGTCGCATCAACACACCCAACAAGCTATTGTTGAGGTTGGGCCCAGTAAGAAGAACATCGTTGAGGGATACTCCATTGTGTTGTGCGCTTGAGTCGAAGACAATGCGTATTTGTTCCGGTTTGCGCGGGTGGTACACGCCGAAGAAGGGGAGGTACCAGCACTCTTCTTCTTTAGTGAGTGGTGGCACTATCTCAGCGTGGCCATTGTCAAACAAAGTTTGCATAAAGTCTGTAAACTGACCTTTTACCTGAGGGCGTTTGTTCAGCATGTGGCGTACTGATGTAAGGCGTTGCATAGCCTGCCGCTTATTGTTCGGCAGCCGTGGCCTGGGTGAACGAAAAGGTAGTGGCGCGACCCAACTGTTAGCACTGTCCTGGTAGACTTCCTTATCCATTATCTGTAAAAAGGCCCTTTCCTCCTGTGAGTAGCCGAGGCTCTCGTCCAAACTTGTTTGTTTGAAAACTGTTTCTCCAATCGAAGAGTGCTTTCTTCGCATTGGGGTGTTGACCTTGTTGTAGCCTTGCGAGTTGAAACTTTCCTTTACCTGAATGGCATTTTTGCATGGAAGGAAGTGACTTGGACGACCATTGTCTAAGATGTTCGTTTTGAAAATGTTAGCACGCACGGGTTTGTGAGCTCCACCCAGGCAAACGTTGCCAATGATCACCCATCCAAGAGCTAGCTTCTGTGCAAATGGCGCATTTGGAGGTCCATTGCGCTGGTCGAGAACTTTGTGTGCTTGAATAACGTCCCTTCCAATGAGCAGCAGGATCTGAGCACTCTGGTCAAGAGCCGGGATTTCGGTTGCGATTTCCTGAAGGTGGGTGTGGTTTCGAGCAGCTTCAGCTGTGGGAATCTCACTGCGATTGTCGGGTAGCATATCACACTCGATAAGTGTCTGGAGCTCAAGACGTGACGTGCAATCTGCCGATTCCACAATGAAGTTAAAAGCTCTCCTCCCTGTCACTTCCTCCAATCCAGCACAGGTTCTCAATTTATATGGAAATGAGTTTCTTGTGATGCCAAATGTGTCAAAAACCGATGATTTTGCGAGTGACCTGTTGCTTTGGTCGTCTAGGATGGCATAGGCCTTAAGTTTCTTTTCAGGTGAGTTCTTTGGGTAAATGAACACAAGGCAGATCTTGGCACATGAGTGACTTTCAAATTCACTTCCACATACTTGTGTGCATGTCGAGATAGCTGTGGGCCGTGCTGCATTGCGCTCCCCGCCGTCAACTGTTACCGACTCTGCAATAGTAGCTGTCGCAGTAGTCGTTGATGCCAGTCCCGGATGAAGAGCTGTAATGTGTAATTTTGAATCACATTCTGTACAATGTATTTCTGACTTGCATGTCTTTGCCTGGTGGTTTGTAGAAGCACAGCATCTGAAGCATATCATGTTTTTCTTGAGATAGGCCTTTCGCTCCTCCAGTGGCATTTCCCTGAATGCTCTGCATTTTTTGAGAGCATGAGGTCTTTTGTGGATAGGACATTCCTTATTTGGGTCCTCAATGTTTGTAGGAGTTGATTTCGGCTCCGTACTGACAACTTCGGTTCTGACTGAGATAGGTTCTCTTTTAGCCTGTTTTTCGTAAAGTTTATTCGTCTTTGAAAGGGCAGGAGGAGGCGGCACAGACTGCCTAAAGCTGGGGTCGTTGCGCATTTTTGCTTCTCTACTGATGAAGGCCACAAATGCAGAGAATGGTGGAAATGACACACAATGGTCCTTTTTGTATTTAGAACCATAGTTCATCCATTTTTCTTGCATAGCATAGGGGAGTTTTTCCACCACTGGATTAATGCCTCTCGCTGTATCGAGGTAGAGTAGACCTGGAATGTAACCTTCACTCTTTGCGGCATCTATCTCTAGGAGCAGGTCCTGTAGTTCTCTCAACAGTTGTGGATCTTTGTATGAGATTTTTGGGAAACGGTCCAATCTGTCGAGCAGTGCGTTCTCTATAGCTTCGGGGGAGCCGTAGCACTCATTTAATCTTTCCCACACCTTAGCAAGTCCTTCAGAGGGATTGTTAATATGCACAGCTCTTAAACGATATGCATATTGCACTGATTCTGTGCCAAGCCATTTAATCAGCAAATCCAGTTCCTCACTGGCCGTTAGGTTTAAGTCACAAATTGCATTCTCAAACGAAGATTTCCATCCCCAGTAATCTCCTGCCTTGTCACTGAACCTTCGGAGGCCACCGGTGAGTAAGTCGCGTCTTGCAAGAAACCTGGCTATGTCAGAAATGTTTCCTTGTTGCATGCTCACCTTATGTTCAAATCTCGGTGAAGTACCTGGTGACATTTTCTGCATTAATTTCGGAGACTGGGAAACGTTTTCTCCTTTGTCAGTACTCAGAGGTTGAAGGACATATTCCTTTAAGGTGTCCGACCTGGTTGGCTCTTGTTTTGGCGTGAGGAATGTAACATTTGGTGCAGGCATTGAATTATACTCGGTATGGCCAATTGGGCTTGTGCTGTCTTTGATGATGAGCTGGTCTTTCACATAGTTAAAGGTGCGTTCCAAAGTGTCAACCCTTTGAGGTACACTCACGTGTTCTTCTTCAAGATCATTGACTGCTGTTTCAAAAACTATTGCTTCGGCGTGTGCCGCTTCCGCGTCACGTTCTTGTTGGAGGGCTTGTAATGTGGCCTCTAGACGTGTTTCCTCTACTTTAAGCTCTGCTTTCTTAACTTGCATTTCGATTTCCTTTTTAGCATATTCGGCTCTTTTGCGTGCTGCTTCAGCTTTGGCTCGAGCGTTTAGGGCGGCCATACTGGCAGATGACCTACTTGTACCTTTTGACCCATATGATTTCTCTGAACGGACAGATGATGCTTTATCTTGTCTTGCTTCAGACATGGTTGATGTAGCTGAGTTGACGTAACATCCAAAGGTTGTCTTGTAGAAGGACGCTTTTTCACTATTCTGCCCTCACTGCTACACTGGATACAGTTATGCAGATAGATAAACTCCTCGACAACTGACAGGTGTATCGTCCCTTTTATTGACGCTGCCTTCAATTATCAACAGAGTGAAACTACAAACAGAAGAAATAAGCAATATTCAGCCTATATATTCACACGATAATGCAAATCAGTTGGCTAAACTAGCTAACATTGGAAAGAAAGTAAATCTGAATACAGTACACCTTTAACCATAAAAGTGCATAAATAATAGCAAATATAGTTGCATTAACTCTTGTTCAACTTAAATACTCACAAGCGATGCTTTCTGTAAAACAACGAAGAGGATGGATGCAGATGTTTATCTGAACAACATGCTGAGTCAGTCTTTTCTCAAAGTGTGCTGCATTACTAACTCTACAGCTAATAACAAACAAATCTTGGCATGTGTGGCAGGATGAATGTTATCCCTCGGTCCAACCCACTTTCAGCCTGGCCCATTAGGGGGCGCTGGTATAAATAGTGGCCATTTGAGTGTCTCTGCATCGCTTGCCTGTGATCTCCTTTTTGGTCACCTGACTTCCTCGGTGTGGTAGAGATCGTTTGTGGGTTACTCCTCTAAAGTCTCCATCGCGGCTGGTCGTAGCTATAGAAGCCTCCTCTGAGCTATTCTGCTTACGTTCTGTGACCCGGCTTATTTGGTACGTAATCAACTTTTGTTACGCTCTCTGCCTTCTATTGTTCTTTTATAGTAATTATTTATTATGTTTCGCAGGAAGTGTGGGCCTTAGTTTTGCGCCAAGCTACGCGAACTGAAGTGCTGCTGTTTTGCCTTGCTGTGCTTTTACCGTCTGTTCCCGTTGTGAGAATTCTTTCCCTGCTGCTGTCAGCTTTTACAGTGGACGTCGGCGTGGACAACGGCCATATGCATGCCGGTTATCGGAGTCAGCTGGCGTGCATATTGATTGACTGTTAACTTATCGTCGTGTGGACGGCAAGTTGGAGCAGTACGGCGATTCCGTTTGCTCCAGATTTTAGAGTTTTATCCAGATTGTATGTTGTTTTATTGCTTTTGATTTGTAGTTTGGATTTCTGTTACACCACTGGTGGGAGGCCCTTTTTCTAGCTGTGGATCACCAGTGTGGTCCTGCAGTTGGGTTATCCCCCGGTGCTACACATTAGTTTGTTGTAATATATTAACATTTTCTTTGTTTCTTTTATTCAGATGCGGAGTGCCGACGTGGAGGAGACTAGGGTGCCTTGGTGGTGGGATGCCTTGAGTGTACACACCTGCCTTGTCTAGTTTATTAGTGTGAGTGTGTGATAGTGTGTTGCACTTGTGTTTTGGTGTGTTTTCTTTCTTTAGTTGTGTGTGGCATCCCTGCCCCTCCACTGGTAAGCCTCAGCTCTGAATACCTTTTTAAGCATATTTGTACTTGAATATTTATGATTGTGCTTTTATATGGTGTTTTAAATAATTATTAATAAATTGTGAATTTGTTGATCATTGAACCTCGTCTCTGGACTGAGTATAGCGAACCTAAGTGCCTTTCTGGTGATTTAGTGTTACTTTCAGTATTCTCTGGGTGAAATTCCCAGGGTGGCGTTGTCTTTTTAAAACTGCAAAGAGTATTTACTTTATATCCCAACCTCGTCTCGCCACACATGAAAGAACTGTAGCGACTCTTGCTGGTGGGAAGAAGAACTACACCAGCACACACCTGATCAGTACACCAGTACCAGGTAGCCTAAATAATGAGTCCGATCACCATGCCAGGCAATGGGAGGTCTCCTGTAACTGGATCCCTGAAGATATGGAAGGAGTCTGGCAGGGGCTGATAGCAGTTTGCACTGATGTTACCCTTGATTGAGGGACAGCTTGCATCTAGAGTCTCTTGAAGTTTTCATTGCCCTTCACTTCATGGAAAGCTGAGGAGAATCACCACCACCCACCTTTTTTTAAACTGTCCAACAAATAAATTGTAAGTAAAATATTACCAAAGCCCATGAAAATGAATGATCCAATAACCACGATGATGGTCTGTAAAGTGTCTGTTTAGATCAGTCCACCTTGGATAAAATGTATTATTTATTTATTGGAAACACACATATTGTAATTATGTAACTACTCCTTCTGTAAAATTTTCAATTGTGGATGTGTTGTTACTACAAAGCAACATAAGGCCAATTCATGGTTATCATAGTCCACGGGCAATTGACTACAACAAGTCAGCACATTTAAACCAGCAGTGAAGAAAGACAGAGAGTGTGTGTGTGTGTGTGTGTGTGATGTGTTTCTAAATCACCATGTGTAGTCACATGGCCTTGTGAAGACTTTATGTCCAGTCATGGTATGATAACAAGTATTATCGTGCCATGACTGGGCATAGTCTTCTCAAGTACGATAACACTTGTTATTGTACTATGACACTGTAGTTTTCTAGGAAAATATCTGTGAGTTCCATAGAAAAGAAAGGAAATTTTTCCTGTGTACAAACCTTTGACAGTATATAGTGCAGTAACTGCTAGAAGTGAAAAACCAAGGCCCAAGGGCCTGTTGGACAAAAGTTGTACCAGAAAAAATATCTGCCTGAATTGGGAGAAAAAAAGTGTAGGATTTCATTTAGGACCATCGAAAACAGGTATAATGTAAATATTTTCTGCTGCTTTTGGAGGCACTTACTGAAATTCTGGTGAAGATATACAAGACAAGGGAGAGAACAGAGATATAAATGCGAATGCCATGTCCTCCAAACCTCATCTGAAGTATTCAGGTATTCAGGTGATGATTTAAATACATCCACAAAGCATGAGATTTTTGTCATTACTCAAAGTGTTGTCAGACATAGTAGTCATTTATGTCATTTGGGTAGTGGAAATGAATAGATTTTGAGGATCTTTCAGGTCAATATGCAGCCTTAGAGTTCTGTTTACCCCAGCTTTAATGTAGATGGGCACAAAGATCCATTACAGAATTACAACCACAACAAGAGCCTGAAACACACAAACATACAAGAAGTAATTCAAGTCCATTAAATTTGAGATTTATATTATAAAGTAAAGACCTTACAATAATACAGAGAAAACACCAACAATCGTTTGTTGGCAAATGGCCAGCCCTCTTAGCAAGCACTTGATGACAGTGGTAAGGAAAAACCCTCTTTTAACAGGAAGAAACCGATGGCAGAACCAGGCTCAGTGTCAGGCGTTGTGTGGAGGCGAGGAAGAAGGAACCCAAACGCAGGACTGGCAGGTAGGTGAAGGTTTATTATAGGGAGTGGGTGAACGGACACTGACTGGCTAGACAACTGAACGGCTGACTGAACTGAGGGAACACACGGGAAGGACAACGTAACATCAATGACACGACAGTGAACAAGTAGAAACAGAGGGCTTAAATACACAGACTGATGAGGATGATAATGAGAGACCAGTGAGTACACAGCTGAACATAATCTGGCTAATGACACAAGACGAGCTGACACAGGAAAAGCAGGAAGTGAGCACATGGAAGTGGCAAAATAACCTGAACATGAACAAAACTGCAAAACACTGGGTCACTGACCCAGGAACCCTGACACTCAGGAAGGGGCAGCCGTCTGCCTGGATCAGCTGGGGATGCGGAGAGTTTTTAGCATCACTCTAATATAGGATTTTTCTAATTTTATATTGGGCAAATGCAAGAAAGCAGTCCCTACATATTTGTACATACATACGTATATGTCATACCAATGTAAGTATTAAGTCAATGTTTAGAGGTGATTACAATGACCTCAGTTTTACATGAAGCTTACGCTTCTGGCTAATCTAAGCTTTACATCATTTCCACTTTCCCACACTCTCAAGCTGATTGTGACACCACAGGTCTAGCCCAATCAGCTTTCTGCTTGCCTTCTTCAGGCCAATCAGCCTTCACTCCATACTTTAAATCTCACCGCTCATCTTCATTTTTCCTTGCAGTCGCCTTTGTGCAACCCAGTTCAAGCCTTCATCTTCATCTCCACCACCCGTGTCTACAGGGTAATGCCCCGATCCTTATCACCGCTGGGATTCCATTCTGCTGTGCTGGGCCTTAACCACCAAATACCTCAAATTGAATTCTGTACATCAATAAATCACAGCTTTTACTTTTTTTATATATATATTATTTTCACAAAGTAAATGGATGAATGTATATTGTAAATCTGCATTAAAACTATAGTGAGCTAAATAAAGAAGCTAATACTGTCAGCAGCCAATAGGTGTCTCTGCAGTAACAATTTTCTAAACCAGATGGCTCTAAGCTCGTACAGATGAGGAACTGCCACCGGATTGACAAACCATAGATTAGTGTTCAAGGCTCTGCTCCCACCTGTGATGCTTGAAACTTTCAAATGGTGCTGTAATTGATAGCGATGTAGGTGTGGCCTCCTGCATTACACTGTTGCATGATTCATCAAAATCTTTCATGACATCAGCACAATAAAGTCATTATTGTAGTTGCCATTTGTTCAGCAGAGGTTTTATTGTTTTTAAAGCAATAAATACAGCCATATAGAAAGCAAATGTTTACTCAGCAGAGCTACACTCATTTCCTTAAAGAAGCAGTGGGGATTTAATGTAGCTATGCTTTTTATATACACAGGCAAATTAGCAGTGGTTGTTGGCATCTTCAGAAACTTTAAATGTGCTAATTATAATCCTCTGTAATTATAACGCAAATGAACTAACTCCTAAGGAACTGAACAATAACCAACCAAATATATAAACAGTTTAAGTTGAAGCTTAAACCAGTGATTACTTTATTCAAGGATGATGTTTTCAACTGAATTTAAAAAATAAAATGGAGATAAAAACAGAAATTTTATTTTATTGCAATCAAATGTTGTAAGTGGGAAATTGTAACATTTAAAAAAAAAGGTAATTTTTCATTTGAATTGGCTCAAAAAGCTTGGATAGGGCAAAAACTGTATTAGTTGTTCCTAAAAGTGTTGCTGTGGCAAATACTTTACTCTTTTTAGACTCTTCTGCTTACCACCTCTAAAGGCACATATTGTAGCCTGCACAGGATTTCTTGCACTAACATACGTCTCACACTTACTTGTTCGAGTGCTTCTGTACTCCTTCCAACCAGTAAATTTCTGTTTGGCACTTTATCTATCATCATTATGGTGAGATCTATGTCCAAGGTTATAGTATTCTTTTACTGCCAGCTCCACGAGGAGCGAGCAAAGGAGAAACCATTAGAGCATTGCTTCTCAAACTTGGGAAACTGGAAAAGGTTCACGCCCCACACACCACAGTTTCTTTTAACCAATCATTAACAACAACAGAGGATCAAAGCTGAATTTAAGTGGAATAAATATCTGCAAAATAGCACCAAACTATAATTTGTTTATTTTCTCTGAAAAAACATACAAGCAAACTTGTTATTCCATATTTTATTGGGTTCACGCCTCAATTTTAGAATATATTATATATATAATATATATTAAGGAAATTTGTCAAACTAAAAATGTTTAATTTTTGTTAAAACACATACATTGCCCAATTTTTACTCATATTTATGATCTGATAAAAAAAATTTTTTAGGGGAAAAAGGGGTCAGTAGTTAAAGTGGGATTTGGGAGGTGGGGGAACCCAACCTAAGATCGGGTGTACCGGTGCAGTGTGAGGAAAATATTTAATTAGAAAGTAGTCACATAATGACTTGTTATATTTTATTTGCATACAGGCTATGATCAGCTGACCTGGTCTAATCTTCGCAGCTAACTTTGGATTTTCCCAACTGAATTCAACAAGATGAGGGCGTGACGACATGTACCATGGTCGAAGGGGCACTGTGTTAGGTACATTTGTACAACCACTACAAATACAGAATGACAGGAAACAGGTGCATGTGGTACACTTAAAGACTGCCAGCAAAAATTACATGGTACAGATGGAACGCTGCACAACCCAGTGGTCGCCACAGAGCATGACAATTTCCTGTTATGATAAGCAAACATTTCTTTGTCAGCATGAGAACCAACACCAGACTGCAGCATGCAAAAATGAAACTAATTGAAGAGTGATATGCATTAACCATCTGAGAGGAGCAAAGTGCGAATAGGGAAAACTAATGACTGTTATTGGGTATCTCAGGTATATTTGTATTTTAAAGCCAAGATAGGTGTACAAAAAAAACAAATACACTTTGTTGCTCCATAGGTTTCTTTATTATATACATCAGAGACTGCTGGCTCAATTAGGCAATAACTGATTTAGCACAACACAAGAAATGTAAACAGAGACACATCACTTTGAAAATGGAATAAAAATCACCAAACTTGTGGTCAACGATGACGCAAAAATCAAATGTTGCCAAACTTAAGAAAGTAACACCTGTATTTAGGACAATCTGTCTGCCATGCAGGCTGCAGTTTGTCAGAGTAACAGGAGCTGAGATGTTTGCTAGCATCAAATTAAGAGAGACCGCTGTGTGCCTTAAAGCTTCAGCAGTACGTGAGGGATTGTGCCCTGCAGAGTGAGCTTTAGAGAAAAAGGTTGCTCTGTCTATCTATTAGATTAGGGTGTTAGGTAATGATGAGCTAAACACTAGAGTACCCTGGACAGCTCTGGCAGTAATGGCCTGGTAAGGCTGGCATGATGACAATGATTATAATACTATATGGTTATGATACCGATTATATTTATGAGCTCTGATAAAAAAAACTATTATTTACCTTGAACCTTGTCTGTAGGCTTTTGTAACTATTACACCACAGTATCCTACTGATACTGAATACAGCCAGGACAGCGAGAGGAAGAGGAATAGAGGAGGAGATATCAGACTGTTACTGTTACAAATGGCTGCTTGAACTCTCTGAATGAGGACAATCAATATTCATTTGAATGAGAATCAATCACTGGAATGAGGCCATGCTCTTTGGGGATTAAGGCTCAGTTGCATGCGCTGAATTTGGTCCTGATTTTAAAACACAAGCAGAGACTTCAACCATCAAAAGTCTCCAGATGGGGTAATGTTTTCTTTGTAGTTTTATGTCTCTCGGCTTCTGTTCACCAAGACTCAATCTATAACGTGGCAGGGACATCTTGGTATTTTAAGCACAAAAGATGATCCTATCAGTGTGCTGCAAGACTACAAACAGACACTACTGAATAGTGCCAAAAAGCAATCATTTGTGGGAGGGTGAGTCTAGTGTGAAAAAATAGTCTTGGGTAAATAAACTGTGATCTCCAGCGCTCAATGCAGATGTGATGCCTTATGAGCATATCTCTGTGTCGCTGGTGTCTGCAGAGAGCCCTATTGTGTGGTGACTCTGAGAACAAAGTGGGCTGCAACCTAAGAAAAACCATGCAACTGATGGAAACAAGAAAATTGAAAATCCAAATATGAAAAAAATAAGCTCCAAATATGCGCTACTCTGAGTGTAGCCCAAACAACAATAGAAATGTTTCCAAATAAGTGATGATCCCAATGGGACACCCACGGTGTTCAGTGCTGTGTGCCTAGAAGTTGTGAAAGCTGGTTAATTCTCGTATGGTGTAAACATTGTGGCTGTACAAATCTCACATTATTTACAGATACTGTCTCTAACTGATCTTTACCTTATCTCCTATTATTAGGAAAATGGGAGAAATATAATCCTGAAGAAGACGTATGCCAACACAAAAGAACTGACAAAATACAAGCATTACTGTGAGACACTGCCTTAATAATATGTAACAAATAAATAAATAATATGCCTTAAAGCTGCCTATAATAGTTAGTTTTAGAAAAGAGAAAAGAAAATAGAATTACTACTTAGTTTTGATGATGTGAAAAAATATTTTTAAAGGCATCAAACTGCAATATACACTCACTGGATGCTTTCTTAGGTACACCTGGTCAGCTGCTCATTAAAGCAAATATCCAATCAGCCATTCACATCCAGCAACTCAGTCCATTAAGGTAGACATGGTCAAGAAAAATACAGAAGATCAATTCGAGCATCAGAAAGGGGAAGCCAGGTGATCTAAGTCAGCAGTCCCCAATCCCCGGGCCTCGGACCGGTACCGGTCCGTGAGTCGTTTGGTACCGGGCCGCGAGAGTTGAGGCTCGGGTGTGAAATGTATGGTTTTCAGGGTTTTTATCGGTTTTCAGCGTTATTTTGCTATCGTTTTATCGTTTACTTGGTTTTCCTGGGTCTTTTCACCTGTGTTATGAATAAATTTTCTTTTTTTCGGTACCAGTACTAGTTTTATTTTGTTGTATTTATCCGTGACACTCTGGGTTCCCCTGACAGTCTAAAGACATGCGTGTTAAGTTAGCTGGTAATTCTAAATTAGGTGTGAATGGTTGTATGCCCCTCTGTGTTCACTCTGTGACAGACAGACTAGATATGTTATATTATATTATCCACAAGGTGGCATAGTAGCATAACTCTGCAAAAGTGGTGCGTCACTGAACAAGAGAAATAACTGAAAGAACTCTGGAAGCCAAAAATGGAGATAATATTGTCTACTACTTTATATTTAACAGGTAGTTCAGAGGCGTTTCTTAGCTGGACATCAACGGCATTCATTCAAGATCTATACTTTTCCAGTTTCTGTTGTTTCTTACTACAGTTTGCTGTGGAAATGTATCCAATTTGTGGAAATGTATCTCCTTTAGCTGGGGCCACATTGTTTAACTTCTTCCTATTCATTTTCTTAAACACTTATCCATTCAGGTTCGCGAGGTTCTTCATAATCTTTCTCAGACATGAGTAATTTTATGTCTGTTTAAATCCCAAAGAGCCAAATAGTTTTAAAAAAAAAGACAAAAAGATTTAAGTGAGTTTATGTGATAGAACACCTTTACTGCTCTTAAGTAGATGAAGCAGATTTAGTAATGTTATACCATATGTAGTATTGTATCAGCCACATCCAATAGTTATATACAAAGAAAGTATTTCTACTTTTGAAAGCATAACCTTCACCTGTACTGAGCAATTTTTACATTACTGTTACCTAAGAAAAGGACAGGATAACTTCTGGAGTCTGAGGGTGACATATAGATGTCTTGAGATCTCAAATAATCACATCTGGGATACAATTTTCTTTCTGCCTTTGAAAGATAAACGTTGAGATAGTGGCATTAGCAAAAGTTTTGCTGAAATTTGAAACAGCACCAACATTAGACATGGCAGCAGCTAAAAAAAACAAAGTAAAACCTTCATTACATACAGAGCCTATGAGAGGAGTACACAGAAGTTTCAGGGAACAGATTTTGACTATGGCTTTGATAAAGCAGTCATAGTTCACATACACTGTAGGTGACTAAATTCATCCATTGCACAAAGAACTTTAGACTCTGACTATCTTAAGCAGGACAATAGTGCAGTGAATTATGGGTAAATTAAGAGGAGGACCATAAAACATATAGCGTTGAAGATATATATGAGCTGCCACCTCTGGTCTAGGGAATAAACAGTGGACAGGTTGATATTAATCAATGGAAAAATAAAACACAAGCTAATTTGGATCAGATCCTAATTTGCATTCAAGAGACAGACACCCTCTCTACTTTTAAGATTAGATTTAAAACTTTCATGTTTGATAAAGCATATAGTTAGGGCAGGGTCAGGTGACCCTGAATCCTCCCTTGGTTATACTGTAATAGGTCCAGGATGCTGGGGGGCTTCTCATGATGCACTCAGTTTCTTCTTTACTCACCTTTTTTTCACCCATTATACGTTGAAACACCTATCTGGATTTAATCACTAGTTATTATGTATCTCTTGCTTTCTTACACAGTGTGTCTCTTGTCCTGTTGTCCTCCCATCACCCAATCGATCACAGCAGATGTCTGGCCCTCCCTCAGCCTTGTTCTGCCGGAGGTTTCTTCCTGTTAAAAGGGATTTTTTCTTTCACACTGTCACCAAAATCACTTGCTCATAGATTCTTGTTTAATTGTTGGGGTTTTCTCTTTATTGTTTTAGTTTCTCTAGCTTATAATATAAGGTGACTGTTGTTGTGATTTGGTGCCAAATAAATAAAATTAAATTGAAAGGTTGAATTGAATTTCACTAATATAATTTATAATACAGCATACAAGGAAACTACAGACCACTTGCATATCAGCAGTTTTCCCTTTTCTTTTTTATTTGGGTACAAATAGTTGGTATATTATTATATTAGATTATTATAATAGAGTTAGTTAGTCTGGGGTTAAGATGTTTCTGTGGCTGAAAATTAGTCCATTGTTGTTTTTGTTAAATGGTCTGACTTCCATTGTGGAAATGTGAGACTTTATCTAACCATACAGACCAGTCTAATCTATCTTTGTAAAGCCAGCCCCAGAGGTCCGTTCATTCATTCTGCCAACTACCTTAAACCAGTGATGCTTTTCTGAACTCTTTGAGCTTTAGTCTCCTGCTTTTATGGTCCGACTGGTTTATTTTCTTCTCTTTTTTCTGTGGGGGAAAAAAAAATCACCCACTTTGAGAACTATTTCCACGGTTCCTAAAACAGCTATGATATGGTTGTTTTTAGATTTACTTGTAGGCATAAAACACTCAAACCTTCTTGTCACCGTCATCTTCTGATCCCGTTCCAGGAGATAATTTACTTTTATACTTAGTGTACGTGTTCTTAATTTATGCTCAGCTCTCCTTTAGTAACGACCGGGGTGTGTGATGCCAGATAAGCTACTATGTTCAGACTTATCAAGTCCAAGATAAATATTTTTATGTGCGTAAACATTTTGTTATCAAAGTTAAAAAGTAAGCACATGTTAAACTAATACTGTAACCAAGTTGTTGTTGTTAACATGCATTTGGATTTCCAGGATAAGTTTCCAGATAAGTTATTTGGATGATTTGGTAAGCTATTATTTGCCACAAATTAAAATCACCTGTCTTATATTATGTAGGCTCCTTTTGTCCATCAAAACAGCCTGGGCCTCATGGACACAGGACTTCTGGGGTTGTTATTTCTACATAGACGCTGCAAATGTACAATTTTGAGAAGGTGAATGTTTTACATTATGTTTTTAAAATAGCTGTCAGGAGAGGTGCTGTTAGGACAGCGGCTTGGCTAGTATCAGTTTTTCATACGTCAGAGACAGAGTAAGTATCATTTATGACCCTGTAGTAGCCCATATAGTGGCATTTAATAATTATTACATGGACAAAGTGTTTCTGTGATTAGATGCTTTTGGCCTATATTACATGGACTTTGAATAAAGACAAATGCTTTTATCAGCACCAAATGTCCTGGTGGATGCAGTTGCCTCACATTTTCCTGAATGTGATGTGCTAGGGAAGTAATCCTGAGCAGGATAACGGGTTCAGATTGTGAACTATTGTTGGACTACTCTGTATTGTCTACCTTTGGATAAATTTATCTTCTCAGCAAAGAAAATGATGTAAGTGACATAGGGCAGCATGCACGTGGAATCAACCTGGCTGTAAAACAAAACAAAACAAAACAAAACAGAAACTAAGTGATTGTTAAAAAGCTATCAGACATAAGCAAATCTCACGGAAAAGTGCTTTTTTTTTTTTTAGATGAATGGATGGAAGGATGGAAAAATCAAAGCGAAAATCATCCAAAAGGTTAGGTCAGATGATGTTAGTGATAAGGCATCTGAGGCATTTTTAGACTGGAGGGCAGACTGCCCAGAATTTGGAAAACCTGTAAGCCTGTTAATTATAGGTGGATTGCTTCTCTGAACTCGCATCTTTGTGATCTTTGTGTAGTAATGGAACAGATGACAATGAAAGGTCTCAGAGAGGCTGGAAATGATTCTGGTCCTTAAGTAGGGTTATAAAATGCAGGGTCACCATGGAAAGGGAGATAAAAAGAAAATGAACTGGAATATGGTTGCAGCTGCAATCTTGATGTGGATTAAAAACAGGATTTTCAGCAAGTATCGATCATAAATTAGCTACTTTTTCAAGAAGATTTTTTACTCTGTGGACCAGGTTCAGGAAGAAAATAAGGAGTGTTACTTCAACTTGTCAAAAGTGTATCCTTCAAAATCCATCACACTGTCAATCTGAAAGAATCCAAATCCATAGCAAATCAGTTAATTGTACTGAACCCGTGAAAAAATAATAGAAAAATGCTGAAAAAGCACGCAAAACACAAACTGAATAAAACATAAAAGTGGGGGGAAAACACAATGAAAGTTGAATAAGTTTTAGAGAAAGCTCAGAAATGGAAGTGAGTTAGGGAGAGATAAATGTGATGGAACAGCTATGGTTACAACTAATAGCATCTACAGTATTATTGTTCAATTAAAACACACATTACCTGCATCTGTTTCTATGCTTCTTTTCACCACATCTCAGTGCAAGCCTTCGCATGCTTCAGTTTCTCTCACTTTCGCACCTGTTCTGTCGCTGTATTGTGTTAAAAGGGTTATTCTGAGTGCATGAAAATGAGGATTTTTCTACTGTCCACATGAAAATATTAATGTCCACAGCATGCCGAAGCAGCAGGTGGCGATGTAACCCTAATCGCACAGATAAGTTGGCCAATCGAAAGCCAGTCTGATTTCTTTAGAGTAACTCCTCTGGTTGCAAAAAGAAGCTGTTTTGAGATCTGTGGGGAAACTGCCCAGTTTACTGTGTTTATAGTCTCAATTGCTAATTTCATGTTTTATTTAACACAACATAATTGTAGCCTTCATTAGATTCAAAATGGAAGATAAAGGACTGGCATAAGGGTCCTACTGTCAGATCCACCACTGTTAAGTTGCATAACACCAAGTTACAGTTGAAAGACAGGACTTCATTGACCAAGGCATGATGTTATAGTGGTTATCTTTTATATACAGGCTATATTGCAATAATAGACAGATGTCAATTTTCAACTAACGATGAAAATTATTTAGTGCAGAGCAATCAACAAATCAAGGTCACAAGGTCAATGCATAACAGACATACTGTTCATTCATAAACAGAACCTCCCAGTCAAAAATAAGTTTGTCAACAGTACAGCAAATGATTGTGGCGTTAGTATGTTTTCTGACACCTTAATAATGCCTGCAGGCCATTTTGCCCACACCCAAGCATTTAAATGTTTTAGGGGGGAAAAGTAATTGCAACAGACTAGGAGCACATTATGGCAATTAACCGAGGCCAGCATAGAAAATGTGAACAGACAGAGTGTTGTCTCTCCACAGAGCTGGAGAAGTGTTACAGTAATAAAGAGCGTGCAGTTCATAAAAGCACAGTGCGGAGAAGAGCTTTTCATAGAGTTTGGCAGACAAATCCCCCCCCCCCCCCCCCCCCCACACACACACACACAGACACACACACACACACAGACACACGCACACAAAAGACGGAAAAAAGTATTTTTAACTGGCTAACAGCATTAGACTATCACACTTGACCAAAGCTAAACACAGGAGCTACTTCGTCCTGTATGTGCTTTCCTGGAACCAAAATAGTAAAAAAAGGAGGAAGTGATTCATTGCAGAATAAGACAAATGGCAAAGCAGCTACTGTGCATCACTATTTCACTGATCAGTTCCTGCTGGCCTTGTGTTAGTGTGACTGTCTCTATATCTGTCAGTCTGACAATTTCTGACACCTCATCAGTTGGCACTGCTGCAGGGACACGCATTGGAAGCAGGAAGCCGACGAGGGTTGCTGTGGGTTGGCGGTGCTGGTGTTAGTTTTGTGGTTTCATTGGATTGGTGGTGGTGAATTTACTGTCAGACTTTTTTTTGTTTTGTTTGTTTTTTGTCAGAGGTTTTTGCTCGTTCAGTCACTGAGACTGAGGAACCCTGTGAAACAAGTGTTTTGGTGATTTACTGTTGCAACATTAACTGAATAGGAAGTGAAAGTTCACAAATGCAATCCTGCATTTTGCGCAACAGTTTAACTGCAACTCAGTGACAACGTAGCTGCCAGTGTTTGGCAATTTTGTAACTTTATTGCCCATACTGTGAACATAACTAAAGGCTTGGTACAAAGTTAAATATGGAAACCATTTACCGGAATGGATTTAAGCTTCAAATTTAAGACTAGGACTGGGCCCTAACCCTCAGCCTTTTTTGTGATTCAGTCTATATTGCCTGGCGTTGTGCAATCACAGCCAAACTGCAGCTGAGTGAAATATTATTTTATAGCCTCTGCTTCAGCAGAGGAATGTTGGCATACTTTATCTGATGCCCACAGGCACTGTGATATGGACTTGACCAAGGCCTTCCCCACCACTTCAGACCTGTTAAGGCCTGTTTTCAGTACAGTTCTGCTTTTGCCTCTCATACCAGTATAATAAAGACTTGTTGTGGTGGACATTGTTTTTCTTATGATAGAAACATTTGAACCACTATTAGAAAGATTAGAATTACAAGTTTTTCTTTATAGATATTGATGGTGCATAACCATCCAACTTGATGTACGTTTTTTCAGATTGATATTTGCACATTTAATAATCAATTTATCAGGAATATTTGTTTTCTTTCAGACACAAAATGTAAACTGATTTTGCGTAGATATTTATTTACTTGTTCACGCAGCTTGGATCAGCTGGTTGTTACAAACAGGGCAGTTGCATAGTGCCCTCTGGTGGACAAGCTATGCAAACTCACACTCGTAACATCTGAATGGTGATCTCTTCAATCATCTCTTCAATCATCTCTTCATTTTTCCCTTATCATTAATAGAATGATATCGATAAATAAATATCGATACTGATAGATTAATATCAGCATTTATAGACAGCTGATACTGGTTGATGATATCGGCCCGCTGAGTTCGTAATCCTTTGAGTTTTGTTTTTTAGCCTAAATCTCAGCACACAAAGTTGCGCCTCCACCATGATGCATTGCAGAAACTTTTTGAATTCTGGATTTATTTATGTTTTTAACATCTACCATCATCAGATATTATTATATTACTGTAATTATCATAATTGTGTTCTAGTTCTTGACTAATGCTTGCATAACTAATGCCAATGCAATCAACCACATGTTGTTTCTTGTTAGCATAATTTAATAAAACAAAGCATGCTCATAAATTACTAAATGATAAGCATGCATTGTAGCTGCTTACTGGATATTTGCAGTTATAGTGATCCTGGAATTGTGCTGTAGATCGTCAAAGAAGAGGACCTGCACACTTGCTCGTTCATTTTCCGGAAAAATAAATAAATGTAAGTTCTAAATTTATTACTCTGTAATTTATGATTGAGCTTTTATTGGGCTTTCACAAAATGATGTAACAGAATGTAAATCTTGCTTTTAAATTGAGCTCACCTCTCTACCCATACACTGATAAGTGTGCATTATCCACCCATTAAAATCCAGTAAAATGGCATTGCTAAAATTTTAAAAATGACTTAATATTTGGCAATAACTTATTGTTTTTGACAGCTGATGTCACAGGGTCCAGAAGATGTTTTGTGAGGGTAACTTTAGCTCAGAGAGCTGACTCAAAGGCAGATGGTTCACAGCCAGATGTCAGGGACAGTTGATAATACTCATTAGGAAGTAGTGCAGATCAGCAGCAGTGGTCCGGGACAGCAAGCAGGAGGTCGTTTCAAGAGGACAGAAGTTAAGTCTGTTTTTCAGAACTTCATTTAGGGCGTTAAGCTTGTGTTACAGGGGTCAGAGGAGGAGACAGTGTCCAAAGGTTAGTTTGAAGGATGAGGCTTGGCTGTCATCATTCCTTTTACAAAGCAAACAGAGGAGGGAGGAGTAAGATGAGCAGTGCTGAGATGAGATGAGAGGATCGACTGGATTTAAAGTGGTAAATGGCAGATTTGCCACCAGATACAGGCAAAGAAAGACAGAGATGAAATACTAAAACTCTTCCAAGAAAGCCAGACCTGTGGAATTTTCCTACAGCTGCTTGAGGTTTGTCCATTTGATTCACAAGGCTGTTTACAGCCAAGAAGCAGGTGGGAGCAGATAGGAAAGCTTAGAGGGAAAGAGGGAGAGAGCGCCCTGAGGGAAATAGAGTGCAAGAATAAATGTGGAGGTCAGTGCGGAGACACAGGGAAAAGTCAGCTGAAGTAAGTTAAAAGAGTTGAGCTGAGGACAAGCGGAAACACAGAATCACAAGACATACCTAGTGGGAATGGCGTGAGGAAGTGTACTTATAGAGGTCTGGTTCTGGTCAACAACATGGAAACAGACAAGACCAGTTAGTGGGAAAGGCTTTGTTTTCCTTCTCTTTCTTTGAAAAATGTCTGAATGATTCAGGAGGCCTACAAATAGACAGGGCTGGAGCATGCCAGGAATTACAGATATTTATTGTTTCAGAGCTGTCATCATATGGCCAAAAATGTCTCTTTCTGTGCCTGTGGTTGTTTTTTGAACTACTTCTTATTTTTAGAAATGCTTCAGTCCTTTTTCCTTATTATTTATTGTATGTCCCAATACTGATGACAAACCGGAGGTTTCTGGCCCCCGTTTAAGTCTTAGATTTTTGGGCAATGCTTCACAATCTAAAAGTAAAAACAGTCAGAGGTTTTGTTATAAGCCGGTAATTTTTTTATAGGCCCATCAATCTGTTTCCATGTACTGTATTTCCATCACGTAAAACAGCAAAAACCTGACCCTGACCTCTGAATTCATATGAGAACGCACTGACCCATACAGACTACTAGGTGACAAAGTTTCTTGTAATATTCTGATAGATTTTTTTCATTTTGGTAAGTTTAAAATATAGCAGATCACAAGATTTTATATTCTTTTTTTTAAATATCTCAAAATGTTGGGAACACTGACCATTGAAAAGTTAGGGAACCTTCCATCATCTTTATTTTAGCCCTGTTACCATCCTAATTTTTGTTACTCTAGATCACTCTTTGTTAATTTTCTTGGGGAATAATTATTTTTGCATCTTTTTACAATGTATATACACAATGTACTGAAAAAATTATCATGTCACATGTATTGGTGAAGTCCTGAGCATTTCTTCCAGTTTCTTCTGCAGGGATGAAATATGCCAGCTATTTTGATCATAGAGGCTGCTGTCTGACAGGTCAGTCCAAAATCGGACTTTGTTCTGGCTACAAAGGCAGCATGTGATTCACATTATTTTCATACTTACCAAAGCATTCAGTGACAAACTCTTGGTCTATCACTCTGAACTCAATGCATTTAGAAACGTAGACGAGACGACCTGCTGGAGGTCAAATTGAGCATCGAATGAGGATGAAAGGTGATTTATATTAATTTGAACATTGCTGGTTTCCAGATGGACTGCTGTGAGTATTTCAAAAATTGTTAAAACTACTGGGATTGGCCAACAAGAGTGCATTTTTATTTTTACTGTATTTAGAAAATGAAATTTTAAGCTGTCATGAGTTTTGGCAAGCTAAACTGCGATCATTTCTAGCGAATTTCTTAAGAGTTATTAGACCACAAAACCCAGATCTGTACACATCACCAAAGGTTTGTTGAGTGTGTTGAAACATTTTACTGCTACTTTTTGTGTTATTTTTCTTTAAAAACCTCTGTCAGTGTCACAATGAGCTGCTTAGTGCTACCCTCTGACAGCATAAGGCCGACCAGTTTGTACTTCAAATTTTATTTGGAAAATAAATAAATAAACAAATAAATTATTTAAACTCCAGTCTCATTTGAATTAATAAACAAATTAATGAAAGAAATGCAGGACTTTGACCTTTTTTTTTTTTTGCAGCGACTTCTCTCTCAGTTTTCAAAGTTGGCACCAACTCCAACCACATGACAGTCATAAGGCACAATTTCAGCCTTCTCAGAAATGAATTTTATTTATGTTCATCCCTCAAACAGATTCCCACTGTTGGTTCAATCAGTCCACAAAACAATATCCCCATGACCTGAAGACATTTCCCACACATGGATGTAGATCATGATGAAAGGAGGAGGATGTAAAAGGCAAAATAGTAGTTTTATTTAACGCTTGGTCCCCTGTGTGACATACTGAATGCTAAATCAAACACGAAAAAGTTTGTTCCACTTGAGTGTACTAGGATGGCCACAGGGTCATATCATCCTATTATAGGTTTGAATACAGTGAAAGTATTTTTTTAATAGCATATCTTCTTCCTTTAGAGTAGGGAAGTTTGAAATGACTACTTGACTAAAAACTAAGAAGTGCAAAAATCCAAAAGTATTTGTGGACTCTATCAGCCCACCTGGTGATGCTGGAGTTTATACACTAATTAGAATGAAGTCTGTGTGCTGCTGTGCACCGTCACCCAATCACACGTAGGCCAAGTTCATTCTGCAGTGATTTAATTGCATACTTTAGGTCCGAGTTCTGCTTGGCCCAGTGGCTACATTGTACGAGGAGGACAAACACTTTTTTGTCATCGTTTGGACACTGAAGATGGAAGCAAAGTTTCAGACAGGGTGCTCTATTCCGAGTTGCAAAAAAATCACTCGATGCAGCATAATTACGAAAGAATATGGAGGGCCTGCGGCAGTCCGTCCTCTATAAACATTCCCCTCACGAACACATTTAAAACACCGTTGACACAATCACCACCCAAAAACACATTTACTACACCATAAAAATTTGCATAAGTTGTTTTATTAATAGTTATTGTCCTTTTATACGTCTTTTTTTGTTTGTTTGTTTCATCGTTTTAGTCTGTTGTTGAAGTGGACATCCTGTAAAGTCAAGCCCTTGGCTGAGTTGTTCTCTGAACTAAAAAAAGAAAGGGTAAGAGGAGGAGTGGAGTGGGATCTTCCTCCTCTGTCTCTCACTCTCTCTTTATCGCACTCACAGCATCCCAACTCAACCGTTATTTTTCATGTTGTTTGAACAAAGAGTGTACCTTACAGTATATTTACACATCATACTGACTGACTGGTTTAACAATTTCCATTTAGATAATGCAAGGACGATTGAACTTTGAAAGTTTGCTTCTTTGTTTTCAGGTTCTTCTACAGTCTCCCCTTTCACCCCCAAACTTCTGTAGTGAGGTTATCTTCATCACCAGTATATTCATCATCGCCGTTAGCATTGTCACCATAAAAATTCTGATCATCATTATTATATTTATATAACTCTTTTCAATAGATTCCTCTCTGACAACTGTACAATCGTACACAGTGTTTGACTTTAATATATATTTTTGGGAATATATTATTTAGAACCTAGGAAAAGAGGAACATAATCCCAAAGAAAATATATTAGTATCCCAAAGTAACAAAATCATGCATGATTTAATGTCTTCGTCCATAAAAACTAAACCAAAAAAAGAAAAAAAAAGTAACATAAAGGATGGGATCCAGATTTATTTACAAACTGATCTTGGCACTGTTTTTTTTTTTTTTTTTGTCTCTTGCTGGAAACGGTAATGAAAAATACTTTTGACTCTTCCGAGTGTAACATACTCCTGGTTTTAAGTCAGGGACCTGCTGTAAAAGCTGGTTTGAGAGACATGTTCTTTTTTTCTTTTCTTTTTTTTTAAGCGCAAAAAGATAAAAGAAAGAGAGGAAAAGAACAACAACAGACAGCTGATAAGGAAAGAACAGAAATGGTGCGTAAAAAACATGTTTCACTTCAACTTTAGACTGTGGCAGTTTCCTCTTTTCGGCAGAAAACCTGTGACGTCATGTTTACTGACTTCTTTTTCCCCCAGAAATACAGGCTCTCTCTCTGTCTCTATATCCGTGTCTCCTCAGGTGCCCTCGCCGTTTACTATTGTTTGGGTAAAAAGCCAAAAGAGAGCATTGATTCTGCAGAAATTATTTTCGATTAAGCAGCATTAACTGACTCAGGTTTCAGGTTTGACAGGCAGTTGGGGGCAGCTTTCTAAAAATTTTCCAGTGTTGCCTTGTCAAACCAGTGTCTGACTGAAGATCGCACGTGTGAGCAAACTATAAGGATGTGTGTTGGTGTGCATGTGTTTGGGTGTCTCTGCATACTCATATTCAGTGCAAACATGTAGGGTAGAAATCCCACCTCAACCATGGACCTTCAGCTCTGTTGTTTCCATTGAAACACTTGAATCTACAGTATTGTCCATCCCTCACTGTCTTATTAACTCATTTCCTTTCCAGTCCTCTGTTGCCCCCTCTTCAAAGAGATAAACTGCCCGGCAGGCTAACATGCCTTTGTTTATCCAGCCTCGCGGCAGGCTAACAGCAGCCCGCTTTTCACCCCCTACCACCACCCCACCCCACCCGTGTCAGGTCCTAGCATAGCCCAATGTATTTCAGATTGTTCTGGATGATCACGTCCGTGACAGCATCAAACACGAACTGGATGTTGCTGGTGTCGGTGGCACAGGTGAAGTGCGAATAGATCTCCTTGGTCTCCTTGTTGCGGTTGAGGTCCTCGAACTGCCGTTGCACATAGACAGCTGCCTCCTCATAGGTATTTTGACCTTTGTAATCGGGGAAGCACACTGTCAGGGGAATGCGTTTTATCTTCTCAGCCAACAGGTCCTTCTTGTTGAGGAAGAGGATGAGCGACGTGTTGGTGAACCAGTTGTTGTTGCAGATGGAGTCGAACAGACGCAAGCTCTCGGCCATACGGCTCTGTGTGAAGGAGAAAAGGGAAGAAAAGTAGTGGGGGGGGGGGGAATTAGATCATGAGAAAAATGACTTCATGACAAAGAAAATGTAGCATTTAGTTTGTAATAACAACTCAAACCAGCCCAGATTTTCGCATTGTGAAGAGTTAAGAACATAGACTAACCGAACTGGACTCATTCTGGTAGCTCGAGATTTCAGGTAAATGAGGACATGTTAAGTCTGAAATCATCCAGCACATGTCACAGACATCTACTAGACTAGCCAAAGGTACGCCTTCTCTGTTATGTCAACACAGACTTGAGACTAAGACAGCCGCAGACCTTTGTTTGAACTCTTATGCTCTCCTCTAAAACTGCTGATTATCTCTTCTTCCGTTGCTTGCTTAATCCAAGTCCTACACAGTGAAATGATCAGTCAGGGAAAACGTGTTCAAGTCTTTAGTCAAACAAACTAACTTATTCCCTAAAGAGTAGCTCACATATAAGAAAATGTGAGTGGCTCATGTGGAACACACTTCTATGGCCTTATATAGTTTGTCATAACAGAAACACTGTGCAGCTGAGACTTAGGAAAGCTTACAGAAGGATAATAAGAACAACACTGATTTCTCCCTCTCAGTGCCTACCTCTTTTCCGTTATGGTTCATTTGGATGCTGAAAACTTTTTTTTCCTAGCATGCTATAACTGTTGTGGCTTGATGACAAAGTTCACCTTCAGCCTTAAACTTTGATAAATAACATTGGAGCTTTTCAAAAAGTGGGTCAATTATCACATTTAGCCGTAGGACCACATTAGATGTCACATTCATTTTCTCTAAAGTGAGATAAAAAAATAGATTTCACAACTCTCTGATGGAAATCGCTGATGCCTGCTGTATCCTGCAGACAAATCCGTTAGCCATAAGTTAAAGTAAGGGTTGAGCAGAGAGGACTACTAGCGAGAGAAATGAGACTACCACAGTTATGTGTTTTTTTGAAACTTTATGCAGCTCATTTTTGATAGCGTGTTGCAGTAATCTTTAAAAACATGCAGGTTAGGGTGCTTAAGAAAAAACAAAAAGCCTGCGAACATGAGTATGTATGCACTTTCTTACAGCTGTGCTCATGTGATGTTGATTGTATAAGGCAAAGCTAAGAAAGAGAAAGCTGATCTGTTCATGGCATCTGCTGGCATGTGGCGAGTGGCCAGTAGCTTGTGACTGGGAGGTTGTCAGATGAAACGCTGCTGTTTAAAAGGTTACAGAAACAACATGATGCTCTGAGCAAATCACAAGATCTGCACAGCATGAAAAAAAAGAGATACTGAGGGAAATAGCACAGGATTAGGAAATCGCTGCCAGATTCAAAGTAAACCCTCATAATTCAGTGGTGTAAGTGCATTATTTTTGGATAATGATGAAAAGACTGCAGTTATGAGAAACTTGTATTGCAGGTATCCCTTAGATACTGCTCCAAAAAATGCATTTAAAGCTGTTAATGTGTGCCAAGAAGACCGCATTCACATGCACAAACTGTGTTAGTGCACTTTTTATGTTTTCTTATAATTATTTTATTCATTTCAGTGCTAGTTTTAAGCAATAAAAGCACACTCACGCACATATACATCACAATCTCCATACACTTTCACCAAAGTTTCCTCAGGCTTGATATTTACCCCCTAATTAACCTCTATATATTGTTTATACTTTAGCTAGTTTTATTTTTTGTACATCCAGTGATTATTCATTTTAACTACAGTACCCTTGATTATGCTAATTGTTTTGCAGTTCACTGAAAGAGCAGAAATGCCACCAGGGGTGTATTGACTGTGAAACTGAAAATGAATTTGTGATACAAACAGTCCGAAGTTTCAGTCCTGGTTCCTTGTACATTCTGCCTCTTCCTGACCGGCAGCCACCTTTTAAGCCTTATTAACAGAGGTGCCGTGCACAACAACTGTCTTCATCAAGGCACTGTAAATAGATAATTATGTAATGTTAAATAATAGTATATCAAGCTACTAGTTGAATCCTGAATGGGAAACAATACCTGAATACAATACTTTACAGTGGCTTGGTCCATTGCCTGTCGTCATCTAAGGCCTCAGTCACACAGACCAGTTGAGTGCCACCTGGCAACCACTGTCGCTAGGGAAAAATGAGCACTCCGTGACTGTTTGCTAGTGGGTATGTGGATTGCTGGCTGTTGTTTGGTGAAATCTACTAAAAACCTCTTTGTGATTGCTTTCATCGCTAGTAGATTACCGCAGTCACCCGTAGCTTGTACGGAAGATGCCAAATTTTTGCACACTCTGTAACTAACCATGGAGCAGTAATGACATTTTGAAAAGTGCGACACAGATTGGAAACACAGACCATAGTAAATGCCGTGCCTAAACCACGAAACCATCACATTTCAAAATATGCTAATTTTACTTTGAGGGCAAAGTTTCACAGTATCACCACCGCTTAGCAAATAGCTGGCTATTGTTTGAACACAACTAAACATCTTCCAATGGGCAATGGCTACAATCTTCTAGAGACCAAAGCAATTTGAAGGACGTTGTCGATGCAGTGCTATAGTGCAACTATTTTCACTTAGCAACAGCAGGCAACTTCCACCGTCCACTCAGCAACAGAAAAACATGTGATTGGTCGTTACCAGGGGTCTCTACCAGACTGGTCTCTAAGTCTTTACAACTGGGATTTTGGCAATCAATTTCAATTTCAGCCACTGACAGCAACCCCCAACCGCTGCTTGGTAGGTAGTTGCCAACCAGTCTAACTCTTCTAGCACTCAGTAAAATGTAACATATTTTGATTTTTCTAACTAGATTATGTTACCTTTACCTTGCTTGTGTGTGATTCAGTGCAGCTGCTGTCTTATTATGGAGGTAGCAACATCTTCTAATCCATGTTTAAGGAAGCAGGTCTGTGCACATATTTCTGCTTTCCTGGGTTTAAAATTAAAAAATTTCCAATGACCCTCCTTTTACTGGTTATTGGCACAGCTTGTGCCACCCCACTTTAAAAATCCTGGAGGCACCCCTGCATGTTGAAAAAATTAGGTTGAGAAATAACTGTGATAAAGTGGATTGAGTGGTGATAGTTAGCCAGATGAAATGAAAGCAAGCTAGTCTGGTGAAAGCTGTAATCTTTACAGACTGTTCAAGTAAAGAGTGAACTGTAAAGCCAGAATAATATATGCTTTTTTGAGCATAATTTAAATAGTGTAGTAGAAAGCTAAAGAAAAACTGAAAATCAAAGTATGCACTAAACCATTAACTTTGAGAATCATTAAATGGCTCCCTGGCAGTCATTTTCGCTATCAATGCAACAGTTTGACAGAGTATCCAATAATAAATGCACCACTGAAGGAAGCAGCCTCAAAAGTAAAAAAGAAAATCTGTTGTAACAGAAGGTGATCAACTCACCGAGCTCTGTCTAAATGTCTTTTTAAAGCCTTATTGTCCCATCCAGAAATGAGCTAATTGCTTGAAAAAATCAAAATGAGACACAACAGGAAGAAGGAAATAATTTTGGCTTTAGTGTTCAATACAAATTGCATAAGAGTGTGTTTGCCAAATCTGCTCTGCACTTAAGCATTTAAGTGCCTTTTTCTTTTATTGTCTGTCTGTTTTCCTTTCTGTTACCAGTCCCATGTCGCTACCTAATCAGATTGAATCACAAGCTCTCCTTCCTTCACAAGTGTGCATCCCGGGTGCTGAGACCTAAACATTGTATACCGCATATGGTCCTGTCAGGCTGTTTGAGTTCACTCCTCCTTTTTCCAGGGTGTCAAAACAAGAGCCCAGATGGTAAAGAGAGCATAGCAGGAGACAGCCAGCTGAGCCAAGGGACTCTCAAGTCTCCTCACCTGGCCACCTATCACTTTACAGCAAGTGTTTCCTAACGGGGGGTGGAAGGAGAGCAGGGTTGGGGGGTCCCCAAAGTACGCAGACCCCCTCCTTTGCTTCAAGCACCCACTGATGCAGACATGCTCACACATATGTGCACGCACACACACCCTGCTTCCCCCTCACCTCCTCCTGCCAGAGTACTCAAGAGAGCGGTGTGGGCTTTAATTAAGCTTAAGTATTAATGAGGAAGTTCATCACTGTGTCATTGCTTTGTTTCCCAAATACAAGCCATTTAAGTGTGCAGCCATCTCTCCATTACTCATTAAGGTTAAATTTACATGTCACTGCCTGACAAGAAATGACACCCTGCATCTGTCTGCCAAGGTTGCTTTTTTTCTGTCAACATATTTCTTTTTTTTCCCTGTTGCACCTGAGAGTTGCATTATTCAGACCGCTCCCTTTCTATTTCCGCTCTCTTTTTAATTACTAATGTTGTTACTGTGGGCAGCAACACTGCAGGGTGTAGCTGTTAAGAACAGGCAAACAAACATAAACACAATGTATTTGTACACATGACCAGAAGCACTTTTAAAAAAAAAGTTGAACATGAGCTAAACAAATTTAACAAATTCATCTAGGCTATTTTGTTTAATATTTTTGTCTGTCACCTTATTATGACAATGATGTGAATAAGACAAAGTTCAAAGCACTCTAAGAAAAATATAGAGGCCATGACAGGTACTAGGCTTGTATGTCGCTATAACAAGGGTCATATATATCTTCTGTATTCTTAGTCATATAATGGAAAGCTCTTTTTCCAAAACACCATTATTTGATACGAAGAAACATGATGGTAATGCCTTTGATAACCCATTAGCCAGTTAAGAAGCACAGGGCTGGAAATATTTCTGAAAAAAACTATCTGTCTGAAACACATTTAATGCCCGAGCGATTCTGAAAAACAGCCACTACTGTTCAAAGTCACCGATCAGGGAAAATGTTTTACATCCAGGCCCGTTCACACATCATCTCTGCTGTAGCTTGAAAGATAAGGCACACACAACAAAGGTCCACATTCGAAAACGTGAAACCCTATTCGTTGATTTCCAGCGTCCTTTCATGTGACAGGTAATGAATTCCCATTTGAGAGATTACTGAAATAATAAATGAAACAATAGAAGTAGAGCTGACAGTACAGTCAGCGTCTGTGCTCATGTTTGGCAAACACAAGCTTAAGCAAGCGCTAATCTCATATCTATGCTTTTCATTTTCCCCTCACAGATAAAAAGAATTGACTGCAGTTGCTCGGCGTCAGCCGTTGCATATAAACCTGCGCTACATATTCATAATAACACAAACACTCGAACAGGAACACAATACATGCATGAAACTTCATCTATTCTCTCCAGCGCTGCTGTTTATTGTACCCCCCCCCCGCTCCTTTCCCTTCTCATCCTCCCTTCCCTAGTCACAGCTCACTGTCAACAGCACAGGATTAGGAGCATTTGACTGGCCTGTTGCTAAGCAACAGTAGCCGTGGTAACCGATTCATTATGAAGACAGGGATGGGACAGCGAAAATGCATCAGGCAATGGGATGATGGGTAAATATACTGTAATTATTATGGTGCATTTTCTGTCTTGCGCGAGTTGATGCATGGAAACGGAACCAGTGTTTTATCGGTCAGATGAGTTCTGATTTTTTTCTGCTTGTATGAATCCTGAATGCTGAAACCACTTAAGTGATCACCGGTCACAGCATTAAGGTATCACAATAAAATGGGACCTTTTGTTCTTGAAAGCAGCTTAAATATATTTGTAAACATGCGCAGAAAAATCTGATGAATGTCTCAAAAGTTCTAATGACTGTTAAGAACACCAACAACGACCACACACCAAATGTGGTTGTGCAATTCAGCTTTCCTTTTCAGTCCTCTTGTGTTGTTTGTCACTATGTTTAATATATTTCTTATATATTTCTTACAAAGCCTCAGGGCAAACTTTTCTATTAAACCATCCTGCAATGACTGGGTTCAAACCTACAGCACTTCCACCTTACTCTGAGAAATCAGTGAGTCAGAGATGCACTTAAATGAAAACTGATGAGTCACTCCTGGGTAGGACTATTGAATCAGTACCCTGGTTTTTGTTCATGAGAAACTTGTTGTAATGCAAAGTTTTAATTCCCACGAACTAATGGTTTTACACTCTGTGACTCAATTGTGGCACTTCTAATGTAGATGTTAATAATCTTTCCAAGTGTTTTCATTGAATAAAATGTTCGATATTTGTGATGCAATAAAAAAAAATATGAATGAGTCTACGCAAATAATTTGCATACTGTGCAAATTTATTCAGTGTTACTGACATGCTTTTAACAAGGTCAGAGATATTTAAAGACCTTTAAAATGCCTCATTATGGAGCCAGCTGCTCTAACAACATTATTATAATGTGTCAACCCAGCTTCATTTTGCTGCTTTTGATTTCAACTTTATTGCAGATTATCTTGCAAAATGTTAAAGCAAGGATGTGGTCATGCCTTGTTATCTAAATCTTTGGAGTCTGCATTGCTGACTCCCTATAACCTAACTTAAAAAGATGGAAAATGTAACATTTCTCAGAAATGTATAAAAAATGTTTCCCCTGAACGGAAGCTGCTTGTTTCCAGCAACCTTTGCGATGTAGCTGTGGTGTAATACTGCAACCTGATGATCATGTAGATTTATTGGGTGTGGTGTGGCAGCTGTACTAAATTGCCAGAATTTATACCCAAGTTCCTCGATTTTAAACCACTAAGTATCCAATATAAATATCTGTTATACATATGTATTTTATATGTAGCGCTGTATAAACAACAGACTTTGGACATGTATAGTCTTTGTTGTGTCTGTTGTAAGACAAGCCATAGCGTTTTGACACTGCTTGTTGTGTCTGTTGTAAGACAAGACATAGAGTTTTGACACTGCTTGTTACATAAGAGTCTTACACTTCCTGCTTCACACACGTGTGCCCTGCATTCTGTACTGAATACTAATTCATTTTAGTTTTAATGTTTTAAAAGTCACCAATGTTTCGCTTCGTAATCACCATTTTTGTCAGAATCTGCACTTTTTTTTTAATTTTTGCTTTTTTTCTAACCACAAAAAGTAAATGACAGTAAAGTACAGAACAACATCTAATGATCTGTAGGCCTCACTTTCATCAGTTAAGGTCAGAGTTCATGATTCAACAATGAGAAAGAGATGGTAGTGTGATGGTCTGGGTCTGGTTTCTGCTTCAGGACCTGGACGAATGACAGAACCATGAGTTCTGTTCTCTACCAGAAAATTCTGAAGGAAAATATCCAGATATTAGTTTATGTCCAACAGCAGCAAGTCCACCTCTGAATGAAGGTTTTTAAAGTGGCCTAGTCTGGATTTAAATTAGATTGAGATGCACTGGCATCACCTTAGAAGAGGCCTTTTCTGCTTGAAAAGTCCTCCAAGGTGAATGAATTAAAACAATTCTGCAAGGAAGTGTGGGCCAAAATTCCTCCAAAGTGATGTGCAAGACTCATCGTCAGTTATCACCAACACTTGATTGCATTTTTTCAACCAAGTATTAGATTTAAGGGGTAATTAATTTTCACAAAGAGTCGGGTAGCTTTGGTAGATTAATTCAGACACACAATTTCTCTGTGTAACAAACATGTTAACTTGTTCTTCTCTGGCTGTTTTTGAGCAGCTTACCTTGCCTGTATGCTAATGTAGTTTTAAACTTTGTGCAGAGCTTTAGATTTTTAACCAGATTTTTCAGCACTGTAATACTATTGGTTTTGGTTTGTCTCATCACATGAACCCATATGAATCGTGAGATTTGTCTTGCTGATACAGCACAAACCTCAAAGTACGCCTGGTTTGTATGCTAGATACTATCCGCTTTGAGAAAACTGCAGTATTTGATACTTTTGGACTGAAAACTACCTGATTATCAAACTTTTGTTTTAAAATGGCAGCATGTGTTAACCACTAAGACATGCTTAAAATGGCATATAAAATATAATGTGTGCCCATGTCATCCACATCTTATAGCTACAGTACAGTAAACAACACAAACTACCATAAATTAGAACATTAGTAATAAGCATTATTTTTTATTAGTTTTCACTAGAGTTAAAAATTATTGTTGACAATGGTTATTATAAAGCAATATTAGTTACATGCTCTCTTGTGTAATTTTGACGAGTATGATTGATGTGACTCGGTGATTAGCGCTGTCACTTCACAGCATGTGGGTTAGCTACAGTGGCCCCTAGAGACAAAGCACGTACAAACTCCAAAACACATGCAAACCCCAAAACACATGCAAATTCCAAAACACAACGGAAGTGCTCCAGGACGCTAGGGGCAGTGTTGAGCTTTTGTTACCTAGTAACTACACAAGCCAGGAAGTACCAATGACAGGATTTACGCTGTATCCCAATTCAGGGTCTGCAGCCTTTTTTTTTTTTTTTTAAACTTTATTTATCACATTATAGACATACAGTCAAGTAAAACAGGGATCACATAAAAGATGACATTGTGGTAGTACAATGAGGAACAGAAAGAGTGACAAGGACAGTGAGACAAAAGTGAGTACAAAAAATAAAATAAATTAAGGGGAACATAAATAAACAAAAGTTTGCAAGAGCCAAAATCAAGTTAGCAGTTTCAATCGGTTACAGATGTTAACAGTCTTGAGAGCCTTAGTGTTTTTTGATGAGGAGATTGTCCTTATATATTGTGCAAGTTCCATTTTTAATACAAGAAGTTCAGGCTTTCTGCCGAGGACTTTGCTTTTGTGTATATGAAATTTTGCCAAAAATAAAAACCAAATTTATAAAAAAGAAAGCATCATTGTCCTTGTCTTTAAAATTATAATAGCCAAAGATAACATCCTTATAGTACAGTTGAAGATTAGGGAGAACAAAGTCAGTAATAAACTTGTGGAAATCCTTCCAGAATTTACACGTAAATTTACATGACCAAAACAGATGAGAAACTGTTTCAGGTTGCTCGGTCTGCAGCCTTAAAGGCCGCATTTTAAGGCCGATTACGTCACAGCGACACGATGAAGGCTGTCCCAATTCAAAGGCTGCTCGAAATGCGGCCCTCAAATGCGTCCTTAATTTTCCTGAATTTTAAGGATGGGTCGGTGTAGCCTTCATGGCCCAACATATCCCAGATTTCATAGCGCCGCGGTGGTGTGGATAATTTTGCTGAAAAAAACAGCGGAAGCGGAGTCGCCGAAGAGTAAACTTTCGGAAGTAAGTACTGAATATTATGTCACTTATTTATGCGCAAATGTTTTTATAATGAACATTAAAACATGTTGGCCACATGTCGGGAAAGTTATGTGACATTAGCGATGTTTGTACTAACTTGGTTTTAAAGCCTTTACTTTAAAAAATATATATATAGTCGACCTTAATCTTACAGAGAATGTGATGATTTTATGGATAATTAAAGTCAGTCATATATCCACAAACACAACAAGCTGAAAGTCAGTGATGCTGCTCGGTTTGCAGTCCTGAATATCACGGCACAAGCAGGATTCACTGCACTGTTAATGTTAGCTATGTTATATTGCTGCCTCTGTTCGGTGGTGTCGAGCCAAACGGACTTTAACGTGTGTTTGAACAGCTGACGGTTCACTCGTGAAGCTGAAAGAAAGATGCTTTAATCGCAGGATCACACATGTGTCCACTGTACCATCTGGGAACTCTTCTTGTTTCGTAATAACACAAACACTAAAACCTCCTTCTTTTGTGCTGTTTTGTAGCAGTGTATACACCTGAGACTTTCACCTGTCTGTCTGTCCTGCACTCTCTCTCTTTTTCTTTCTCTCTGATTGTGGAATAAAAGTATGAACATGTGTTTATAAGTCACACTTGTGTTTGAATCCTGCAGCTTATCACACATTTGATTTCCATGTGTGACAACTGCAAGTGTCCAGAGTGAGGACAGACTGAGGGACCCACTGCTGCACATCATCTGATGATCCACCAGGACAAACTCAGCAGTGTGTGAGGAAGATGAGGAGGAAGAGCCAGCAGCAGCTGACAGATGGAGAGAATAGACAGACCGTTCCCTGTTTGTGAAGGACTGCTAGAAAAGTTTAAAATAACTAATTGTCTGTCCTGAATCAGTCTTATTAGGTAATGTTCAAATAATTTTATCATTCCAGTGTTTTCAGTGTGGGAGAAAGTACTCAGGGCCTTCAAGTTACACACTATGAAAGGCAGCAACAAGTTTAATATTCAGAAACCTAAAGTATGTATCAGCAGCAGAATGGACCTAAAAATAAATGTTTGTTCCAGTTCTATGAAGCTTTGAGTATTTTGGATTAGTAGCACTGCTGTGTTTGTTGCATCATATTGCTGTAATTGTTTATATGCTTTATATATTCTGAGGTAAGTTGATCTATAGTGTTACATCATATTCTATAAGGATGTTACGTGTTTGTATACTTTCTGCCCAGTTTGACCCATTTAGCAGAAGCCAGCCTGTTTAAGGCTCTGATATCTATTCTGTATGACTGAAAGCAGTTATGACATGGTCTGATTTTCTCACCCAATAAAGGAATATTTCATATATCAGTCTACTCTTCATTTTATCAGAAACAGTTATCACAGCTTGTACATTTTCTTTTTATAAATATATGTAAGCAATGAGCCAAATTTAGTAATGCCAACATGAAGGAACAACATTTGTCTCTTATATATGATACACCTATATATGCACTGTCAAAGATACTTGTCTTTGAGTGAAGATTTAAGGTGATAAGACATATAAATAACTGCAACTTGAATCTGTACTGAAGCTCAGTATTTGACACAGAGTTCATGTTCACTGCTGTAATAGCTAATAATGATTAATATAATAACTATAATATTGGCCATATTATATTTACATTGCCAAAGTGATATGACTTTAGTCTCATGAACAACATTAGCTAATTCTTATTTACTAACTAATCTTAAATGACTGTTCAGTACAGAAATGAAGCCCAAAAATCATGTTTTACTGTCCTGTGGCCTCAGCCTCAGATACTTATCAAATCACACAAAGCTCTTGTAGAAACAAACAAACAAATGAACAAAATATGTTCTCCTTCATTTCTGTCAAACAAAGCTGTATGACGCGTTTCCAGCAGTTAGTATCATGGTTGCTAGGCAACCTGGGAAGCGCGACGGAGACTAGACCGTCCCATACAGACAAACTTGCCGTTTATTTTGCAAATCGAGCTCATCACTGCCCCTAGCGTTCTGGAGCACTTCCGTTGTGTTTTGGGGTTTGCATGTGCTTTGGAGTTTGTACGTGCTTTGTCTTCTCATACACACTGGGTTGGCCCTAAGCTTTCACGCAAAAACTTTTTATTTAAGGAATGCTATGTGTGGTTGTTCCCATTCACCTGCCTGAGCTCACAATGATCTGTGTAAATTAGAGCTTCTAAAAAATGCATTTTTTTTCTTCTCTTTGTCAAGTTGCCCGAGAAAGATCAAAACTTGCTTTTGCAAAAATGCTTAATGATTAAATTATTACTTTGAGCCAAAGAGCATGGATATCTTTCCTCTTGCTTTTCCAGCCAAGAATTCCCCTTGACACAAGTGTGAATTGCATTAATTGTCCAACTAAAGAATAAAACTGTGTATTCACAGTCAAAACAACTTTACATTGAGGGCAATGATAATGATAATGGCCGAACTGCTTTGAGCTGACAAAAAGGCAACAGTAACTGCAATGACCACTTGTTACAGCTGATATAAGCAAAAGAGCATCTCTGAATCCAAACCTTGTACCACTCCTGTCATCTAAGAACGGAAAACTGAAGCTATCAGTTCGCAGAGGCTCACCAAAATTGAACAAGAGAAAATTGGAAAAATGTTGCCTGGTCTGATGAGTCTCAATTTTCTGATGGTAGGGTCAGAATTTCTTGTAAACAACATAAAAAGATGGCTACATCCTACCTTGTATTAAAGGTTCAGAATGCTGGTGATGGTGTAATGGTGTGGGAGATATTTTCTTTGTACACTTTGGGCCCTTTAGTAACAGCTCCACAGTCTATCTGGATGCTGCTATTGACCATGTCCATACTTTTATGGCCACAGTGTATCTTCTGCCATGACACGAAGTTCCAATCATCTCAAACTGCTTTCTTGAATGTGGCGGTGTTCAAGACACAGTTCACTTTACTCAAATGGCCTCCACAGCAGCCAGATCCCAATCTAGTAGAGCACCGCTGAGTCGTAGTAGAGTGGGAGCCGAGTCTGCAACAACTTTGTGATGCTATTATGTCAATGTGGATCAAAATCTTTGAGGAACCTTTCCAACACTTTGAGTCTATGCCACAAAGCATTAAAGCAGTTCTGAAGGCAAAAGAGATCCAACCCAATACTAGCAAGGTGTCCCCAATCAAGTGGCTGATGAGGGCATTTTTGGTTTTTAAATTCATAAGTATATCATGCATTTTCCTGACAATCCACATAACTCCCCTTCCTTTGGATTTATACACTCTGATAGCTTTCTTCGCCTTTGTTTGAATAATAAAAGTTGTTTTTCCTTGCACCAGTTAACTCCCATTGCTATACAGTGCCTGCACAATCTGCTAATTCTCACAGGTACAACCTCACACTTTATTCTGTGAACTCAATTAACACCATACTGCATTTTCTCCTCAGACTTTATTTTTAACCTATAAAGCTAATTGATTTCATGTTCCAACCTGGCTCGATGTACACCCTGTTTTATCCGGGTAACCCATGCATTATCAGGCCAGTCCACTTCCAGCAATGACCAAGTTTCCTCTGCGCTTGAGCTATTTCTGGAGTTGACTGTAAAACATCAAGGTGAAAGTGGATGCTGGGATCGTGGAAAAAGTGAAGCAAGAGACGATCTCCCCTCATAACCAAATACAATTATATTGTTGATCCTCCGTTATCCCGGAGGCAGTTAAACAAGAAGTAACTTTTCTAAAACACTCAGATAAGATGATGAATATGCTATGGAGAAGAAATCGTTTAAATTCCAAAACCATGAAGAGAAGATAACAAACACAAGCCGTTCCCCTCTTTTAGACAGATATAAAATAACTGTGATTACTACATTAAGGCAAAGAGAATCCATTTCACCATCCAAAAACATTAGATAGGGAACTTAAAATGTAGATAAGGCTTTCTAAATTGAAAACTAAAACTATAAATGAAGTTCAGTAAAGCAGTATCATTCCGTGTTTTGAGTAGTCTTGGGTACCATGTCACAAGTGGCTACCAGTCTGAATTAATGTGGCTAAGTTCATTTTTGTTTATTGTGGTAATTACATTTGTTGCACAAGCAGTTATCAGAAATTTTATTGGCGTCACAGCTGTAACAGCAGCACCTGTCAGCAGCAGCACATGGTTTGGTTTTGCTCAGTGGTGTGTTTTGCAAATTTTACACTGTAAAGTGGCAGCATTACAAAATGTTCCCACACAGAAAACAAACGCACAAAGTGGAACCACAGTTTACTGTTTTTCGGTGGGTTTTTTTTGCACATTTAGCCCAAGGTAGGAGAAGAGCTTCATGTTTTAATCGAGAGAACTATTTTGGAATCTGGATTTATGCAGAGAATTAAAAAGTCCTAGATCCTTTGCCTGTTGAAAAATAAAAATGACAAAAAATCTTTGTTTTCCTTAGAAGAGATCATGCAACCAAAGTTCCCTAAATTTGGATACTGTGCATTTGCTCCCTTCAGTTTGTCTCTATTAACAGTTGCCTGCCAGGGTTTTTAGGAAAATGTGCAATTAATAATTTTATTGGTTTAGAGGAGACCAGACTAAACATACAAGTTATGTAAGCCTCAATGGCTTTACTGAGTAATCTTTATTTCTTAATTGTTCCAGGAAACTCAGTAATCAAACTACACAATTGTTACCTTAATTGTCAGCAAATATCTAACAGCACCGATTCTAAAAAGTGTTTTGAACATATCCCTTAATACTTTCAGAGTGATGTTATAGCAAACAATTTCTGACACTAACTAAAAACCACGTGTGTCTCGGTGGATCCATGTGACCACAGGAGGCTTATCTGTGCTCTAGAAGGGGATGCACAGAGAGGAAGTGACACAGCAAAAATGACTTTTCGGAAGCCATTTCTTACATTGATTGTTTCATAGCATGAATATCCAAGCTGTGAAACTGAACTACAGTTCACTGGCAGGTGATTATTAGATATCTCTGCTTTTAAGTTTGCCTGTCAAAGAATCAGAAGTAATCTTACAGACTAGGATGCTGCTGATAAGATAAATGGTACCTAAAATCCACACAGTAAATCGGATAAATGGTGTTTGTTGTATAAAAGAGATGAATTGTCTCCACTTTAATGTTCTAATCTGATGGTGAGAAACATCCCTCTCTCATGACTGCAATTAACTTTTAACAAGAGATAATAATTACTGAATTTGTGCAAATTGGGTAGATATTTGCCTTGTCCCTCTTCACACTACTCTGAGTGGCTGCTGCCTGTCTGCATTTGTTTAGGCATCTGTGCATAAGAGCATTTGCACTGTCAGAACAAAAGTTGGGCCTTTTTAAAGCTGAATTTTCTTACCGTCTGGTTGTCCTCGTAGAGTTTGAGGTCATAGCCGCTTAGCTCAACACAGAAAATGATTGCTGTCACGCCCTCGAAGCAATGAATCCACTTCTTTCTCTCCGAACGCTGTCCGCCCACGTCTACCATCTTGAAGGTGAGCTCCTTAAAGGTGAACTTGTTCTCCACAATCCCAGTGGTCATGTCACGGGATCGTAGGATGTCCTCGACCGTGGGGATGTACTCAGGTGCAGAAATGCGGTCCAGGTCATTTAGGTAGTAGGCAGTGTTGTCCTCTAAGTGGTATTCATTGGATCGTTGAAAGCACTCCTGGACCCCTGAGTCTGCCCACAGACGTTTCATTACCCCTAGCAGCTCTGGAGTAATCTCCCCCTTGCTCTCAGCTGGCCCTGTAAGGGCAAAGAGCTGCACAGCATCATAGGCGCGGTCAGGATTGTGAAAGTCAATTTTAAGAGTGCTGAGAGCACGGATGATGCGGGTGAGAGAGTCGATGGCATTGTACAAGATGAGTGGCTTGTACTCCTTGCAGGCTTCCAGATTGAAGCCTCCACTGTGGATGATTTTCATCTGTTTGACTATGGTGCTCTTGCCAGAGTTGCTGGTGCCCAGCAACAACAGTTTGATCTCACGCCGCTGCCGCTGACTCTCTGAGCGCAAGTGGCGGTCGATCCGCCGCGAGCGCCGCGCCGCTTCCTTCTCCTCCGAGCTCTGACGGCATCCCATGGTCCTCCACCACGTGGTAAACCCAAAGGAACTCGTGCTGCTACTTGATGGGGAAGCAAATAGTAATGAAGTGGTGACTGAATATGTGGCGGTAGAAGGAGAGAAGAGGGGGGTTTGTGTGTACAGGCCTTCAGAGATTTCACAATAGACTAGTTGAGGACAAGACAGGAAAGCTACCACACTGACGAGTGACTCAGGAGTGTTTCATGCTTTTTGTTCAGGGGCAGTCTGTGAGTTCTGTGTGGGCAGAACCCAGACTTGTGGGATGCCCACACAGTGGCCTGGCTCTGAGGTCTGACTGCCTACTGAAGCCTGGGGTTCATAGCAGGGGCTCCCCCTGAGGAAATGTTCTGGAGGAAGGTTCGAGAACGTTCAGTGTATGTCAGTAGAGAAAGTGTTTAGGCTTGATGCGAGCAAATAGCAAACCCCTTTCACTCTCTTCCCACATGGCTCTTGCAGTGTTTTGCCCTTCTTCAGCCTCTGAAATCATCCACCAAAGTTGTATCTTTGGCCTGTTTTGCTTGGTCTTCCTGTGGTGAAATATCTCCCAGTCAACTGAAGGCCTCCAAATCTGCCAACACACAAGACAGAGAGGAGTCGTGAGCAAGATAAATAGCAACAGTTTTATTAATGACAATTGTGCTGAAGCGACAATTCATTATATATGTTTTTGTTTTTCTGGAGGTTAGAAGCTTACTTCAGCAGAAATAGTTACCACTGGAGGAATTAACACTTACCTACTTTGTCTGGTACCTACACAAACAGATCAGCTGACAACAGACTCTCTCCTAGGGGAGTGAGGTTCATATCATGTCCATTTTTTGTGCAATTATAGACAATATGTTTTCATTTGCTTGTAATGGATTGTATTTTTTGCATCTTAAGTCTATGGTTATAAAAGCGAAAGTTACATTTAAAAGCTCCATTTGGCAATACCTTTTAAATCAGTCATAGTATTTACTGTGAAAATACCATGTTTTACATTTTGTAGTTAGACTTTTTGCAGTACAAACTTGAAGTAATCTTTTTTTTTTGTCTGTCACATCATTGTGGAGGAATTTTGCTCCACTCTTCTTTACAGCGTTGCTTCAGTTCATTGAGGTTTGCAAGAATTTGTTTCTGCACAACTCTCTTAAGGTCTTACCACAACACTTCAGTCAGGTTGCGATCTGGACTTTGACTCGGTCATTGCAACAACTTGATCTTTCCTTTTGCAAACATTCTGTTGTGGATTTGCTGCTGTGCTCGGGATAATTGTCTTGCATGACCCAATTTTAGCAAAGTTTGAGCTGTCAGATAGATGGCTTCACATTTGACTCTAAAATACTTTGGTACACAAAGGAGTTCATGGTCCATTCAATGATTACACGGTGCCCAGGTTGTGTGGCTGCAAAACAAGCCTGAATCATTTGCCCTAAACCACCATGGTTAGTATGTGGGATGCCCACACAGTGTGCTGATATGCCGCCTTTGGTTTTCACCAGATGTAGAGCTTTGCATCTTAGCCAAAGATCTCCACTCTGGTCTTATCTGTCCAAAGGACATTGTTACAGAAGTCCTGTAGTTTGTTGAGATTCACCTTTGCAAACCTAAGCTGTGCTACCATGTTCAATTTAGAGAGAAGAAGCTTTCTATTGGCAACCCTTCAAAAAAGCTATACTTATTCAGTTTTCTAATTGTGCTGTCATGAACTTTAACTAAGATGTAGCTCAGGTTGGGTTTTTTTCTGGTTTTTTTTATTTATTTATTTATTTATTTTCTGAGCATTGCCCTGGGGTGAATTTGCTGGGATGTCCACTCTCAAGAAGATGGTGGCATTGTGTTAACACACACTTGAATGCTCCAGACCTGCAAACTGCCAAAACTCCTGCTTTTATAGAGATGCTAACACTTATTGATGGTCAGTTAATCTCTGTATTTTATTATTAGTATCTGGTGTCCTCTTTCCCTCTTCTTTCTATGTAAGCAGTAAGTGTGCTTACTTTTAAAAACTTCTCTGATTGTAACTATTAACATTTTGCTCGAAGACTGGGACTAAGTCGTTATCCAAACAAGCTGCATACTAAAGGCCATAGACGTACTTATGGTAGGTGTTTGAATGAGGGAGCTCTAAAGGTGCTGGTAGATTTATTTCTGAGCTCGAGGGAGTAGGGATAGCACTGCTTTTGGTTTTTATGCCAAGCCAAGCTCTAGCCTAGTATGACATTATTATCTGCATATTTATGCAAAACTGAGAAGAAGAAATGAAAAATAAATGCACTATTGATTCTTCCTTGATCCAGCAGATAGTTACTGAAAGCACGCTTACTAACCTGCACACTTCCCATTTAAACATTGTCATAATACCTATGTTCTGCCTCTTCAGATTACTTCCCTTAACAGGAGTCTTTTGTTACCACTTACTCTGAGGCAAGCTAACCCTGCCTATCCACTTAACAGTACCACACACAGACTCATTTTATACACAATCAAGGTCAAACATAGGATTGAACCAGGCGAGATAAACTAAAAAAACAAAAAACAAACAAACACTATCCACCGTTTGAAAGGGAAGTGATGCAGTGTAAACAAAAATGTGTTTTCTCTTGCAAACAACAGCATCTCATGCTAGTTCCCTCACAAGCCAGTGTCTCTGCCTGCACTCTTTCTGCGCTGGTGTTCAGTAAAACAAGGTGAAATGCTTATTTACTATCAAAGTGGAAAATAACAGGCTCAAGCCAGCAGGTGCCTCTCATGCTTTCATGCTACTGCAAAGCTCTTACTCTTTGTCCAGTCATATGTGTGGCTATCTTTCATATTTCACATGCAAATAGTTTTCGTTCATCTCCCATTTTCATACATTATTTGCATATGGCATCACTTTTATTTAAATAAAACAAATACTGCATTGGAAGAAGCTTGGTTGCTTGAATTTACATAAATGTCTCAAATGTCCAGAGGCTGACGTGAATAATTACAAGCAAGAATAACTGTGCTACTGTTGTTTCTATCAGATTCAGCAACAAATGGGTGCACACTGGAACAGACTAAGCGATGGCAGAATATTGGTATTATCTTTAGACACACACAGAGAGAAGGAGAGCACCTTTTTTTACTCTGGTGCGTGGCGTCCACTCTTCAAAAGACAAAGGACAACAAAGCAGAACAAAGCCATAATAAAGCATCATGACACAGACAGAAAAGAGAGTTGGTTCCTGGCTTCAGGCACCTTACTACCCTCTCAAAATGGCAAAGCCAGCCAAACCGGTTAATGCACATCACTGATTTTTAGAGCCCATGAAACACATTAAAGCTGCGTGCGAAGTCATTCCATTTTGTTATTTCACAAATATGCAGCTCTGACATTTCTGCACTTTTTGAAGTTATACCTCTTATTTGATAATTTCTGTGGAAGTAGTGCACTGGTGAAGTAATATTAGACACATTTACACACTGCATGGAGAGGAACGTGGCCTTTTTCTTCCTTACACATGGATAACTAGAGCATATCGCAGCAGGAACCCACAAAATTTTAACAAAAAACAAACACAAATTAATTAGGAAAGTGCCTAGAGGATGAAAACATGCTTACTCTTTGCAACAAATTATACAGTCTAGTTTAAAGTCGAAATAGCTCCAAATGCAAGCGACAGCAAATAAATAATTAGCTTTTAAAGGTCAAGAAAATATCATTTCTATATCAGGATTTCACATCATGCTTACAGTGCCAACTTTACTTTACAAGGATACATCTCAGGCTTTGGTAAAACTTACAAAGAGTTTGGCGCAAAGACTTAAAATGTAATTGTAACCAGACACAATACTATCACAAAGGCCCCAAATTCATTCCACAGCATGACAACAACCCCAAATATATCCAGGCAATATACAACAGATGCCACTGTGACCTGATCTCAACATCATGGAGCCAGTTCAAGAATACATGAAGACAGATGAAACTAAAGGCGCCTACAGACTGTGGGCTTTCAGCAGTCTTGTAAACTGCATGCCGCTGTTGACAAAAAGACCTCTGGACGACACACACAAGCAGCATTTCTGATGTCACAAATGACGTGAAGCCTATGAGCTGGTTCGAGTCACATAGGGTCATTTATGTAGCGTGCCTCAGTCTCCTCACGCCATATCTCAAGCACACCTCACCAGTTTTTTTTCTGTGTATTTAAGCTGATGAATTTCCCATCGTGACATTTAAGCATTGCTGCCTGCAGATTCAACCATTCCACCACCCCAACATCCACCGATAGGCTCCAGGAGGATATTTACTCATCACTTCACAATTTTTATCAAATTTTTGTCTTCTTTTTCCCTTAGTCTGTGTTTTGCCACAGCTCTCTTTTTTATCTTTTCTCTTTCTCTTCATCCACCACCATCACCAACCAGTTATAGCAGATGGTCGCCCCTCCCTGAGTCTGGTTCTCTGGGAGTTTTTACTTCCCACCATTGCACAGTGCTTGATCATAAGGGATCGCTTGAATGTTGGGGTTTTCTCCAGAATACCGCAGGATCTTTACCTTGGGGCGGCCGTTGCTGTGAATTGTTACACACCTGAACTGAATTGAATATTTGCACTAGATGGCAAACTCTAACTGCATCCTGCTGCTGTAATAAATCATGTGAGTTAGTAACTTTGTTTTCTTTTTTTGTTGCCTCCACTTATTCCACTTGGGTTTGTTTTTGTATTTTTTTTTTATTATGCCAATGTATTTTTGATTATTGTGCGCTTTCATGTCTCGCCCTATAGGTTGCTCAGTTGACCACAGTTGCACTACATGGACAAATGTGGGACACCTACACATCACACCTACAGGAGCCGTTTAACCATGGAAACCTGTGCAATGAAGCTCTCAGGGGAAATTTGTTGTGCTGATGTTAATGCCAGAGGAGGTTTGTAACTAAAGAAAATAAGTCAACAGAGCACTGGTGACTTTTACACACAATGTGTCACAGTGCTTACAGTTGACGGTGACATATCCATTAGAAGACATTTCACAAACTGACTTGTTGAAAAGGTGGCATCTTGTTCAATTACAACATTGGAATCCAGCGAGCTCTTTAGAACAACGCATTCTTTCACGAATGTTTGTAAAGGCAGACTGCATGGCTCTGTGTTTGATTTTATACACCTGAATTCAAAGATTAATAGGTGTGGCCCAGTACTTTTGTCCATATAGAGTATTTTTAGTTGCAACTACCAACTTTGAACCTCTCTCACAGTGCAACACTGGAGCACTGTAAGATATAACGATTCTCTCCTGTTGGTCAGTTTTTGTCTGGGAAAGTGCAAAATTGCTCAGCTTAACACAGCATGAATCCACTACAAGGTCTCAAAGATCATTGGAGGAGCTCACCTTGCAAATGGATTGAAAAACTGTTTGCAAGTCTACAATACAAAGCTTCTCCTGTTTTTTTGTTTGTTTGTTTGTTTTGTTGCATTGACTAAATACACTAACTATTGATTTGATTTTGCTGCATTTTGCACAAAATAGTTCTGAATATTTGTACTAGAACTATTGCAGACCGTCTTCTAGAAAGTGAGTGTTATGGGTACATCGAATGACTGAGTATCAGCGTGGAGGCCGAGTGATGAGTGAATGCAGAGCCACGGGGGCCAGGCAGAAAGGACAGCATCTTGATGCATCATGAGGGCTGAAGAAATCTGATAGCCATCATGTGACAGAGCCTGGTCACTCTCTTGCTTTTCCTGCACAGCTCTGGCTGCACACGGCCCATCATCTCCCCCTTCACTACTGCTCCCAGAGGCTTACCTCTAATTATTAATTCACCATGCTGCAAATAATTACAATCACACGATTGATTCAAGATGAGTATATGCAGTCACGGTGGTTTCTGTTGTATAACCTCTCCTACTGTCCTACTGCTGTAGTTATTTAGCCCACGAAAATGCTCTTACAATTAGGGTCAGTCACATTAGATTGAGTGGCGATTTTAATCCATTAGAGGCTGAATGGTATTGCTCAGACATGAAATTTGTTCAAAGAAAAATGCATTATGTAACAACTACAGATGACTTACCAGAATGGACAGTATGTGAACAAACATTGACATCTCATACTGATGTTTAAACACACAGGAAGGATCACACCATATAGGTAGGTAGGGAAAGTGTTTCTTTTAGTCACATCAGTTAAAAGCCTTAGTTTTTAAACAGAATTTAAACATTAGTTAAAATTAAACTGGAGTGGTGACCAGATCCTGACAGTGAACTTAGTTTTCCGGATAAGAACAGCCATTAGAAAGCATGTTTGGAAGATCTGATTGCAGCTAATGAAGACATGTTGCTGAAGTCTGCTTTGTGAAATGAAACTTATGTCAACGGAATAACAAATAAAAGGCAACTGAAGGTCCAAGACGGTGCTGAGATGTGCAATGATGAGACTGACAAATGCAGTACAGAACTGCTGGTGATATGCAGAATGGAAATTCTACTGTTTTTATAAATGAAAAGGAAAAATGTCGAATGTTAAAAGAAAGGTGAAAAGTGCAGGTGTGCTTTTAGTCATCTTGTAATGGTTTATGAATGAGGTGAGCAGGGCTGTGTGTGTGTGTGTGTGTGTGTGTGTGTGTGTGTGTGTGTGTGTGTGTGTGTGTGTGTGTGTGTGTGTGTGTGTGTGTGTGTGTTTTAAATCCATGGCCAGCGGGCTTCAGTTTCAGTTGTTGTATTGCAAAAACCCCTAACCTAAGAATACTGTCTCCAACAGGTAATAAGCAGGCAAGTTAATTCACAGGCAGATTTATTATTTAATCAGCAATTATTGAAATCCATACTGAATGAATCCAAAAGGTAGGACATTTATTATGACTAATGTCTCAGTCACACTAGAGTGAAAATGAGGCAGCAAAGACCTTGCAACTAGGTAGTCTGATTATTGCATTTTTTTTTTTTTATTTTTTTTTTTTTGCATTTGGTTATGAGTTGAAAGAAATCTACAGTCACAGGTTGCAAGTAGTTGCAGTAACAAACTGGTTGAGTGTGTAGCACCCTCAACCTCTTGGTGACCACTTACAAGGTGATTGTGCAGATGTGGTAAGAAGCCCATCTCCAAACAATCACAGTCCGACTCAGACTGACTCAAATTGCCAAAGGTTTGCAAATAACTGCTATCTAATTAATAAACGCAGACAGGCCAACTCCAATTCCTATATTAAAGTAAAGTACGCCAACTAGATCACTATTTATGGAGGAGTTTCTGAATTTTGGATTCAAATCTATGAGTTTCAGGCCATTCTTGTGAATTTCTGTGTATGTAGACAGCAACAGAATTGCCATTTTAATCGAATGATTACAGTTAACCATTATCACAAAGAGACTGCATGCAGTTCAATTGCAAGGTGATGACAGACTAAATGCAGACTGACTCTGTCCTATTACCATTTTATTGAAGTCTTAGTGCACCAAAGTTGTTTTGAAGATGCCAACTGAGTGCGAGTTGTCCCTGTCTGTGAAGAAACCATTTTAAAGTTCATTGCACACATTTGCAATCATTTTGGTCATGCTACAGTCTCCCACCAGTTTTCCCTTGTGTGACTGTAATATAAGCAGAACTATCTGGGAAGTGGCACCTGTGACGTGAAACTGCAACTGTTTCATTTAGTGTTTCTAATAGGATCACACAGAAATTCACATGTAATTCTTCTTGATGAACACTTATCAGCCGCAGCATTAAAACCACTGATAGGTGGTGTGGATGACCTTGCGTTGTGTATATCACATTTTTTCCCAATGTAATGTTCCACTGGGAACCACTGGGTCCAGGTAGCACCAGTCACAGCATGTTTGTAGACCACTCCAGCCTCCTGAAACAGGACAGACTGCCCCACAAGTCCCAAAGATTCCGCAGGAGTGGGTTGGGAAAGACACGAGAACGACGAGGACTTCACCCAACTTTCTGGAGCCCAGTCCAGTCGAGCATTTGTACCCTGTGCTGGAACAGTGCTTATGTGTTCTGACCAAAAGGCATCTGTTTTGCTGACTGAAAGCTTGCTTACTGCTCACAAAAAAAAGTTACTAGTAAGTAAGCAACTTACTGGAATCAAGATAAAGAATTTTCTTCCCCTGTTTTTATAGTCATATCTGAAACCTCAGAAATGAAACAGAAGCTAATCTCTAAATATAAAGCAGTGATCAAACCTTTGAGTATGTCATTTTTCACTTCTGCCTTCAGAGTAATTGTCATATTTATATAGAAAAGTCCAGTCTAAAACTAAACTGAGGTGTTCTCGAGTAAGAGATTCTTAAAAACCATCAGCCCTTAAAGCCAGTTGCCCAATCATGTGATTACCACAGAGGTGGTGAATAATCTGAGATGACTGCAACTTCCAAGAAGTTATGAATAACACCATTTGGTACAGACTGGATTTTCTTAAGTCAATTTGACCGACAGGTGATGATGCAATAAGTTTAAAAGCTTTCTTTCCTAAATGAAGGTATATATAAGAAAATGCCCTCATCTGTCAGGCTGGCATTGACACAGTCATGGATATTATTTGGAGCTGTGCTCATGTTTTTATGTTACTTCTACCATAAATATTTAAAAAAAACACATCCACATTCATACAGCAAAGACTCTTGAAATAAGGAAGTGTTTTATTTGGAAGAAGATGAGAATTTTATATTTAGCTCGGTAAAAACTAATTTGAATTGAAGGCATGTGATTCACATCTTATACAGTATTTTCCTGAATACTTTGGACCACAACATCATTGTGGTTGATGCACTACACATGACTGAAATTAAGTCTGAAAGCTCAAACTGCCTTTTAGCTGCTCCGGCTTCAGATACAGAGAAAGCGAGTGAGTGAAGTAGATACCATATGGAGAAATATTAGAGATTATTACATTAGCCACAAAATGACCTGCAAACTTTAATCTTTGACAAATGTTACATGTTTATATAGCAGACATAAGCGGAGAGGCTTAAGTGGAGGGACCAGTGGCGCGTTTGATGTATTTCTACCCCCTTTGTGAGCCAGAAAATACCCGTCTACAAAACTGACATTGATTTTAAACTCAAATGCACTCTTGTGAGGTGTCATGGCAGTGTGCTGATAGACAGATAGCCTTACAAAGTATACAAAGCAGCTTTTGTGGTAATTCCTGCTACAGTAGGTGTCTCCAAAACCACATATTGGCTATTCATAAGTGAAGAGAGGCTGTAATATTCAGACACTTTTGTTTCATGTCCCTCTAAATCCACACCCGAACCTCTTGATCTAAATAACGCTACCCTTTGTCAGCAAAAGCCACTACTGCATGTTCGTGAGGACGCAAATCAGGTCACATGACATTCATGCAGGTCAAGTCCCATTTATCGGTTTGTTCTTACTGGATGTGACGACAGTGAACTCTTTTTTTATAGTTTCTTAGTTTTCCTTATTTGTTATTTTGGATACTTCAGGTCATTTTATATTAGTTTTATGTTCATCAAGTTATTGCATAATATCGTCTGTTTATTGTTTATTTTGCTTTTGTTTAGCAATGAAGTGCGCCTGTCATTTTGTGTGGTTGCATGCAGTTGTGCTGTGCGGTTACTGCTGATCAGTTTGTGCAGTTTTTTCATTCTGAACTCTGATTTCATCATTTGTAATGTTTCCAATTGTGCCTTTAGTGGTTTTGCAACAGTTTCCAATGTGGACTTGTAGGTGTCTGCACAAGGACAAGCAAGGACACCGAAGCTTTAGCTGCACGAGGCAATCACAGTTGTTAAGAATGAATTGTCTCAAGTTACATTTACAAAAAACAAGACATTTCACTCAGTGACTGATAACCTGTTGGTAACTGTCTTTTTTAAGTTACAATAATATATTGTGAAAGATGCTGCAGCCTTTCTATCATCGTTGCCAGCTTGATATACTTGAGTGGCTCCAGTGTGGAAATTATGACCCAGATAACCAGGATTTCTTATCACAGAAAATAAGAAAAAGACACTAAAATGGGCCTTGTGAAAAAAGTAATCATTTACAGGCAGCGCTGCTGACAAATTAGCTTGGAGCAGCACGAGCAGTTACATAACCCACTCTTAATTTTTCTTTTGTGTATGTTATTTAATTGTACTGCTGGGTTTGTGTGTTCTCATTTGTCCCAGTGGCATTCTGTTTAGGTCTCCTACCAAGAAGCAGAGCAGGGGCTGAGAGGAGTCTTAAATCAGTGCTGCTCGAGCTTCTGGAAAGGGTGCTGGAGATGTTACCAGTCTGGGAAGGTTTCCAGGAAATCTTACATCTAACAGCTAATACACAGCAAGATAAAATGGAACTGGTTACTGTGGCTATGACAATCTAAATCTCTCAAAAATCCTTGTGGGGAAACAAACAAATAAAAACGGCTGGATTTTTTAACCATACTGCATTTGTTGTGTAGATAATTGCTGTCACTTTGCTTCCACGGGTAAAAAAAAACAAACATAGATTGACTCTAATTGATAGATTATTCACTGTTGCGAGTATTATCATGTGAAGCAGGGCACGCTGGGCAGAAATCTAGCTAGATGAAGTAGGATGAAAGCACAGAGTGTGTTTATAGAGAGCTGCGACGTGTAATAGGACAGAAAGAATTGGTAAATAATATCTGGGTTATCTGAACGCTGCACTGAATGATTTTCATGTTTCAGTTCATTGACTGGCTGTGCTGCAACACAACGCTGCAGAATGAGCGACATAAAGCAGACAGTGAGTTTCATGCTTTGAGCTGCAAACTGATGCTAGCTGCTAATACAGATTCTGTAGATTATGGTGGTCCATGTGATGCTTTCAGATAAACATGCCATGTGTCTTGTCGATCGTGATAACTGAAAGGCACTCTGTTGGTTTGCATATCTCACAGGAATTAAATAAACAAAGTTTTCCAACCTAGAAGGCCCGGTTCTATGTGATGAGTCAGAGCTTTGTGGTCGCCCCACTTTACGTCACATTCACAGCTCTATTCAGCAGTTTGCACCTCTTTAGATTTAACCATATGGCTTAACCTTCATTTTTTTCTAATAACACACTAATAATCCTCACTTCTTATACATCAGCGTTCTTGAGAGGAGATTGGATTATAGTGAAAACTAAAGAAGCAGTAAGCCTTGTCATCCAGGCTGAGAGCTGATAGATAGTTAACAACATATATACACTGAAGAGGCATTTGAATGGGCTGTCAAAGAATAACTAGTCTAGTCTGCAGCCATGTGTCTGAGAAGCATCTGAGGAGAGGCATTCTGAGAACCTGTAATGACCGCACAGTTGCTTCAAAAACACGTGTCAGGAGACCAACCATTGGCTGGTGGTTGCAGTTAAGTGAACTCAAAATCACCAACATCACTTATGTTCCCTCTGTAAACACTCTTGAAACACTGTGGATCAAAAATGGCCTTAAATGCTCTTTTAAAAAAAAGTTCCATATCTGAGTCTGGTCATTGTAAACTCTTAATTTAGCCCTCAAAATTGTTTCTTTAACATTTCACGTTCTTACTTTCCATCACGTCCTCACCGCAGACCTCTGAGGAAGATGCCTGCGTAGTATACACATGTGAGGACACAACTCATTCATTACTGAAAACAATGATGGGCAGTGTTCTCCTCTCTCCACTCCCCCAAAACAGTGGGCTATTTAGAGGGTGGAGACAGGGTGGGGGTGAGGTCGCTGTATGATAGATGCTTTTCCGTGATAATACTCTGTTTAATGTTCCTCATCTCAGCGGCTGTGTTCCCCCTTCTCTAATCCAGCGGGTCACACTGAATCACAAGGCCAGCCAGCGATGACAATGGCATGTTTGTGCACAGGCTGAGCCTGTACGCTGTGTGATGTGAAGGGATAAGATGGCACAAGGTGGACACTAGAGGCTCGCGTGCACATGCTGCTGTATAAAAGCAAACGGGGGGCGCGCATGCATGCCTTTGGATACAGTAGGCATTCTTCGGCTTTTGAACCGTATTAGGTAGATCAAATGCAGGTTGGTGCTATGAACACTGTAATCTGCATTCAAACACTCACTACAGCACAGCATTCATTTGGGTCATGACAGATAAGATAAACGCCTTCTCTAACAGAAGGAAATTGCGGGTAACAGACACTTTCAGGCTTCTACAACCCACAGGCATTATCTGCTGTTAGTGATTTGATAACGGGAACAGGAAAAAGAGAAACATCTTACACTGCAGCAGATGCAACACTTTAATTGCCATTAACCCACCCAATGAGCTCTGTAGAATTAAAGCACAAAGGACAATGACAAATGAAAAGGGAAAAAAGTGCTACTTAAACTATTAGGCGCAAACTATCTTTGATGTTACAGTGGGTTTCTGGTGCGGAAGTCTTGGAGATGACGATGAAGTATGTTTTTCAATAAATGAGTTCAATTAGACGAGTATAGTTTAACTGTATGTTGTGTGTTTACATGAAGAAAGAGCCTAGAGCATCGGCTATGTGAAAGTGCCGAACTTTATGGAAACAGCAAGGAGCAAGAAGAAGTCACCGAGATACACCACCAGCCTCACGTCATTTTCAGATGTTTTCTTGGAAAAGGCGACCTGCACGCCCTCATCAAAACAAAGAAAAGTGGCTGTGATCCAGAAAGCCTGAACTAAGAGTACAGACTGTAAAGCTTGCCTCTCCTTTTCTCTCTCTCTCTATATATATGTGGCATATATCAGCTTTCACTTCTTCCACTGAAGATCAACATCCCTCAGCAGTCGGTTGTAGGCCGTAGCCCTCGCTCACCACCACCCTCTCTCTCCACCACCTCCTTGTTGTCATATGACCACTGTTATGTGTGTGCAGTGGAACACAAAGTTGCTCTGTTAGTCCCCTCTGCTGTGCCCTCTCATCACTCAGATTTGAGTGCTGGAAGCAAGGCCCTCTTGCTGGCCTGCCTCAGGAAAACAGACAGTCCCCTGTATGCGACTACCAGCAAAGATTAGAAAGGAGGGCAACGAGAGAGAGAGAGAGAGAGAGAGAGAGAGAGAGAGAGAAGGATGAATTGAGCTGGTGTGGTTTTATATAACACCAAAGATAATCTAATCCTTACTCATTCACTGAACCCCACCCTAAGATTTTGTTCGATTCCTCTGACAGCTTTCCCTCATTGATGCTTTACTGTGAAGTCGATTATTAGCCCTTTCTACAATCAGCGGCTGCCTGTTGAAAATGAGCTGCCAAAGCATGTCTTACAGCTGTTTGTGTGGAGATGACACTTTGTTCCAGTACCTGGCTAGGATTAAAGACCCAAAACAAACACAAATGCTGAGCCAGCTGAACAGAGCGGTGCCCCGCCTGAACATAGCGGCAAAGCAGCTCAAACACACATACACACACACACATACCTTAGGGACACGCATTTCCTTAGTGTTTATTTAACCGTGCCTGCATAAAGATTGGGCTTCATGTTCACTCTCACAACTACCAAGACAAACGCTGTAAGAGTTGTGTGATAATTCTGCTGGTCCCCCTCCAGGAAATAAATGACACCTTAGATTAATCATTTTATTAAGTAGGCTGCTGAGGGAGCTACGCTCAGGCCCCCTTGGTACTTAACTGTAATAGAGCTGAGTTTAATTGTCCAAGCTGGTGGTGTGCTCACCTACAAGGTTAAAAAGATTGCTAAAAGTGCACCGGACGGTGACGCTGGCCTGCTCGGTGTTGCAAGTGACTACCTCAACAGCCGCTGTCACTTTAAAACCAACTGTGTCCCTGCTGTCCCCTGCCATTATGTCACCCAGTGGAATGGATGTAGCAAGTAACAAAAGAGGTGGAAGGAGGTCAACTCAGCATAGGGTTTGCTACACTATTGCTCTTATTTGAATATGAAAAGCAGTGCAGTGTAACCGCACACTGCCACGTTATATATATATATATATATATAGGTCAAAATGGGAGATGCCCCCAAGGGTGGTGGAGAATGACCGAGCTAAGATCCTGTGGGACTTCCAGATACAGACGGACAAAATGGTGGTGGCTAACCAACCGGACATAGTGGTGGTAGACAAACAGAAGAAGACGGCCGTAGTGATCGATGTAGCGGTTCCGAATGACAGCAATATCAGGAAGAAGGAACACGAGAAGCTGGAGAAATACCAAGGGCTCAGAGAAGAGCTCGAGAGGATGTGGAGGGTGAAGGTAACGGTGGTCCCCGTGGTAATCGGAGCACTAGGTGCGGTGACTCCCAAGCTAGGCGAGTGGCTCCAGCAGATCCCGGGAACAACATCGGAGATCTCTGTCCAGAAGAGCGCAGTCCTGGGAACAGCTAAGATACTGCGCAGGACCCTCAAGCTCCCAGGCCTCTGGTAGAGGACCCGAGCTTGAAGGATAAACCGCCCACAGGGGCGTGCTGGGTAAAAAATATATGTATACATATATATATATAGGTTTATATATATATATATATATATATATATACACTTGTTTTCTCCGACCTCACGTCCAAATGATCGGCATGAGGGTATCGTGACATTTTTAAGTGTGCGCGCGCATGTGCATGTGTGTGTGTGTGTGTGTGTGTTTGTGTCTGAAACTTGAAGGCCCATTATGTAAGCATGTGATTAACCTTTATACTTCACACTGGACCTTGTCATCCCTCATTTTAAAGCCAAGGTCATCGGTGACCTCTGACATTTGTAACATGTTGCAGGGAGAAGTGGAAAAAACAAACAAACTGCACAGCTGAAATGAAATGAGATGAATCTGTATTTAGAGCAGCGCACGTTGCTGACTGGAGCTGAAACATGCGAGATATAGGGAGAATGCAGGGAGAATGCAAAACGTTCACTGTTTTGCACCAAATCCTGGTTCAGGCTGCAATGTTACAGCCCACAGTTTCTTTCTTTCACCCAAGACAGGCATCTTCTCTTGAGATAGCATCACGATGCATCTGCAAGTTTTTGTTACAAGCTCTAAACAACAGGTCAGATCCCTTGAAGTCAAACATATGTGGGCAAAATGACTAATATCAATACCTTTTGTTTTACATTGATTTCAGTCATATCCTACTTGAAGATTGCATGTGATTTACAAACAGAACGTTCATCGAAAAAGTGCTAAAAGTCTGGCCTTGTCTGAAAATGCAAAGCATTTAGTTTCGTAGGAACACTAGATTGAATTTCCTGCTGCCCCTAATGGGTTTATCTGCATTTGTAGATGCTGTACGACAGTATTTCCTTCCACTTATTTTAATCAATCTACCATTTCTGAGCCATCCTGAGATCACTGGTCCTCAAGAAAGAAGAAGAAAGAAGGCGTGGTGGAATTTCCACCATCTTTGCCTTGCTTCACAGATGTCTCAGGGCCTCACTGGCGCTGCTGCTTTTGCTGGTGGAACTATCACAGACACATCCATCACTTTGTCTTCGCCCAGAACGAGCGCTGGCTTTCTACCACCGTGACATTAACACAGTCTTTTGGTCCCACTCATCCGTCCATTCTGTTCGAAATCTTGCCTTTCCTTCTTTCCCTCTCTTGCTCGATGCTGCATCAACCTCCGCCCCTCTGCCACATCTGCCTCCCTATCGTTAAATCCCTGGCCCCTCAACCCCTCCCTGCTTTGCTTTCTCTTTTTCTCTCTCGAGCATGTAACACAAACACACATACAATATACACAAATACACATGCTCTCCTGATGCTACACAAAAAATTCCAACTGCCACTTACAATAAATAAATAAATAAAAATACAGTAATGCTCTGTTGGAAATGTGAAATGTTGAGACAGAAAATGTTAGAAATTGCCCTGCTTTGCCTGCTGAGTAATGAACATGCTCTGCTTTCTGCCTCTTTCCCTCTTCTCACCGTCAGGATTTAAAATCATGAGGCAGACACAGACAGCTGGACAGAAAACAAACCAAATAAATCCCTGTTCAACATCCAGATTATTAATTGATGTAAATTTACCTCATGGGACAGCAAGCTCCACACTGGCAAATCCTACAATGTTCCCATGCCAGTGTCGGGCCACATTTTGCCTTCCTATCCCACTGTCTGCAGAACCAAGCTCCACAGGAATGGTACACCTCCCACTCCCACACTGCACGTTCACATTCAGTGTCTCGTAAAGCCAGTTGTAAGCACCGAACACCTGATCGTGTGTGTGTGTGTGATGGCGGTTTCGCTCATTTCCCCTCTTTCTGTTACACCTTATGGCCTGGACAGAGCATAGAGACATTCATACAAACATACAGCCTCGCACACGCACACACATTTAATCCATCCTCCACTTGCCCTATATACAGTAATTAAATTAATTTATCTGCACGCAGATAAAAGCATTCTATAAGAACTGAGGATGCTCTGGAGAGATGATGAGTCAAATTGCAAGCACAGATAGCAGCGTCCGCTGGCACAGAGCTAACAGGGTGGAGGAGGGGACTGGACAGGCTGCTTGCTTGCTTTGGTGCATTTTATGGGAAAATACAGGCTGCCTCAGCAGCAGAACGGCTTCAGTGAAATATCATCTTCCTGTCTCAAAGCAAGCCAAAATAGCGAAATAGGAAGCGTTGTGAGAGTGGCGAGGCTTACCGTGTTCACAAGCCAGCATCCATTTACAAAGGATACTGCAGACAAGCCCTTGCAGGGTGAGAAAGGCTCTGTACAAGCCACCTTTAGTCCTGCTGCTCCATCTTCATGCCTTCCTCATGTTCACAGGGTGAAACATTCACATATACATCTCTCTCTTCCCGCGGCCCTCTTTCTCTCTCTCTCTCTCGCTCTCATTAACGTCTGTGTTCTATATCCTCTCTTGTTTGCTTCAAGGCAGTTGAGACACTGCAGCGATGGGGGTGGAGGGTGTGTATATGCGTGTGTTTGAGTGTGTCAGAGACGGAGAGGCAGCGAGAGGGAGCGCAGGGCAGAAATGGAGGGAGGAGTCAGCAGGGATAGAGAGAGAAGGGGGAAATGGTCAGGATTAAATCATGAGAGTAACAGAGAGAGAGAGCGAGAGAGAGAAAGAGAGAGAAAGCAGGCTTTGATGGGGGAGCCACAGCATCCTTGCTTTATGCTAGAAAAACACACATTGGTATTTAAGCAATCCTGAAGGTTAGATTATAAGTATATATGGCAAGTAGATCTGCCCCTTAAAGAGCTGTCTCCTTGTTGACAGTGCAGCAGCAGGATTGGTTGTGATTTCATTGATGACTGAAAAAAAACATACAAGATAGGGAGAGAGGGAGGTGGAGGAGGGAACGGGACAGAAGAAGAGAGGAAGGGAGGGGAGAAATGACGACAAAGGAATGGGAGGGGGATTGGACGATGGTGTAATGTGCTGTTTCCGTGCCAACTGTTTCTGTGACAGTGTGACCACTTCCTTTAATGCTATTGGCTATAACAAAGAACTGATAGAGGCTTGGGCAAATGAGGCAGCGTGTCATGCGGGGTGTGAATGGGTTGTTCTTTTCCTGTGTTTCTTCCTCTTTTCGTTTATCTCTGAGAACGACAATAAAACAAATGTGTTTGACTAGACTGCGGCCACGGAGAACACACGCAAGTCTACCCCTAGAGACGTAACGATTGCACCGCTGGAGTGTGATTGCTTTGTCATTACGAATGCCGCTAGTGTGTGAAGAGACTCCCCTTATATTACTAACGCACAGATTCACACAGACACGCACACACCCAAATCAGACCGATCAACAAGAAAGAAATCCCCCAGATCAGGTTGCTCAGGGTGTGTAGTGTAATGCAATTGCCTGGACACCAACCCTGGTGTCATGAACAATGAGATAATTAATCGGCTATAGGCCAGAGCAAGTGCACATCTGGTGCGGGTGAACAACTTTGCCTCTCGCCAACCTTTCATCGGGGCCTTTTAATCCAGGCCGGCAGGCACGTGTTGTGCTGCTCCCATTCTTTCTCTCTGTCACTTTCCCCCTCGTCTCTCCTTATCCTTATTACCCCATTCAACGTCTACCAATATTTACTTTAAACACCCTGCTCCTTCCTCTTTAGCAGCTGTCAGGTTACGGCAGAAATCTTCCAAATCTCGGTTTCTGTGCAGAGGGAACTGTTTTCTGATAGATGAGTGACTGAAACTAAAAACATGGGTATAATAGCACACTCTAAGTCAGGTACACACAACCACAAGCGCCCACAGTGGGGAGCCCCTATCCGTATCATCGATTCAACAGGACAAGACTGCATTGAGGCTTCACTGGTGCACAGAGGACGGCACAGACACAACCTGCCTGTTCAGATAAGACGTTTTGGCTTTATACTCAGTCAGTGTTTTCACTTAGGCTTAGTAGCTGTTGTTGACATTTCACCTTCAAATGTCAAGCCAGTGATGACATACCTGTTGAAGAAGAGGAGATAAAGCTCCAGGTGTGACGGAAACATTTGCGTCAGGCATGTTTTGATGTATATGAATACAAAAACGTTCACACTCACACACACACACACAAATGATATGCACCGTTGCCACCATTTTTTCCCTCTGGTTCACATAACATCTTGACTCGTTTAAGTAAACACCTCGCTGATCTTATTTTGGTCTCCCCTTGTTGTACAAGCCGCTGTGCACTGAAGAGCACCAGTGTTTGGCGGCACACAGTCTCATACTGTGTTTTTTCATAACTGTTAACAACCAAGCCTCACGATTAACACACTGCTGTTCAGGCTACATTAAGTCTGGAGATAATCGTTTGGATGTAATGTTCATATAATTAAATGATAATGGCTTTCATCCTATATTTTCTTAATTAAAAAAAAAAGAATAAAAAAATATCACTGCTTTCATCTTTTTGCTGCTTTTAGACTCAAAACCGTTCTTTTTCTTCTTAAAGGGAGCGTGTTTTGCTTTTCCATTTATATCGTCACAGTGGTGGACTGTCATACTAAACATGGCAAAAGGTTTAAAATAAAGAGGTTAAAAGGCTATTAGCCAAAAAGTTCAGACTGCTCTAGACTCTATAGCAGCGGTCCCCAACCTTTTTTGCGCCACAGACCGGTTTATGTCCAACAATATTTTCACAGACCGGCCTTTAAGGTGTCGCGGATAAAAACAACAAAATAAAACCAGTACCAAAAAAAAGAAAATGTATTCATAACACATGGGAAAAGACCAAGTTAACGATTAAAAAACAACGATAAAAAACCTGAAAACCATCAATTTCACACCCGAGCTTCAACTCTCGCGGCCCGGTACCAAACGACTCCGGTCCGCAGCCCAGGGGTTGGGGACTGCTGTTCTATATGGTCGTCTCGGGCACATGGCTGACATGTGGCACACGGGAGGGTGGCCTTTAGGGGAGAGCAGGTCAAACAGCTTGTTTCAGACACCAGATGAAGAGCCACTATAAAATAAATGAGGATTTATTTTTGAACCGTGAATCATCAAAAGTTAACAGTAATAACAAATAAAAAATAGGGAGCTGCTATGGAGCATAAGGGCTTCACTTTAAGTAAGATTTAACATGCCCATGGAGATATTTCTGCAACAGCTAGTGTGTGCATGGCTACTGCAGAGTACAAGATCTTAAAAAGAAAGAGCATCTTAAAAGGAAATAGTTCACTTAAAGTAGTATGTAGCACTAATAGTGGCCCAAAATAAAAATATAAGTGAACTTAACAGATGAGTGATGGTCAAAAAGTGTTAAAAACGAAGAAAATTGCCACCCTGAAATATAGGAAGCTGAATCATACTGCTAAGAGAAAATGGTTAAAAAATAGTTCAAACTGACACATTTAATCTTTGATGAAGTTAGGTAAGTCCAGTAAGGCTAAACTTGCTATAATGTCTTTTAAATCCTAAAAATAAGTTTTGCAGAAAGATCCTTTTATATTTTTATGTTTGCTTTATTATTACTGTGTACAATCATTGGTTTTATGTTTTATAAAACTTCAGCATTCCTCCATCCCTTTCACTCTCCATATTCCTTTTTGTCTCTCCCAGATTGTCTCTGTGCCTCTCACAGCTTCCTGTCTCCCTAATCCTTAATCCTGTGGAAATCGGTCAGGCAGAATGAGCCAGCTTTGATCAGGCTCTCATATCAGGCGTGCTAACAGTGTAAGCGCACCCGGATCCCACAGAACCCCGGAGCCCAGGGGGAGAACTTCAAACAGGCGTTCACCCCTGACTCTGCCTGAGAGGAAGGTGAAAGCGAGGCAGCAGAGATCCTGTCTCGAGAGACTGTGAAAGAAGCTGTCTCTTTCTATAAATTTAGCAAACATTTACATACGGACGTGTCACCATCCAGCTGTAATGACACACTTTCTTTCCTGTGTGAACTAAACTTGCTGTGGGAACAGAGATCAGTACAGGGTGTAAAGCAGAGATGTAAAAGTCGCTTTTGTGAGCAGTGTCTCTGACACCAAGCATAGAGTCTGTGTCACTGGTGTTCCTGTGTTGTGATTTATGGCTGAGGATTGTAATACTTATCCTCAGCCTTATCATAAAACGACTAATGGACAACCTTTTAAGCTTAGGCTTCTTTAAATGGTTGTACAGAGCACCAAAAAAAAGTCCAAAACAAACATGGCACATATGCCATATTCATTTGGTAATTCGGAATGAATCCCATGAAGTACACAAGTTATGAAAATGACATCATCCTTTCAATCATTCATTCTCTTCAGACTTTGTGCACAGGGGCAGGTATTCTAAGTGGAGAGGTTATCGTACATTGCTAGATAGTGATCACATAAAAAAAAAAAAATGAATCACAGAGGCCAGCCTTGTAAAACCAACAGACAGGGTACATAAAGGATTTCCTTTCTCACAACCACATGACCTGGAGGTTTGTGCTCTCTGCAGATGTACAACAATACTGACAGTGTACTCAGACTCTCTGTTTAATCAGTTCAGAAGTATAATCAGGTGCTTTAAATCAGCCAGAGAAATGAAGCATTTAGCAGGGCCAGCGTGAGCGCAAGATGTGCACCATCTGATCTGTGATATGTGACTACCTGCTGCTGTAATAATTTTTCCTCCTTTTCTCCTTTTGAAAACATCACTTTTGGCAATACTGGACTTTAAAAACTTAGTTTCAGCAAACATGGCCTATATAAACTGAATTTTATCTGATAATAACAGCAAATAACAAACAATGAGAAAAAATAGAAAGCCCTGCATTTACATGATCTTCCAAGTGTTGCGCTCTGGTGTGGCATCTAGCTTGGTTTTACTGTAAATGCTGACACCTAGTGGCCAAGCATGTACATAACATTTAAGAGGAAACAGTTTGGATGTACCAGCTGTGGTGAGCCCTGGTGAATAAGGGAGCAGCTGAAAGTTTCTTCTCCTTCTTTTTGTTTCACCACATAATTATATATCCAAAAGCATTGTCATAGATGCAACTTCACCTGCAACCTCAATCAGGTACAAATGTTTTCAATTAAAAACATTAAAATATACACATGCAGCCTATTATCATTGTTGTAGTGTGTGTTTCTCTCTGTGTGAAGACATATTATGACAATGTAATCCATCATATTTATTGTGTGAAAAAGTCCATTGTCGCTGATAAGTAATTCTGGTTCAGCTATATTTTGGTACTTTTCCACTATTTTTAAACCTTGCCCAAGGTCCTCATTTCATTTTTTGCAATATTTATCTATAGACATAAAAACACACATTAGACAAGATGTGTCACCTCTGAGCTCATGTGTGCTAATTACGGGAAACGGTTCAATATTTGTAATTATGTACTTTATAATTTCTTTTAACAAAGTTAGCTTTTACCAAATACATAATTCCCATTTTTATGTCATTTGTAGGCATAATTTGCACTTCTTGTTTCATATTTTCACATTTCATTATATCTGGAAGATTTTTCTTGTGGCGTTTGATTAAGTGCTGTTATTCTTAAGCTTCTGACCAAATAAAATTATTTTAGGGAGAAACTGGTATTTTAATGACTTTCAAACACCACTTCAACCATCTGTTTCACCCAAAAGATCTCCCCATTTTATCCTCATTCTACCCGTTGTTTAGAAAAGATTAACTTAAGATTCCTACATAGTATTCATTTTTTTAATTAAACATTCTGCATGTGCTTTCTGTTTACTTTTGGGATAATTCTGCAAGGCCAAACGCGCTCATGCACCAGTGGATGCACTGATGGACATTTGCCTATAGACACTTTGACATGTGGATTGAAAGAACCAGGGATTGAACCTGTGACCTTCTGTCTGGAGCTACGGGGACAAACTTTTTATGTAAACATTGAAGTGCTTCATCGTGTATGCACACCACTGGGCTATGGTGCATTTCTACATATGCCCGATGTATCTGCCATTCCCCTGTTGGTGTTCTTCCTTCGTTATTGGAATAATGTTGGTCCAGGATCAAAATTGCAGCTACTCAATCACACTGTTGTGACGTCATAGCTTTATAATGTGTGGAGGGGGGCGGAGAAAGAAAAATGACTTTTTTATAAATTAACCTGTCTTTTAGAACAAACAGTAAGCACTTTTTTGTGTTTTTCCTTTATTAATTTATACAATATAATAAACATATTATCCAGTTAGATTTGCCGTTAGCTAAATTTAGGTCGCGTTCGTCTGCTAACTTCTTGGCTAATGCTAACTGACTGCACAGACAACACCAACGCAGGGATATCAGTTCAGGCCATGTAACCACTGACATTAGTCAATTGTAATCCCACAATCAAATGTTAGACTGCATAATCAGCTCATAGATCCATATGTTCATGTCCACCTGTCACCGTGTGGACAAAAATTTTCATTACTACTTGGCAGCTTTTTAAAATGTTTTTTAAAGGCTAAGAAACGTCAAAGATAACAGGATTATGTCTTGGAGTAGCACTTTTTTCAGTAGGTTTTTTTCTTTTAGATATTTTATCACTTATTCATCTGTTACTTTTGGCTCTGTATCTTTGAGCTAAGACACACATCCTTTAATGAGCTTTTCTTTGTTCAAGAAATATGTTTGTTTCAAAAAACATTTAATGGTTTTCATATTTTTGTGATTTATTCTTGGATGTTACTGCATGCAGGACCAGAAGCTTTCATTACTAATGTGCTAAACAAGTTCTTAAGTCACACTTGTTGGCTGAGGTGGTTAGGAGCTGTGCTTAGTGTTCCCACAGTGCAGCTCATAACTGATCTCAGAGTAGTGACAACTTGTCTTGCACGCTAATCTCCTGTCAGAAAACAAATAGATTTCACAAGCACATGGCTTGCCTGCCCTGAGGGAACGCAACTGATTGAGACCATTTCTACGTTTTTAGCTAATATCTTGGGAATCATCTTGAGGTGTAATCTCACCCCAACCAGTCGCAGTAGATGGCTGCCCCTCCCTGAGCCTGGTTCTGCCGGAGGTTTCTTCCTGTTAAAAGGAAGTTTTTCCTTCCCACTGAAAGGAAGTGGGGAGTGCTTGCTCATAGGGGGTCATATGATTGTTGGGTTTTCTCTGAATCTATTATTGTACGATCTACCGTAAATATAAAGTGCCTTGAGGCGACTGTTGTTGTGATTTGACGCTATATAAATCAACAGTTTGCCCCAAAGAGATATAATCAACACTAAATGGTTTCAGTTCCTCCATTGGATGGACTTTAAAATACAGTATGTTCAATATTTCTCTCTATTACTGTCCGCACATAGAGATGTTTGCTTTTCAATTGTATGATCAACATGTTCATGTGTCTTTGCTCTAGATATTATTTTTACAAAATCGTAGAGAAAGTTTATTTAAACATCAGTTAATTAAGAGCATTAAGAGCATTATTTGATGTAAGCACATGGGTCTAAAATGAATAACCTGCCAACTGTGTTACAGCCATGTAACTGACAATGTACCTGTCACAGACTGGGCCTCTGACCCAGCGCTCTGAGTTTATTTTTGTATTCTTCTCATGTTAGCGTTGTGATCGTGTGTTATTCCTATTTAGTTTAGGTTAAAGGCAGCCATTATTTATTGTTTCCTTGTGTTGTGTTTTAGGTCTGTGAGCTTAGTGTTGCCATGTCTACTTTCTTGTTTTATTTTGAAGTAAATCGTGTGTTCCTGTGGTTACTTTTTCTCTCCCGTGTTGCCATTATGTTTGATTCTAGTCAGCTGTGTCCCCGTGTGTCTCCACTTCCCCTGATCACCTCATGTGTGTATTTAAGTCCTCAGTCTTCCTGTGTTCAGCATTGCGTCGTCTGTTAGCTCTCAATCAATCAATCAATCTTTATTTATAAAGCACTTTTCATACAGAAAAAATGTAGCACAAAGTGCTTTACATAGTTAAAAGCAGCCCACCCCACCCTCCAACTCACTCCCCACACTCTCAATACACATATATCCCCCCACCCCCACCCACACACACATACACACACGCGCACACTTAAAGAGTAAAAATTGGGCTGGGCTCGCATGAGCCAAGTGAGGAAACATTATAACAGAGAGCCGTCTGCACCGGGAGCCGGTCACAGACCGCAGCCTCCGGGCTGGGCACACAGCAGGAGGGAGGCCAAGGAGCCCCCCAACCAGGCTGAGAGGACCCCAGAGACCCAGCAGCCACGGTCAATAACAGCCCCGGTGCAGAGAGCGCCCTCCGAGGAAACACTGGAGATATGACGCAATACGATATATACAGGGTAAAATGATAAAATAAATAAGAACAGGATACAATATAAATATAAATATAAATAGAGTAAGAAGATTAAAAAATGAATAAGAATAAAATCAAAAAATATTAGGTAAATCCTAAATTAATAAAAGAATAACAGGATAGAATAAATAAGCATAAAAAATAAATAAACGCTAAGTAAAAGCTAAATTAAAAAGGTGGGTCTTGAGCCTGTTCTTAAAAACATGTACGTTCTCTGCGGCCCTGAGCTCCTCCGGCAGGCTGTTCCACAGACGAGGACCATACCACTGAAAAGCTGCCTCTCCGTGAGTATGTGTCCTGACTTTAGGGACAATCAAAAGGCCAGTACCAGAGGACCTCAGGGTCCGCGAGGGTTCGTATGGTAAAAGCAGATCTGAGAGATAAGAAGGCCCAAGACCATTAAGACATTTAAAAACCAATAAAAGAACTTTAAAATCGATCCTGAAACACACGGGGAGCCAATGCAGCGATTCTAAAACCGGTGTAATGTGGGCCCGCCCTCTGGTCTTCGTCAGCACACGAGCTGCCGAGTTTTGCAAGAGTTGTAAAGTTGAAATATTCTTCTTAGGAAGACCAGAGAGCAGGGCATTACAGTAATCAATGCGACTGGTAATAAAAGCATGCATCAGCATCTCCGTGTTGGCCCGAGAGAGAATAGGGCGGACTCTGGCTATATTTTTTAGATGATAAAATCCAATTTTGGTTACATGTTTAACATGTGGGATAAAACCAAGCTCAGAGTCAAAAATAACACCCAGGTTTTTCACTTGTAGCGAAGGACATAGTGAAAATGCCTCTAATTTAGACAAGAGTTTCTCTCTCTGAGCCTCAGGACCGACAATTAAAACTTCAGTTTTGTCCTGGTTAAGCTGTAAAAAGTTTTCTGCCATCCAAGATCTTATATCCAAGATACAGTTAAAAAGGGCATCCATTGGTCTGGTGTCATCAGGAGACACGGAGATGTACAGCTGCGTGTCATCAGCGTAACTGTGGAAGTTCACTCCATGCCTCCTGATGACACTGCCGAGAGGCAACATATACAAATTAAAAAGTACAGGGCCTAAAACCGACCCTTGAGGCACACCACATGTCATTCTATGGATCTTAGAGGAGCATGTATCCATACTCACCATAAAAGTTCTGTCAGAGAGATAGGAAGTGAACCAGTTATGTACAGCACCAGAGAGGCCCACCATGTGTTTCAGTCTGTTTAAAAGAATAGCGTGGTCTACTGTATCAAAGGCTGCGCTTAGATCCAGTAGCACCAGGACTGAGAGCTTTTGGGAGTCCCAGTTACATCTAAGATCATTTAAAACCTTTAGGAGAGCCGTCTCTGTGCTGTGGTTCACCCTAAATCCAGACTGGAATATCTCCAGGATCTGTCTATCATTGAGAAAATCAGTAATCTGAGTAAAAACAAGTTTTTCTAAGACTTTACTTAAAAATGGTAAGTTGGATACAGGTCTGTAGTTATTAAAATCATTACAATCCAAATTGCTCTTCTTCAGAAGGGGCCTCACCACCGCCGTTTTAAAGGCAGCAGGGAAGACACCCAACTGAAGAGAGCAATTCATCATGTATAAAAGCTCAGCCTCAAAAAATCCATAGTCATAGGTTGTTGTTTTTTTGTCTTCACTATGTTTCATAGTCACTCAGTGTTCATGGTTTCCTCATAGTTTTTTCACTGAGTTTCATAGTCTTTTAGTTACACAGTGTTCACAGTCCTCTTTGTTTTAAGTTTCATGCTTTGTCTAGCTTTATTTAGCTGACAACGCCTCTCTCTCTGCATCTGCATCTGGGTCCTGAAGTCAAAACACTCCGGCGCACCTCGTTGTTACAGTACCAGGGTTTAAGCCCATTATCATAGTGTTTGATTTTTTTTTTAAAAAACATTCCTTATTATTAGTAGTAGTAGTAGTATTAGTAGTAGTAGTAGTAGTAGTAGTATTGCCTCCACAAAGAAGATTGCATGCGTGTTTTTCTGTCTAAAACATGATAGTTCAAAACGTTTTGAATTAATTCTGATAAAACTTTGTAGGGGTGTAGAGTGGGGTTAAAATTGGGCTTACATCCACCAACATCCACCAAGGTCTTCAAAGTTAACATAAAAATTTATTGGTCAAAAATTGACAAAAAGCCTTATAACCTAGCTTAACTATGATTCTTACAGATGTGGTACACACTGTCAACATATACAGAGCACTGTATAAAGATTTCAAACCAACTGTCACATTGACCAACTGTTACATTGACCTTTGACCTCTCATTCAAGGTTAATAAATTGATCTGAATGGCATAGTAATGCTAATATAGATCTATTTAAAACTGCCACTGTTTGTATTAACAACATATAGGAATACAGGGCATGATGTATGGCAATTTTAAATAAAAGATTACTTTGGACCTCTGACCTCTTCTTCCAGGTCAAATAAGGTCACATTTCTTTAAAACTATCCTTCAAACTCTGCTGTCTTTGTTTGTTTGTTTTGGCAACTTTTAACAAACGATATGGGTGAATGGGGATTTTTTTTAATATACCATCATAGTTTGGATCCAAATATCATGTCATATTTGACCTCTGACCTCACTTTTACTTTTCACGTCTGCCTTTCTTTTAAATTGACCTTAAAGGTGTTATTTTTTTAAAGAAAATGGTTTTTGTTGTTGTGACTTGGGAAAAAGTAATTTGCAAAGTAACTGCATAAAAGGGTGTGCTGTGCATGATACTTTTATAATAAATTAATGTAACTGATCTAAAAACTGTGATAATGTTTAGACACAGTATATATGAATAAATCCCTACACTCTAACTAGACTTCACTGTCTGATTACATTCACAGGGGTAAATCTGCAGTGTTATATGCATTATTATTACTAAACAGAGTGTTTTATGTTTCAGGGAGATGAGGTTATCAGATGCTGATTCTGAGAGATGAGCTTCTTATTTATAGAAACAGAGAGAAAATAAAAAGCCTTTTTCCTCTTTAACAGTTTCTCTTTTTCTCCTAATGCGGCACGTCAGCTGTGTTACTTTGTCTGTCAAAATGTACGTTTTGTGTCATAAATCTTTTAAATGTTGGCTGAAGTGCAATAAAAATATTCAACTACATTAGTGTAGAGGCAAGTCTCACGTAAGGACCTTGAATAAGCCTAAATTCAGTGTAATGTGGATTTATGTTGCAAAGGTTATTCATCCTTGGAGATATCCCTCGTAGTGAGTAAAACAGAGCTGTTAAACTTCATCACTATAGTAAAGATATTTTATTTACCCCTTTCCTTGCTTGTCCATGGCTCAGGTCCCTTACCTCACTTCCTGTCTTTGTTTTCCCATCGCTGATTGGCTCCTGTTTTTTCTGCGTTCCTTAATTGACTCACCTGGTACACATAAGACGACTGCACTTCCTTGCGCTCTCACATGGCGCAGCGGCGAAGGGGAGCTTATTTTGGTCTTCTCTTGAGTTTACTGAATAAATTTTTCTTCAAGTTAATGTCTAACCTTCTAAAAACAAAATGAACCTTAAACACTGGAGAATCATTGACATCTGTATTCTTTACAGCAGTCCTTTCATTTGAACCCCCTAATTAAAATGGTACTTTGAGCTGGAGTCATGTTACTGTCATTCACAGGGAACAACTGAAACCCTCAGATGTTCCGGTCACGAAAGTCAACACTTTGCTTTCCTGCAAGATGATAACGTTTGGTATCCTGGAGCTAAAGGTGCTGGATGTGAAACAGGAAGCCAAACAGTATGTCAGCATGTTGACACAGACACACAATGGCTGCAGGATAATAAACAAGACTAGCAAAGCCAACAAGATCCAGACCCTGATCCTCTGCTTGCTAATTATTATATTTATGAAGGAACTTTAAGCGATAATAAAGGAAGCTGGTTTATGATTAACTCATCCACTCCCCATTCTCAATGATTCTTCAGATATCCAAATCTGGATCTGGAGATATCAAACCCTCTGTATGTAAATAACCAGCAGTTTCCCAAATACAAAGGCAACCTGAACAGTACCTGGTAATTAAACCACCAACCTTTCAGTCAAGTTCTTGTCCGCCGCAGGTTAGCCATCACCCTACATCTGTTTCCTCTGCCATGTCCCAGTTACAATGATTTGTCAGTTCTCGATGCTTCAGCTAGTTTACTATACCAATCCTCGCTGCACAAGATGATGAGATACCTTCTAGTTTTCTTGCATCACTATTACAGGGTCCCCTACTGAGTTGTTGTGATCAGCTTTCAAATTCTCTAGTTGCAGGCTCCACTCAGCCTCTTATTTCCATTTCCTCTGGGCAGAGGCAGTGTTCTACTTTAAGGCCATAATCATCTACATCTCATGCCTTGCAAAGGCAGCCAGTACTACGACCACTTACTAGTAGAGCACGTGCATACCAGCTTGAGCGCCCTTCATTCACCACACTTTACTAAAGATGAAATGCAGTGCGGGATATTGCAGATGGCACTAAGTAACTTACTAGACCCTAATGAGACAGTACTTTAAATATAAAGCTAAGTGACTAGCCCTTGCCTTTTATATTCATCATCATCATCATCATCAACTTTATTTATAAAGCACTTTAAAACAACCACAGCTGACACAAAGTGCTGTACATTGGAACTGTAAAATAAAATTACATGAGATATAAATAAAAAACAAATAAAAGAAGAGTGAAATCATTAATTAAATAACTACTGCATTAAAAAAGAAACTAAGTCTCACTGAGGTTAAAAGCCAAGGAATAAAAGTGGGTTTTAAGACGTGATTTAAAAGTGGACAGTGAAGGGGCCTCTATATGGGTATATTGTTTATACCCATAAATTCAAACTGTTAAAGGCAGATATTCTTTATCTCCTTTTATCTCTCCATTCTTTATCAGAGTAGGTGAAGGCCATGCTCTTAATAACTTTTCGTTGTTGTGTACAAACTCTTCTTCTTGGCACCAAGGATGATCAAGGACATCCAGAACTACGCTATGGCTGCAATGTTGTTCTTCTCCTTGAAAAGCTGCCTGCAGAATGCACTAGTCACTTTAAACAGCATCTCTAGAGGTAATGACGACATAAAATATGACTTACCATTTTTCTCATCTTAGTTGGAAACTGTATCAATCAAGAAAAGAGATTTATTGTCACGGTCCTGGGTCGGGTCGACCCAGTATTTTGAGTTTCTTATGTTTTGGTTTATTTTGCATTATGGATTAGTTATTCTCTGGTGATACTGTTTTGATTACAATTATATTCTGATTCTTTAGTTATCTGATGATGATGTTGATGATGATTATTTCTGGTTTAGGTTTTGTTATCTTGCCCTTATGTTTGGTTTAGGTTGCCTGTGCTTAGTCTTCTCTGCCCGTATGTCCCTCTGTTTGTCCATGACGTCATTATGCCTGTTTACGAGTCTGTCTCTGTCTGGCGTGTGCTTCCTGTTTTATTTTGTAGGTCTGTGCCCTTTGTCAGTGCGTTCAGCTTTGTGCTCTCCCTGTCTCGTCAGTGTAATCAACGTCAGCCGTGTCTCCCAGCTGTTTCCTCTTTGCTCCGTTCACCTCTTGTATTTAGTGTCTGTGTCTTCCCCTACTCGGTGTCGTGTCGTACCCTCAACTAGCTGTGTGTTCTGCTTCTATGTTCCTAGTGTTTGGTCTCCTGCTCCAGTTTAGTGTTTCTTTCCAGTGTTTCAGTCCTTGGTTCCTCTGTTCTGACTTTTGGTTTTCTTTTGGTGAGTTTAGTTTGTACGAGGTTTTTCCCAGCAATAAAGCTGCGCCTTAAGTTTCACTTCCGTGTCTGAGTTCTGCATTTTGGGTCCACCACTCCTGCTTGCCTGCCACACAGCGATTCATGACAGAACGACGCGACCAGTATGGATCCAGCAGACTCACTGAGGAAGCGCAGCTCAGCCTTTGACGGGACCCGGCTAGCGCTTGGAGGGCCTCCGTGCTGCCGTTCCTCACTAGCTGCTTACCCTTCGGTCCACTCACCTGCTTCTTCCCCCCGGATGCCCCGGTCTCACAGAAAACGCTCCCGCCGGTCCCGGGAGGATTACTATGAGACCGCGAGCAACCAGCTTACACCAGCTCAAGCTTTCTACAAGATGTTAGGGATCATTATAGTGCCACCCGACTCACCCAGCGTTTCCACTTCACAGCAGGAGCAGCCACAGCCGAGTCATTCCTTGTCACATTCTGCCAGTGCTGCTTCCTCTTCTACTTGGAAGCGGCGAACGTGCCGCCAGCACTCACGGCTCCGGCAGGAGCCTGGGACTCTTCTCGACCAACCGCCTAGGGTGAGTGACAAAGTCCCCCTACATTCGCCTTCTGTGTCGAGGGATAAACGTACCGTTTCCCCCAAGGCCGCTAACGTCAGCTTCATGAACTCTAGATCTTCTGTTCCTCCAGAAAATGACAGTATTCATTTTGAGAGCGATCGTTTCCACTTTGGTTCAAAAGACTGTGCTTCTGATGCTCCTTCGGACCCAGGAGTTAAGACTGTTTCATCTGGAACTGTTTATTCTGGGGCTATGTCTGCTCAGTTAGCCGCCCGGCCCGAAGCTCTGTTAGCCGCCCGGCCCGAAGCTCTGTTAGCCGCCCGGCCCGAAGCTCAGTCGCCACCTCCACCACATTCAGCCTCGCTTCCCATAGCACAGTCACATCCACAGCCTGACTTACTACAAACCTTATTTCAATCCTTAGCCCAGTCAATAGCTCAGTTGGTAGAGGAATCATCAGCCTTATCGTCAGCTCGGTTTCCAACTTCACAACCATCATTTTCCCGACCTTTTCTTCAGTTGCCCTCAGCTCAGCCACCTATACAGCCATCATCTTCACCTACACCTCCGGTACAGCAAGCTATGTCTATCCAACCCTTACAGAACTGTTCCACAACCTTGAATCCTAATCAGAGAGACAAACCAAACAATATTGTTATCAGTCCTCAAAAGCTGGCCAGTTCTGAGACTGAGATTCACTCCAGGGCCTCCCCAGAGGCTGGGTTTCAGCCCCCAGCAGACTCTGGACCCCTGGCGGTTAAGAAGCCAGCTGAGGACCGCACCCGGCCGTTGCTGCCTGAGCAGACTCAATGCTCTGTGCAGCTGCAGTCTGCCATGTGTTTGCCAGAGGCCCGTGTGCCTGGTTCTGTTCTGTCCCTGCCAGAAGCCCGTGTGCCTGGTTCTGTTCTGTCCCTGCCAGAGGCCTGTGTGCCTGCTGGTTCTGTTCTGTCCCTGCCAGGGGCCCGTGTGCCTTCTGGTTCTGTCCTGTCCCTGCCAGAGGCCCGTGTGCCTGCTGGTTCCGATCTGTGCCTGCCAGAGGTCCCCGCGCCTGCTGGTTCTGTTACGTTCCTGCCAGAGGCCCGTGTGCCTGCTGGTTCTGTTGCGTTCCTGCCAGAGGCCCGTGTGCCTGCTGGTTCTGTTGTGTTCCTGCCAGAGGTCTCCGCACCTGCTGGTTCTGTTCTGTGTGTGCCAGGGGCTCCAGTGCCCACTGGTTCTGAGACTGTTTCAGCTGGGGGGCCCGAGGAGCCCGTCCAGCCTCCTTCCTCGTCAGCTGGGGGGCCCGAGGAGCCCGTCCAGCCACTAGCTGCTCCACCAGCAGCCTCATCCACGCTTGCAGCAGCAGTTTCATCCATGCCGCCACCTGCTGCAGCGCCTCCGTCTGCATCCTCCACGCCATTGCCTGGCCCGGCCTCTGCTGCATCCCCCACGCCGTCGCCTGGTCCGGATTCAGCATCCTCAGCGTCGCCTGGTCCAGCGCATGCTTCGGCTTCATCCGCTTCACCTGGTCCAGCCACTGCTTCACCCTCGCCTGGTCCGGCCTCCGTGTCTTCACCCTCGCCTGGTCCGGCCTCCGTGTCTTCGGCCTCGCCTGGTCCGGCCTCCGTGTCTTCGGCCTCGTCTGGTCCGGCCTCTGCATCCCCGTCGGGTCCGGCCTCTGCATCCCCGTCGGGTCCGGCCTCTGCATCCCCGTCGGGTCCAGCCTCTGCATCCTCGTCATCTCCGTCTGGTCCAGCCTCCGCTTCCGCCTCGTCTGGTCCAGCCTCCGCTTCGCCTGGGGCTGCAGGGGCCACGCAGCCTTCAGGTCCCCTACTACCGCCTCCACATCGTCGGTCATCTGCCAGGCCGCTTGTTGGGCATCTCCGCCACCGTGGACGCCCTCCTGAACACCCTCCTGAACGCCGCCGCTGCCTTCCGCGTGGCCGGCCCCCGGATCTGCTCTGTCGCCGCCACTGCCTTCCGCGTGGCCGGCCCCCGGAACTGAACTGTTTTGGCCTCCTGCGCTGTCGGCCTCCGGGTCGGCCCCCTGAACTTGACCTTCTGGGTCTTTCTGGGCTCTGTCCCTCCTTCCTGGTCCCCCGCCGCCCACCCTGGTTGGGTTGTTTTCTGTTTTTGGCTGTTTTTTGTGCTTCTGTTGGGCGGTCTGGAGCCCGCCCTTGAGGGGGGGGTACTGTCACGGTCCTGGGTCGGGTCGACCCAGTATTTTGAGTTTCTTATGTTTTGGTTTATTTTGCATTATGGATTAGTTATTCTCTGGTGATACTGTTTTGATTACAATTATATTCTGATTCTTTAGTTATCTGATGATGATGTTGATGATGATTATTTCTGGTTTAGGTTTTGTTATCTTGCCCTTATGTTTGGTTTAGGTTGCCTGTGCTTAGTCTTCTCTGCCCGTATGTCCCTCTGTTTGTCCATGACGTCATTATGCCTGTTTACGAGTCTGTCTCTGTCTGGCGTGTGCTTCCTGTTTTATTTTGTAGGTCTGTGCCCTTTGTCAGTGCGTTCAGCTTTGTGCTCTCCCTGTCTCGTCAGTGTAATCAACGTCAGCCGTGTCTCCCAGCTGTTTCCTCTTTGCTCCGTTCACCTCTTGTATTTAGTGTCTGTGTCTTCCCCTACTCGGTGTCGCGTCGTACCCTCAACTAGCTGTGTGTTCTGCTTCTATGTTCCTAGTGTTTGGTCTCCTGCTCCAGTTTAGTGTTTCTTTCCAGTGTTTCAGTCCTTGGTTCCTCTGTTCTGACTTTTGGTTTTCTTTTGGTGAGTTTAGTTTGTACGAGGTTTTTCCCAGCAATAAAGCTGCGCCTTAAGTTTCACTTCCGTGTCTGAGTTCTGCATTTTGGGTCCACCACTCCTGCTTGCCTGCCACACAGCGATTCATGACATTTATACCATCTTCGTTACTATGTTACTACGTGTCCTTTTGGCTCTCGGAGGAGGCGGACACACTTTTCTCCTCTCTTCTCCCTTATCTTCCCTGCTTAGCTCTTATGTCCTTGTCTAGTCTCGTTTTTTTTGTATTACTTTCCCTGGAACACTCTCTCACAGTCTGTTTCTAAAACCTAAAGAGAATTATGGATTTGATCAACTGGTCTCTGAATGCTATTGACACCCTTTTCTCAATGAGAAGTCTGGGCTCAGGAGAGCCCGAGTGCCCTGGAGGGACTTTCCCTGCCGGATACACGATGGACGGGTGGCAGAAATGGGGGGTCGTGTGCCTGGCGGGACTGTCGATCGAGGACGCTGAAGATATCTACCTATTCGGAACCATGATAACAGGGTTCTTGCTGATCTGAACTGGCTTGGCCCTGGCTTATCGGAGAATTAAGAAAGTGGAACTGGCTGTTCAAACCCCCCAAGGCTGCCCGCTGGGATTGAAACGATGGGACGAGGCACGACTTCTCAGAACGGGCTCATTGAAAGCAGCATGGTTAAGACCTTGGAGACGCTTACAGCTGCCGTGAATACTCAGAATAACACCTCTGAGCGTATATTGGGTTACATCAAGGAGAGGCCTGCTCAGAATAACACCTTTGAGCGAAAGTTGGATTACATCGTGGAGCAGCTAACTGCAGTCGTGAGGTCTCAGAATCGGCTCTCTGAGCAAAAGAATGACAACACCAGTAAGTTTGATACCATCACGGGGAAGCTCGTGGTTCTCCAACGAGAGATTGAGAGACCAGTGTCGGAGTGTTAAAGAACAGCTTTGAAATTCTCATGAGTTGTTGCAAAAGAAAAATTACCATCACAATCCGGCTACCCCTTCAGCGCCAGCTGTGGGCTCAAATCTGGAGCCGAACAAAAACTCTCTGATAACGACTGTGTTTAGTCTGTTCCTTCCCATTCCATGCAAGGCCACCTAGGTTGGCTGGAAGACTGTTTACTTAGCCTGGCAGGGCGAAGGACACTGTCTCAGCTGAACTATGGACACGCACACACATACATATACTGATAAGCACTCACTGACGCATCACCCTCCCTACCCCGGATCCAACGCCACCTCCAATGCTTACCTCCCCTCTGATGTGGACATTGGGACAGTTGGAGGCGCAGTCGAAGATTGCAGCGGTCCCAGATCAGATGTACACACTGGAACTCTTTCCCATGTTGCTTGTCTGCGTTTATTGTGCTATGGTGTGTTGATATCTGTGCATTCCTGTATTATCCTTTTGTGTTACATATTTCGATGTTTTTTTTTCCTCGCTACCTAGCCTGACCTGTCTCCCCAATGTGATGTTTGTGTATTGTATGTACGGTCGGCAAGGTCTGTCATCTTGGTTGTGGGCAAAAGACCTGCAACTGACAAATAAAGGCTATCTCATCATCATCATCTCATAACTCCATACTTCCCCCTAAAACAATTCTACATAGAGCAAATAAACTTTGTGTTTTAGTGCAGCCTTCAGAGCCTTTTGCAATGTGTACAAAAAAAGAGCAACTTGTGTATATTGTTGCTTCTCTGAACAACACATTAGCAAATGTCCCGGGTTCACTGATGTATGAAAAGATAAAAAAGTACTAGGACTCACCAGGCTGCTTCAGAGAACACCTACAAGTCCTGTGAGAGGTAAATCAGAGATCTAACAATGTTGCTAGCTTTATAGTGCAGATATTGTATCTGCACTATAAAGTGCAGATACAGCATGCTGACTGTGACAGCATATTTCTCAAAGTTGTGAAATGTTTCTACATAATAGCAAAAGAACCCTTGAAACATGTACTGTTCTTGTAGTATGTCCACCTAAATGGGAAAGCTGAAAGTTGTCACTCTTTTCTATTTACCAAGAAGTTGAAACCATTCGAGGTTCTTTAAGAGTCCTGATCGCTTCTGTCCTACACCTAGATAAGGTTTTCACTATGAATGCTTTAACTGCAGGCACTAACTAGCACTTTCAGACCTCACATATCTTGTATTGTCTCTTCATAGAAAGTAAAAGCATCTTCAAAGCATCACATTGTCATCTATTAAGGCCTTTCTACTGCTTCTCATAGGCTTTGACTATACCCACCTTATTACTCCTATTTCTCCAGTCAGATGCATTATCTTAAGTCTTATGGGTCTCTGCTGCAGTCAAAACCCATTTAGGATGGATACTCCAAGGCCCCCTCACAGATCTCCCGTCACATAACCGTCCAGTGCTGCATGGGAGTGTTGAAAGGTTTTATAAACTTGACAAAGTGCCAGTGTGCAGTTAAAAAAACTATCAAATCCAACCAGGACCCACAACAGAAGCCTTAGAGGTTCAAGATGGCAGTTACCATTATGGCACTCCCCTTGCAAGGCCAGCAAGCTCCCCCCCTCACAACTCCAGAAAGGTGTGAAGAGACAAAGTATAAATACTTTGTTACCGTATTTTACTTGAGTATTTTTCTGACAACTTGTTACTTTCACTTCCTTCCTTTTTGCACAATTATCTTTACTTTCTACTCCTCACACTTTCAAAATAGGCTTGTTACTTTAGGTTTAACACATTTGAGTGAAGCTTTTATTTCAGATTGCCACACGCTTTGAAACATCAAACTAATTTGAGCCTAAATGGAGGGAACAATAATACAGTACTATTGGTGTATCCATGACAGAGGCTTATCAACAACACATACTTTTATAGCATTTACAGTTCTATAATCAGGGATCTATAATTGGGTCAGAACAATCAGGAACTGCGTTTTTGGTGCAAATGTCCATAAGCTGTAGTGCAGTACTTTGGCATCTAGCTAGTGCTACAAATGAGAAGTGAGCATAAAAGGAGCAATGTTGGGCGATCAGCTCAACAAAAATCAGTAAACACACAAAGTGTGTGCAGTTTGTCAGTCTGCTAGCTAAAGGTGCAGCAGCTGCTCCTTAATTTCCCAGAATGAGACACAACTTCACCCAAAGATGGAGAAAGATTTAAAAAAAAAAGATGGGCCATGAGAGGAAGAAGAGAGGTTATTTTTAAAGGTATGCTTGATAAACTGAAAATGTAAAGCTTCCATGTAATGTCATAATTATTTAAATCAGATATTGGTTTTTTAAATGATATGAAGTTATGGGTTTGTTTGTTTTTTTCACTTTGTGAAACATCCTGCAAAAGCAAATTTTATATTGTTTAAAGGTTGCATGAAGCCCGAGTCTGAGTTAGGTTACATCAAGTGCAAAGATTCATTCATTCATTCATTCAAGATTTAGATTCATTTGCTGAATTCAACCTTTATACCAACATTATATGGTCCATTATTAAGTTAGTATAAACGGCATACTGACAATGTAGGGAATGGAAATCGGGTAAATCCACAAAGAGCAATAAACCTCAAATCAGCAGCAGCAGCACAGTTCACATGAGCTCTCAGTATAAATTATTGTGTTATGATTCTTTTCGATCGGCCAGATCCCACTTTAAGCCCCAACTGTTCTCACTTTTCTTTGTAAGCATGGAGGCAAACAAAAAAAAGTTTTTCAAGTTCTTTCAATTTTCAAGTGTTAATATTATTTCGTAATTATAGTAATATAACACAAGGTTTATTTAACTTTATGCAAAGACAGTGGGTAGCTATCTTCAAAGAGCTTTAAAGAGCTATACTTTCTTACTTGGAGTGCATTTCAGAGCCTGCACTTTGTCACATATTATTTGTATTTGTACTTCAATATTTGTATATGTACTCACGTAAAGAATGTGCCACTGCTGCATGCACTGTCTCTTATCTGTTGATCCAATCAAAGCAATCTTGTCTGCAGACTGTTATGAACCCTAGTTGATTGTTTATCCTAGATTAGTGACTGGTTCTCCAACAATTACCTTTAAATTTTAACAAGCATGAGTAGGGATGGGTATTGATAAGATTTTCACAATTCCGATTCCAGTTTCGGTTCTGTTTAATGATTCTATTCTTTATCGATTCTCTTATTGATTCTTTTAAAAAAAAAAGGAGAACACTAAGGTCGATTAGCTTAGAACTTTGTTTTATATCTTCTCTTTGAACAAGATAGAAATTTAGGAGTACCATGGCCTTACAAACCCAACAGTGACATCTTAAGAGATCCAGCCTATGGTGGGGTGTCACAGGGTCCCCAGGAAAAAAAATTGTAAATGTAAAATTATAAAATAAATATTCTTCTGTAGCAATACAAAAGTATAACATAAATTATTCTGTAGCAATTACACAAGAATATCCAGTAATGTCCCTACCAACAATTAAACACATTCACTTACCGAAAATCGGGGCCTCTGCTGTGGCAAATGGGTGCAAACCTTTTACCACAAACTTAGTCACTGCTCGGTGACATTTGTCTATCCTGGCCTGAAAGGAGAAGCTACCGGTAGACTGCAGCGAGAACTGCCAGCATCTGAGCCAGCCAGACTCTGTCTGTCTCTCTCATCATGGTCACCTAAATGCACAGTAATGGCAGGTTTTGTAAGAAGGCAGATCGCGCTAACATAATATGCACTGTTAGTTGATTATTTACCTGCCGCATTAACGGGAGAGGACGTGCAAACGTTACCGCTGCCGCTGGGTTGAGATTCACGAGTCCGGAGCAGAATTAAAAACATGACATTCATTTAAGGTCATCGTGTGTTTTGTGAGCAAATGCTTTTGCATATTCGTAGTGTTTCCTCCCTTAAATGAAATATCTACTTTTCAAGTATTGCAAGTTGCCCTGTTGTCATCCGTTCTCGTAAAGTATAACCAAACTTTTGAGCATTTGAGCCGCTTAGGCGCCGTGTTTTCTGCCAGGTAAATGACGCTCCGCAACGTGGTGACATCATTCGGGGCGACTGGAATCGATAAGGGAATCGTTTGCAAAAATGGCAAACAATTCCAAGGAATTGAAACAGTGGGAACCGGTTCTCAACAAGAACCGGGTTTCGATACCCATCCCTAAGCCTGAGGCCATGATTGTATCTCCACATGAACTATATCCTTAACAGCAGTAAAACACTCACTTCCTTTTGTTCAACTGTGCAATGTTCATAATCTTTATGCATTATCAGATTCCTCACATATAAAAACCATTTCACATCTCTGTCTTTCATTTAATGAACATTTTGAAATTGTAACAATTGCAATTGGTCTCTTTGACTGGACTGGGAAAAAAATCATTGTTTTGTGATCATAATTAAATTGCAAAGGCCTGTTTACTGGTTTAGATGAATCATCTGTCTCTCACCTCCATAATACACAAAATGCCCTTCCAAACTATTAACAATAAGTTCTAGTAACTCAGCTCACCTCGACCCTATTATATACTCTTTATTGGCTCACAATTTATTTTAGAATAGATTTTTAAATTCTTGTAATCGCATAAGGAGTATAAACAGACAAGACTATTTATCTTCTTATCAACCTCCTAGAACCTGGCGTCCACATATGTGGACATCAGTTTGGGTTGTCTAGACCAAAATACAAGGTTTTGATCTACAAGGGCCTGATATCCACTTACGAGGACATTATACTGCCACTGTTCTATTAAAATTTAAAACAAATGTCCTCGTAGATGCCGCTGGCACAGCTGGCAGCCTTAACCCAATTTCCCTCGGGATGAATAAAGTATTATCAATCAATCAATCAATCAATCAATCAATAAGTGGATCAAATTTTTCTCAGAAACAAAAGTCAGGTAAAAAAAAAAAAAAGCAGGTAATTCTTTGTCTTTACATTCATCAGATCCCAATCAGCCCAAATAGCAAAGAGAAGTTAAATGCATGCCATGAAAGATTTGGGGTCTTAGGAGGTTAAACACACTGCTGCTCACTCTTTGTGATGTTCAGAATTTTTTGGTTGCTCCACGTATGAGATTACAGACTCTGGGAAGACAGAGCCTTTCAACCTGTGGCACCAAGGACCTAGAGTAAATCCCACTGGATTCTTTTAAAGAGCAGCTAAAACCTTTTTTGTTAAACCACTGATCACTGACATGGTTAAACAACTGCACACTGGCAGGGCCCCTGGGGATAAGATTTGCTCTAAGTTCCTGGATGGTGGTGGTTCCTATCTTTAAGAAGGTGGGACCCAGGACGTGCTCCAGCTACAGAGGGATCATACTCTTCGGCTTCCATGGGAAAGTCTATGCCAGAGTGCTGGAGAGGAGAGTCCATTCGTTAGTCAAACCTCGGATTCAGGAGGAACAATGCAGTTTTTGTCATAGCTGTGGAACAGTGGACCAGCTCTCTATCCTCCCGAGGGTACTTGAGGGTGTGTGGGAGTTTGGCTAAGGGGTCTACAAGTGCTTTGTGGACTTTCAGAAGATATTATGGGTCATTCTATCCCTGTATAAACGTAACAAGAGTTTGGTTCATATTGCCGGCAATAGGTCAGACTTGTTTTCGGTGGGTATTGGAATCCGCCAGGGTTGCCCTTTATCACTGATTCTGTTCATAGTTTTTATGGATAGAATATCTATTCTGGGTATGTCTTACCGGGAGAATGCTGCGGTGCAGACCCAGGACTCGCTGGAGAAGATATATTTCTCGGATGGCTTGGCAATGTCTCAGCTCAATATGAGTTGAAGGAGGTGTCTGGGCTGAGGGAGATCTGGGGTTCTCTGCTGACTGCTGCCCCCGCAACTTAACCCCAGAGAAGTGGCAGAAAATGGATGGGTGGAGGTGATTCATCATTGCCAGGTTCAGTGGATTGAACTTTGGAGCAGCCATTTGATAGGTGTGGTGGGCCACTGGTTCATCTGTTTGGGATGATAAGATTTGACAAGAATTTGTCTCTTGTGTAATCTTTACCAGCATTATGGGTTAGAGGAGAAGTGTATTAGGCTTCTTTAGTGCTGTGATCCACTTTAGGGGTTAGCTTAGCCACATATTCAGTGTACTCTAGGATTGGAAAGTGCTGTAGAGTAATAAATCTGCTAGTTGTTTAAGTTTCAACACTTGGAAATCACCAACAAATCTCCCCATTCCTTCCAGTTAACCCAAGAGCAGAATAAGAAACTCCCCGTACACAAATGGGCAACTTTAACATTCTGGATCCAGTCCTAAAGGAAGTATGAGTCACTTGCCTTAGTGTCTTATCCTGGCTCTGATCTCTTTGGTCAGTGACACTGGCAACATGGGCAAATACTAGCAGATCATTTGTAGGACCAGTTTATCAAATTTCTATCAGGCCTATAGCCTGTCAGCCCTCCCTGAAGATACTTCCAATTACGGTTTCTTTAAACATTTTTCTCTCTAAAAAATGGGAGTGTAATAAACTTCTCTATTTAGCCTTTTCCTATCCACGCCTCCCCACCCTTATCTCACTTCTTGTCCTTATTTTTCTTATAGCTGATTGGCTCTTGTGTTTCTTTATTTCTTAATTGAGCTCATCCGCCACACATAATTCAAAAAAGGCACTCCCTTCGCCACCACATGGGGTGGCGGCTGAGTTATTGTGTCTCTGTCAGAGCTCAGCGTGTTGTGCATATGTTCCCTTTGTTTAAACTACCTATAATAAACCCATAATACTGGAGTAGTCATTCATGAATGTGTTCTTTGCATTTTGACCAGATGTTCATGCTGATAATAATCCCTTTGTTTGACCCTTGTAATTAACAAAAAAGAAGAAGAGTGCATTTTTATGATATTTTCTCACTCATTGTTTGATGTCTCATGAAATACAGCTATTTAGCTATCTCTTGTCATGAATCTAGAAGTTTTCTTGCATGGTGAAAAGTGACTGGAGCTGCTCCGAGGCAGCCGGGAGTTCTACATAGCCAGGATGTTTTTACCTTAAATGGCTTCATTTATACTCTAACAGGTAAACGGTATGAACTTGATAAGTCAGCCTGAGGTTTTTCAATCTAGATTTGAGCATGTTAACATAAAAGAGGTTTATTAGCAGCAGAATGATATTCATTTCAAAGTAGCAGCTCAAAGTATAATTTTAGAAGTATACAAAAAGCATAAAAAGCATATAGGTTAAAAAAACAGCACAGCTACTGCAGACAAGAAGCAGCGGGTGTGAGTGTGTATTCTACGATAAGTGATGTACACTGGCATTGTATTATTAAAAGGCACCGTATTAATGTGTGCACTTTAAGCACTGTGGTCAGTGAGACTTCACTGTAAGCTGACAGACCTCTACAGCTCAGACTGGGACTCCAAATTTTGTTTTTACTTAAGTTAGCAGTCTATGCTGTTTAATGTGCTAAACTCACGACCTTATTCTTTCAGCTGCAGACATGGAGGTGTTAAATAATCAGAGAGTAAGAAAATTAATTCCAAAAAACTAAACAAACAAGCAAAAAAAACCACATCTCCATATTAAGGATTATAAAACAATACAACTGTTTTGAAAGTGCAACCAACAGGAGAAAGCAAAGACAAAAACTAGCCTGTACCACATCCTCACACAACCAGTTCCTGGGACCCTCTAGGAATAGTGACACTAATATACGGGGAATTAATCAGTTAGTGGGGGTTGACATTGTACATTCCTCCCATCTTGAGCATAACCTGATCCAGAGCAGATTAGACCTGCAGGAAAAGTTACCATGGCAATCTAAGGTGTGATGTAAAATGTGAACCACATTAATTGAACTGAGAACCCAACAGTCAAACAGTCAAACCTTGTGGTACCTGTTAAGTCCCAATTCTTGTTGGTACACGCCCATAGTGTCCAAAAGTTTAACTGTTTATGCAACAACAGTGTTAAACCTAATGCTCAGCAATCCTACTGCGTGTTCAGTGACAGCACCAGCTAAACCGCAGAAAGGTAAATTACCATGAAGCTTTGGGTTGAGCGCAGCTGCTCCTCTCGTGAGCCGGTGCAATCTCGTGCTGCGTTTAAGTCCCAAAGGTAATTGCCAGTTTCACCATTTACAAATAAAGTTCTTTGAAGTTGTAAACATGGGATCTTCACATCAGTAACCTGCAATTCCCACATGACATCAATGCAGCACCGTGGGTCCGACCAATAAAATGCTGAAATAAGTAGCAACAGGACGGGGCACTTCAGGGACCAATCAGATCTCAGTTCTCATTGCCCCCGCACCTGGACCTGCCCGTTATTTAACAATAACTTTCCAGGTAGTTCTTGGAAATTGTTATAATTACAGGCATTTTCTTGGTATTTTGTCACTAATAGCAACCCCTTTGTTCCAGGAAGCTTTTGACTACAGCTCCTGATTTCAAGGAACACAGAGATTTTTATCACAAGCACTACACAAGGCAAGATCTGTTTGACGTCTGTCTCAGTAAATAAGCACGCCATGGTTACGGGCGCCAAAATACATAATTTAAGAGTTCTGACATCTAAAGTTACTATAACTATTGTGCTTGGGGTTGCAAAGGTTATTTAATATCACTTAACATTAATTCGCTGAAAGGCTGTGTGTTACAAGGTTAGCTCATAGTTCCTTCTTGCCTCTGTCAGTCCCGATCTGAAAGCGAAACCACTCCAACTGGTGTCTAGAAAGAAAGAAAAAAAAACATCCTCTCAAACTAAACCAGCAAGTGGTTTCTAAGAAATGAAAGGCTAAACTTGCTCTCACGAAAGACTGGGGTAATCTCGTGTTTTATTTCACGAGGCAGTTAAATGTAGGATGGTCGATTATGCCCTAGAATTTCAGCTGTTTTTTTATGCTGATTCTGTGACTATGTGTCTCTCGTGCTGAGAACAGATTGTACATAATCTGTAAGAAAAGAAGCTCTTTATGGACTTTGGTAATCCCAGCACTCATTGGCAAGAGGGAATCCCACTGCCCCATTTATGACCCCTCATGGTATTTGTAAGGAAAAACCTCCCTTCTTCTGTTTTCAAGCATCTTATTTTCCTCTGATGAATATATGTACAGTCAAAACTACGTATTTTGACAGCTTGAATGTGGGTGTTACAAATATGCAAGAACTAAATAGGAGACTTTTAAGGCATAGTTTAGAGGTTCAGAAGTAATTATACTGATCTGCATGAAGCTCAAACAAAATTATCATCTGCAGTGCTTTGTTTAAAAGCTGTCTGCAGTCATGCATAAACTATACACACATGAGCAGAAGGCCATACTCTCTCAAGCGTTCTCTGCAGCTTCTTTCAGCCTATGTTGTTGTAAGGTGTTAGGATTCAGCCACTTCGTGTATACCTAATATTCAAAATTGATTTTTTTAAGTGTCTACATTGGCATAACCACAATCCTCAACTTCCTCATCACATAAGAAAAAATACTGATAACAACAAGTTAGCTTTCCAAGACACACTACTAAAAATGAACAAGCCACACACAGATTTAGTTTACTTCAAATAAATGTTGTTTAAGTCAAACTGAATGACAGACAAACGAAAATATAGAAAAAAATATAGTCAAACATGAAAGTTGCTCACTTAGAAATGAACAAAAATCAAATCCAAATGCAAATTCTTAGTGATAAAATCAAAGACAAGGGAATTTCAAGTTTTCGGTAGACAATATGTACATTTGCATGCTTGAATCTATTCAAATGAGGGGAACACTGTGTATGACCTTCAGAGTGTCAGTGAATGTTTCCAGCAATTCGTATGAGAAGAGTAAGTGTGTATTTGTTAGGGTTTTAATGCCCAAGAAGTTTAGAAGATGAGAAACATTAACGTGAAACAAGGACCCACAAAGACAAAGAGGTCACTGCTGTTTCCCAGCAGGTCAGACAGGTAGTTTCATCCAAAATTGCTGCAGAAATCAGCTCATTTTCCTCTTTGTCTGCATGCCAGGAAAATTCAGACAGGTCTGTGAGCTCTCTGTAGCACTTATGGTTACAGTTTATGAGTACTTCTGCTGCTTTTTCTTTCCCTATCTCTCAGTCTGGTTAACCTTCCTCCCTTCCCATCGTCAAAATGGAACGGGCTGTTCTGGAAAGATATTCTTCGCTGCGTGCTTGGCATTGTTGTCGCAACACTTCTGTCAGCAGTAAAATCATCAATGAAATTAATGTCAGTGTGCCAGTTTTATTGGCAGCTGTAGATGCTCACTCTGTTACTGAACCAACAACATGTTTGACAGATTGCTTTATGATCTGGGTCATGAGCCGTTCCCCTTTCTTTTCTTTCATCAACCCATCATTCTCTTATATTAAATCTGGTGAATTACACGTTCATGTGTCTTGTCTTGTTAGATAAGGTCAACACCTTGCTTATGTGCTTATTATTATTATAATATAATGTAGTTTTGTTTCCATGCACTCATCTGAATACAGTTTGATCATCCAAAGTATATCTATGGAAAATTCCTAGTGAATATCAGACCCCTGCCATGACCCTGCCTAATGCCAGGACTTTTCAGCACAACTGCTTGTGACAGTGTATCTAAAAAAAAGATAATGTCCACGAGATATGTCAAATATATTGAGTCATTGCCTAATTCTTCTTTCATCCCCATCAAACCAACATTTCCACCGTAGCACAAGAAATACTGAGCAGATTACCATCAAATTTCCTGACCACACCCATGATACCTAAAGAATACGCCAGTTCTATTTTGGACATCTGTCCTTTAAGACCCCATCTCATCAGTTTGTACATTTTGTGTGGCCTTTGATGGTCCTCCTGGGAACTGAGTCCTTAATGGTTTTGGTGACCCCCTCTGACCTTTCCTCTCTTACCACCGTCTGGCCAAAATATCCACTTGAGGACTTCAAAGTCTAAAGGGCAGATTGTCATTCAGTTTACTAATATATGCTATCCAGAGGATAAAAGGTAAAATTTGCATTCTTTTGTGCACATTTGCTCAAAAATGCATCTTTATCAGATTGGCGTATTGATTGTGAGAAACTCTTACAAAGCATTTGTGTCATTCTCAAAGCAACAAACCCTGGCTTTAATGATACATTGATCTTTTAGATGTGTTGTGTACTGATAAGGCTTCTTTAAAAGGACAAACAGTCTATAGATGTGTCACTGCAATTGTGAGTGATGAGAAAAATAAACTGTTGCAAAACGTGGCTACAGGAGAAATCAGGTACAGAAACGAAATTCCAGAAATTCACAAAAGTCTGCACAAAAACAGAGCAATTCATACAATAACTGCAAATCACAAAAAAATAACAGCCACGGGTTAAAGAAAAAACCCAATGTTCATCCTTTACACAAGACTTTGTGGCAGTCTGTACAATTATAAAGCCTGGACCAAAGTCAAAGACCGGCAGACAATGCCATCACTAGAGCTATACATTTAACAGGACTGATAATAATAATTTTGTGGTCTTTGGGTGCCATTTGGGCATTAGACCAGTTGGGTATTGCAGTGTTTTTGTTCCCATAAAATCTCCATTCCATGTTCACAGAGGGAATCAATATTCTATTAGTGGGTAGGCTGTGGTATCACTAGTAGGAAAGGACAATAGAAGGCAGCAATATGAAGTTACACAATGGCACCCAACATTTACCGCTGCATGACTGACATAAAACATTTAGAAATTAAAGCTGAGCCAGTCTTAACTTTTCTTTCAGTGCTCCAGTGGTGCAGGCAAGCATCAACCAAACATATGCCTCCATTGTTTGCTTACTCACAGTGGATTTATACTTTTGTGTTAAATCTGTGCTGTAGTTACATTGTAATTGCAAACCCTATGTGGTAACTGGACATTTACCTCCCTAGAAGTGTAACTACATGTTGCCATCGACACAGAAGCACAGATATAATTGCAGGAAATGGCGTTGGCCACAGAACTATAAATTAAGCTACGGATAAGTCCGCCCATGGATAACGTCACTGAGTGTTTGAGCAGAGATCTTGTAACTTGGTCAAGCCCAATACACGTTGACCTTTATTTCACCTGCAAAGTCCCAATCTTCATGTGGAGTTTATGTTTTTTTTACCACTAAAAGGGGAACGACAGTGAATGCCCTACTATGGTTATTACATTGAGGAGCCAGAGGGGGCGACACAACAAATGGATTTATTTACGTAATCATCATCATAAACATTGAGAACATAAACATTGAGAAAAAAAACAAAGAACTAGGCCCAATATATTTTTTATATAAATTTGACTTGATTATTTCAGTAAATATTGCTATGTTGCACACTCTTTTATTTATATTTTGATAAAGGGCATCTATGGGGTGATTCACATTTCCAGTCAACATATTGTCCTGACAACTTGATAACCGCACGACATTTCTTTTATCGGCTTTTGGTCCCTTTTAAAAAACAAAAAATCACCAAAGGAGTCGCATTATGCAAAACAATATTTTTAAAAATCTTAAAACGAATTTATTTTTTATAATTATACACACGTATTCAATTTAATTTGCTCTGAAAAAAAGTTGTTTTTCTTTTTAATTTAATTTACAATTTTATTTTTTGTCATAATACTAAAGTAAATTGGTTAAATATTCATGCACGGCCCGTTTTTTCCGTATTTTGTATGTCACATAATTCAGCAATTAATTGCAACAACTCGTTGCCTTTCACAATCGCTGTGTATATGATAGGCTGCAGTGCTGCCGGGAGGGGAAACCATTACAAACGTTTTCGATGCATGAAAGCGTTTCAGTGCACGTCCTATTTGTAAACCTCTTCAGTAGGGCGATTTTGCGCGCTCCCGTGGACTCGCCATAGAAAACAAAGCTGAACGTCTTCCATAACAGCTAGAGGTGCAGACTTGAGGAATATCCGAATTTAGTCTGCATACAGCGAGCTGAATATGGATTTACTGTGGGTGTAGCATCGTTGGAGACCGAGCCTTCTCGGTTGGAGTGACAGCAGGACACTAGCGAAACCACCGAAAATAACAGCTGTGTCTTTTTTTTCTCGGGGTGCTTTGTCTAGTCCACCTAACGATAGCAAACCATCACTGTCGTTTTAACCGCAAGATATTCAGCTAGTTCTTACTAGCTGCTGCCGGGATGTATCACCATGTTGTCACCAAAAAGTAACCGCTAAGACGTCGAATTGTGAAGGAAACGCAAGAAAACATCTCCCGGGTCCCGACGGGTTGTCACTGGGACCTGAATCTGTGTTAGCCACAGTCGCGGAACCCACTGTTTTTGGCGATATGGCGGAGCAAGGCTACTCATCCTGGTGAGTGCGTACAGGCATTGCGCTACCGATTGGTAGCCGCTGTTGCTATTGCTAAACCAGATTGCAATAGGTCATTAAACCAACGAACCGTATTTCTGTCAGTATACAGAAACCTTTGTCTCTTCACATCGACACTTCACATGCATTTATCAACGTCTTCAGAACAAAAGGTCACTCATCCAGATATTTTTCCATCAGCTTGATTTTTTTTTTTTTTTGCTAAACTGCTAACTTTGGCTAGCCCTAGCTAACGAGCAGCCCCAGCTGATGCCGTGCTAACATTGTCCAGCATCGGTTAAATCCAATGGTGGCTGTTGCAAGGAAATGCTAACGAGTTAGCTGCCCTGCTGATAGCTAAAGCACAATGGGGTGGTCATTTTAAAAATTTTCCTTCGCTTTTTGGAGTACGGCTGGCTTTGTTGGTAAACCCAGTTGTGCACAATAAACGCAGCGTTTCATGACAGTGTTAAAAGGCTTAGTTTGTTGTCTGTGCCAACAAATTAGCGCTAGCTGGCATTCGTCGTCGACCTGCTGCTCACACAATAACAAAGGTTCGGCTGTAGCTAAGCTAGCATCGGTGTCAAGTCACAAAAATGCAGTTTTTCCATACAGTGACAAGCGATAGGCGGTCACAGATGGCACCATCAGGTCTCGAGGTATAGAAACGATATATAACTATAGTGTCATAGTAATTTTTGTGGTCGGCGAAAGTATAGATTGCACGAAATCATTCAGAGATGATGTGATAAGTGAAATGCGTTGTCTCCGAAAACGACCTCTTTCTTATGGCCTAGTTAATCTATACTAGGTTATACTTGTCTGATCTATGAACTAAAGATTAAGTGTTTGTGTCATGTCTACTACAAGATTGTTTTGAGTCTGAGAAGGCCGAGCCAACCGGGTCTTCCCTAAGAGAGTGCATTCATTGAGTTGTACGAGTCGACTGTTTATTTCATATACTAACCTTTATTTAATGTCACACCTTCTGCCTCTGAAAATCCCAGTATTCATGCTCTTTAAAAAAAAATCACAATTGAATATCTTTCATCAGTTTTAGATCAGTGAGCAAAAGTCTTTCCCAGTACAGCGATATCTGTAAATGCAGATAAAACAAAGTTTTTCCCAACGTTTTTGCCAGCAGTGTGCCACTGTGTGCTTTTAGCTTCATAAGTGGTCTATCAAACTGTTTGTGTGGTAAATGTGTTGTATAAAAAGTCCAAATCACTGTAAAATGTGAGGCCAAAGAAAGAAAATAGTTTGTATATTTTTTTTAATGCACAATTTTTATGACTACACCCAGTCCACAGGCTTTTACAATGAAACTTGATATTTGAAAGGGTTGTTGTCATAAATTTTGTGTGCAATGTTATTGGATCTCAGAATGCAAATTAGTGTCCAAAAAACAAGCTTCATGATCCCGTTTGACTTGTCAACGGCTGTGATATATCAGAAGATAAGCGAAGCACTGGTGAGGATTAATTAACATAGTAAGCTTAATTTATGTGACCCAGCAGCAATAAAACCCACTGCCGATCAAGATGGATTTACACCTCGATGAGATCGGATCAAAGCACAAGCAAAACTACCTCCAGATGTGGTTAAATCAGTGGATTGATTCGTAACACAGCAGATAATGTCCATTTATTCTTTTGCTTTAAATGGGACTAACATTGAAATATGTCTTCACAATATTACAGCCCCATCATTTTTCTTTTTTTAATTACATTTATAGGACTGAGATCATCTCTGACTGGGAGGGGAGGAGGGTTAACTTTATGTTTGATTATTTATTTATTTTTTTAAAAAAGGTATGAATAGAAATATTCAGGCATGCCTTATATGATCAAATTAAGAATATTTTCCAGGTGCACTGTTATCTATACTGTTCTACAAACATAAAAAATGATTTGGGGTTATTTTATGTGCGCTCCTACACATGACCATTTTGCATGTGTTTGTTTTATATATGCTGATATTTAAGTTATAGTGATGCAGATTAAATCAAGTATGAATTCAAAAGCTAATGATGATGATTTAACATGTTATTAGGAAAACAACCTGTAACAATCCTCTTGATCGGTAAGCTATCTGGGATTGCTCTGAACATATTTATTATCATCTGTCCCCAGGCCTTGCTTTAACAGTGTTAACGTATTGTTCATTCTCAACCTTTTAACACTTGTTGAAGGTAGCTTAGTACAAAGGGAATCTGAAAAACGGATAACCTCCATCCAAGAGAGTGAAAAAGAGGAATCAGAGACATTATACTGGTTGAAATTTATTCAGAACAGCAAAGATGGTTATGAAATTTTAACTGAGAGGGGGGGAAAGGGAAGAGGGGGAAAACCCCTTGCTTTTGGGGAAAATCTGTACATAATTTCATTATGATTTAAAACATTTCATTTGTGAGTGTAGTTTGTCTCAATTGCCGCTTAAGTTCGAGTTCATTAGATACTTGCTTTAAACTAACTCCCCAAACAAGTGCCACAAAGCTTTACCCAGATGGCTGCTCAGTGGCAAGACTTTCTTCTAGAAGGATTTTGGGAAAATTCAGCCACTTCAAAATTCTCTCTGGTCTAATTTGCATACATTAGTCTATTTTTTTTGAGGAAAAAAGAGGAAGAAAAGAACCACACACACCCACAGAGGCAGTTTATAGAGGGGAAAAAAGAAAACATACAGAAACACAATAGAAGCACTGATAAGAACATGCCAAGTGGACAAACCATAAAGCCATGTCGGCCAATCAGAACCACAGGCTCTGCAACGTCAAAAACTGCCAACCCTGCAAATGCCTTTTCTGAATTTCTTGACCCATGATTTCCAAAAGGCCAGTTTCAGTGACCTAAAACTGCGTGTGTGGCTAAAAGGCTAAAGTCCATGGAGAAGGAAAATCTGTTTTGTTTTTTAAACACGTAGTGTCAACAAAGCCTTGTACATTTTGTGACTTAATGATTTTGTGTTAACCATGGCTAAAGAGTTGTTGATATAAGGATTCCTGCTTAGAGATGTATTTATTGTAATATTTATGATTTAACTCAAGCTCCTCAAAAGAAATTAGTCTAAATGGGGTTTAGATACATAGTTGCTTGTGTTGATTTGCAAGCTCAGCAGAAAAACATTAGACCGTGACTATCTATTGTGCTTGAAATAGCTTAAATGTCACTGAGGAGCTTCAGAGATGAATAATGAGTAAATGTGGAATTATAGTTGAATCTCAAAGCTTGTGTGCTCGCACTAAATTTTCTTTTTGCTTTGCAGCCAACCTGAGATTTATTTTAATTACTACAGTGTGCACAGCCAACCATCAGGGCAGAATATCATAGTGTTTGTAGACATAAGCTGTTTTCAAACACAAATTTAGGACAGTTTTGGAACAATCTGGTTGAGATATTTTCTGCTTTTCTCACTTGTAGTGAACAGCAGGAAATAAATTTGCAGTGTGCTGGAAATGTTAGATTTGCTGCAGTATTAGGTGCTCTGTTCAAACATCACATGGACCCATGAAGCTGACAGGTTCCCCCCCCCCCAAAAAAACCCCCCCAAAAACTCATCCGATCCAATTGCGTGGGATATTTGCATTTTGCCCTACACTTCTCCTGATGTAATCTGATAGAAGTTAAGAGCAAATGCATGAAAATGGCTTCATATTTTCTACATTTTTATTGGTGTTATCTAGTAGTGATGTTTTCTCTTCATATCAGCATCATCAGGTTAATATAGTTTAATATTGCACTAGATCAATTTTAAGTCATCCTGTTACAGTAGAGTAAGTGATGCCACTTTTGTCCTCACCTCAGTACCCGTTTGTCAGAAGAGCAGCAGCTAGGCCCAGTGCAGCTACCTCGCACACTGAGCCACTGAATGCAATGTGTTCCTAGTAACTTTCAGAAGACACCAGAAAGCACTGCTGTTTTAAATCACATGCCTAAGTTTATTAATAGTGTTGACAAAGAGCAGATATTTGAAGACCGATCTCTCACCGCAATTTGTAGAGACATTTGTTAAATGTGCACTTAGTTTCTGTTGTGCGCAGCTAATTTTATATCAAGTGTATTGCTGTCCGGCGCAAACGACAGTGAGCCCCTTTCAACCTCACAACAACCAGCTGACCAATCTTTCTGAAGAGTCTTCATTTGTTGCCACTATCAACTCTTGCAATAGCAGCAATTTGCTTTAAAGTTAGATTACTAACCATTGGTAGTTGTTTTGTTCTAGTTTCTCTTCCTAGCTTTTAGTTGTGTAGCTGACAGTGCATGCAGTGTAAATGAGAAATTTTCAACCGTGACATTTTAAATCAAATTATGAAAGTCACACTTCCTGAAGTGAAAGCATAGAGCAGCAGAACTATTCAGTTGTATGGCACTCTTTTGTTGTATGGCACTCTTTCTCAAGTAAAGTTTATTTATAAAGCACATTTAAAAACAACCGAGGCTGACCAAAGTGCTGTACAACAAAATACAAATATAAAATACAATAAAACTCCTCACTGATAAAACAATAAATTAAAACAATAAGTTAAACCTTGCTAAAAGCCAATGAGAAGAGGTGAGTTTTAAGAGCAGTTTTAAAAGTTCCTAGGCTTGTGGAGAATCTGATGTGAGGAGGTAAACTGTTCCACAGTCTGGGTGCAGCCACAGCAAAAGCCCTCTCTCCCCCAGTCTTTAGTCTGTACCTGGGAACATCTAAAAGCATCAGGTCTGCTGACCTCAAAGATCTCCTGGGGCGGTAAATGCTAAGAAGCTCTGCCAGGTAAGGAGGTGCAGTACCGTTAAGGACCTTAAAAACCAGCAGTAAAATTTTAAAATCAATCCTAGAAGCAACTGGGAGCCAGTGGAGAGAGCAGAGAACCGGAGTGATGTGGCCTCTCTTTTTGGAACCGGTCAGCATGCAAGCAGCAGCGTTCTGCACCAGTTGGAGGCGATGCAGACAGGAACGATCTAAACCAACATAAAGGGAGTTACAGTAGTCCAGCCGTGAAGTAATAAAAGCATGGACCACCCTTTCTAGATCGTTCCTGCACAGGTAGGACTTGACTTTAGCTAAAATCCGTAGATGATAAAAAGATCCCTTGACTACGGAGCTGATTTGTTTATCAAATTTAAAAGCACTGTCAAAAGTAACACCGAGGCTCTTAATGGAGGAAGTACATTTGGATGTTAGGGGTCCCATAAAATCAAAGGAAAGGTTGGGGTCTTTAGGAAGCCCAAACACAATGACTTCAGTTTTACTTTCATTTAGATGTAGAAAGTTAAGCGCCATCCAAGTCTTAATGTCAGACAAACAGGAGAATAACGGCTGCAGAGAGTCCTTACAGTCTAACCTCAGAGGGAGGTAGATCTGAATGTCATCAGCAAAGGTGTGGAAGGACACATTATGTTTGCGCAGCACATTGCCCAGAGGGAGCAAATACAGAATAAACAGCAGGGACACACTGATTTCTGACACACTGATGGGGCACTGCCCTATTTGTAATATACTGAAAACTTTTTTTTTTCCTAATATAACTGTTTAAGTCCTGCCACCACCAGAGAGACCCAGTAAAGATATAAAGTGTTGGAAGATTTGACATAACCCCTGCCTGCTGACCTGTTTAGGCTAGTGATGGCGTTTACACCAGTTACTGTTATCAGTTCATCTGCACAGAAAACTGGGTTAAGTAGCACAATAGCAGAGAAGATGACGTTGTTGTATTTTATGGTAGAGCTGGAGCCTCACCTCTGACACACATTCACCGAGCTGTGAGCAAAGAGACAGCCCTTGGGCTAAGACTAGGGCTGCACAATTTTGCATAAAATGAGAATCACGATTTTTTTTGCTTAGAATTGAGATCACGATTCTCTCACGATTTTCTTTTCCAGTATAAATATTTATTGCACTTATTAACTGCACATCAACTTCGTAACAGTTGAGACTGAACATAAAAACAATAAATAAACATAAAAACAACAAATGTCTCACATTTTGTCGTTGCCGCAAAATGTTGTACTGCTTGAAATTCCGTCTCCACCGTTGCTCGACGCTGCGTGTATAGAGCAGGTAGTGCAACAATAGAAAAATAGTTGCGGGACAGCACTGTGTAGCGTTGTCTAGGGTGTTGATCATTTTCCTAAATCCCTCGTTTTGCACAGTGTTGATGGGAGCCATATCTTTGGTCAGGTGATAAGCAGTGTTGGGACTAACGCGTTATTAAGTAACGCGTTACAGTAACTACGTTATTATTGTGGTAACGAGCACGGTAACTAGTTATTATGCCAAAATCAGGAACGCGTTAGTCGTTACTGGGATTTAGATAGCCACCACACGAAGTAACGACCCTATCGCGGAGCTTCCACAGATTCAGTAACATTAGCAAGTGGTGGAGGCCAGCAGGTGGCTGAAGGAAAGGGGACGCAGAAGGAAAAGAGACCCGAGGCAGCCGCCGGTCCAAGTGTGAACTGAACTTCAGGTAAGAAGTTATGACCTGCAGTCTCTCTGGGTCAGATATAAACCAAGTTTAGGTGGAGTTTATTTTCGTTATTCTGACTTTTTCCGTACTGCGTGCTAGCTAGCATGACGGGAGTTTCTATACAGCTGGGTGGGTGCTATGAAGTTAATGAAGTTGAACTTTATTTTGTTCATAAGTTATTAGAGTTGCCAACCGTCCCGTCTGGTATTCAGAGAAAATATTAAACGCTTCTTATTGAGGTGAAAAGGAACAGTTTGTCCCGTTATTCAGCTACAATGAAAAAGGCACAAAGCTGGAGTTATTCTGTCTTTGCTGCACAGCTGCCTCTTCTTCTCTCATTCTCCCCCCTCCCTCTCCCGTTTCTACTTCAATCATGAAAACTGATCAATGATCAGCTGATCGGCTCTCTTGTTTGTTTATCGCTCACTTTGCGCCGAAAGAGGAAACCAGTGGATGTCACGCTAAACAACAGCAGCACGTTTAAGCTTGATCAGCTGTTGTTAGAATTTATTTAATATTAATTTCTAGTATCAGCTGATGTTTGCTGGAGCCACAGCTGTAAACCTGCTGGTCATGATATGGTTTGGTTATCTGGTGAGAGGGAAACATGAAGATGAAACCAGGAGATGTCCTTACTGGATCATCAGAGCTGAACAGGTGATGGAGAAACAGGTTTACTTTTTAGGTGACATGAATGAGTTGAAGGGAAGTTATGAACTGTTTCTGAGAGACAAATAACCCCAGGATCCTTTTTTAGGTAGCTGACAGCTGGTAACTGTGCAGGGGTGGATCTAGCAAAGTGTTGCCAGGGGGGCATGTAGGGCATTAACAGGGAAAGGGGGGCACAAAGAAATACTTTTCTTTCTTATTCCCATTTAAAATGTCTAGCTTTTAAAAAATAAATATCTGAATCTTACAACAAACGATTGATAGATTGATGTATATATACCATCAAAACAGTGTACATCACTGTCACAACAGTGTTTATTTTCATTCAAAGGCTTTATGATTTTTTCCTATAATGGTGGGACGGTCTCTAGTCAAAATGCCCGGGACAATTTTCTGTCCCAGTCCAGCCCTGTATGCAGCTCATCTGCAGTCTGGTGTTACCTACATCTTCCTATTCAGAAGGCAGAATTTCCGAGTTCTGAGTACAATCAAAAGCACCACGACTGCAGTTTTTGTGTTGGATGTAAAAGGCGCACATGACTCTGTGACGTAGGCTAGAATCATGGCAGCAGTCAATGACGGTCCAGGCGTGGGATTTCTCTCGTGGAAATATGCATTATACATTATACATTATATTTTCCTTTCTATTGGTAGGTGGCACAGTGCACTTGTGGCAAGTAAGCAAGCTAGAAGACTGGCAAAGTTATGGGAGAAACACATTAACAAGAGAATTCTGAGTAAAACCAAAGTTACTTTCCCTAGTAACTAGTTACTTTGAAAGTAACGAGTAACTTGAAGTAACTGAGTTACTTTTGAGAGAAGTAACTAGTAATGTAACTAAGTTACTATTTTAAAGTAACTTACCCAACACTGGTGATAAGTGATAGCTTCCATAATTTCTTTGTGCCTGCGGGAGTTCGACGTGTATAGGGAAGCGCTGCATAAGGTTCCTGTTATTGATGTTTGGGTGGTTGACCGGGACAAATTTTCTCCAGTCACTTTCTTGTCATCCCTGACGTGCTCTCCGTTGTTTTTTTTCCCTGCCAATTTCAGCAGCCAGCTTCTGTATCACGTGGTATAAGGCTCCGCCCTTGTCATTTGTTGAGCAGGAAGAGTGAGCGCTTGTTGCAGATTGTACCCAGATCAAAATGCGGTACAATCATCGTCTTTTTTTTAAAAATTGTTGTCATTTGGAAATGAGATCGCACATAAGTATGAATTGAGATCGCAATTTTCTAACGATTAATCGTGCAGCCCTAGCTAAGACCGTTAATTTTCTTTCACTTAACCTGAGCTTTAATTTTTTTTCTTAAGTTGATAGCAACAGTGCTCGTTTTTATAATCACAATCAAGACCTATATTGGTAAAAAGCTATTAAACTTATTATTTTAGTTTAAGCAGCCCAGTTGTGGGTGGGAAGAGTGGCAGCAAAAATATCCAAAGGGGGCAGTAAAACTGTATTGGCCTTTTTGTGTGTGTGTGTGTGTGTGTGTGTGTGTGTGTGTGTGTGTGTGTTTACGTATATGACTACTGTATATCCTCTGGTATAATGTTTCTTTCTGTCAGCAGTACTATACTGCTGACAGATGACTGCAAGAAGAGTACTACATCTCATTCCTCTGGAAACTAACTTTAAATAGTTTTGTGCCATCAGCAATTGAATTACTTGTAAATTCACATATTTTTGAGTAAAGTTGTTTAAAAAATAATACGTAGATAATAATAAGCTAAAAATTACAGATCTGATTAGATAAAGCAAAAGTACCGATGGCAACAGTGCCATCTTTGCCTCCAGTCAAATTCCTCACTTCACTATTTGCCGAACACATGACCACTACACAATGCTCAGCAACACTTTATTGCTGAGCATTGTCGAATTTTGAGAGGACAGCAAAGTTGCCAGCAAAGTTGTTAAACGGTTTCATAAATGTTAACAAAGCCAGAGATCACATTAACAGTAGCCATTTCACTATTAGCAGTTAACCAATAGCCACAGTAGCCAACATCATTAAGCTAGGAACTAGCAGCTATGGCTAATAATAAAATATTAGGAGGATAACACAGTTATTTGTGTCCAGTGTCAAGTACTCAAAGGTAATAAGTGGCATTTTTTTTTCTGTTAGAGCATTAAAGAAAACAAACTAATGATATAGTGATATATATGACTGAGTATGATTATGTCTTGGGTTATTAGTTTTATTGTAAATATTCTGTATTTTTATATAAACTTGTTCTCAGAAAACATTTTAAACTAAAATCATCATTCAGTCCAGCAGGCATCATTGTGTTTAGTGTTGAGACCCAATACACCTCTTTCTGAGAAGTCAAATCCAATGAAATGCAGAGTGGCAAGGGACTGATGTTTAGCTTCTTGGTAGTGTTTGGCTGTAACTACTCCAAGTTCCCAGTATGCATGCATCTAATATGTTCTGAAGTTCACTGGTTGACTGCTCTTTGTTTTTTCAGTGTAAGCTTGACCATTGGGGCATTCAAGAATACAGATTACTGATGTTGTACTGTAGTTTAGTTTATGAATTGTTTGATAAGGAACGTTTTACCAATATGTGGATGGGTAAAATATATCTGAAATGGTGTTACACTGTCTGCATTTACCAACATCTTAAGTTTCCTTTTAGGTGATGCCAAGTGTGATTAGGTTTGCTGGCCTGAAAACTGTGTGCAAGATTATTGCTTATTGTTTGAGCTCTTTGAAATGATAGGAGAGGAGGCATTTCAGTGATTCCACTCAGTGATTCCACTTAGTGACGGTTCAGCTTTTAAGATGTGCCAGTGTCTGTTAATTATGTCCCTGGATTTCTGATGATAGTGGTTCAATTCAGTGATGAAAGTTATTCTTTCATTTTTTTTCTGTTAAGGTTTTAAGGCTTAAGCAGTTCATATCTTGAAGATACTAAAGCATGGAATTAGGCTCTGACGATTATGGAGGGATGGCACTTTCCTTAATTAAATCATGATTTCATCTCCTTTGTCATGCTTTTGAATTCTTCCAAGTCTGAGAAATTTCTCCAAAGGCATAAAAATTGCCCAGTAGGTATGTTTTCCTTGAGATGACTTGGATGGTGTTGCAGTGAAGAAGAGTGTTATGTTCAATAGGGTTCCTTTAAATTGAAATATGTAGGCTTCCATCTTGGTGTATAGACATGGGTAGATTACAATGAAAAAGTGTCTAGAAGGAAATACTTGAATTTACATGTCAGAAACATTTTGAGTTCTCCAAGAAAGTACCATCTCTCCATAATTGACATAGCCTACACCCAAGTCATATGTCATTTCTGTGTCAGTGTGACCTAAGGGTGGAGGATGTTAAGGATGATTCAGGTAACAAGTTGTTACCTGAATGCCAGCGTATCATTGGTAGTGCAGTGCTGTTTATGCATAACAGGCCTGTGCAGTCTTGCAGTCAAGTTAAACGGTGTGAGTCTCAGCAAGTTAGTTCACTTGAGGAATTTAACTAGCTAGCCACCATGCTAAAACTGAATCCATCTGTCTAATCTTTGAAACACTTTCAGTTAGTTAAAATACTTTTCTGTCAATTCAGATTGTGGATCAGGCTAAAATGTTAAAAAATAATGCTATATATCTTGACGCATGCCCAATCATCCAGGTAAGTAAATCCCAAAAGGTTGATTCTGTTCATCTGGACGTTTCGTCACTTGGGTGGGTGACGAAATGTCCAGATGAACAGAATCAACCTTTTGGGATATTGCCATATAGTTTCAAGGTTATATTAATAGGTTATATTATATTTCAAGTACCCATGCATTTCCTTTTTGTTACTGACAAATGAGAGTAAAAAGGCAATAAAGGCTCAGGTTTTTTTAGAAAAAAAAATTAATATGGGACAGGATTAGGAAGCTGAGGAAAAATGAAGACAAGATAGTGGCGCTCGTAATAATCATAAGATTTAAGTTGGGTTACTGCTCAGTTTAACAGGCAAAACTGAAGCAAACTACAGGCTCACTTACCACAGAGATACATTTGCGGTAGAGTTACGAGTGCCTGCGTGTTTTTAAAAATATCTGTATGTCTGAAGCGTAACTATATTGTATAGCAAGATGGGGCACTATGATATGCAACATGAATATTTTATTGCACATGTAATTAGTGTGTCCTTGTGTAGAGATGCCACAAGACCCAAGACTTGAGTGGAAAGCCAGTACAAATAGTTAAGGACCTGATGGTACTTCTATTTTACTGTAATTTATATAATTGCAAGAACTATGAAGTTTACTCCAAAATAATAACATAATGCTGCAGCATGTAGGTGTAAAGGGATGTACAGCAGAATCTTTGTAAAGAATTATTTGTTTAAACTAAGAAGTTTGGGTTTTGGTTTTTTTGCTTTTTGCTGGAGCTTTTTGTTCCTAAAACATTAGACTTTACATTGCATATCTGCTGATTGTCATATCCAATCAAATTTACAGCATATTTAAAAAATAGAACTTTTAGTTGTGCCAATCTGACACATTTAATAGTTGACAAAAAACAAAAGGAGAGAAAAGCAGAGATCAACTTGTGTGTGGATTTATGTCAACATATGTTCTGTCTCAGAACAAACCTGTAGAACAAGCTTTCTACCTGACACTTCAGGTTTGGCATGCTAACCTAAAGTCTTATAGCCCTTTTTCACTACTACCTGCTCAACTCAACCCTACTCTGTTTCGGCCATTTTCCATTACGATCAAGTACCACCTAATGTATGTGGGGGTCATTGAAACTGACAAATGCAGACTTGACGTCACAGCTCCAGGGTCAGGGTGCCGGTGCTTTAAATGCTTGTACACTGCATGTCGTGAAAGGAAAGCTCAGTCTGGAGTCTGGATTTAAAACACTTGCTCTTGCCAACTAGCAAGAGCAGCAATGTTTAAACATCTGGTCAACTAGATGTTTAAACATTGCTGCTTTTGCTAGTCGGCACCAGAAGTACTTGTCAGGTAAACAAGTGATTCTTATTTTATTGATATCCAAAATTACCCATTGGTTGTAATATCTCGTCTTCCGTCTAAGGGCAGGCAGTGGTGCTTGCTCCCTCTTTGTGATGGAAAGTAGGCAGACAGCTGTGAGAACTAGTGCGGTTCTACAATGCTTTGAAAGATGAGTGGTTATACGTTAGATATTACAAGAGTTAACATAAACAAGACTGAAGCTGTGTGTAACCACATTCTGCACAGGCACATATGTAGATGCTGGCCAACAGGAAAGGTGGATAACTGCTGCTAGCAGTGCTAATGTAACACTTGGCAAACTGATCTAATACTGCACGTGTGTAGTGTTATACACAGCACAAAATCTTCAGCAATATTTAAAAGCACAATGTCATTAATGGAATGTTAAATGCAAATGCAATGATTGTATTTGCAATGTTTAAGCTCATCTTTTAGATGTTTGAAGCACTTTTCCTGCACCTTTTTTTTTTTTTTTAAATAATCTTAATACAAACTTTTTTTAAATATTGTTCATATGTACACTAATGTGATTATTTTAATGAATGAATACCTTAGTAAAAGTTAATAGAGTTAAAAAATTAAAGAAGAAACTTTACACCTGGAAACCTAGTTTTTAAAGAGATAAATACAAAGTCCTGTTAAGACTTATCTACAGTACAAGTCGATGATGCTTAACCCTTTAAAACCGGTCGGAGCGGGTATGCTCAGTTTTGCGTAACTATTTTTAAATCCCTGTAGAACCAGAACCACGTAAGCTAGCACAATAATTTTTAAAAGTCATTTTTGAGTTCATAGTTTTCTGAATAGTTTCTGGGATGCTTAGAACTCAAATTGCACTGCTGGAAATAGTTTATTTTGATGCACATGGTGTTTATTTGCATTGTAATATTTATTTTCACTTCTCCAGCAGTATATAAAAATTGGTGCAGCTCAAACATAAAACTATGAAGACACTCAAAATAAATTTCCTGTTATTAGAAACTATTTTGTGCAACTTTTTTGTATTTACAATTTTGAGGGATAAACCTCTTAAAACCCAAAAAAGTATTATCAATTTTTTTGTAGTTTATTGCACTTTGTTGTAATATATGTAGTTATTATAGACTTAATGCATACATATTATTAAAATCTGGGCTATAACGGTTATATTGATGTATAGCAACTTGAAATGCTCCCAAAAATGGCACTACTGCATGCAAAAATATAAAGATAACTCTGGCGGACTTGGTTCTATAGTAGGTATAGTAGGTTAAATGACTTTTGCACTTTTTAAATAATCCTGTTAAATCTTAAGGAGTTTTGAGGGCTTCTTCAGTAGATCTTACAGCTGTATAGACAGAGCTAATCCTGCTGAATTTTCTATTTAAGAGCACACATTGACCTGAGTTTGGCACACTACTAAGGCACCTGTTGGATGTGTCCTGAACAGAAGCACCACTAAGATAACCTCTCAGAGCTGAAAAGCTCAATTTGTTTTAATTTGGAGAGACAGGCGCCTAATCAAGCTTAAATTTTAATGGTGGTCATCTGTGCTGATTAAATGAGTAAAATTGTTACATGTTGAGGCCAGCCTTAATAGGTATGTGCAACAGCTAGTATTATCCCTGATGTCTTAATACAAACTGATAGATTCTTGGTTAGTTGGTTATTCAACTTATTTTTTCATTAGCATACGTCATGCAGTTACAAAACTTTAAAACATGTCTTTTTGCAGGAGATTTTCTCTTTTTGTTTAAAAAAAAAAAAAAAAAAAAAAAGATTAATTCAAGAATGTATTTTTGATCTCATTATTATTTTTGCTTACTAGTCACTGGACTCCAAAATTGTAAACCCCTCCTAGAGGCAATCTTTGCTACGTTAAGATGAACGATGGGCTGTCGGATTGTAACACCAGAGATGAAGCCTGACCAGAACCGCCTGGATCTGACCAAGATCCATTTCAATGCTAAATTCTCAAACAAACACAAAATGGAAAGATAACTCATTACAGTACCAATGCAGAGGAAATGTGTCCTTTTATATTGGGTGTAGTCCCGTAATGTCCATAATTGATCATAAAGGTGAGACACTAAATGCTACCTAATTGGAAGTCAAACACCCTGTGTAAGCCTTGAGACCAGTTTTCCCGTGATTCACTCGCGTACGTCAGTTTGAAGAGGAAAAAGAACTCCACGGGACTCCGATGTGAAAAGATGTAACAAAAAATTTATTCCACGGTTTTGCATCTTACAGGAGTGGTCAGGTTTAACTTGTCCTCAACAAAATAACATACTACGGTAGGAAAACCGTGTGGCTCTGTTCTACCCTGCTGCCCCGTATAGCTTATGCCGTGTTAACTCCTTTTCTCTCTCTCTCCCCCCTCCCGCACCGCATGCACTAATTTGCATACATCCGTGATGCCCGGATTTTACTATAAACACGAGTCTTTAAGGCACATGTATTCATGGTACTACGTAACCTAGTTCCACCATAAACATGCATCTATTTCCTAAAATTATTAATTACACAAACAAGCTTAACAACAGCGAAATATAAATACTAAAACATATGAACTATCTTAACTTGGCTCCCACATACCGGCCCCTAATTGTGACCCTATTACACAATTACCAAATTACACTTGTGGAGCCAAGGTACACAAACTTCAGTCTCTGCAGTTGATTACTTCAGTCCGATTCCTGCAGAAGGCAAATCTTCGTAATGGGCCTGTCCAGTACACTCGTCTTGGTTTTGATCCTAACCTGCCGCACCATTCCTGCCTTGTCTGAGATAGCATGGATTACTTTCCCTGTAATCCAAGAGTTGCGTGGGGCTGTATCGTCAACAATAAGCACAATGTCTCCAACCAAAAAGTTGCGAGATGGACGGGTCCACCTTTGCCTCTCTTGAAGTTGTGGTAAATATTCCCTTGCCCATCGTTTCCAGAATATTTCCGACATGTATTGCACTTGCTTCCATCTTCTTCTTGTGTAGAGATCTTGCCTGTCGAACAGTCCGGGAGGAAGAGATGGTTTGTTCCTGAGCAGCAACAGGTGATTGGGAGTGAGTACTTCCAGATCATTTGGATCACTGGACGCTTTGGTTATTGGCCGACTGTTAATAATGGCCTCCGCCTCACACAGAAGTGTATGCAGGCTCTCTTCATCCAGTGTCTGCAGCCTCAAGGTAACGTTTAGGATTTTCTTCACTGACTTGATCAATCTCTCCCAGACCCCTCCATGATGGGGTCCTGAGGGAGGGTTGAACGTCCACTGAATGCCTTGTTGTTTTAGGTGGTCTTCAATTTTGGACACATTCCATTCAGCAATGGCTCTTTTAAGTTCACGCTCTGCACCAATGAAGTTAGTTCCATTGTCAGAACGAAGGGTCTTTATCTGGCCTCGTCTAGCTATGAAGCGACGGAGAGCATGAATGAAGGAATCTGTGTCCAGCGAGGCTGCCATCTCCAAGTGTATTGCACGAGTAGTTAGGCAGGTGAAAATGACTCCATACCTCTTCACCGTACTTCGACCACGTCTGATCTCGAACGGACCAAAGTAGTCCACTCCGCAGTTAGTAAATGGAGGGTCATCTGGCAGAACTCTGTCTCGGGGTAGGTCGGCCATTTGCTGCTGTCCTGCAACTCCATGCTCACGCCGACAGGCAATACACCTAGCGAGTATTTTTCGTACTGCAGAGTTGGCACCGGGTACCCAAAACTTTGTTCTCAACTTGGAGATAACATGATTGCGACCACTATGAGCCAAGTTCTCATGTATTTCTCTGAGGATAAGCTTCGTGACGTGAAGATCCTTGTTCAGGATTGCTGGCCGCTTAGCCTCCTCGGGTAGTGCTGCTCTGCTGAGTCGCCCTCCGACCCTAAGGATGCCTTGTTCAAGTACTGGACTCAGTTTGAAAAGACTACTAGTCCTCTTCACCCCCTGACCTTTAGAAAGTGCGCTGATCTCCTTAGGAAATGTCTTCCTCTGACAGTAGCGAATGATTGCTTCTTCAGCCTTCGCAAGGTTCTCTACCGTTAGCTTGTTGGTGTCCCCTTGAAACAGGCTGTCCTTGAAACCTTCCATATCCCTCTCGACTTCAGGTTGTGTTTTAACAGCACACAACTCCTTCCTTTTGCGACACAATTGCAGCAGAATGCTCTTGACTTTAAGCATACATGCCACTGCCCTTTTAAGTTTAAACCAGGATGAGAAGTACTGCAGGAACTCCAGCACTACATCTTCACATTCCTTGATTGTACTAGCACACACCAGGTTACCCTTTACCTCTGGGTCATCCGTAGTCAGGCCTTCAACTGGGTGCACCTCTTCTGGCCACTCTTCCATGGGTTTGGTGAGAAAGTCCGGCCCCTGTAACCATGTGTGGGACTGCATGAAGCTCTCTGCTTGGAGCCCCCTTGATGCAAAGTCGGTAGGATTCAGTGAGGTGTTGATATACCTCCATTGCTCTGGACTGGAGCATTTCAAGATTGCATCCACACGGTTAGCAACAAAGGTACGGAATCTACTTGTTTGATTGCTGATATACTTGAGTACCGTGGTACTATCTGACCAAAATACAGATGGTTGGAGCGGAAGCTGCAATTCAGATGTCAGAACCCTGTCTATGCGTGCTGCCATGGTTGCTGCGGTAAGTTCCATGTGGGGAACTGTAATGGGCTTAAGTGGGGCCACTCTTGCCTTTCCCAACATGAATGCGCAGTGGACTTCGTTACGGCTGTTCCTCTGTAGCAAGTAGCTTACTGTACCGTAGCCCTCTTCACTGGCATCAGCAAAGTGTTGCAGCTGATTGTATACTGACTCTCCAAAGCCCACAGGTTTAAAACATCTTGGAACGCTTATGTTCCCTAGCTGGCGGAGCTGGGTCTTCCACTTGAGCCACTTGTGAGCTAGGTCTGCAGGTATGATGACATCCCAGCCAATCTTTCTCCTGCAAAGCTCTTGCAGAATCTTCTTTGCTTGAAGCGTGACTGGTGACAAGATACCCAGTGGGTCGTAGACAGAACTCACAGTGGACAGAAGGTTCCTCCGAGTGGGTGCCTTGTCTGGCATTACAATCTTGAACCTGAAGCTGTCAGATTGAATACACCATTGGACTCCCAGCGCTCTCTCAATGGGGAGTGTGTCCTGATCCAGATCGAGATCTTTAACCTCCGATGCCCTTTCTTCTTCTGGAATAGCAGACAGAACTGCTCTGCTATTGCTTATCCATTTTGTGAGCCTGAATCCACCCCTCTGACATACAGCTCTAAGAGTGTGGTATAACTGTATGGCTTCCTCTTCTGAGCTCACAGCCTTCAAACAGTCGTCCACATAGAAGTTGTGCAGGACTGTGTCAACCGCTTGGCTGTTGGCTGGATCTCGGTTGTCTTCAGCACATTTGCGCAGAGCAAAGCTGGCGCAGCTTGGTGACGAAGTTGCACCAAAAATGTGAACCACCATCTTGTACTCCACCATATTCTGAGTAATGTCACCAGATGTCCACCACAGGAACCGAAGAAGGTCAGAATCCTCATCAGGCACCTTTACTTGGTGGAACATTGCTTCCACATCTGCCATGATGACCACTTCCTCTTGTCTGAACCGGATAATTACCCCAAGAAGGGTACTGGTAAGATTTGGTCCTTGTAACAGCTGATCATTTAAGGTGGTGCCTTTGTACGATGCTCCACAGTCAAAGACCACTCGAAGCTTGTGTTTCTTGGGATGGTAAACTCCGTGGTGCGGTAGGTACCAAACCTTTCCATCGTCACGATCAAGGTCCTGTTCTGGCACTTTCACTGCGTAACCGTTGGTTATGATGTTACTCATGAAAGCCGAGTATTCTGCGTGGAATGAAGTATTCCTCTCCAACTTCCGCTTTAGGTGTAAGGCACGTTGCTCAGCCACTTTGCGGTTGTTGGGCATCTTAATGCGCTTGTTCCGCAATGGCAGAGCGATGCTGTAGTGTCCGTCCACAATAGTAGCTGACTCTGTCGCTATCTCCAGAAACTGCAAATCCTCCCTTGACATTTCTTGTTTCTCGTTTCTTTCATGCTCAGGGAAGTCACTTTTAAACTGCTGGTCCCAGAGTTCATCCAGTTTGCTAACTGATATTCGGTTTGCTGCAACCTGAATCAGTCCGCATGATGCCCTTTGTGAACTGCTTCCTTGGAGGGGTTCGCTGATGGTCCAACCGAGCCTTGTCTTCACAGCATATGGACCACCATTCTCGCTGGCTATAACTTGCCAAGGTTCAACAGCTTTAGGTGCATTAGCCCCGATTAGCAGTCCAATCTTTGCTTCAATCCTAGGTATAGACACCTGCTGAAGATAGGTCCACCTGTTCACGTAGTCTTGAGAAGGAGCATTGTCGACAGAAGCAGGAATGTCACTGTGACTGTACATTTCTGGCAACTCAAAGAAGTCATTGCTGTCTAAGCTGCTTATTTCCAACCCAGACACAATGTGGCTACTGACGACCTTTTCCTCTCCCATTGTTTTCAGCAAAATGTTTGTCTTCCTGCCAGACAAGTTAAGCTCATGCATTAACTCTTCAGTACAAAAGCAGGCAGTACTGCCAGGGTCCAGAAAAGCATAAGTGTGTGTCACCCTTTGTCCCCTTTTAGGTTTCACTTGTACTGGAACTATTGCCAAAATGTGCTCTGTTTTCTCTGCAGCGTGAGCAGGTGCTTCCATTTCAACAAATCCATTCACGATTGACTCTGTTTGGTCTTCTCTTTCTAATGATTCCACTTCAGAAGCTACCCTTTTACTTGTAGCACTGGGCTTAGTCTTCATGTGTAACACTGTGGGGTGTGGTTGTGCACAAACCTGACAACTTGCCTTTTCTTGGCACGAACCACTCATGTGTCCCTGCTTAAGACAGCTGAAGCATAGTCCTTTAGTTCGCATGAAGTCAATCTTTTCCTTATGAAGTGACTTCTTCATCCTCTTGCACTGTTCCATGGTGTGCTCTTCACCACGACAGAAAAGACAGGGTTTGGAAAATGCACACACCTGCTTCCCGCTGACCTTGTTCCTTTCTTTAGAGGGTACGTCCTGTGTAGTGGTGATAGTTGCAGCTGCAGTGAATCCTTTTCTGTTTCCACTTCTCCTTTGCAACCTCTCATCCACTTGCCCTCTAACTTGGACCTTTAATGTGCTGTCCTTTATATCACCGAACAATGGATGCAAAACTTCTTTGGCCTGCTTATTGACAAACTCCACCAGATCTGCAAATGTGACTCTGCGTTTTGCCTTGTCTAAGACCCCACAAGCATATGTTCTCCACCTTTCTCTCAGCTTGTACGGAAGCTTGGAAACGATAGCACGCATGTTGGCCGTGTTATCCAACTCCTCCATGTACTCCACATCCATCATTGCATTACGACATCCAGTAAGATAGAGGCCGAAAGCATGCAGAGCCTCTCCATCATCTGACTTGATGGTTGGCCAGTTAAGAGCCTTGTGAATGTATGCCACTGATATCTTGTAGGCATTTCCAAAGTGCTCTTCCAACAGTCTCTTAGCCGTTTGATATCCATGTGTAGGTTCCATATGAAGACAACTCCGTATCAATTCTCGTGGTTGCCCACTTGTGTATTGTTCCATGTAGTACAATCGATCCTTGTCGCTCTCTGTTCTGTCCTCCACACCATGTTCAAAAGCTCGCATGAACAGCCGATACTCTAATGGGTCCCCTTTAAACACAGAAATGTTCTGCGGGGGCAACGTAGCTAACTTCTGTTGCTTAGTTAGCGCTTCGACCACATCCTGTAGAGCACTTGGTGTCTGCGATGGCTGGGAGGTAACAGTGTGTGTTTGCTGTGCGTTTTGGAGAATGTTCTTCTTCTGCGCTTGTCTTTCTCACGTGGGGGATGGGCTATTTGACTGCTGTGAAGTAAATAAATCTCCAACCTTATGCGATGCCACGTAGGAGTTCATTCCATCCCGAGTGGATACGCGACTGGATGCCTTGGATGCACGACTTTCGTATTCCGATAAGATCTTGATCTTTGCCTCATTTGCTGCAAGAGCCGTTTGTATTTCTAGCTCCTCCTTTTCAGCTTGGAGCTTAGCCTCCCTTTCCTCCAGCAAGCGTTTCTGTCTTAAAGACGATGCCTTAATCAATAAGGTAGCTCGCTCCACCTCTGCCTTCATGCGTGTGGACGACACCGATGACGAAGCGCAGGAGCTGCGTTCTGAAAATGCCTTATCACTGCGTTTTGAGACAGATGCATTAGATATGCTGTCAGATGGATCCACATCTTCATTGCATTTTTCAACCCCCACAGCGCGCATGGCCATCTTGTCAATCCAAGCCGAAGCTGTCTCAGCAAAAGCCTTAAAGGAATCAGCCTTAGGTTCAAACCAATTTTCCTGGTCTTTAGTTAAATCCTCCTCCGGCATTTGCTGGAGCACCTCTTTAACATTTGTGTTCAAACCACAAAACTCTCCAAACCGCTCATTAAAATCCTTCATTAACTGTGTTACTTCTGTTAGGCTGGTATCACATTCATTTTCCATCAGCTGGCGCACTTGTTTCACTGTGCCTGTTAATTTGGCTAGCCTGGCCTTCCGTAAATTGATAACACGTTGCAGCCTTTCCTCCATAGCTTTAGGTGTGATTTTCACCGCCCTAGCTTCCATTTCTGCTACTGTGTCTTCTTCTTCGTTGTTCATGCTATTAATTTCCCGAATAGCAACAACAAAATCCTTATTTTATCATCCAAAAATCATGCAGGTTGGCTACCACACAGCTCAGCATCCACCATGACTCAGCACTTTTTCCTCGTGAATTAGCTCCACTTACTCACGTTTGTTGTCGCTGCAGCAGCTCGGGTTTTTTCCTTCTTTAGTCGCGTCAATTACTCCACAACGAGCGGGTTTTCCTACAAAATGTGTAAGCCTTGA